>NW_026606134.1:0-722500 GCF_029834395.1 Sorex fumeus | reverse complement strand
TCTAAAATTCCTGACTGCTAAATCACGTCTCTCCTTACTGTATATCTCCAGTCTGTGTCCCAGGCTTCTTTCTTTGATCTTCTCCCAGCTGATCGACGAAACCTCTGGTCTTCACACTGGCCTTATACTTCCAACTAAGGGTGGAAGAATGTTTCCACTCTCTTTCCTATAATCCCTCCCCACCATTTCAATTTTTTAGTTCTTTGGCTTAAAAATTAAGTTCTTGATTGCTAAGGTCCCTTTTTCCACCCTCCTCGAAGGAGTTTGTAGGATCCCCTTCTTACCATTCTCAAAATAAAGTGAGGGTAGCTGAAGGGAGTGGTTAGAAGTTTAGAATTATATCCCATAGGTATGCACCCTTACTCCTTTGTCACCTTAGGAAGTGAGTGACACAACATCTATCTGTTTCCTATCAATCCCTCTTCTATAAAACGCAAAAAGCTACAGAGTCTTCCTTTGAGCATTGTTTTGAGGATTAAATATTCATACCCACGAGTTCAGAGAGAGTATAGAGGTTAAGCACTTATCTTGAATGTGGCCCAGCACAGTTTGATGCCTGGAGCCACATATGATTACCCCAAGCACCACGAGGAGTGATCCCTGGACAGAGAGCCAGGATCATACCCTGAGCACAGCGGGGTGTGGTCCCAAAACCAGATAAAGAAATAACTTGATCACTTGAAATAACTAAAATTGTATTTTCATGAAGAAATAAAAATGAATATTCCTATGCTTAAATAATGTAGAACAGAGCCTGGCACACAGTGGGTCCTTTGCAAGTGTTGGCAGTTGACTGATTGTTGTCATCATTAGTAACAGCTTCTCTGCATTTTTTGTTGTTGTCCTGCCTCCTGCTGCATGGTAAATCCCCTGAAGTTGTCTCTGACTACTTCATCTCTCAAGCAGACCAAAGAGCTATCTGAAAATCTAACTGCTGCACATGAAGTGCTGGCATTTTTTCTACATTTTATTTTTATTTATATAAAACAAAGTCAATGACCTATCACTGTGCGGACCATTAAGACAGAAAAGAAAGAGGTGTTGTATAACCAAGATTGTCTCGGGAATGCAGTCATGCAAACCAAAGGATATTTACTTAAGTGTTCTTCTGTTTAGCACCAATTTACTTATATCAATTAAGAAATAGAAGCCAGTTAAAAAAGAGAAAGCATCCACCAAGAGACTCATCTTAAAATGGAATCTAGAAAGAATTTTTTTTTTTTGCCCAAATCCACTATATGATCACGAGCTATGGGGCTGGAGTGATAGCCCAGCTGGTAGGGCGTTTGCCTTGCATGTGGTCGACCCGGCAGACCCTGGTTCGATTTCTCTGCCCCTCTTGGAGAGCCTGGCAAGTTACCAAGAATATCTCGCCCACACAGCAAAGCCTGGCAAGCTACCTATGATGAATTTGATATGCAAAACACAGTAACAACAAGTCTCACAATGGAGACATTACTGGGCCCACTCGAGCAAATCTATGAACAACCGGAGGACAGTGCTACAGTGCTACAGTGCCCAAACCCAGTATGTGGGTGGTTCCTGAAAGGTTATACGTCTCCTTTCAACATAGTTGATATTTTGGAAAATGTAATGCCTGCCCTTAACTCTCCTGCTGGAGGAACACTGCTGACGCTGTTGGTTTCTGGCCTGAGCTTAGTGGGTGGGAAATGAGAATTATTACCAGAGTTTTCAAATCTTCAACTCCAGGCAAAGAACATGAGAACTGGTATTCAGTAGGGAAACATGCCACTCGAGGGGGGCAACATCTATGGTTGGTGGTGGTGGGGGAGGGGGGGTTAACCGGGAAATACTGATAATGTGAAATTGACACTGGTGGCAGAATTGGTGCTGAAACATTGTACATCTAAAATAACTATCAGGAACTTTGTAAATCACAATTATTTAATTAAAAAAATGGAGAAAAACAGCACTGTCACACTGAAAACTAAAGGCAAGACCTAGATTTGAGTTAGAGGTCTTCACCTGACTTGTCAATAATCATCTTAAAATGCTTCTGAGACCTTGGATCAAACAAAGATGTCATATCTCAATAGCATCTTTCTTAAATGTATCCTGCCAGCCCATAATACTCATCCCCTTATGCAGGCTCAAATACCAAAGAAGAAGGCAGGATTCCATTTCCCTGCAAATGTAGCATAGTCTAAGATCTTCCTGGGATCACCACACAGGTATAAAATCTATTATTATTTTTTTTCCTGTTTAGGCACAAGATCCTCAGGTCCTGGATCAGCTTTCCAAAAACATCACCAGGATGGGGCTGACAAATTTCACCCTCAACTACCTCAGGGTAAGGTGAATGGGACGAACATATTTCCCAGTGATGCTGAGAAGTACTTTAGAGAATCTGTGTGTTGTGAACTAAGGATCTTAAAATAATTTACATGGCACATGAGGTATCTCTAGCAGTGTTGGGTGTGTGTGGGTGTGGAAGGGTGTGTTATATAGAGAATATGATTCAATTCGCCAAACCTCTACTCAAGACGTGATTTGGGTCGGGCTTCCTCTTTATGTTTATCTGAAGCTCCGAATTAATTATTGAAAGGCTAACAATGTTTGTCCTGTAAAATACTTTGGCATCATTTCCTTCAGATATCTCAGGTTTCTAATGTGTTCTTGTGTTCATGGCTTCCCCGTCTCCACCTAAGCCACCATCACTCTAGAAGAGAAGCAGTGCCCCCAGCAGAGAGGAAGTGGGTTGCCCATTGCCAGGGTTCATAGAGCTCCCTGTATATATCCCTGTTTATGCGGCCCTGCCTAGCAGGTAACAACTTCGAGTTTGAACATAATTTTAGTTTTGGGTTCTTTCTCTGCCAACAAATTGCATGTAAGCCTCTGTACTTGATCTAACAGGGATGCACGTCTCACTCAGTTTTTGCTGCTGTCAGCAGAGACTGTGGTTTGCTTCCTAAAGTGAGTTTTGTCCTCTGCAAATGGAGAAGACAGGGTGTCATCCCACAGTTCTTTTCCTCCGAGTCTCTGAGTTCCTTCAATATAGCAGCATTGGTTTCTTCCCTGCTGCATCATAAAGCTCAGGCTATTTCTTTATCCTACAGTGCTGCGCAGACTTGCAAATTTTGTTTCATACTTGTAATGCCCCAGGTGCAGTCTGGCATGGTTGGGGTACTCCTCAGTGGTGCACAGTGCCCACAAAAACAACCCCCAAAATGCAAGGGGTACCACCATTAATTACCACGTGGATTGGAGTTCTTAAGTGTTTTGGCCTGATTTTCTCTTATGTGAACAAAGAATGATCTGGGGAAATGTTTGTAAATTTGACATTTATTGCAATGTGCCAGGCATCAAGCTAGACCCTAGAGACTCAAAGACTAGAGTCATGGCACCTGCTATAAAACAAAACAAAAGAACTCAGCTCACTCCTATAATGATAGAAATCTGCATGTAAAGTGGTCAATAGAAGTTTTGTGGTTGCTAGAAGTATCTAGGTGAGATGATGAAAGCACAAAACAGAGTCATCACCGAAGACTCAAGTCTGGGTTTTCCATCTCTCCAGAGACTGAGGCATCTAATATCAGTCAGTGAAGATGCTCTGCTCACCAGAGGGTATGTTCTCAGCTCACCCCACCCCAGATAAGAGCCTGGGACTCCAGAATCTGTTAAAACAGTCACTGGGACTGGAGAGATAGTACAAGGGGTAGGGCTGTTGCCTTTCACAGAGCTGACTTGGGTTCAATCCCCAGCACCCAAATATGGTATCTCAAGCCCTAGCAGAGTGATCTCTGAGCACAGAACCGGGAGTAAGCCCTGTGCACCAATGCATGTGGCCCAAATCAAACAAACAAGTAAAAGATGTGGTCAGTGATACTCTGGTGAGATTTTCTCCATTGGATTTTCTAGCTGCATTCAACACAGAGTGAAAAATGATAGTTTCTTCTCCCTCTCTAACACATGTTATTGTCACCTGGAAAAGCTGGCCAGGCCCACTGTCCCCAAGTCCTACAGTCATCTGATTTTAGTTGCTGACTCAAGAGGTCTTCCCTGCACAGTGGTAGAAGGCACCAACCCTTTCCCCAGCAACTGAGCTTCTTTGGGATCTGTGAAAGGCAAGCACTGCTCCTGAGGAATGCAGTCTGCATGCTATGATGAACGTTTATGTCCTCGTTTCACTGGCTCATGGGTCCACAGCAGTGGCACCTCCCTGCTCTTATAAGCAGGCATTTTAGAAAGCCTAGGTGAAGTCAGTTACTCAACCTGACACAAAAGGGTCAAAACCAGGGCTTGAGCCCTGGAAGTTAGACATCAAGTTTGGGGTCTTCACTGCAAAACTTAACTGGCTTATTTGTGAGAGGGTGGGTTTTGATAGTTATTGGATAACATCTTTCTTGCCTTCACATCTGACACTGCTCCTCCACATACTTTGCCAAAAATAGTACCTACTCCTTAGAGAGTCATGAAAAAAAAATCTGTGTAAGGAACTGAGGCTGAAAGGACCCAATTACTGTCTAGTATCTCAATTTATTGGGCGTCTATTCTGTGACCATTCTGTGTGTATGGGGCCATTTAGACCAGCATGATCTGGGACTCTGCTCTCTGGCTCCTAGTCTCTTGAACACCCCTTTATTTCCATGAGTTTTGCATCCTGGTACAGAGACCTTTTCTGCTTTCATTTCTCCTTCTTTTGTTCTCTTACTCAATCATTCATTCTTTCTAATTTAAGACACCTTTATGGAGCCCACTCTCTTCCTGGTGGCAGGCTGGGCCTTCATGGTAGAGATTCCTGAAGATACCCTCTTGGTGGGGCCCAGGCCCCTGCAGTGTGGCAGCTGTGGCTCCAGTGAGGTGTGCTGACATGGCTCATGGAAGGCCATGGAGGGCAACTGAGTTTCAGGGAGAAAAGGTGGCATGGAAGCCCTATATGACTGTAGCATCTCCTGAAAGTCACTCTGGTTATTCGGCCCAGCCTGTTTGAGCAGAATCTCCAACTCAGGGCCCCAAGATAGAGCCAGGTTTCATTGACAAGACCTAGGAATACTCCTGCCATCCGTTATGTGTAAGACATCAGAGCAGAGTTTGACAAAATAGCTTTAAAGCCTGCAAACTTGCCCTTTTGGGGAGGTAACTGGCCTTTGCCTCAAGCCTGAAAAGGTCGTGAGAAAATGCGATTTCAACAGAGTTAATGAGAAGCTTTAGAAACCATTGCCTGTATCAGAAAGAGAGTTCAGAGAAGCATGTGAACACATCTGAATTCTAGGGTCTTCGAAATCAACAAAATCACTTTAAAAATCCATGCACGCTTCTTTGGAATGGTGTGGAGGGGAGAGGAAGAGAGATATAAATTACTCCAGACATGAGAAATTTCAATATGCAATGTCTGGTGTGTCACAAATTGAAGCCACAACAGAACGCTAGCAATTATAGTCATCTGGCTCCGTCAAAACATGTTCCCTCGCTCCCCTGAGACCCAGGAAGCCTGGGGGAGGCCTGGACTCTGGGTGCGTGTGCAGGGCTGACCCAGGCAGCGCCGGTAATTGGAAGAAGGAGCTGGATCCCCGGTCTAAGCTTCAGATGCAGACGGTGCCCTGAACCCCCATGGTCTCTTGACAATACATTGGGAGGGGTTTTCGGTGACCTGATGCTTTTGAAGTGTCAAGAGAACAGTTGTTGCTGTTTGATTTGGGTTGTCAGATTGTTTGTTTATCCCTCCTGTCACCTTCCAGCCAATCAAGGCAAGAGGTGTCCAAGGCTAAGAGTGTCAAGCGAACTCTCCGGGGCCCTGGGGAGAGGCAGCTGGAAGTCACCGGCTGGGCCAATTGAGTGGCATCTACAGGGGATTTCCCCTGCTCTGAGGCTGGGGAACAGCCAGAGGGGTCCTCCCAGAGAATGGGAAGGACATTTACAACACACACCGCCCAGGCTCTTTAGAGGAGTGTTTCCTAAGGCTGGGGGGGGGGGGGGGGAACAGCTCCCCTAGATAAATGTTTCCTGATGAGGGAGTGAAAGTTCTAGAGGAGGAGTTAGAAGCAGGATGTGGTTTGAGAGGCCTTGGAGCATCAAATCAGGGAGCTCTGGCTGGAAAGGGGTGGGGTGAGGTGGGGAGCCCCATTGGTTCCCACCAGGTCCTTGGCACATGTTCATCCAGAATTCATTTCCCAAGTACCCAGATACCATCTGTGTGCCAGATCTCTGCCAACCTCAAGGAGATCATGGCCTCATAGATGATAAAATAGATAAATAAATAAATAAATAAATAAATACAATAAGGTAAAATAAAGTGCTGCAGTAGAAATCTGTGTGGGGAACTGTGATGAACATAGTACCTAATATTGTGGGGGTACAGGCTGCCTGCCTGGGGCCTCTACCAGGAACTTCACGTGGCGACTCTGTAAGATATGCTTGACTATCTTCTGAGCCAGGGGACTTGTGCTTTTGTCTTGTGCAGGTGAGGAAACTGATGCATAAAGCACTGGTTTCCCAAGGATCTGGAGCTGGTAAGAAGCTGAATGGGAATTGAATCCATGATCTGACTTATTTACCTTAAATGTTTTTTATTGAGATTCTGTGTTTTGCAATACTGTTGATAATAGTTGCCCATGCATATAAGTTCAACACCACATGTGTTAGCAGTGTACGCACCTCCCTCCCCAAGACATCCCAACACCTCTCCCTTTCAACGCCCCACCCCTCAACTAACTCAGCTGTGTGGATCACTTCTCTCCTGGTGTTCCCTTTGGCCCTCTGTTGCCCTCTTGCTGGGTATCTTTTAAGTCTCACATGAGTGGGATCATTCTGTGACCGACTATCCCTTTCTTTCTGACTTCACGCAGTATGATATCCTCTAGTTCCATCCATATTGCTGCAAATTAGAATGTCATCTAGTTCAGCCTCTATAAAAAGCAATATAGAGATAGGAATAGAACTACTATATGACCCAGCAGTACCACTTATTGGCATCTATCCACAAAATACAAGACCTTTAATTTGAAAGGATCTATGAATGCCTATGTTCATCACCCCACCTAGTACAATAACCAAGATACTGACAACCCAAATGCCATATATATATACATATATATATATAAATATATATATGAATGGATCTAGAAGTTGTGGTGTATGTATGTGTGTGTATATATATATATATATATATATATATATATATATATATATATAAATTGTCATTAGCACCATTCCTCCGAGCACTTCCTCTTACACCAGCCTACACCACCCTTGAGTGAACCTCTTTATTCTTTAGTACTTTGGATCCCTCTTCATTCTCAGAAAATCATATATATATATATATGTGTGTGTGTATGTATGTATGTATGTATATATATGCACATATATACATATATATGCACTATGCAGCTCTAAGAAAGGGGATATTTTAAATCAATCATCTAACCAAGAGGAATTTTGATAGAATCTGCTATACGCCAGGCACAAAAGGGATGGTGCAAAAATGGAGGTGACATATTTTGGATATTCTTTCATAAGTAAGTCCAATTCTCACTGTACAACATCAACTGGGACCCTGGGACCCATTATGTTCCAGAACATAATGTGGCTCCTTTTCTAATGTCCTTGAGGATGTTCTGTTCTTGTTAGCCTCAACTGTGACTTCGATTGGACACTTTAATTTCCAATTTCACCAACTGATGACCCAACATGATTAACTTGGTATTCAAGATGTTCCATGATCTGGTCTCTGCTGCTTCTCATCCCTGTCCCATCTCAAAAGGCATCCTCTATCCAAACAAACCACCTGGAGTTCCTTTCACTGGTCCTGTCCTCTTACTGCCTTGATTTGGTGCAGCATGACTCTGGCTAGAGCCTGTTTCTATCCTTCTCTTTCCATCCAATTTTTCTTCTCATCCTTTAAAATTCATTCTATCCATATCCTCCTCCGAGAAGCATTCTATGACTCTCACCTGGGTTAAGTGTCTGTCTCCAGGATTTCCAGATCTCTCTGCACTCGAACTTCTGCATAGTTCCTGGTTGTTCCACTATAAAAATGGCTACTCCATTCATCTGAATCTGTACTAGACTCAGCAACTTGAAGAGAAAACAGTTATCTAATGTTTTGAGAATGTGCAGAATGTATCAAGTACCTAGTAAGTGTTTTTTGAGTAGTACTTAGTAAACAGCTATTTGGTAAAGGGATTATTATATTTTGAATGACACTAACATATGTAAATTCATGTATGTATGTGCTTGCACACAATACACTCTTTAGACACATTTATATATCACTTACTATACACCATCTAGGGAAATACGCATAATTCATTTTCAAAGTTGATAGGTAGAAGTTCACCAAGAAATCCAAAGTTCAAAAGAGACAAATGGAAGAAATAGAGTGAAATAAGGTAAGAAAGCAGCATGTGCAGAATTCCCATTTAAATTCTGAGTTCCAATGTCAAAGATTTTTCTAATATCACTATTTGTACTTGCTCTGAACAGGAGTTAATTTATATTCAAAATGCTATTATCCCTTTTCATTGTTTTGGAAATGTGTTCTTTTTAATTTCTTACTCAGTGATAATTTTTGTCTATTTTCTTTGGTCAGATATTTTTGAGGTTGGAATACATAAACTTTAAAAAAAATTATGTTTAGTGTGATCTTTGAATAGCTTTTTATTCTGTCTCCCTGTGACCCATTTTTTCCTTTGTGTTTCCTTTTATTCCTTTTTCATCTATATGCATAATTCCTGCATAAATGTAATCAGTATACATATCATTTTGTGTTATTAGGTAAACACTACTGTGTGTTTCTATGAAGTTATCATATTAACCATTTATAATGATGGCAAATATGCCAGGGCGGTTCTGTGTTTGTGTTTATTTAATCATTCTCTAAATATTGATCAGCAAAGTCACATTCATTCTGCAATTGTCATTAGCACTATTCCTCCGAGCACTTCCTCCTGCACCAGCCAATCATCTCTACTAGTGGACAGCTGAGATGTTGTGGCCGCATAGAGTTGAAAGATAAGTGTACTTTGAATGCAGAGAAGTGTAGGTTCAAATCCTAACCCCCTTCCTACCTATAACACACTCGAGTGAACTTCCTTAGTTCTTTGGACCTCTCTACCTCCTCAGCAAATCATATTGTGATTGATAAGAGCTAGTGTACTGCAGGATTTTGACAGATACTCCTCCCTCTCTGTCATATCTCAGAGCAGAAGACCAGGGCTCCACGTTCACTTTCACCACTTCTTATGTGATATTGATCAACTGCCTTATTATTTGGAGCTTCAGTTTTCTCATGTGAATGATTATGTACGTTGTACATCATAGTGGTTGTGTGACAGGTGAGGGTTGAAATGATAATTCATGTGAAGATTGCATTTAACTCAAAATTACTTTATCAGGAAGCCAAGAAGATATCATTTCATTTGTCATCTCTTCTCCATAGGTCATGGCCTTGAATTCTACACTGAGTTTCTGAACGTATGATAGATTAGAAAAAAACACAGAGGATCTTGATTAGTGATATTTGCCAAGGAAGGTAGCAGAAGGGAGCCTGGGACATGAGCCATGTTTTGGCTCTCTCTCCCTCTCTCTACTACAAATGCTATACCAAATGCATAATCCGTATCCCTGGGTGATGTCAGTGTGATCTATAATCTTTTTGCCATTATTACTGTTAAATAAGGTTTCAAAATTGTCAAACAAGCTGTATCATTGACAGAGCACGAAAGCATTTAGGTACAGGGTAAAATTTTTTTTTGATCTTAATCACTTAATCACTTAACTTTCCGTTAGTCGTCGATTTGCTCGAGCGGGCGCCAGTAACGTCTCCATTTGTCCCTGTCGCGTGCTAGTGTAGCCCAATGGCATCTGTTCGCTCCGGGAACATGAAGGGCCTCAAACCGATCGTTCATGATCTTGACGAAGAAGTCTGACCATCTGGTAGGTGGGCGGCCACGCGGTCTTTTGACATCCGGTAGAATCCAATCAGTAACAGCTCTAGTCCAACGGTCATCTTTAAATCTCATTACGTGACCAGCCCATCTAATTTTCGACACCTTGGCAAATGAGACAGCGTCCCTGATCCTTGATCGTCGACGGATGTCAGAACTCCGGATTCGTTCTCTCATTTGAGTGAAACGTGATATTCCAAGCATAGCTCTTTCTATTCTTCTTTGGGAGACCTGAATAGCGTTCTCATCTTGTTTGCGTAGGGCCCAGGTCTCTGAGGCATATGTTAATGCAGGAAGAACAGTGGAATCAAAGAGATGTGCCCGGAGCCGGAGGTTCTTCGTCCTCTTAGCTATTTCTTCGACGTTCTTGAAGGCGTTCCAAGCCGCTCTCTTCCTCCTGCGCAGCTCGGGTGCCAGGTCATTTGTCATGTTGACCTCTCGACCTAGGTAGACATAGCTGTTGCATTCGGAGATGGTCGTTCCATTGAGAGCGAATGGGGCGTCAGGAACAAGGCTGTTTCTCATAAACATTGTCTTCGTAAGATTCAGCTGTAGTCCTACCTTTCCACACTCACGGTCAAAGTCGGCCAGCATTTGTGCTGCTTGGCTGATGTTTGGTGTTATTAAAACAATGTCATCAGCAAAGCGGAGGTGGTGTAATTGCCGACCATCTATCTTCACTCCCATTCCTTCCCATTCCAGTCGTCGCATGATGTTCTGGAGGGTGGCACTGAAGAGTTTCGGTGAAATGGTATCACCCTGCCGCACCCCTCTCTTGACATCAACGATCACTTCTTTGTAGAATGGTGAGATCCTGGTAGTGAATCCGCAATAGAGCTCACGGAGGATCCTGATGTATTGGGCTTGAATGCCCTGATTGGCTAGGGCTTCAATGACCGCTTCCGTCTCAGCAGAATCAAAGGCCTTCTTTAAATCAATGAATGTTAAGCAGAGCGGCATCTTGAACTCCCGAGAAACCTCAATGAGCTTGGTTATCGTGTGGATATGGTCGATGGTGCTGAATCCTTTGCGGAACCCTGCTTGCTCGCATGGTTGTCCTTCATCTAATGTTCTGCCAATCCTATTCAGGATGACTCGAGTGAACAACTTGTAGATGACAGACAATAGGCAGATCGGGCGATAGTTGCCAATGTCATGGATGTCTCCCTTCTTGAACAGTAGTACGATCCTGCTGGTTTTCCATTGGGACGGAACCTTGCATTCAGACAGGTAGCGAGTGAAGAGCCGAGCCAGTGTATTGATGAGTACTGACGGCAGGTTCTTCAGGTGTTCAGGTCTGACCTTGTCTGGGCCGGGTGCTGTTTGTTTCTTTACCAACGAAATGGCGTGTCGGATTTCGGAGGGGAGAACGTTGGGAACAACATACCCATCCTGTGGAATTTGGTATGTTGGCAAGTGGACATGGCTATCGAAGAGATTTGAGTAGAAGTCATGTATAATCTTCTCCATTGCCATTCTGGAGGATGTGATGGATCCATCAGGACGTCGGAGGGCAGTCATCTTGCTCTTATAGTTGGCGAAGGACAGGCGGGCCTTATGAATACTTTTCCCGGCTTCTGCCGCATCTACCAGTACTTCTGCTCTTCTCTCTTTGAGGTCTTCCTTGATCGCATCTCTGCACTGCTTTGCAAGCTCGGACGTTAGCTTGCGGTTTTTGATCTTAATATCTTTAATTTCCCTAGTGGACACAGATTATCATTATACTTGAAAGAACATATGTCCCCACATGTAACTTCTACTGATAGCAAAGGAGTACAGTTCAATGTCCCAAGAACTGAGCCATTAGCTTTGGACAATGAGCCCGAGTAGCATGACATGAAGTGGACTCTAGGAAGATAAGGGTGGTTGGAAGCAGAATTTTGAATCCTGCTGAAGGGCTGGGTGACGTTTGTTTTTAATTTTTTGCTAAGTTTTGACTTCCAGCCAAAATATTTTTCTTGATCTTAGGACATGAAAAAGGATTACTGTTCAGTCTCTTCTCACTATCTAAATGCCAGCCCAAGCCTGACACTGAGACATGAATCCCTGCTCTGAGATTGAATTGAAGCACTGTTATTCATGATCAGAACTGGCTGAGACATGGGTAGTCCACTCAATAATCAGACCTCGTTAAGCTCTGAGCTTTGGGGAGGCCGAAACCATGCCATCAGTCTCCTACTTATCTTTCAGTAGATGTATGTTACAAACACTCTAAAGTACCAAAGTGTAAAGTGTGTAGATCAAAGTATGGTCTGTGGCTCTGCACATTTTTACCAGTCTATGGTGAAGTCTGGAAAATGAGAATGACAACTTCAAAACCACCATATCTGTGGTAACTGTGATTCAATTGGAATCGCAGTTGGATCTTGCCAGAACTCTCAAGCTCATCTAGTAGATTTATCTCATAGTACATAGGGCAGTTCAGGTGTTACCAAACTCCCAAGGAAAGTGGCTGCTATCAAGAATTGGAGCAGTACATATGGGTTGATAAGAATTGGCACAGTCCACTGTACCATAATCTGATTCAGAGATGAGCCCAGCATCTCCCAGGACCATCTGCTATAACAACCATCATTAGTGATTGGGAAACTCTGTAGGTTTTCAGTAAAGCAATGAGAAAGAGTGACTTTATCCCTGTACCATAAATAAACATTAGTCTACTCCAGATGAAGCTGGTGGACACCAGCCCTTCCCTAGACTCAGATATGGCTTGTGGTCAAACCCAAAGCACAGGGTGGCAGGTGAGAACTGGCTCCTTGGAGTGGGCCCATGCAGGAGAGACAGTGCTTTCTCATGGAGGCACTTGGCCTCTGAACAAAGCTATTGCAGCTTGTTTAGACTTTCCTGCCTTGTCTTCAGTGAAAGGCTCCATCTGAGTAGACAGAGAGAGTCCCCCTGAGCCTTGGGAGTATTGAACACACAGAAGATTAAACTTAGAACACCCAAAGGGCACTTTTAATTGCATTGGAGACAGAAAAGTAGTACATATGACAATCAAATTAAAGCAGTTAACTCTTAAAGAAGTAAAATAATCATAAAACGCAGACATCCCAGTGTCTAGAAAATAGTCAGGCAAAAGGAAATGGCTATAAGAACATGAATGGAAAAAAATCAAACATATATGCATAAATATATAAAACACATGCAGATACATGCGTGTATACATGCATGCATGTGCGCGTGTGTGCGCGCACACACACACACACACACACCCCACGTGTTTTGGCAGTGCAGTCCTAGATGAGCCACAGACACTTCTAAATTTCTTACTTTTAAGTGTATAAGTAGGGTCTGAATTTAAGAAAGCAATCTCCTAGTCTTGGGAACTAGAGAAAGAGAAAGAAATTGTTGCTCAGTGCTCAGTAAGACACTGAAAATCAAGGAAGATGGTAAGGTAGGAAGCTGGCATTCTACCGAGGGAAGGGCCCTGTGGGCAGGGGGAGCTGAGAGATAGCATAGTGAAATGCAAGAGAGAGCACAGACTTAATTATTTTTTCCCCATTCTTATTTATTTATTTATTATTGAATCACAGTTCCAAAGCTGTTCATGGTCAGGTTTCAATATTACAATGTTCCATCACCTGTTCCCCCACCAGTGTACTTTTCCCACCACCAGTGTCCCCAGTTTCCCTCCTGTCCCCATTTCCTGTTCCCCCTTCCCAAAAGTGACACAGACTTAATAGTTGTCTAGAATGAGGAGCAGAGTGGATCAGGAAAATGCAAGGAAAGGAGCAAGAGAATACTATTTTTGGATTTATTTGACCAGAAGAGCGTAGCAGAGAGGTAGTCTGAAATAAGTTCAGGGACTGGTGGGTTTCTCTGTCGATCTATGTCTGGACTTTTGTGTCAAGTCCTTGCTTATCCTCCAACATTGCATAGGAACCATTTTACTGCCCACAAAGAATTCAAATTCTTTCAAGACAGCAGCTATTAGTAGATTGCATGACCTCATCTTCAATCACTAGAAAAGTTGGGGGTCTGCTATGGATAGATAATAAACAAGTCTGTGAAAAGGGGAAGGCAAATATTTGGGGTTTTTGTGCTAAGCCCTAGAGCACAGTCCTTTGTTTTATTTTGCTTTAATGGTGGTGGTGGGTGGGGCAAGTTGCTCTCCAGAGGTGCAAGGAGAGAACCTGAAGCCACTCCCAGGGATGTCTGGTCCATTGTTCTGTGGTCAGTCCAGCGATGCTATAATGCATGGGGCATGGTGAAGGTGAGGTCAGCTGCCCTTGGCAAATGGGTTTGACATCTTCAATCTTCATATTGTGACTATCCATGAATGTCCTAATTAAGATAAAGCAATTACAGTTTCCACTATCACTTTCCAAGGGAGGGATCGCCATGTAAGGCAGTTTTTGAGTAACTACTACAGGCTAGATAAGCTTGGATTTATGTAGTATCACATGGTTGGAAGGTAGGTATCAATGCACTCATCTTATAGAAGAAACTAAGCGTCACCAAGTTCCTTGGACAAGCTGATATCTTCAGTGGACCCGTGCCAGATTGTGATGGAATCGCATGCTGACATGGTGGTGCAGAAACTCTTTTATCTATAGAAATTCACCCCATTACATCTGGGGTCAAGACCTGGACTAAGTCTGTCATTCCTACAGTGAGAACCAGGCTATTTTACCAAATGGCCTACAGGCAGTGAATGACACTCTAGCATAATGGTGCCAAATTTTTGACCAGACTCATCCTGTGGTATTTCATATCCATGTTCATCTCAAGTTTCTCTAAAATACCAGGTTCCAAGGCTCATTTCCACATCCTACAATTAAGCTTAGATTTCGTATCATGTCATTCCCCTGCAGTGGAATGTAAAAGCTTCTGGTGAAAATCCCCAAAGACTTGACCACTTTAGGGCTTCTGGGATATGACCTTTCCCACTTCACTTTGGTAGAAAGCTGGTCTGAATTCTTCCTTCATACCAATTGCCTCCCCAGGACAGAGTTGTTGTACTGAGGGTCAGACCATTTAACATAGGACCTTGAACAATTATCTGTTTTCCTTGATTTTTCATCAGTAAGGTGGAGATAATAATAGTTCCCTATTCACAGAGTTATTAAGAAAGTTTAATGAAACAGTTATGAAGAAAGTTTAATGAAACAGTTATGAAGAAAGTTTAATGAATCAGTTCTAGTAAAGTGTTTAGGAGGAAGCTTCACACCTAATAATTGCTCAGCAGATAGTTGCTATTTGATTTTTTTTCTTTTTGGGTCACACCCGGCAATGCACAAGGGTTACTCCTGGCTTTGCACTCAGGAATTACTCCTGGCAGTGTTCAGGGGACCATATGGGATGCTGAGAATTGAACCCAGGTCAGCCATGTGCAAGGCAAATGCCCTATCTGCTGTGCTATCCCTTAAGCCCCAGTTGCTATTTGATTTTCATGTTCATAACCATCATCATAGCATTATCACCATTGCCTGGGAGTCTCTTGCCAGATTTCTGCATGACTGAAATCCTATCATCCTGCTGTTAGGACACATCACCTCCTCCAGTACTTCTTTCCTAAAAAAAGTGATCACTCCACCCTCGCTCTGTTCTATCACATCTCTTGCCTGTCTTATTTTCTTTGTAGCAGTTGAATTATTTTGCAAACCCTCAGCAAATCTAGCTATTGTTTCTCTGATGAAGATCGTTGTTACTAGATTGTGTTTTGAAAGCGAGACACTTGTTTTTTCTTCCCTGATATGCCATGAATAGAGTCAGTCACTTTAAGTCACATCAACCTGTGATGTGCTCCTTAAAAAGTTGGATGGTTAAAGAGAAAACCATTGATAGAAACTCTGATCCAAATGTTGTTTTAGAAAAGTATGGTAGCTGTGTGTGAGAATCATTAAGTATACTTGATATCAAAGCCAGATATAGCACTTTCCTCTAAGGATCTGATGTTCTCCTTTGCAATTTATAAGCAACCTTGACTGTGAGTGCAGGTAAAGGATGTAATTAACTTTATTTGATGAATGTTCTTCATCTGAAAAGCAAAGGAGATAAACTGAATGTGACTTCTGAGGTTTTCTGCTTAGGTTTTCTGGAAGGAATACAAAGTGCAAATATTAACAAATATCGCCAATAAAATATTAATACATCCTATGCTAGAAAGGAGAAAATTGAAGCCATGAGGTTTGTGACTAGTCTAAAACCATCAGCTTATTAGTAGAGGATGATTTTCTACTTTCTTTGTTTTTTATTTTTTTGGTCCTTTGGCATTTTTTTATTTACTCCATCCACAAACATTTACTGAGCACCCACTGAATGTCTGGATCTACCACAGTCTCGAATCTCTAGCTAGCTTCCCTACTTGGTACTCAGTTTTTCTCTCCTGAGGAAAAACTTACACATGCTGCTTCTCCTAGTCTCAAAATACTCCATAGATCACTCTATGCACTGTAGCACTGTAGCACTGTCATCCCATTGTTCATCCATTTGCTGGAGTGGGCACCAGTAACATCTCCAATCATCCCTATCACATGTTAGTGTAGCCCAATGGCATCTGCTCGCTCCAAGAACATGAAGTGAGACTTGTTGGTACTGTTTTTGGCATATCGAATATGCCACGGGGAACTTGCCAGGCTCTGCTGTGCGGGTGGGATACTGGGATACTCTCGGTAGCTTCCCGGGCTCTAGGAGAAGGACAGAGGAATTGAATCCAGGTGGGCTACATACAAGGAAAACGCCCTACCCACTGTGCTATGGCTCCAGCCCCAATCACTGTATTAGGTTGCAAATCTCCCCAAGGAAACAGCCACGTCCTTCTTTCCCTTCTTTCTTATTTCCCCAGTTTGTGAAATAAAGAAGCAATGGAGTGGCCCTTTCAGCCCAACCCGTGCATAGTCATGGAAACACCTGACCGAAGTATAGAATGCAGCTCCAGAAATAATACTACATGATTTTTATAGAAAAAATATCTGAGTCCTTAGGAATTTATCAAAGAAATTGTTTTTCACTCTTTCTTTTTCCAACATTCCAGTTGGATTCTGCATAAACTCTACCTATATAAAATTGGGATCATGTATTTTAACTGAATCATATTTTAACTGAATCATATACTCTACCTATATAAAATTGGGATCATAGTTTTGAAGTCAATCCCATATCATGAATGGGAACCCTAAGTAAGAAAAACAAAGGATTACAGGATGTTAATAGAATTTAAAAAGTGCACCCTGTAGAACGCCCTGCCATAGAGGTGGGGCGGCGTGGGGGGGGGGGGGGTGAGGGCTACTGGGTTCATTGGTGGTGGAGAATGGGCACTGGTGCAGGGATGGGTACTTGTAGTAGCAGTCCTGCCATTTTTGTGTCACTTCTGGGTTTACAGACTCTCGGTTTTTACTAATAGATGAGAGACAGACAGGACAAGCATTTGCATTAGAAATAAAGTGAATGACAGTCTTTCTACTGAGTAATGAGTCTTGTTCTCGGTCACTTTCTTAAACAGTAATAATGGCATATAGTCTACCTCTGATTTGTAACGAGAAAATAGAGACAGGTCTTCTATAAAATGGGGTGAATGTAAATGGAAGAAATAAACTCACCTCTAGAGGTCAGTGACCCCTAAGATGTCACTTGTATTAGGTATATTGCAAGGGTCTCTTATAGAAGAAAGGTACCCTCGATGAGCACTCAAATCCTCAGTTCTGAGGGGAAAAAATTAAATAATTCTTATCCAATTAATGCTATTCAGTGTCCAGAACTCATGAGACAAATTGATTCATAAATTTCATATGCATATTATGATTCATAGACTTATGATTTCAATTTATCCTCTAAATTCTCACTTTCCAAATCTGGGAATTAAGGTTGGATGACAAAAAATAGTTGAACTAGCAAACTTCATCACTGCTATTATCACCTTTTGGTTTTGTTTAAACGAAATTAAGTAATTTAGAATTGAAATTTTATAAAATGATAATTTTATAGGTCAAGCACTTATATAGTGATTATTTCATATTATTCACCCAAATATTTTTTAAAAAACAACACCATATTTAAGATGAACCATTTGATTCCATAATTTCTATTGTCATCAGCAGACCATAAATTCCATTACTTAGCAATATAATAGTAAATGTAACAGTAGTTCAATGACTCCGTTAATCTGTATCAGGTACTACAGATCTCTTAGTTAACCCTCATCATCTCCTTGAAATTAATCATTTACATTTGAATAAATATTTTATTCATAAGGTACAAAATTTTAAAAGTGTGAAAACCTTTAAACGTATGACTTTCACAACTAGTCCCCAACTACTCAATTCCCTCCCCAGAGGCAGCCAACATTGCCAGTTTCTTGCATTTGCTTTCTTGGATTATCTTATGCATATGCAAGCATACATTGCTTTAAGTGCACAGACTTGCACACACTCAAGCATGTAAATGATAATATACTATGCATACAGTTCCAAATGTTGAAAAGTGGCATTCTTTATCAATGCAGCAGAGATCTATCTAAAAAGATCTTATAACTCCAAGGATAAACCATACCTTATTTAACCAGTATTTCCTTGATGAACGTTTAGGTTGCTCCTTGTCTATTATTAACAATAATGTGTGAATAGTTTATCATATTCAATTTTGTATAAGGTCAACTTAAAAACAAAATGAATAAGAGAGACCTGAAAGCAAAATGTTCCATTCAAAAGACAGGTGTATTTTAGCTTTGATAGAAATTTTCAAATTATTCAATAAAATTGTTATACCAAGTTGAACCTTTCTCTAGCAGCATAGAGAATGCCTTTTCAACACTTTTCAATAAAACTTATCACTTTTTTTTTGATTTTCCGATATTATAAGTGAAAATGTTCATTTGTTTTTATTGTGACTATTCATTTCTTTCATTATAAGCAAGATTTATTATATTTTCATATACTTAAAGATTAATTATATTTCCTTTTTATGACTTACTTGTTCATATAATTTATCTATTTTCCTATTGACTTGTTCTTAAACATATGTAGGGCTTTGAATTTAAAAGCAGCATGATGTTGTGATAGAAATGAAATTACAATTTGTTCTTTTTTGTATGGGGTTTTTTGTTTGTTTGTCCACTTATTTTTTTACTTTGTATAAGATTTCTTGATCCACTAATTATTTTTAGTTTCTTTTATCTATGTCTGTTAAGTAAAAAAGTATTTTCCTTTTGTTATCTGTCCTCTTTGAACTAAAAATAATATATTCTGTATCCTAACACCACTTTAGAATTTTGTAAGATATTTTACACTTAGATCACCAATGCACATAGAATTTGGGAATTATAGCATGTAAGAAAACTTATTCCCAGTTCTCCAAACATGACATTTTGATTAATACATGTTGTTCTCACAAATTCAAAATGATACTGTAACATATTTTATTTAATATGAACACTTAGAAGTCTTAAGTATTAGAGTCCATATCCAATAACCAACCCCTACTCTGTTCATTTATCTTTATATTCCTCAGTTCTTTATCTGGTGCTTCAACTTGTTGTTGCTTTATAATGTTTTGGTATCCAAAAGAAAATAGTTTATCATTATTTTCCTTTTAAAAATTCTGACATCTGACATTGGTGGTGGGAAATGTACACTGGTGGAGGGATGGGTGCTAGATCATTATGTAACTGAAACCCAATTATGAACAGTTTTGTAATGGTCTATACCACGGATCACTGTCACTGTCACTGTCCTCCTGTTGTTTATTGATTTGCTCAAGTGGACCCAGTAACATCTCCATTGTGAGACTTGTTGCTACTGTGTTTGGCATATCAAATACATCACGGGTAGCTCGCCAGGCTTTGCTGTGCGGGCGGGATACTCTCGGTAGCCTGCCAGGCTCTCTGAGAGGGGCCGAGGAATCAAACTTGGGTCGGCCATGTTGGCTGCGTGCAAGGCAAATGCCCTACCAGCTGTGCTATCGCTTTAGCCCATATTCAATTAAAATAAAGAAAAAGCAATGTGGAGTTTATGCTCAATTCAATCAGCTTAATCAGTGACTGAATAAATAGCAGTACTCCTACATTAAGAAAAAAAATTCTGACACCTTAGGGAATAAAAACAAAAAAAATAGAAAAAAAATCAGAATTCTTATATCTTATTTTCACCTGAACTTCAAAATTGTATAATCTAACTTAGAAGAAGATTTATTAAAATCCTATTAAATTCTAAATTAACATTGGAGACATTGGTATTGTCACGATGCTTGATTTTTCTATCCAAAATCTTGAGAGCTTTCCTAATATTGGCATTCTTTTCATGCCTATTGGTAAGTTTCAAGGCTTTTCTTTATACACATATATTATTCTAGCATATGGGTGTGGTTTTGTATATAAATATAGTTGTTCAGGTTTTATTTTCTTTGATAAGTAGGCATGAAAGTGACCCATTTTTGTTTAACATAAAAATACAAGATTTATGACACAATTGGTTTTATTTGTATTTATTAAAGTCACTGATTTCTATATATTAGTTTTATTTTCAGACACTTTCAACTTTTTACTTAATAGATTATAGTAGCTTTACATTAGCTTGTTCACTTGGGTGTTCCAACTAACTTATTATATCATTTGAAAGTAATGACACTTCTACCGTCTTTTCTAATGTTTATTTTTTTATTTTCTCTAATTGTATTGGCTAGTACCATCATTAAAATGTTAAATAAGTGAGGATAATTAATATCCTTATCTTCTGCCTGACTTTAATGGAAATGCCTCTAGATTTTTTCATTAAGTAGGAAAATGGCTTTTGATTTGAGATAGACATATTTTTTGTGTTAAGGTAATATCTGCTCTTATCTTATTAAGAGCTATTTAAAGTAAAAAAAGAAAGGATATTCATTTTATCCAGGGTATTTCTGATGCCTTAGGAAATGGAAATTTCTTTTATTAATATGAAAATATTAAAAAGAATAATTGTTTATTTGTTGCAACTGACAGCCAACACCATGTATTTTAAATTTTCACATGTATTTTAAATTCTTCACATCAGTCAACTCACTTAATCCTTAACCAATCTAGAATTCAGTGATATTAATATTCTCATTCAAAAGAGAAGAAAATTCATGTTGATAGAGGTTGAACAACTTCCCCAAAATCAGCCTAATTCCATGGCAGAGTTGAAACCTGACCCAAACTGACACTTTGCATCGAATACTCTGCAGTTTCACCTTGATGGATTTCTTAATAATAGATCATCATTCTGTTTCTCAAGCATATCCCACTAGATCAACCTATGCCATACTTTGAATGCACTGGTCATCAGTTCCATATGCTATTTATTTACAATTTCTTTATCAGTATTTTAAAGGAAGAAAATGAATCAGATTTATAAGATTGTGATGTCTCTCTGTGTAGTCTTACTGGTAACTTAATTTGGGGAACAATTTTGAAAATTGCCTTTTTTCTTTTCTTTTAAGCGTAATTTAAATGACAGTGTAGTAATTTGCCTTTCAAATGTTTGTGTGTGTGTGTTACTCCTATCTGTTTTCTCTGGGCTACTTCTGGCTCTATGCTTGGGGGGTCTCTCCCATACAGTCCTAGGGATCAATCCAGGCTTCCTGCATGTAGTGCTGAGAAGTCCATTGAATTATCTCTCTATTTAGCACTTGCTGGTGGTTGGATAAAGAGTGTTTGTGAATGAGATGAAGGTATCGACTGTGTCTAATCATTTTTAGCTTCCAGAAAGGCTGGATGCATATTCTCTTTACGAAAGAGGGACAGGACGATCTCAAATAGGATGAACTGCTGTGAGTAAGTGCAGGGTATTTATGTGTTCATTTTAAAACCTGCTCTATTTAAGATAGTTGAGACATGTAGAGTTCTCCAAAGGGAGGGTGGATATAAACATTAAGGTCTTCTGAAGATCTGGCAATGAAAATCTTGAACATAGTTATGAAAGATACAGTCCATAAATTAAAAAGAGAGAGGCAGGAGGCAAAACCCTTGGTCAGAGTGTATATTCTTGGGCAAGTTTGGCAACTGAGCTTTATCCCTCTTTTGCTGCCTATCAAGTTCTTCCGTGGGGCTGCTGTGGATTCAGAAACATTATGCAGATCTTCCAGCGAACAACCCAGACTTGGGGCTTCGGAGGCTTCTTGGGCATTTCCTCCTTATAAATCATTGGGGTTTATGCTCAACTCTAAAGAATGTGACTAACTTTTAGTCTTGCTAGTTATGCTGTCAAACCTCAGAATGTGCATTTAAATGTTTTTAATAACATTGTGCTTTGTAGTTTGGCATGGCATATTGATGTGAAGAGTTCCTCAAAATACTACATATAGATTTTTGGCACAAAACTCTTCTAGTATTTATTTATTTATTTATTTTGCTTTTTGGGTCGCACCGGGTGATGCACAGGGGTTACTCCTGGCTCTGCACTCAGGAGTTAATCCTGGCAGTGCTCAGGGGACCATATGGGATGCTGGAAATCGAACCCGGGTTGGCCAAGTGCAAGGCAAACACCCTACCCGCTGTGCTATCTCTCCAGCCCCTCTTCTAGTATTTAGAGGCACATATACAAGCCAGTACCAGGAATTCTGACTTGTATATTTATGAAAATTCTGCAAAGAAAGAAAATTCCTGGAAAGGAAGCATTGCCATGGTTTTAATATAACTATCACAATATTATTATAATGTCATCTAGATGTGAAAATATTACTATGTTACTAGATCTTTTCTTTTGATCTAGTACCTTAGAAGATCTTGATATTTAGCATCATTTCTTAAGATCTATTGCCATATAAGTTGGTCTCTTTTCTTACAATCTAGTTAATAAAGTTTAACTTAGAGATGGACAAATATCTATTATATGTCCTTTCCCAAATTTAAGCCTAACGATGTTCTTATGTAACTCCTTCCTTCTTAAAAATGTTGGACAGATGGATTTTATTAGTGATAACTATGAATTGGTAAGGAAATTGCCTCACTCAAATAAAAGCAGTTATGACAGTGTTTTCTATAACTATATTTACATGTTGATATAACTTTTAACTACACATGTTCTCTAGGTTTCTCTTATTAGAGATCTTTCCCCTCTGGAAACTGTTATTTCCTTATTAATTTTCCAGCAGCTTTAGGCAACTTATAGCTGCAGCTATGACAGTGTAAACAGACTGTGGCTTTGTATGAAGAAAAAATACTTCTGATAAACTTAAAATGCAAGTTATTAGATGAAGTCAAAGGAAAAGTCATTAGCTTTGATAATGTACAAAACAATCTCTTATTGAGTACCTACTCTATTCCAAATCCCTGGAGATTACAGAAATGAAGATGTGATGCTTACTCTCACCAAGCTCAGCAGTAATAATCAAAATGCCCTGAGCACACGCTAAGTGCTTGCTTTTCATCCTCACTTAGCTACAGGTCTGTAGGGTGCCAGCTAGGTACCAGCCTGGTGCTGGATGCTGCAAATTCAAGGAAAAGAAGGTGCAGTGATGTTCTTGTATCCCTGGGCAGTGGTTGAGTGGAAAGGCATCTACCAAGTAACTGCACGCAAATGAATGTATAGTGATAAAATGAATTCCACCTTACAAAGAAACATAACTTTTGAGTGAAGGTAAGAAAGGAAATTTACCTCCAGTGTAGCCTGAAGACTCCTGTAGGCCAGCTTGGTGAGAGTTGTTTCTTAAATAGGGAGCAGCAGGGAATAAGATTTTATTTTTTCTTCTTTTTTTTTTTTTTTTTTTTTTTGGTTTTTGGGTCACACCCGGAGATGCTCAGGAGTTACTCCTGGCTCATACACTCAGGAATTACTCCTGGTGGTGCTCAGGGGACCATGTGGGATGCTGGGAATCGAACCCGGGCCGGCCATGTTGGCTGCATGCAAGGCAAACGCCCAACGCGCTGTGCTATTACTCCAGCCCCAGGTAATAACATTTTAGACATAAGGATCAGTCTGGATGGAAGTTCATAGCAGGAAAAAGTGAGTTGTTGACTAGAAAATGGAGTGAGACAGAGAGGGAGCTATATGAGATTGGATTGGAGGTTTCTGAGTGATGGGAGGAAGATGACACCAAGGCCAGAAGAATTTTTGGGAAAGGAGGACACAATTTTTTATTTTGTTTGGTTCTGGGACCCCACAAGGAAGTGCTCAGGGTTTACTCCTGGCTCGGGAATCAAGGATCACTCCTGGTGGGTGTGGGGACCATATGTGGTGATGAATATCAAACCCAGGTTGGCCACGTGCAAAGTAAGTACTCTACCCACTATGCTATCTCCCCAACCTGAGGAGAGATAGATTAATTGAAATGTCTGCATTCTATTGGGTGTGTTGTGTCAAAGCAGTGTCTGTGCATTTGGAAGAGAAAACCATTCTCTCTTCAGTAGATTAAAAAAACTTCTAAGGAAAAGGGCATTCCACAGAATTTTTTTAAGTAATTAAAAGTTTGGCAGCAAGAAAGGAGATAATAGATATCCCTGGCAGAAAACATAGTATATGCAAAATCCTGGTACCCTGGTATGAATATTGGTGTCTTCAGCACCACTTAAATTCATATGTAGAATGGCCCCAATGAAGGTGAAACCCCATTAATGGGATCAGGGCTCTTATAAAAGAGGCTCCACGTGCTCCCAGCTGGACTACACTACTGCTAGGGACGAGCCTCATCCAAAAAATTAATGTGTTGAAAACTCAGGTATGCGGGTTTTATGTCTGAAATCTCCAGGCTTTCAGGGAGTCAGGGATGGGCTACCTTCCCCCATCTCCCAGCACTACTGTAAATCCTGGCAGCCATTCACATGCCCCCAAATGCCACCCAGTTAAAAACTTAACTCCAGCTGTATCATCTCATTAAAAATTTGGACTTCCTGAAGTGACACCTCAAACTCCTACAACACTGATAAACAAGGAGTAGCACACCACTTTGGATGTGATTTAATGTAGAAAGCATCCAATTTTGATTAACAAAATGTCAACACAGGAGGCTTAACCTGTTGCAACATCTCAGTAATCTCTTACACAAGGACTTAATAGCTCCATGGGGAGATACAAAATCTTCACTAACTTTCTTCTGAGGAAACATTTTTTAATCATTCATTTAGCAAATTATAACAAGGAATATAAAATAAGTTATTGATGGTCTGCTGTGGGGGCAGGCTCAAGGGATGGTTGGGAAATTTGGAGATAATGTTGGTGGGAGGGGGCAATGGTGGTAGCAAGAATAAAAAAGAAATAGAAAACTAGAAAAGAAAAAAGAGAAAAAAGAAGTAATTGGATTGATGGAGACTGAACATGGACAAAATGTATTTGACCATCAAGGTGACACCAGCCCTCTGATATTTCTCTCTATGTAAGCTAAAAGAAATAGTTTCTATATGCACAAATATGCATGTATATGTAAATGTGACAGATCCGTGTACCGTTGCAGCTAATCAAACTGTTAACTATGATCCTAGAATATATGAAAAAACTATGCATAAAATTTTAAATAGAGTAATGCTATTTCAATAGTAAAAAAAAGTAATTACCATACTACCCTTTAGGTCCCATAGCTTGCTGGATCACTTATTTATGCAAGATAGTTTTGTCCACTTGCTAGTTCTTGAGTACAGAATTTTTATAAATGGTGACAATTTTAACTGTACCTTGGTGCCTTTTTCCTTTTGCCTAAATTACTGCATTGAATACTATCTTTTGATACAAGCTGATTTTTTTCAGTGCTTCATATCAGATTAATTATGACTAGTTCTTCCTAAAAAAAATGAGGCTCCAAAAAGACCCCTTAGCCCATATCCATGTGGGCATTGCATGAAAAGTCGTCAGTCAGCATTCCAGAAAAAAATCCTCATGAGAACATACTGGCATGTTAGTCTCAGACTGCTAACTTATAGAACTGAGAAAATTAATTTTGGGGGAAAATTAATTTTGTGTGTCTATAGGGCACCCAGCTTTTGGTCCTTAGTTTAACAGCTAAAATTAGTTTAAAAATTTCAGAAACAGTAAAGAACATGGTATATTCAGAAAGCATGAAATCCTCGTGGTGAGAATGTATGTTTTATGTGTACATATATGTACATGTATGCATTCATTTACATGTGCAGGAGGAACTGACATTTGGAAATACAGGCTCTGGCAATAGCAGAGCACTACTATTTGCCACGCTAAGAAATCTGCACTATCCCATACTCGTAGATATTTGGGGTTTGTTTATTGTTGTTGTTGTTGTTGTTGTTGTTTTGGCTTTGTGGGCCACACTCAGCAATGCTCAGGGGTTACTCCTGGATCTACTATCAGGAGTTACCCCTGGTGGTGCTCAGGAGACCACATGAGATGCCAGGGATCGAACCTGGGTCGGCTGCATGCAAGGCAAATGCCCTCCCCACTGTTCTACCACTCCAGCATTAAAATGTTTTTAATAGGTGAGAAATTTCTTACAAGTTTGTATTTGTATTTGTGGTTTAGCACAATGTTTCCCTTACCTACACTGACTACTGAAATCTCTTGGGAAAGGCATTAAAACTCCCAACACGGGGCAGGGCATAGCTTGGTGGTGGTGCACCTACCATGAAAGTATGAGGCTTTGAGTTTGAACCCCAGTATCACCTCTCATGCGCCAAGCACAATCCCTGAGATCACAGTTTGAGATCCCTAGTACTGCAACAAAAGCGTAAGGTCTCCAAGGCACTGTAACCGAGAAGGTGTGTTCATGGCAATTACTGTGTACAATCTCTGTTGTACAAGCACTGCAAACTCCAGTCATTGCAACCACAAGAGGAAAGGAAAGGAAGGAGGGAATAGAATAAACTTCTAATGCTCAGACTCTTTACCTCCGTCAATTAAAGGGAACTTCTGGGAGCCCCCAGACATTGTTATTTTATAGCATCCCAGGTGGTTCCAATGTGTAGCCAATTTTGAGCAGTATTGGTTTGGAGAAATTGCCCAGCTTCTCAACAGGGATTCAAGGCAGGAGAAGGAACTTTCATGGTGGAGAAAGGGCAAGGATTGAAGAGAGGAGCATCAATGGGATTGGGACTGAGGTCAGGATGGGTCAGTTCAAGTCATTGACTCACGAGAATCCACAGGGATCTGTGTAATTGTTTGTGAGGGGGAAAGTAAGAAAGATTTGGAGGACTAATTCCACGTTTGCAATGGTAGGGTGCTAATTCAGATAACGAAGGCTAAGAACTTGAGGCTGTGTTTAGGAATCCCTTCCCCTACACCAACTAATTTACGAGTTAGTGGGGACCTTAGTTTTCTCAAGTGTGCAATGGAGTTACTAGCAGCGCCTTACTTATTTTGAGGTCTAACTGAGCTAAGTTATGCAAAGGACTGAGAACTAAGCCAGATTCCTCTGGTCCCCTATACAACAGCCAAGGCAGGGCCGGTTCAGGATATTTTTCAAAAAGGAACCGAAATCCAACACAAACCATGGAATACGAAGCTTATCCTGTGAGTACCAGCTCTTCAGTACCTCCTACTGGCTGAGCCCTCTGGGTGATCAGTTGAAAGTCATTTCTCTATGCCTCAGTTTCTTCATCAATCAAGGGCAGGTTATAAAAACATCTTCGGATTCCTGAAACTATGAAATCTGCCAGATAAACAGCCCTTCTCTGCAACCTAAACACTCTAAAGGCTCCTTCCTGCTTCCTCTTAGTTCTCGTGTGTGACTATCTGAAGGGAGGTTTGCCTTTATTGAAATGAATGGAGCCATTGATGAGGTTGGCTGCACTTCTCTCGCTTGACAGGCACCGTCTGTCTATAGAGGCCTGTCTGTGTAGCTTTTCCTTGCTTATATTTTGTTTTGTTTGTTCTTGGCCATCCAAGTGCAGAAACTATTTAATAAGAACATTTTAAGAAAATTTTGTTGAGCTGTGACACAGAATTAATTGAGAGTGACCAGCAATGTTGCTTTCCTTAGTAAGGATTTCTTGAATTGGGTATTAACACAGATAACTGCTGGGAACTTGGGGTTTTAAAAACTATTGTCCTTTAAGTAGAAGAAATTGTGGTATATGTATAAGTAAAATTGAAGAAAATAGAGGAGATAAGAAAATATCATATTAGAACCATCTCTGAAGCTTATTCCTGATCCTAGAACATCCTTTGCTTCCCAGAAGTGTCTAGTAGGAAAAAAAAATGGGAAAGAAGAATGAGGCCTGAGTTCTACTAAGTTAGAATGGTCAAAGGTCAAGAAAAGACTTATTTTAAGTTTCTTAGTTTTATTTTTTTTAAATGATGACTTTGTTCACAATAACCAAGATATGAAAAGAACTCAAATACCCAACTACGGATGAATGAGTCAAGAAGTGTGTTATGTATACACAATGGAATACTGCATAGCTCTATGAAAGAGCAAAAGCATGCAATTTGCTGAAATGTGAATGGAACTAGTTGATATGCTAAGATAAGTCAGTCAGAATAAAAGGAAGGTAGAATGATCTCTCTCATATGTGGAATGCAGAAAAGATCCAGAGGCGGCATAGCAAGAGAATTGATCTATACAACTGATTTTGGGGATGGAGGAGGTCATTGAAAGGGGATTTTGGGGGAAGAGAGGTAGGTATTTTGGAGATTAGTGTGGTGTTTGAATTATACACGCTAACAATATTATAAATACAGACAACAATAAATTAAAAATAAATATTTTTATAAAGGAGAGCTTTGTTACAGAAACTTATAATTGAATACATTAGTAAAGAGGTGGAAAAAGCTTTTTTTCTTTTGGTTTTGGGCCATACCTGGCTGTGTTCAAGGATTAATCCTGACTCTATTCTCAAAGATCACTGCTGGCAGGTTCGGGGCACCATTTAGGGTGCCAGGGATCAAACCTAGGTTAGCCATGTGCAAGACAAATGCCCTACCCACTGTATTATCTCTCCAGCCACAGAAAAATTCTTTATAAAGTAAAATTAGAAGGAATTGGAAGAATAAAAACTGGCATTTTTCATGCTTTGCACATATGCTTAAGTAAGCATCATCGGAACTACTTGGCTTATTCATTGATATATTGAGCTAATATTTTTGCTCACTGTATATTCATTATGTACTTGGCACAAGAGTGGGTGTTCTCTGATGACAACTGTACAGAACTAAAGCAGATACAACCATACTATAAGGTAGTAACAGCAGATACCAAGATAAGTGGTAAGACTCCTATCTAGCAATCTTTCCATGGACAAGATATGGACATGAGCAAGAGCTACAAAAGTGGAGCATCTGTAGATAATTGTTGGCTGAATGAATGAACAAATTATACACATAAGCTTTATCAATCATGAAGAAGAAAATTACTTTACATGAAATGATTATTTATTAATCAGGTACTTTGTAATATTTTCAAGAACCAAGTGCATTAACTCTCCAATAAATTTTCAGTACAAAAAATATCGGCGAAAATTGTAGAAATGAAGGAGCAAATAAATGGAAAACAAGAGGTTTTTCATGGAACTATTCCATTTGAAAGCTTGTCCTATAGTATTTTTAAACTAAATAAACTTAGGAAAGCTGTTTCACCCAGGTGTCTTCAAAATAATTAGCTGGCATGTAATTTCCATAGCAAATATCATTTTTTAAATTATGGAATCTTTTACGATGAATGTAATGAACAATCATGCATCTACCACATAGCATTTTTATTTATTTATTTTTGTGTCTGTGCAGCAGTTTTTATTTTTATTTTATTATTTTAAAATTTAATTTAGTTTTATAAGGTTGTTCACAATAATTTATTATATTCAACATTCCAACACCAACCCCACCACCATTAGACCTTACCCACCGCCATATTTTGAATTTTCTCAACCACCACCCAAGCTGTGGCAGTGTTTTTTTTTATTAGTGAAACACCATGAGAAACACAGTTGTAGACTTACAAATTTTTGTGCTTGGGTTTCAGTTATACAATGATCAAGTACCCATCCCTCCACCAGTGCCCATTTTCCACCACCACGGGTCCCAGTATCCCTCCCATCCCCCATCCCCCAGCTCACCCTGTCTCTTACATTTTAAACTTTGGAGCTATTCTGAAGCTCTTAATTTATGAAATAACCACATTACAGTAACAAGTGTCACAATGGAGACGTTATTGGGCCCGCTCAAGCAAATTGATGAACAACAGGACAGTGACAGTGAGAGTGAACCACATTACAGTCACATCACTAATCTCCTCCTTCCCTTCATTTCTATTTTTCCATCTCCACTTTCATATTCAATGCTTACCATTAGTTTCCTGGTTTGATACTTTATTGTATATCGGTATATATCCAGAAATTATATACAGCTTTACTTTATACTTTTAATATAAAAATGGAATACAGTGCAATATACAATTTGTGCTTTTTTCCAGCAATATGATTTTAAATTTATTGTGGAAATTCCTTTTTTATTTTATTAGGTAGTTCACAATATTTGATTATATTTAATATTCAAACACCGATCCCACCACCACTACACCTTTCCACCACCATATTAGGGATGTTTCCATCCCAAACCCCAATCTTGTGGAAGCTCTTATAGTTCTTTCTTGTTTATTTGAACTGCAGTAAGGAATCATGACACAGGAATACACCATAGATTAGGGACATGTTTTGCTATTGATGAATACGTGGATAATTTGCAGTGGTATAGCTATTACCATCTGTGTCACTGCAAACATCTTTGTTTAAATTTCTTTGTTCTTTTATAATTTCTCCAGGGCATACCCAAGGGTAGAATTGTTGGTGTTCATATCTGAAGTTTTGTTTTTCAAAGAATTGTGCCAATTTAGACTACCTCCAAGGGTACATCATTACTTTCCTTCTTCAAAGTTGCTCTTGATAAATTCACGTATGTGATTGATGTTATGTTTGGCCTTCTCGTCATACTCAATTTCTTGTTCTTCTTGTACTCTGATACAATTTATCAGCATAATTAAGGGAAATTTCTTGGAAATTAAAAAATAAAGATTTTGGGCTGGAGCAGTAGCACAGCGGATAGGGCATTTGCCTTGCACGCGGCCGACCCAGGTTCGATTCCCAGCATCCCATATAGTCCCCCAAGCACCACGAGGAGTGATTCCTGAGTGCAGAGCCAGGAGAAACCCCTGTGCATCTCCAGGTGTGACCCTAAAAAGCAAAAAAAAAAAATTAAATAAAGATTCACTTTTATACAGGAAATCGTTCCTCCATTTGTCTTTGAGAGTTTAGATACTAGGCATTCAACAAACACTGCCAGTGTAGGTGCTCGAAATGTAAAGCTGAAAAAGACACACTTCTTGTTACCCAGGAATTCATGGTCTTCTGGAGAAGGCAGACATGCAAAACAAATCATTAACCTGTGTTACGAATATGAAACATGAGACAGACAGCTGGAGATGAAACTCACTTAAGTTGAAACAGAAAGTGCCTGGACCAGAATTCAAACCCAAGCATTTAGATAGCACATTTGAACACCTGGGTTTGAATTTGAGTACTGACGTGGTATCTTGTTTCTGCTTTCAGACAGAGGGTGCAGGTCAGTTGTGAAAGTGGATCTTGGATAATAAATGTCAAGTTCTCAGCCCTGCTACAGAGTCAGCACGCAGGTAGTAGCTTGAAGAATTGGTGTGTTGAGAGGGAGGTATCTGCATGACTCCAAAATGAGCTTCCAGAGTTTCAGAAGGCCTAAACCTAAGATTGGAAGTCTGGGATGGCTATATAATTGAAAGCCTTTAGGTCAGAGGTGAACTATTATTTCCTAATCCAGCTGTAATAAATCACCACAATTCTGAGGGCATGATCAATAGTAATGTGTTCTCTCAACGTTTTGCAGACTGAATGTCTGTAATCAAAATCTTGCCTGGTCTCTTACTTGCTTTTGCTTGGCACCTCATAGCTCCCCCTGCTCCATGCTTCTGTGACCATCTTCACTTCCTGGGGTGTCTGTTCTTCTTCACTCTTACAAAAATGTATGCGATTGATCTTGGGGTCCACCTTAAATTCCATGTCAGAGCATCTATCTTAACCTAAAACTGTCTACAAAGACTATGTTCAAAGAGTTGGCATACACAGGTTCCAGAGGTAAAGACTTAGGTTTATCTTTACAGAAACACTATTTTACCCACTATGTAGGGTAAAATTGTCCTGGGAAGGTTTGAAGAGGGACCTTGAAATCCAAGAGGAGAGTATCATGTAGGAAAATGTTTCTTGGGCAACAGTTTCAGGTACACGAGACAAGGGTGCAACCACGCAGAACAGGATAACAGGAAGTTTGAGGGACCTGGATAACAAGAGCTGTGGATCTGTTTAACTTCTGGTTTTCAGTTTTCAGTGCTCGTGAAGGGGAAGGGCCTGGAGCTGGAATTTCTGGTAGCTGTTAATGGCATGATTCACATTAGCAGTTTTAAAAAGCCCAAATGAGGATCCTCTCATATTCTCTCACTCATACTCCCTCTTTTGCATACATAAGAGTATGTTTTGCATTAATACTCACATGCTATATTGAAATGCAGATAAATGAATGACTTTGTCTATATAAAGTAATTATTTTTAGATGACAATATTTTGACTTTCCATTTCCTCTAAATTAGTTTTACATGGTAGGGGGCCAATTCACATTTTAGAGTTTGTTCAGAAACTCTTTTTTAATTGTGCCTTTAAACACGGATATCATGCTCATGAAATATCAAAACTCAGTTCCATGTTTTCTAGCAGTCAATGCTGCTGCTTATATTTTCAATTTCCACAGTATCTTGAAATAGCAGGGCCTGGAGTGGATCCCATGTTCAGTTTGGATGCTTCGAAAATTACCTTCTTTTATCTCCTAGTCTAAAATAAGAATGTAACTTTCCTTACAGTTAACAGAGTTCATTTCAATTAAATCTTAATGAGGAAAAATGAGATAAATGGGTCCATGAGCATTACCTCTCAGACCTTTTAATTTTTATAAATTCACTTGCAGAGTTAGACTTACTCTGTCGCAATTATTTCATTTGGCTCTTGGAAATGTCCCCAAATTGCATACGGCAGGTGCCAGAGGCAGTCATCTGCTTCAGGGCCTAACTCTTGTGGTCATGTTATCCATCTAAATCTATAATCGGAGAAGGGGCACGTTGGAAAGGTGAAAAGTATCATTTGTCACAGCATTCTTGCGTAAAGATGGCTGGGGCTTAGGGAATAAGGCAGTAGGGGTGGTTTTTCTCCTCATTAGCTGCTTTATTTGTAACTGCAGGGGCTGTCAGAGCATGGACTTAATAACCTTCAAGTTTTTCTGCATTAATATGAAAAAGGTTGCATGAATTTTTGGCAAATCATTGTCCCCATGAGGATATCAGAAATACTTTTGCCGGTGAATACAGAATAACCCATCTTTGGGGAGCTCTTGGCTGAATTAAATATATCATTGAAGTGGATTCATCTAGAATGAGACATTTATGCTGATCATGTACACATTTTGATGATTCCGAGCCTTCACTTGGAGTGCCTGTTTAATTCTCCATGGGTAAAAGTTGGAAGGAAACTACCAGCAGTGCTATTAATATAATAACAGAGTGCAAGGGATGTATTTTGTACTCAGATATGATTATCTGTTTATCTGTTGTATATTTGTATGCATTGCAGGGTATCGAGAGGAAAGCCATAGTACTCCATTCCAGAATATATCTAGCTGCAGCATCTCAATAACAGGAGCTAGAAGGAAGGGTGGAAGGAAAGAAAAAAGGGAAGGAGAAAGGGAAGAAGGTGAGGTAAAATAGCCAAAGGTGCATTCTTCCCTCCCTGCCTCCCACCCTCCCTCCCTCCCTCCCTCCCTTCCTTCCTTCCTCCCTTTTTTCCTTCCTTTTTCCTTCTTTCTTTCCTTCCTTTATTCCTCCCTCCCTCCCTCCATCCCACCTTCCTTCCTTCCTTCCTTCCTTCTTTCCTTCCTTTTCTTTGGACTACATTCTTAACCGTGCTCCATGCTTACTCCTGACTCTTCACTTAGGGGTCACTCCTGGTAGGTTCAGGGACCATACGGAAAGCTGGGGATCGGGTCCGTGTCAACTGCATGCAAGGAAAGTGCCCTACCAGATGTACTATTGCTCCAGCCCAGACAGGACTCTTCTTAAAAGGCCTGTACTTCTCTCTGACCTCCACGCAACACATAGTTCTTAAATAAAGAACCCACAGAAAATCAACCAGGTAAATCTTCCAGCATGTCAAAGGACTTTCTTACCTAGGTACCTAGACAGAGTGATATAAATTGGACTGTCTCTCTACAGTATTTATCATACCAGAGGAAGAACAGATTTGAGATTCCCATATCACAGTGACCACCTGGATTTCACTAGCTCCATAGCACACATAGCTATACAATTACTTATCAGCAACTTGTCAATATTCTAGTTAATTTTTGTGCTCCCAATTTGGTGGACACATTATCTTTTGTCTCGTGATGTATCTAGATTTTCATGTTGTTGAAGAAAGATAATGCATTTTCCTGTAAATTTTTGTATTTTACTTTTAGGGTATAGCATTTTAGCACTGTCTGTAGCAGTGTCCTCCGTTGTTCATTCATTTGCTCAAGAGGGCATCAGTAACATCTCCATTGTGAGACTTGTTGTTACTGTTTTTGGCATATAGGGAGCTTGTCAGGCTCTGCTGTGCAGGCAGGATACTCTCGGTAGCTTGCCAGGCTCTCCGAGAGGGATGGAGGAATCAAACACAGGTTGGCCATGTGCAAGGCTAACGCCCTACCCACTGTGCTATTGCTCCAGCCCTTTAATGTATAAAACTTGTTAAAAATGTAAAGGTATAAAGATTATCAAGGATTGAGATACTTAATCGAAGAATCATTTGACATTAAAGTATATCATTACTAAAATAATCTCATCTGTATTAGGGTCTTAAAATGTCCCCAGTAAAATGATCCTTTCTCTAATCCCCTTTTCAAAAAAATTCAGTCGGTTGCTCATTTCTTTTTCCCTTTCCATGGATAATTTCTTTTTTTCAAAAAAAAAATCAGAGCAATCGCCACTGCTCTGTTCTCAAGGAACTTACAATCACACAGGAAAGGAGGAAACAGTCTGTAAATAATTCCTGAAAGACATACCCAGGGAATCTAAGTGCTTCAGTGAGGCTGAAAGAGAAATTGGGAAGATAGAGCTGGTGGAAAGTAACATACAAAGGCAGGTAGTTCTCTAAATGTCTCACATGCTGGGCTCAATAATTCAGACATTATCTGCAGAAGCATTGGAGAATCTTTGAAGACAAATGAGCAAGAAAGAGAAGTTATCTCAGCTGGTCTTCAGAAACATGAGATTAGTGGTACCAAGTTATTGAAGGTATTTCTGGGATATTTTTATTTCTCTCAGTTCTCCACAAGGCATGTGTGAAGCTGAGATAAAGACTAAGAGAAGGTAAGAATGAAATGCAATTTTGAAAACTATAACATTCAGGGTAGGGAGACTATGATGGAATAAAGATAAGACCTCAAACTGCATTTGGTTTAACCCAATAAATCTTGATCCCTCATTGGTAAATGACAACTTGAGTTAGCCACCTTCCTCCATCTTGAAATGACAGCACCAGGAAAAACACAATGACCCTGATTGCTGTGTCATGCACCTCTAATTCAATTGCCCTGTAAGTTGGGAGATGACAGTGGCTCTTGGACATTTGGTGAACATCAGTTCGGTCAACCTGATGATGGGCTTTTGGTAACTGATTTACTCTTTCCTGATCGTTTCCTGAACTCCATATGAAAAGCCTTTTGTTTGACCACCACCTTTGTAAGTAGTTGAGTTAAAATTGGCACAAACTCACGTGAAGCATGGGAAGGTAGACTTTTGTAAAGAGAAGATAATAGTCCTCCCATCCTTGCCTGCCTCACAGGATCAAATAATACAATGTTATGCATGTGATTGTGTTTCATAAACTGCTAGGTGTTGTGCAAATCTAATCTATTATCATCATCATAGTGTCATCGCCATGGTTACCAAAGTAGAGAGCAAAGGCAGCCCAGGTACGTGCTTGTGACCAGAGAGAAGCAGAGTGGCTGCTTGTTCTGAATCCTCATTTCTCTCCCTTTCCCAATAAGTGTCCTGCACTCCATCCTCACAGGTCCCCAGACAATTTCTCAAACATGCCTGATCACTTCTATGGCTTTGTACAAGTTTCTCCCTCTACTTAGAACATTCTCCCTCTTAATCCCTCCCCTCCTTCGCCTGGAAAATACCCATTCGTCTCTCATAGCTTCACTGAGAATACCCCAGTAGTAGCTAAGGATTTCCTTGACCTCAACTCTGAGTCATTTGGCAGTGTCTCACTTCTTTACCTGTGTAGCTCTTAGCCATGTGCACCTCTTTCTCTCTAATTAGGCACTGAACCTCTGCAGGAACTGCATCTCATGCAGGCTCAGAATATGAGCAGACAGGAATTCCAATCCCAACCCAACCACTGACAGGTCGAATAACCTCAGACAGGCCAGCCCATCCTTCTTGACCTCTGGCCTTCTCATGTGCAACATGAGGAGAATGAAAGGGAGCTCTTGATTGTTGTGATGATGTAAAAATGTATCACGCAACATTCTTCGTAAGAGTTCTTGGTCCATTGCAGAGCTTCAGAGAGGAATAAATGAATGAGTGAGTGATCAGTGGCTGGTCCCATCTTCAGAGCTGGCATTTTACATGCGAGGGAGCTAAATCTTGGAGGAAGAATTCAGTTCAAGGTGACCCACCCACTTCTGTTTGACTGACTCTGAAACCTTCCCTTTCCATGACTCTAGATGACCCCTCCAGACTGCCAACAAGCGGGTGAATCAGGCAGCAGACTTCAGAGTCGGGCGGTGGGGAGGGAGAGGACGTGAGGAAGGCGCCTTGGGAGAGCATTCTCATCTCCTGCTGAATGTTGGCTGCCGTGATTTATTTTTATATTTTTTTGCTTCTTGGACTTTTCTGGTTTCCTTCCAGCAGATATAAAAGGAAAGGGCTCTGCAGCAGGATTGGAAGCCTCTGGGCACACAGCAGGGATTTTTCATTTCACAGGTCAGACCTGATGCTCTGCAGTCCAGCTCACCAGCTCAGCCTTTATTCCTAACGCTTCCTGGAAGCTGGGAGCCTGCTGGACGCAGAGCAGAATTTGTTGTTTGGACTTTTGGTCCAGGTCCCTTGTAGTCATCATACCTTCCTCTCTGCTGCGTTAAGAAGAGAGACAAGAATCCCAGGGCACATGTCAAAGAAACGTGACATTCGGTGTGGCATTCTCAAAGACAGAGCAGAGACCCTCCTCCCACGCCCCCACCCCGCTGGGGTCAGCTCCGGGGGTGGACGTGCTCCCAACTATAACATGCTCTTAGGTTACCCAAATGTCTGATCAGCCCTCCACCTAAGCCCAGATGGTTACAGGACAAAGTGACGCATGTGGTCTAATCTAAATGGATCTTCCCACAAGGGCAGAATTACTTATTTCCCCAACCCTTAGAGCAAACTCTGTAAGAAATATGACTTCCGGTCCTAAACTCCAGACAGCTCAGTGGGTTGGGAGCTCCAGAAACCTGTGTCAATCAGGACCTGGATTTTAGTTCCCCTCTAGCACTGATCAGCTAAGATATATGGCACCTCAGGAAATCAGGAGCCACACACCTCGGAGAGTCTTTCATCAGCTCTTATGATCTGCACCCACATACACCAGGAGAGGGAAGTGTTTACTTGAGTTACATGCCAGCCCTGAACTTGTGCTCTTCTAAGAACTAACATCTCAGTAAAGGAGGGAAGAGGACTTCACTAGTTGATATGGATTTAAAGAGAACTTGTGTCTCCAGTATGTTCCACACATACACTGTGTTCTCCTACATTTGCTCGCCCCAGGACAGAGTCTGCCTGTATCTCAAACTTGATGCCAAAAGAAGTAGCTTAGAAAACAAATTGTTACTTAATGGAAACCCAGCTCTCTCTTACCTTTCCTTGTCAAACCCTCCTAGGGATTCCTTGCTTCAAGGGTCAGAAAAAAAAAAAAGAAAAACTGATGTTTCCAAGAGCCAGCTGATGTTTCCAGCCCAGCAAAAATAGAAGTCACCTGCCACTTTGAGAAGGACTGAGATTGGCATAAAATGCAACCTGTGCTTTGTCTGAATTATTTCTCCCTGTCACTAGTCTTCATATTCTGTTCAGCTCTGGGCTCTGGGATTGGTGAAACACACAGGAAACCAGACCCCATACCTTGAGTCGGCTGTGGAAGCATTTCTCATTTTTTGGCATATTTACTTTTGAGTTTATAATGGATGACCTAGAAACATTTCAGTTATTTGTAGGTATGTCGTTTTCCTTGTAAAGTTCATCAACATTTGTGGATTTTAAAAACTTTATTGGATGAATACTGGTCTGGAAGTGGGGCTGGGATAAAAAGAAAAAGGATAATATGCTCCTTGTGGGGTATTATATTCTGGTTTGAAAAAAATATTTATCTTCACATTTTGTTAACCGTTCATAAAATACAGAAGTTCATGCACAAAGAATTTGGTAAAAAGATGTTCAGTTGAATCATAGAAAATTTCCACTATTTGTTATCTACAATAAAAAAATAGCTGTTTAAATGTTTTTTAAAAAGTGTTCAACTGATTACTGTTTGGTAAATACTGATCTTCTTGTGAGTGTCAATACCTGAGCATTGTTCTACTTAGAGACACCTCCCCCCAGCCAAAATCTAGAGTGAGGGATAGTATCCCGGTAGACTCTGCCTCATGCATTGGACAATGGTGGGGAGAGGGTAGTCCAACAAGTGCTTATGACTTACCAACTTTGTATAGTTCTGATTTTCACACCAAATTGCCATTTAGCTTTTTTGGGGGGAATTCATTTTTTTTTAATTTTTATTAGTGAAACACCATGAGGTACAGTTGTGGACTTACAAGTTTTTGAGCTTGGATTTCAGTTATACAATGATCGAGTACCATCCCTCCACCAGTGCCCATTCTCCACCACCACTGATCCCAGTATCCCTCCCACCCACCCCCCATCCCACCCTGCCTCTGTGGCAGGGCATTCCCTTTTGTTCTCTCTCTCCTTTTGGGTGCTGTGGTTTGCAAAAGAGGCATTGAGTGGCAATTGTGTTCAGTATATAGTCTACTTTCAGCATGCATCTCCCATCCTGGGAGGATCCTCCCAACACCCTTTATTTGGTGTTCACTTCTCTATCTGAGCTGCCTTTTCCCCAAGCATGTGCGGCTGACCTCCAAGCCATGGAGCAAACCTACTAAACTTATCTCGGCTATTCTTGGGTATTAGTCTCCTATTTTGTTACTTTTTGTTCCCCAGATGAACGCAATCTTTCTATGTCTGTCCCTCTCTTTCTGACTCATTTCACTTACTTTCCATGTAATACCACTTGTATGTAAATTTCATGACTTCATCTTTTCTAACAGCTACATAGTACTCCATTATGTAGATGTACCCAAGTTTCTTTAACCAGTCATCTGTTTTCGGGCACTCAGGTTTTTTCCAGATTCTAGCTATTGTAAACAGTTCTGCAATGAGCAAACAAGTGCAGATATCACTTAGACTATACTTTTTGCCTCTCTGAGATATATTCCCAGGAGTAGTATTGCTGGGTCGAATGGGAGTTCAATTTCTAATTTTTTGAGAATCGTCCATACTGTTTTCCAAAAGGGATGAACCATTCAGCATTCACACCAGCAATGAAGGAAGGTCCCTTTCTCAACACATTCGCACCAACAATGGTTGCTTTTGTTCTTTTGGATGTAGACCAGTCTCTGTGGTGTGAAATGACATCTCATTTCACACCACAGTTGTTTTGATCTGCATCTCCCTGATGATTAATGATGTAGAGCATTTTCTCATGAGCCTTTTAGCCATTTGGATTTCTTCTTTGAGAAAGTTTCTGTTCATTTCATTGCCCCATTTTTGATGGGGTTGGATGTTTTCTTCTTGTGGAGTTCAACCAGTACTTTGTATATCCTTGATATCAACCCCTTGTCAGATGTGTATTGGGCAAGTATCCTTTCCCATTCTGTAGACTGTCTTTGTATTTTGGCCACTGTTTCTTTGGAGGTGCAGAAGCTTCTTAGTTTAAGATAGTCCCATTTGTCTATCTCTGTTTTCACTTGCTTGGCTAGTGGTGTGACATCTTTGATGATACTATTACCTTCAATGTCATGGAGGGTTTTTCCAACTTTGTCTTCAGAGTACCTTATGGATTCTGGTCTGATGTTGAGGTCTTTAATCCATTTTGATCTTATTTTTGTACATGGTGTTAGGCAGAGATCTGAGCCCATTTTTTTTGCATGGAGCTGTCCAATTTTGCCAGCACAATTTGTTAAAGAGGTTTTCCTTGCTCCACTTCACATTTCTTGTTCCCTTATCGAAGATTAGATAATTATATGTTTGGGGGGTGATGTCAATATATTCAACCCTGTTCATTGGTCTGCAGCACTGCCTTTGTTCCAGTACCATGCTGTTTTAATTATTACTGCTTTGTAGTAGAGTTTGAAATTAAGTAGGTTGATTCCTCCCATTTTCTTTTTCCCAAGAATTGCTTTAGCTATTTGTGGGGGATTATTGCTCCATGTGAATTTCAGGAGTGTTTGCTTTATTTCTTTGAGAAATGTGATGGGTATACTTATAGGGATCGCATTGACTTTGTACAATACTTTGAGAAGTATTGCCATCTTGACAATGTTAATTCTCCCGATCATGAGCAAGGAATATCTTTGCATTTCCTCGTGTCCTCTTTTATTTCCTGAAGTAGCGTTTTGTTGTTTGCTTTGTTCAAGTCCTTTACTTTCTTAGATAAGCTAATTCCTAGGTAATTGATTTTCTGGGGCACAATTGTGAATGGGATTGTTTTTTTTTCATGTAGCTTTCTTCTCTCTCACTGTTTGCATATAGAAAAGCCATGGACTTTTGGGTATTGATTTTATAGCCTGCAACTTTATTATTCAAGTGTATTGTTTCTAGGATTTTCCTGGTAGGGCTTTTAGGATTCTCTAAGTATAGTATCATATCATCTGCGAATAGTGAGAGCTTGATTTCTTCCTTTCCTACCTGGATGCCCTTGATATATTTTTCTTGCCTAATCGCTATTGCAAGTACTTCCAGTGCTATATTGAACAGCAGTGGAGAGAGTGGACATCCTTGTCTGATCCCTGATCTTAGGGGAAAGGCTCTCAGTTTTTCCCCATTGAGGATGATGTTTGCTGTAGGTTTGTGGTAGATGGCTTTAACTATATTGAGGAAAGTCCCCTCTATACCCATTTTGGTGAGGGTTTTCATCATAAAGGGGTGCTGGATCTTGTCAAATGCTTTCTCTGCATCTATTGATATGATCATATGCTGTTTATCTTTTCTTTTGTTGATATGATGGATTATGTTGATTGATTTCCAAATGTTAAACCATACTTGCTTCCCCGGGATGAATTCCATTTGGTCATGATGTATGATCTTTTTGATGAGTAGTTGAATTCTATTTGCTAGTATTTTGTTGAGAATCTTCGCATCCGTGTTCATCAGGGATATTGGCCTGTAGTTTTCTTTTCTTGTGGTGTCTTTGTTTCCTTTTGGTATTAGAGAGATATTGGCTTCATAGTTTAGGAGAGTTTCTGTTTCTTCAATTTCCTGAAAAGCTTGAGAAGAACTGGCAATAGTTTCTCTTTAAATCTTTGAAAAAATTCACTAGTGATTCCATCTGGACGTGGGCTTTTGTTTTTGAGAAGACTTTTGATTACAGTTTCAATTTCCCTGATGTTAATAGGTCTATTCAAGTACTCTAGATCTTCTTGATTCATCTTGGGAGATTATAGGAATCCAGGAATTTATCCATTTCTTCTAGGTTCTCTTGTTTTGTGGCATACAGACTTTCCAAGTAGTCTCTGATGATCTTTTGAATTTCTTTGGTTTCTGTTGTAATATCCCATTTCTCATTTCTGTTTCAGCTTATTAGGGTTCTCTCTCTTTCGTTGTGAGTGTTGCTAGTGGTTTATCTATCTTATTTATTTTCTCGAAGAACCAGCTCTTGGTTTCATTGATCTTTAGGATTGTTTTTGTGGTTTCCATGTTGTTGTTTTCTACTCTAAGTTTTATTATCTCTTTCCTTCTGCCTGATTTGGGATCCTTTTGTTGATCCTTTTCTAAGATCTAGAGCTAAGAAGTCAAGTTGTTTATGTGGGCCCTTTCTTCCTTCCTGAGAAATGCTTGCAGAGCCATAAATTTTTCCCTTAACATGGCTTTCACTGCATCCCATAGGTTCTGTTTGCTCGTGTCTTCATTCTCATTTGCATCCAGGTATCTTTTGATTTCATCCTTGACTTCCTTCCTGACTCACTCGTTGTTCAACATTGAGTTGTTTCATTTCCAGGTGTTTGATTTGGTTCTTCGTGTCTGTGTGTGATTCACCTCTATCCTCAGTGGATCGTGGTCTGAAAAGATGGTTGATACTATTTCTATCTTCCTGGTTCTGTTGAGGTATGTTTTGTGGCCTAGCACATGGTCTATTTTGAAAAATGTTCCGTGGGCACTGGAGAAGAATGTGTAAAAGAATTTGGAAGTGTAAAGCCCTGTATAGATCTATAAGTCCTTTCTCTTCTATTTCTTCTTTCAAAGCCAATATTTCCTTGCTGAGTTTTATTCTTGTTTATCTATCCAGAGGTGATAAGGCAATGTTTAAGTCTCCAGTTACTATTGTGTTGCTAGCATTGTCCTCCTTAAAATCTGTTAGCGGTTATTTTAAATATTTAGCTGTTCCCTCATTAGGTGCGTATACATTTAATAGTGTGATTTCTTCCTGTGGTACTTAACCCTTGATGAATAGAAAATAGCCTTCTCTGTCCCCTCTAATCTTTTTCAACCTGAAATTGATGTTGGTGGATACTAGTATGTCCAATCCAGCTTTTTTGAGGGAGCTGTTTGCTTGCAGGATTGTTTTCCATCCTTTAACTTTGAGTCTGTGTTTGCTCTGACTGTTCAGATGAGTTTCTTGTAGGCAAGCAGAATATTGGCTTCTGTCTATGAATACATTTTGCCACTCTGTGTCTCTTAATTGGTGAATTCAGACTGTTGACATTAAGAGAGATTATTGTTATGGGGTTTTGTGTCATCTTTCTGTAAGGGTGTGTTGTGGTTGTAGGGTTTGTCTTGTCTTATAGTAGCCCCTTTAGCTCTTTTCTTAGGTTTGGTTTTGAGTCTATTAAGTTCCTGAGCTGCTGTTTATCTAGAAAATAGTGTACTGTTCCTTTGAGTTTGAGTGAGAGTTTAGCCAAATAGAGTATTCAGGGGTTACTCCTGACTCTGCACTCAGGAATTACTCCTGGCTGTGCGTGGGGGACTATATGGAATGTTGAGAATTGAACCTGGGGTGGCTGCATGCAAGACAAACACCTTACCTGCTGTATTATTGCTCCAGCTAGCATTTATTTTTAATAAACTTATAAAGCTTAAGAAGGGTTAGAGGGATATGGGCACTGGGTTTCACCCTAAAGTAAAAAACCCTGGTATAGTTTTGTCTTCCTCAAAAACTTAGCAGCTAATAATCTCTGTTGACCAAAGCCTTTCCTAGTAGTATGAAGCCAATGACCACCAATTTTCCATGCTCTGGGTATATGTACCATATTATTTTCTTACTTTTGTCCCTTCCTTTTGTTGCTATCATCATTGTAGTGCTAGGACACAAACATTTGATTGAATGTGCTGGAGTTTGCACACACTTATTGTGTCATCAGGGATTTTACTGGGTGATGTGGAGCCACAGTGGGAATGAAAGTCAGGGACTCCTGTATGCAAAGCAGGCTCTTACCAAGGATCTTGGATGCTGACAAGAAACTGAGCTAAAGAAAAGAAACTGCTATTAAAAAGATGACTGATTAAAGAAACTTTGGTACATCTACACAATGGACTACTATGCAGCTATTAGGAAAGATAAAATCGTGAAATTTGTTTATAAGTGGAAGGACATGGAGAGTATCATGCTGAGTGAAATGAGTCAGAAAGAGAGGGACAGACATAGGACCTCTGCACTCATTTGTGGAGTACAAAATAACATAATATGAGACTAACACCCAAGGACAGTAAAGATAAGGGCCAGGAAGATTGCTCCACGGTTGGAAGCCTGCATCATGAGTTGGAGGAGAAGGCAGATGGGATAGAGAGGGGATCACTAAGTCAGTGATGGTTGGAGGGATCACTCAGGATGGGAGATACGTGCTGAAAGTAGATAAAGAACTAAATAGGATGGCCTCTCAGTATCTGTATTGCAAACCATAATGCCCCAAAGTAGTGAGACAGTAAGAATGAAATTGTCTGCCATAGAGGCAGGGGGTGGAGTGGGGTTGGCAGGAGGGATACTGGGGACATTGATGGTGGAAAATGTGCACTGGTGGAAGGATGGGTATTCGATCACTGTATGACTGAAACTCAATCATGAAAGCTTTGTAACTGTATCCTGCGGTGATTCAATAAGAGAGAGAGAGAGAGAGAGAGAGAATAAGGAAGGGGAAGGAACTTTCAAGGCTAGATAGGGTGAACCAATACTGTGAGTTTATGTCACTGGTTTACAAGAACATCTGTGAGTAAGTGCATCTGTCCAGAACAGACTCATGTTGTTGAAGGGTGTTTGTGAAGCTCCCCCAGAACAGAGGCCCTGTGAAGCTGTTTGAGGAGTATGAATGAATGTGATCATAGGTCTCAGCATTGTGTTTTCTTACGCGGGTCTAGCATGGGCTTTATCAAAGTTATGCTCCTAAAACATTCTTCCTTATCCCAGTATGTGAAAAGAGTCCCACAAATCCAGTTCTGAATGATAAAGGAAAAAGCAAAAATTGTGGGACCTGGGGCCCAGGGGGTAGGACTTGATTTCTAGTAAAACATTTCTCTCTCTCTCTCTCTCTCTCTCTCTCACACACACACACACACACACACACACATACACACACACACAACCACTATCAAGATTTGAGACCCCAAGTTTAATCCCCGAACCATATGCTGCTTGGATCATCCCCAGGACAGCCCTGGGTGCCTGCAGCACCCTTGACTCTGAGCAGCATTGTAGTGTCCAGCCCCAGACATTGAACTTTCTGACCTAAAGGCCCTGAGGACCTCAAGGGCATTTCTGGGAGAGTCCTGCCCGAAAGCATCAGAATATCCATGGCTTTTATTGTAGGTCTGAGGTCATTTCACCATCTCTAGGATATCAGAATTTGTCACATGCAAAATTTGGGAGCACCACCAAATTTCTTGCAGTTTGGAGTTTAAAACCTGGGTCATCTCACAAGTCACATGGACAGAGTCATCCTTACTACTCTGATCACGGGGGAGAGGAGAACTGTGTGCATGGATCACAGTTCCCAGCCAAGCCCCTCCAGCACCAGGGTGAGGATTATCTACCTTGAAACTTAACCCCAGAGCCCAGCTCTCTCTACCAAGGTTCTGCCGGAGTAATTAATAATACAGAGCCCCTGCATGCTGGATGATCTGAATTGTGTTGCTAATTATATTATTATGAATGTGGTTTAGAGTATTATTAATGCAGGAAATATCAAGTCTTAAAAGCTTCACTGACAGTGAGATTTTTGCTTCAGCACACAAGAGCTGACCTGTAAGCATTAAATACCCTCCTGCTTCAAGACATTAATCTGTGCTCTCTTTGAGTGCATTTAATTAAAAATTCTGATTTTCCAGTAATGGTTGTTTTGAGGTAATCCTCAAATAGAATTATATTCGGGATCCCCAGGATTTTGGAGAAACACTCATCTGCCCAGTGCATTATGGACAAGAATATAGTCAGAAACAGAGTTAAAATGAGGGAAGGACAATCAAGCATGGGATTTCTCTGTCACTTTGGGGGACCTATGCCTGAGAGCTCCTGCAGCAAGCCAACATACTCTCACACATGTGGTTTTGACTTGTCCCTCAGATCCAAAGCATAACTGCCGTTTTCCTGCTTTTGGAGCAATGCATGGCTTTCTAACTCAGATGCTATTACTAGCAGAGAATGCCATTCTCTATTCAAACACCCTTTCTTCTTTTTTTGACAATTTTCTCTTTTTTTTGAGAGTTTCACTGGTTTTTATTGATTGAGTTCCCATGAACCACAATACTGTTAATGATGGTTTCCTATTCACATAATTGCACGCTGCACCCCTCCCTCACCTCCCTCCCCCAAGGGGCTCCATGCCCTTCCCTTTCACACACAACCCCACCCACTCAATTTTCTGGATCTGTTCTCTGCTGTGTTGCCTCTGGCCCTGTGTTGCCACCTAGCTGTGTCTATTTAAGTACCACACATGAGAGAAATCATTCTGTATCTGTCCCTTTCCTTCTGACGGACTTCACTCAACATGATATCCTCAAACTCTATCCATGTTGTAGCAAATTGCATGATCTTATTCTTTTTCAGAGCTGCATTGTGCTTCGTTGTGTGTATATACCACAATTTCTCAATTTATTCATCCATAATTGGGCATTTGGGCTGTTTTCTTTTCTTATTAAAACCTCCTGACAATTGAGATTGGACTTGATTCCCACATCGTTACGACACAGATGTCAGAGGTCTCCCATATCATACACATGGAGAAGCCCCCTAATATTTGTAGATGACTCTTCTGTCATTAACTAGCATGCTTTATGGAATCTTGGACTCGTGGTTCTGAATCTTGGACCCCTGGTTCTAAAATCTGGGATAGTCCCAGGCAAATGGGAACAAGGGGCCTCTTGCACCCTGTATTTCTGCCTTAGACTCCATCTCCCTCTCAAAGAGTTCCTCACAAGAGACTCTGTCCCTCACAGAGAGAAGATTGACATCTCTGACTGCCTTCCTCCCCGCCGAGTGGTTGGTTTCCAAGGAATGTCATTCTGGCTCATGAAGGGAGCAGTTTTCCACAGTGAGGGACTGACTGTCTAGAAACAAACGTGACTCAAGACGTCATGCCAAGGGGTCAACAGACAGCTTCCAGCCTGATGCTAGTTGCCCTGAGGGAGAAAGGTCCCCAGCATTGTACGTGAAAAAGCAGAAGGGCTATTGTTGGATGCAGGGGTGTGGAGACAAAAACATATCCTGCTCTTTCAGGGGCGCAAGGGGGTGGTTTATCTAGTGTTCACCTCTCCAAATAATTTGTAGTTGAATTAAGAAGCTCTCCACGGACACACCAAAGAGTACTAGGCTTTGAGACTTTACTAATAAAGTTGAAAATATGCTAGTATTAATGAAGCTGGCACTAAAGAGTGGGAAATGAATGCCTGGAAGTTTGTCAGCTTATTAATCATTCCTTTGTAGGCGCTGTTTTTACTTTCCTTGCTGCAACATCTAACCACAGTTCGTTGGCGAAAGGCCAGGCTTGCTTTTGCATCGGCATATTACCATGTGCTGTGGTTCTTTGCTTCTTGCCCATTTATTAATACTTCAGACTTCCTACAATGCATTCTAAAAATAACATCCATTTGTGAGAAACACTGCATTTGTCCTTTAGCCATGGTTTAGAAACACGGAAGTGTCTGTGTGTCTCTGTGTGTATTTGTCTTTGTGTGTGTGGACTACACCTGGAGGAAATATTGTGATGCCTGAAATATTTAATTTGTTATGCTCCTACGACCTTATTTTTGGCATACTGAAATTGAAGGGAAAAATTAGAAGGGAAAGTAAGAAGAGAAGGATAAAAAGAAAGACTTATTTCTCCCAGCACCCTAGCTAGGCATAATCTCTGCTTATTTTTAGTGCACAAAATGAGCCTGCCAACCTAGAATGAACCCTCAGCAACAGCTTTTGATTAACACCTTTTATGCCTAATGAAAACTGTGTGGCACTCTGTATTCCGAAAGTATTCAGCTTCCCCATCAATTGCATCTACAAAGTGTCCGTGGAAATCCTATCTGTTAGCATATTTCTTTCTATGCAGCCTTGAAACGTGACATCCCTTTCAGGAGTTAGAATATTCTTCAACAAAATGATTCCAATAGTGAGGCTTTCTGAAAGCCTGGTTCTGCTTTAACGATGTCTGTCTGCCTAGCCAAGTTAGCACTCAAGTATGGAGGGCACCATGATGATGCCTCGAAACCCATGATTTATATTGGACCCACAAGAACTTGACCAAGACAAATCACATTCGAAAAGCCGTGTGAACCTAGGGGAGCTGCCAAGGACACAGGTGAAGAGTGATAGGGGATGCATTTCACGGTGGAAACCCAGAGCCCATGCGAGAGATAAGGTCTTATTGCTGCACAAATAGAAAAAGGGAACAGTTTGCCTATCAGATGGATCAGGTATTAAGATTTGATGCTCAACTCCTGAGTAATGTGCTGTTTGCCTTGTGAAGAAATGAAGAGAAGAGACTGTCATCCTGCAATTTCTCATGAGATGGGAGTGAGGGATGCTGGACAGGGAAACCGTTTCTTCCTAAACTGCTTGCAAATGGTACCCGGGGTTCTGGGAAGGCCTGGGGAAAGGGAGCAGCCCTGAGTGGCTCTCAGGAAGCATGCTTTTCAACTAGTCTCCATGCTGATTCGTGGGAGGAGGACAAGAAATGACCAAGGAGGAGGGAATGGAAAGAATGTGGACTTTGTGCTTTGAAGTTGCTTATTGAGCCCCTGCTCATTGCTCAGCACCCTTTCTGGATGCAGGGACAGTGGAAACTGTGCTCAAAGAAGCCTCCTTTGCTTTCTAGCAAAGGGTCTGGAGCCAAAGCACTTAGTGCTCTAAAAATTCTGGTGGTGGCCCCTGAAAATAATCAACCCCAATCGATAAGGCAGTTAGGAAGAGAAAATGAGCTAATTTAGGAAGGTGAGTCACATCAGCTGCTCAAAGTCTCATGTTGTTCATCTGTAAAATGAGATAAATGTTGACTAGAAGGATAGTAAGCTGGTAAGACTCTTGCCTTGCACACACCTGACCAGGGTTTGATTTCCAGCATCCTATATCCTCCCCTGAGCACTGCCAGGAGTAATTCTCAGTGCTGAGCCAGATGAAACCCAGAGCATTGCTGGGTGCGGCCCAAAAACAAATCAAATAATAATAATAATAATAATAATGAATGACATCTTTTTATGACATCTTATTATCTCATTCCTACTTTGGACAAACTTGCAGGCTATCGAATGTAGCCTGCCCACAGGGCAGAGTCTGGCAAACTCCCCGTGGCGTACCAAATATGCCAAATACCAGTAACAATGATGGGTCTCTTTCTCCTAAAGAGCCTTGAATATAATCTCAGGGCTAGGATGAAAGAGACGTTACTGGGGCCTGCTTGAGGCAATCGACGATTAACAGGATGATGAATGAATGAATGAATAATAATGAAAGAAACAATGTCTGAGCCAAGAGCTTTCACAAAGTTTAGATGAGGTAACAGAGCAATTAGTGGGGTGCCCTCTCTCCCCAAAGTAATCATGGCACTTCTAGGATTCTTTATTAGACTCTGGTGAAAAGCAAGGCATCAAGGAATACCCAGATTATCCTTAACTCAATTGTAGAAATAAGAAGGCAGAGAAGGAAAGAAATCAAAGGGAGAAGTAAGAGAGGACAGGAGGGAACAGCGGGGGCAGAGTCTCAGGTGCATCAGGTGTACAAGTGGTGTCAACCCACCACACACAATTCGTTGGTAATTAAGAGACTGTCTGTGGTTCTTAGGATTTAACCAGGGCCAGTTGCATACAAAGCAAATGCCTTAACCCCGTACTCTCTCTCTGGCCCACACACCAAGTTTTAACAGCCTGGTTTTGTTTGTCAGTTTAGAAATGTCAGACTTTCCCATTTGTTCCGATTCAGAGTAATGCTATTACCCATACATTGTGTGTGGGAATTTTTCAAAGAGTATAATTTAGTCCTTGTTGGGCCTATCAGAGTTTTCCTCTCCTCCTTTGGTCATTTGGAACCAGACTGCCAGTCTACCACAGCAGTGGAGAATTTGTAAAAAGTTCAAGCCACAAACATAGGAGTGTAGATTGAATTTCTGCTGGGTGTTTGGGCCTTTGGTTTATTCCCAGAAGTGGTACTGCTGGATTGTATGGAAGCTCAGTTTAAAGCTGGACCAGTTGGCATTTCCACCAACAATGAGGAAGAGTTCCTTTTCCCTCCACATCCATGCCAGATTTGGTTGTTCTTGTTCTTTTTGATGTGTGAACGTCTTTGTTCATTACATTATTCACAGTAACCAGAATCTGAAAACAACTTGAGAGCCCAAGAACAGATGACTGGTTAAAGAAACTGTGGTATATCTACACAATGGATTATTATGCAGCTGTTAGGAAAAATCATGATCATGATCATCCTGTTGTTTATCGATTGCCTCAAGCAGGCACCAGAAACATCTCCTTCGTCCTAGCTCTGAGATTTTAAAAAGTGCCATATTCAAGGTTCTTTCAGGGTTAGGAGAATGAGACCCATCATTGTTACTGGTATTTGGCATATTGGGTATGCCACAGGGAGTTTGCCAGACTCTTCCGTATGGGCAGGTTACATTCAGTAGCCTGCCAGGTTGTCCAAAGTAAGAATGAGATAATAAGATGTCGCGGGGCCGCAAATGTGGCAGTGCGCTTCTGGGAGCTGGGTTTTATAGTCTCTGGGTCTTGGCCGTTGATGGGATTACCTGGCGCTGGGGGACAGTTGGTGGGTGTGACCCCTGCCTACTGGAAGATGGAGGATCTGGTGGAGGATGCTCAGCCCCAATCCGAGCAGGCTTGGAGATCTCAGAACCCGGGACCTGCATGCCTGTGTTCCTCTGCCGGTTCCTTCATGTGTGTGGAGAGTGTCTCAGCATGGTTGTGGCTGGTTCTACACTCCTATCAAGTGTAAGAAAAATGAAGTTTTAAAATTTGCTTATAAATGGATGGACATGGAGAGTATAATTCTGAGTGAAATGAGTCAGAAGGAGAGGGATAGACATAGGATGATTGAACTCATTTGTGGGATATATTTTTTTAAAAAACGATAATATGAGGAGGCTAAGGACTTCAAGGACAGTAGAAACAAGGGCCAGGAGGATGGGTCCATGGTTGGAAGCCTGCCTCAAGTGCTGGGGGGGTATGGCAGCTGGGAAATGATCACTCTGGACAAGAACTGCATGCTGGAAATAGGTAAAGAGACACACAAGATAAGCTCTCAGTATCTGTATTGCAGACCATAATGACCAGAGGGAAAGAGAGAGAGAGAGAGAGAGAGAGAGAGAGAGAGAGAGAGAGAGCCTGCCAGAAAGACAGACTCGGAGAGTGGCTAGAGAGAAACTGGGGACATTCCTGTGGGAAATATACACATGTAGAAGATTGGGTGTTGGAACACTGTATGACTGAAATCTGACCATAAACTGCTTTGTAACTCTGTATCTCATGGTGATTCAATAAAAACATATTTTGGGGGCTGGAGCAATAGCACAGTGAGTAGGGCGTTTTCCTTGTACGTGGCCATCCCAGGTTCGATTTCCACCATCCCATATGGTTCCCCAAACACCGCCGGGGGTAATTCCTGAGTGCAGAGCCAGGAGTAACCCATGAGCATCATCAGGTGTGACCCAAAAAGAAAAGAAAAGAAAAGAAAACAATATATTTTTAAAAGGTCAAACCATCCATCCCATCCCCCATCCCCCGTATTTGAATTTTCTGCAGGATTTTTTTTTTTTTCAGAATCTACTGATCTTCACTTGGTCAATTCAAGAGTTTTACATTTAAAATTTCTTTCTTCAGATTTCCAGCCCAGGGAGGATGTCCTAGAATAAAATTTTAGTCCCCCAAAAATGCTTAGGAACTAGTGCACAGGGGTCTGACTCCTGCTTTATAGAACTGGAAGGGAGAATTGATGGGCAGTGTCTCAGAACAAGATAGGAAAATCACCCCAGCACTGTGGATGGGACACCCATAGCAAATGACATAACAGGGAAGGTAGGAATGTAAGTCCCCTGCATCAGAAGGAACAAGAACGAGCATCAGATGCCTTGATATCCTGGGCCTGATGGAAGGGGTCACACCCATGAGCTGCTCTGCTGGTGCTTCCAGAGTCAGTGGTTACATAAAGGCATCACTTCTGCAGCCTCAAAATTGAAATTTGGGAGTAAGGGGAGTGGTTCAAAAATACTGGCATGAATACTTCACATGCCGCAGTGCCAGGTTTCATCCCCAGGTACCATACTGTCCCTGAGCACTGGGCCAGAATAATCCCAGGACACTGCTGGGTGTGGCCCCACAGCAAAATACAATAGCAACAACACAATTGAAATGACAGTCGCAGAGTTGCAGAGTTGAGGGGTCCTTACATGGGTCTGTGTGCTCTGGAAGAAAGAAGACCCCTCCAAGAGCCTAGAGAAAGTGCTGTCTCCAGGGTTGGAGGAGATAATTTCCCAGAATAATCAATTTACAAAACAACTGGGAAAAGGTCAAGACTCCCCTTGTTGAACCGTCAGATTTTTTTAAGGGATGTTATGAATTTGACAGCCAATCGACCTTAATCTTATCAGGAAATAAATGTGAGCATGGTCTGATGGCTTCGAATTACATGGTCCTAAAGGAAACTGTTTCCTTCCATCTCTGTCTGTTGTCCTCTGAGGCCAAGTTACTCATTCTTGTATGTTCCTGGGTGGGATCATCTGTTTGCTTGGTTTTGTTTTCCTGTTTGATTTAATATACAATATTGTTACTTCAATAGAAGCTTTCTGTGGTGTATTTGTTAATTAGAAGAAACTCTTCTATTATTAGATAAAAGTTTGTTTTATAATCACTAAAAATCCTCTGATATCCTTATAATTCACTTTTACCAAGAGGGATCCCTTTTTGGAAGAAAAAAAAAGAATGAAAGAACCCTGGTTTTTGAATCTGAATGTTTTGTATTTATCATTGAACCTCTAAAAATGAATTATTAGGGGAGACATTAGTTGTTAAAATGCTTGCATATGCAAGTGGCCTGATTACCCTCCCTTGGAAGTGCATTATGTCTTGTGATCTCCTAAGTCTCCAGGAGAGCAAGTGATTGACTTCCCAGAGTCACTAACCAATCACATCATACATTGATTTCCTGGCTTCTTGTGGTTAGTCATTGATATAACCTGTAGTATCATCAGAACAATTTCCATTTTTTGGGCACTGACCTTATTCAAACATTGCATTAAGGATCTACATAGCTGGGTTTGTTTTTGTTGTTTGTCTGCATGCCACAAGTGGGACCAGACCACATATGAAGCGTGCACTCTACTATAGAGACATTCTCCTCTCCCCTACCAAGTTGTTTTAACCCAACAGAAATCAGAATCACTGTAGTCAGAAACATAATTCAATAGGAAAGGTACTTGCCTTGCACACAGCCAACCCAGGTTCAATCCCAGCACCACATATGGTCCCCCAGTCCCCACCAGGAGTGATCCCTGAGTGCAGAGCCAAGAGTAAGCCCTGCCTGAGCACTGCTGGGCATGCCCCCCTTTTCTCCACCCCGCCCCCGCCCCCTGCAAGCGAATCCAAAAAGTGTCACTAGCCAAATTTTACAGGAAAGAATATCCAGAGAGGTTAAAGTCTGTCACTAAGAACACACTGCTAGTAAATAGTAGACTTGGGTGTGGGACGGTACAGAATGACATCAGTCTCCTTTCTGTAGATGACCACGTAGACATTTTCAGATGTGTGGCCAGACGTATTCTGCTGCAGCTATTCTACTCTGCAGTTACAACACAAAACCAACATTGAAGCTGCATGAAAGTGACCATATTGAACTCACAGTCTTAGCTTTCCAACCTCAGTTAAGCTGACTGGGGAAAATGGAAGGTCTTCTAGATAAGAGCAATATGAGCAAAAGCCCATGCCAATATTGACATGGAAACGCTGGGCAAACCCATATACAGATAGTAGGTAGTTCAATCTCAGGGGATGTCAGGCAGAAAAGAATCAATTAAAACATTGGCAATAGATAGGACCTTGGTCTGAGAGTTAGACCAATGCCAGCTGCAGGACATTAGCTCTTCTCAGAGGCCGGAATGTGTTCCTGGACTTAAGCAAAGATATGAACAAGGAGAATCGTATGAGCAAGTAGCTAAGAATTCTCCAGATGAAAGCAAAACCCATGTTGTCTGTGTTTGCTAGGCTCTTTGTTAATGTGAAAAGGCTGTAACTGAGTGAAAAATCTTCCTGCCTGGCCAGGACATGCCATAACTGGGTGTATACTTCTGTAAAGTCATCTGCATGGACAATGCAGCCTTTCTTTTAGTCTATGTACAATTCATCGCCCTATATCCGCAAGACAATATCTGATTTGTCTATAATTAGAAAATATCCAGGCATCCATTGTCTAATCATCCAGCCAGCCAGCCGCCTACTTTGTGTTCTGTCCATTCATCCATCCATCCATTAACTCTTTCATTACATTACTGTTTTCATTACATTTACATCAAAAGATGATACTGTGGCCAGTATCCCTGAAAATAACATCGAAAAGAGGGAAAACAAGCTCAGTTCAATGCTCTCAGTAAAGCTGGAAAGGGCTTTCCTTGTAACTTTGTCAGGAGAGCCAAAGATTTTCTTTAGGCTCTTCCTGACTCTGGCAAGAGATATATATTTAGGATTTTCAGAGTTGGTCTCAAGTCTTGCTGACTCTGCCCCTCCCACGATGCCCTTGGACTCCTCCTATTTTTCAGTGCCTCCTGAACCACAAGCCTTTGCGCAGGCTGCTGCAGTTATGAGAGATGTGGCAGGCATGCTGTCTGTGAAAAGATTCATTCCACTGGAAACTTTGTAGGAGACCCACTGTGCAGATAAAACTGTTCTTCAAAACCTAAGGACCTTTGTTTCTATATTTAGGTGTGTGTATCTGTGCACATGTGGTACACACATGCGTGTGTGTATGTGTGTGTGTGTGTGTGAGTGAGAGAGAGAGAGAGAGAGAGAGAGAGAGAGAGAGAGAGTGTGTGTGTGTAGAGGAGTTTTGCAGGGAACTCTTCACCTGTCATTCGTCCTCGGATGGGGATAGAAGAGATTTCCTAAGTCTCCTGGTGCAAAATGTATACAAATTTGAAAGACAGATTGTTCAGCCTTCACCAGATTCTCCAGGGGGCCTGAGATTTCAAGGAAAGCAGAAATCATGAGTCCAGAAAGACTTGACTGGAAACCGCAGGAACCCACCCCCCACCCCCAATCTTCTTCCTGATCTCATTTCATAATGCCTCAGGCCTTTGCGGTTGCCGAGATGCTCTGGCTGGCTGCTGGCAAAGGCAGACTCTTGTCTGAGTTAGTTCTGCCACCTACAGCATGCAGCCCCGCAAAGCCATGCAGCTCCAAGCAGAATCTACAAGGCTAGAATTTTGCATGCTTGAATAAGAGAGGGCTTCTGTTCTCACTAGGAACCTCTGTTAGGGGAGAAACGCAGCTCTCTCAGGATTCTTGATTAATATGCTGAGTTGCAAATGCCTATAGGGTGGGTTACAGTGAGGAGAAGATCTTTACACATGAAGGGGAAGAGAACACATCCTGAGGATGAGTACCTGAAGAAAGTTTTGTCCCAAGTCCAGAAAGGAAAGATACCCAAATGCAAGAAAATGATGAACTCGTGATCGTATTATCCTATTTTTTAGCATGCTCAATTCGGGTGGTCATTTCTAGGTCGAGAGAGATCACATTGACCATCAACTTGTAGTAGAAGGAAAAATACATGTTTCAGAGATGGGTGGTTTCCTAAGTTATCTGAAATGTAAACACAAGTTAGTTTGCTCAAGATGCTTCCGTCATTCTTTAAGGAGCTGAATTCTGAAAGCAGAAACTGTTCTCATCGTGACCCCTGCAAACAGGCAAAGTCTGGCACTAGAGGGCTGAAAATGCGTGTTGGTTTACAGTAATAGAAATGTGGTTTGCTTCCGATCTTTGCTGTGTTTACTAATGTATATTCATAATATCTGCTATTTGTTGAACTCATATGTCAGACATTTCATCTCAAATTCTCAACACCAGAGATATTGTATTACAGGTAAAACTGAGATTCAACATGATAAAGTGTCTCACCCAAGGCTACATGAAGTGAAAGAGGCAAAATCCAGACCTAATTCTCGGGGCTTCTAAGTTCACGGTTGTTTCAGTCCACCAATATGTTTTATCTGTTGTGAGTTCCCAAAGGAATTGGTTTGAACAATTTGTTTTTTAATTAAAAAAATACATATTCCCAGGTGACTACCTTTCCCTAGAGGCTTTCTTACTCGTCTCATTTAATAATAAATGCAAACATCATCTGACCCTATGTGAGTCTAGAGGTGGTTCTTCTTTGCTGAAAAATCCATCCCTATCTCTGTGGAGAAGTTGGTGGAATCTCATGTTGATACATTAGGCAAGCAGCCATATTTGGCGAAAGCTTGAGGTTGTATGCAGTTTGCTTGAACTTAACATGAGGAATTCCGAAAGAGCAAAGCAAGCAGAGTCGTCACTGTGTTGGCGTACAGTCAGGCAGGCCTCTCTTGCACTCCAGCTTTTCCTTGTTAATCTTGTAGGATTCAAAAAGGACTCCAAGGTCAGCAAAAGAGCTGAGAGTGAAGCTGCGCCTTACCTGGTGCAGTTCTTGTTACTTCACAGCCCAATTTACTAGTATTGAGTCACCTGCCCCTCTCTCTCGGATTATACTCATGCTATTCAGGCATTGAGCTCTCTTAATCCAGAGGATAGAAATGGAAGGAAATTAGCATTAGCCACTAAATGAGGGCAGTGATTTTTCTAGAAGAAGGTAACCCTATTCTTTAACTTGAAGTTGAACATAGAGGATGGGCATGGCAAAGTGGAATAAGGGGAAGAGAATGGAATTGAGCTAGAAAGGCCTAGAATTTTGTTCATATCGTAATCTCCAGATTTACCTATTCTCAAGTCTGACATGTGAGGCAGTAGGACTCACACTTTAATATTTATCAGAAAAAACATGGGAGTGTGTCTTGTTTAAAAATGCAGGTTCCGGGCCCAATCCCAGGCCCAGTGGAATTGAAAGTTCAGTGTTCAATAATAAGCATTTTGTTCTGGTGGAAGTATTTCTTGGACCATTCTTTGAGGAACGTTGACCAGAATCAGCATTCTGCTCTAAGCGCCCCTCCTTAAATATGTCTATTCATTTAAGCCAAACCTGCGAACACCGTGTCTTGGCATTTAAAATTCTGGGTCAAGTGGAAAAGACAGAACTGGAAAACAGCTTTTGAAGGGGAATGGATGAATTAGTACATAGAGCAGCAAGAACCAGGCTCCCTGGGGCAACTTTAGAGAAATAATCGACTCAGTCTTCATGAGGAGAGTGTACGCACCCTTGGACCAAGGTACAGCAGAAATGACTTTAAGGAGGAGTAGGGATTAGCCAACGTTGGCCTCTGTGCTTGCAAAAGCAATGGCTCTATCATTTCAAGTTGGGGATCTTTGTCCCCGTGGTTACTTCAATGCAGTCCTATTCTGATTCACTTCCTACTAGAAGGAATTCAGAACAGTTCAAAGCAATACGATGTGGATTTTCCTTCTTGCTTCATTCATTAATCTTAGTTGTCCAATGTCATAGACCAAAGTAAAGCTGAAAAAAATCTAACCAAAGGAGGGGACACGGCTTATGTGTAGAAGCACAGCCAGTGCTCTCACAATGAAGAAATGTCAGCCTGGGTTATTGACATCCCCATCATGTATAAAATACAAATGAGGACATGAATAAAACTAAAATTGTGTTCATCACAGACCTTTATAAGAATTAGAATTTTTAAAAAAAATTACCTGTAGCTGCCACTTTGTTCTCCAAGGCTTAAAAGATGGCTTTCTCTGCCACATCATCTACATAAACTAGAATTGTAAGTCACAGTGTGTGGTTATACAAACAGGTACAAGAGCAAGAATAGAAACAGAGTGGAAATCAGAGCATGCTGAGCTCCGTGGAAGAAAGCTTTTCCCTTTTACTAGAAAGTACCATTTGGCTTCACAATAGATAGAGCTACATATATCTACCCAATGTCTGTACAGAACAGCGCATGCACACGTGTGTGTGTTTGAGTGTGTGTATGTGTGTGTACATCGTGTTCAGTTATAAAATGATATTGAAATCGATGGCAAATTAAGTGAGCATCAAGAAGTCTGGTTAATATTTCTTTTTCTCCGAACTTGTGTAGAGAAAATCAGACTGAGGGGAAAAAAGAAAAATACCATTTTAAGTATCTTAATTGATTTCTGCTGCTAACGTTATTTATTGCAAATCATCAAGTAGTGACACATCGATGTCTTTGAACTCCTTGCAGTTGTGTGTAATACTGGAGCCAATGCAGGAGCTGATGTCCAGACATAAAACCTACAACCTCAGTCCGAGAGATTGCCTGAAGACCTGCTTGTTTCAGAAGTGGCAGCGGATGGTGGCCCCACCAGGTACACGCACCACCTCCCCTCTCATTCCAGATGCAGTCTTTTGTGTTGACATTGTGGGGTGGGGGGGAGTATACCCACCACTGCTCAGGAGTTACTTCTGGCTCTGTACTCAGGTATCTATCCTGATGATGCTCAGGGTGCCAGGGTTCAAACCCATGTTGGCTACAGTAAGGGTAGTTTTCCCTACCTGCTGTAGTAATGCTTCATCATGAGCAGTTATGAGAGAGAGAGAGAGAGAGAAAGAGAGAGAGAGAGAGGAAGAGAGAAGTGTCTACCATAGAACATAGGGGGTGGGGTGGACAGCAAGAGGGAAATTGAGGACATTAGTGGTGAGAAATGTGCACTGGTGAAGGGATGGGTGTTGGAATGTTGTATGACTGAAACTTTTCAAGAAGAACTTTATAACTGTATAGCTCGTGGTAATTCAAAAAAGGAGAAAAGAAAGAACATAATCATAAATGTAGCATGTCAAGCAGCTTATGAAAATATTATGACCATGATTTTGGTCTCGATCTCGGAGAAGGCAAATGTAATTAGAAATCAGCCCCAGTCTTCTCCATTTCCCTGCTTAGGACCAGAAATTGCAGAAATGTCAAAGGACAGAGTTAGTGATATTAAAGCTATCGCTAGCAAAGTGAAATTACTACTAAGTGTGCCTTTTCCTGGTGATTGATCCACTAGATAAGATCCCCTAGCTTCCTCATAACCCATATTCATTTATTTTCTGTTTTTAATAGTTATATATTTTGTTACTGGGAAGTTGGGCCATACCCAACAGAGCTCAGAAGCTATTCCTGACTCTGTGCTCAGGAATGACCTCTGTCAGTGTTCAAGGGACCATATGTGGTATGAGAAATTAAACCAGGGTCAGCCACATACAAGGCAAACACCTTTTTCACTATGTTATTACTATAGTCCCTCATTGTTTTGGCTATTTTTAATTTTTAAAGACTGGACAAATTATGAAAAGCAGGGGAAGAAGTGGGACATAAGTAAAAAGGGAGAATGGAAGGGAAAAAATAAGAAAAGAAAGAGGTATTTAAAAACTGAGATTTGCTCTGTTTTTTAAGAAATATGGTATCAAAGGGAGATGCTGGTCATGAAGAGAATACATAAAAGATCCCATTTCCTTCACATCCCTAGAATGCAGTTTAGCTACTAGAGTCTCCTGCTGGGGCTCTTAAATTACTGCTCCAAGTCATCATTAATTGTCTTTCTACCTAATACATTTTCACTCCCAGGCATGTGTCGAGCCTCATTGATCATAAAAGCAAAATGTATCCATTTGCCAAAAATTATTTTTATAAAGAGTAATTATTAATACAAGAAACACAGCTTTCTGAATCACAACATACAATGGTCACCTTTTGCTGATAATTGGCCGGGGGTATTACATAAAATGAATATGGCAAATTTAGTCAAGTATATATCTAGAAAACTGAGAAAATGAGTATGATTTTGCATATAACAGTTGCATCCTTATCTTAGGGGAATTTTTGCCATTTACCACACTATTTTTCAAACATATTAAATGTATTTGAGGTAGCCTCACTTTCTTTTTCACAATCAGTGACTTTTGGAAATAATACTCCACTCTAAATGCTTTAGGCACCTATGGTTTCCAACATATGAACCTAAAATTTATACATGAAGCTTTCATTTGTTCATTTTCATTTTCTTTTCTTTCTCTAATACAGGGGAACAGTGCATGATCCCAGGCCCTTTTTTTGTCTATTGGACTCTCAAAATAACCTCGTTATGCATTGAACATTGTTCCCATTTTATATAGCAGGGCTTGAGATGGAAAGCAGGGATGTTCCAAACACAGTCTCGTGGCTAGCAAGTGAAGGTGGCTTGTGTCAGAAGAGTTCTGATATATCTAAAGTTCATGGTTTGTTTTCATAGCACCTGCAATGAAAATTCTGATATGAAAATACTGATATTCCTAGAGAGTGAATAATTCCCAGAGAGTAATTTTGGCGTGTTGCCCCAAATATCATGAAGAAAACAGATACATGGAAGAAGAGAGAAAGAACATGTCATACCCGAAGTCAAAAGAAGAACTTTGGCAGTGGGCTGCTTGACTTCAGAATATCCTGCTCAACCCTTGTCCTATTGCTCGAGCAGGAACAATTGTGTTTCTGGTTCTCTAGAACAAGCATCCATACTTTCCAATGATGGAAATCATTGACTCTAGGCACAAAGTATCTATGAATGAAACAAAGACATGTCAGTAGTAATGTAATTTTTCTCTTCTTCATGAAATTGACAATTGTGAACTTGGTTCATGAACCATGAACATGAACTTTGAAATGGGCCTTAAAGGAGACCCTCTTCACTGTGCATCAGAGGCAGCAGAAAAGACCACCACACCCTCTCCTGACTAACCCTTACTCCCGCAGCACCAGGTCTAGGAAAGAGCATGAGCAAAAGGAGTTTCCTGCTTACCCCATCTAGCTTAGCTATTAACAGCTGGAAAAGGTTTCTGAAGGCTTCTCACTTGTGAAATAAAAATTAGAACAGCACCAAATTAATAGAAATGCTATGAACATAAAATAGTTATAAAATAGAAACATGAGGGCGGTGAAAACATTGAAAATATGAAAGCATGGGTGCCTTATACCCATAATACATACTAAGTAAAAACTAATATTCCTCTGACCACCATGATGTGGGTTCTGATACTTTATTAAGATGCCGCTCCTCTTGGAGTGTCTAGGATCTCTGGCACATGGTCCGCCAATATCCCCAGGAGAAGATTCAGGGTACTGTCCCACTGCCCTGAGAATATTCCAGAGCACTGCTAAAGGTAACCTTCAAACAAAACACACACACCCCACCCCCAATGATGCTGCTCATCTCTCAGGTCTAAAGTATCTTTCTTGGGGCTGGAGAGATAGAACAGTTGTTAGGGAGCTGGCCTTGCACACAGCCAATCTGGGTTCCATCGCTAGCACCGCATATGGTCCCCCAAACCCTGCCAGGAATGAGTGCTGAGTACAGAAACAGGGATAATAAGGCCTGAGCACTGTCAGATGTGGCCCAAGAAACCAAAATAAATGAAATTTCTTTACTTTAACACAGAATTTTTTTTATTAATCAGATTCCCCTTTATTACTCTGTTAGTTATTAGGAATATTCTCCAGTGGGTGGAGGGTAGTTAAGATAGAGGAGGGTCCAAGATAACAACAATAGTTGGAAATGATCAGTCTGGACAAGAACTAAGTATTGAAAGTAGGTAAAGGGATATGCATGATAACCTTCCAGCACCTGTTGCAAACCATAATGCCTAAAATGAGAAATAGAAAGAGAGAGAGAAAAAGAGGTACCTGCCATAGAGGTACCTGCAGGCTGGGGTGGGGGGTACTGGGGAGAGTGGGAAGGAAACGGGGGACACTGGTGCTAGGAAATTACACTGGTGGAGGGATGGGTGTTACAACATTGTATGACTGAAACCCAGTCATGAACAGTTTGTAATGCTCTATCTCATGGCTCAGTTTTTTAAAAATAATAAAATAAAATAAAAATTATTCCCCAGAGGTTTTGAAATTAGGTGCATTCTTTAAACATAGAGTCCAAATTATGGATGTGTCTACTATTTGTGAATCCCTAACTTTCCACTTTCTAGCTGCGAAGCTTAGCTCTGTTTTCCTTGAGTATTTTTGGCAGAGAGGCTAGAGAGGGGGGATGGGTAGGGTTCGGCTGTGATACAGCACATACCCAGTAGATGATTCTGTTATACACTGATTCACTCAATTAAATTTATACTTCTCTTTCACCACCCCCCCTAAGGAGTCCAGAGCCCTCCTTTTGTTATTAAGAGAAGGTTGATTGATTACAGAAAATATTCACCCCAAATTTTCTCATGAGAAGTAATAATATTTCAGTTGAAGTGTGAAAGTTTTTGTAGCTCATCCCCAAGTCCTATGAGTAGATTATAAAAGAAATGCAAATCACTTTAGGAACAAATAGTATGGCATCCATTTTGTGTTAAAAATACATTGTGGCCTTTTGTTTTTGTGTAACATGAGAAGAAATGGGGTTCCAGGGAGGTAGTACAGCAAGGAAAGCACTTGTCTTACATGCAGTTGACTCCAGCTTGATCCCTGGCACTGCACATGGCCCTCCAAAATGAGCCCTGAGCACAGTGCCAAGAGTATGCCCAGGAGTTGAGTGTGACCCAAGAGGGAAGGGAAGGGAGGGGAAGGGAGGGAAGGAGAAAAGAGGAGTTGAGAAGTTTGGTGAGGAGGAGAGGAGAGGAGAGGAGAGGAGAGGAGAGGAGAGGAGAGGAGAGAAGAGGAGAGGAGAGGAGAGGAGAGGAGAGGAGAGGAGAGGAGAGGAGAGGAGAGGAGAGGAGAGGAGAGGAGAGGAGAGGAGAGGAGAGGAGAGGAGAGGAGAGGAGAGGAGAGGAGAGGAGAGGAGAGGAGAGGAGAGGAGAGGAGGGGAGGGGAGGGAAGAGGAGGGGAAGGGGAGGGGAGGGGAAAGGGAGGGGAGGGGAGGGGACAGGAGCAGAGATGTAGAGGGGAAGAGAGAGGAGATGGAGGGAGAAAAGGGAGAAGAGAGGAGAGGAAAAGAGGCAGAGGAAGGCAGAGGGAGACAGAGAAGGAGGCAGGGGAGTAGAGGGGAAGAGAGAGGGGATGAGGGGAGGAGAGGAAAGAAGAGGAGAGGAGAATGGAGAAGGAGAGAGAAGGAGGGGAAGGGAGGAGGGGGAAGACAGGAGATGAGGGAAGTAGAGGAATGGAGAGGAAAGTGGAGAGGAGGCGAAGAGGGGATAGGAGAGGAGAGGAAGGAATGGAAGAGGAGGAGTTGGGAGGTTTTGTGAAGGGAAGGAAGAGCAGTGGAGGGGAGAGGAGAGGAGGAGAGGAACACAGACAGGAGGAGAAGGGAAGACAGAGGAGACTGGAGAGAGGAGAGAAGAAGAGGAGGGAAGAGGGGAGGAGAGACAAGAAGAGGAAGAGGAGGGGAGGGGTGGGAAGGGGAGGGAGGGAAGGAGAGAGGAGAGGGAAGGAGAGATCTGTGGGCCAGGTTAGCCGGGCAGGGTGCTGGTGCTTCCGTGGGCCGGGTGAGACAGGCAGGGTGCTGGGTGCTCCGGGGGCAGGGATTAGACGGGCTGGGCGCCCTGGCGCCGACCCTCCTCTCCATCCTGCAGCAGAACCCACCAGGCAACCGACGACCAAGCGGAGGAAACGGAAGAACTCCACGAGCAGCACGTCCAACAGCAGCGCCGGCAACGCCAGCAACAGCACCGGCGGCAAGAAGAAGAGCGCGGCCGCCAACCTGAGTCTGTCCAGTCAGGTACCTGTAAGTCTCACCTTGCTCTTAGGCTCAGCCCCGCCTCTGCCCGCTCCCTGTCCCGCAGACACAGACAAGGGCAGGGAGGGCCGGTGGGAAGGCAGGTGGAGGGTGGCGGGAGGACGTGCTGCTCCCAGCGCCTTCCCGGGCAGCCTGGAAGAGCGAGGAAGAAGGTTCAGAGTCAGCGCGGCTGTGGGACCTGAATCGAGGGGGAAAAGCCATCAGCGTCCCAGACAGGAGATATGTCACTGCAGGTTTAATTAAAGCATCACTTAGCAGCGTGCCTGGTGGCACAGAGGCCCTCTGGGCACCCTCGGTGGAGACCCTGGGCTCCCCCAGAACCTGGCTCCTGATGCTCAGACATCCAGGGGAGCCTCCAACTCGGGGGGCCCCTCTCAGAGGCAGACTCCAAGTAATTAACCAGCTCCCCACGTGGAAAACCACGTGCGGGGTTTTCACCTTCTCCGTTTCCGTTTCTTAGAAGCAGGATCAGGCCAGATTAGGACTCAGTTCTGAGGACCCCTTCCTTTGGTTTCTGAGTCTTGGCCAGGAACGGGGGTGCCCTGGAAGGGCCGGTCTGTCCTCCCCTGCTCCCTGCTGGGGGCGGTGGCAGCGACGCCCCCCAGTGAGTTCTTGCCCCTGTCTCTCCTTCTGCCTCCTTCCTTCCAGACTCGGAACAGCTCCCAGCCCAGCGTTAGCCCCGGAGGCGTTTAGATCTCACGCCCCTTGGAGCACGCCTCCTCTCTCTTCCCTTCCACGATCACCTCCCCTCCTGTCCTGTCCCCTGTCCTGTCTCGAATGTGTGCCATCCTCTGCATTCCGACACTTTGGTGGCGCCTGCAGGTACTCTGTCTTCAGAAATGTGACCTCTCTCTTGTCACTCCCCTCACGAATCTGACCTCCCCCCATCCGTGCGCACTCTCCTTCTCCCCCTGGGTCTGTGGTCCTCTCCCCTCTCTGGGTCCTGCTGCATCTCTCTCCATGTTAGAAGGAGCCTTCCGTTCATGGGCTTTCTCCACTTTCTTCCAAATGTGTCTTCCAAGTTTGTCCCCCACCTGTTCCCCGACACCTGCCCCCAACCCCCACTTCTGGATGCTCACTTTCTCAGGCTCAAACCAACCCTGTCCATCCCGGAGAATTACTGGGTCGGAGGGCTGCATCTCTGGTCCTCCGTCTGCAGAGGATCTGGGTTTTATTCCCATGTGGTTAGAAAGCAAGAGCTTTGTGGAGAGAGGCCAGCCTATAGCCTTTTAAATCGAGGACAGCTAGAAATTAGAGTCCTAAATAATGCCAGAATCACCTGTGTATTCTGAACCATGCTGTCACCTCTAAAGAACACGGGATGAATCAAGGAGGGGAAACGGTCTTTTCACTGAGGTACCGAAAAGCGGTGCCCATTTCCCAGCTTGGAAAACGCAAATAGCCTGAGGAATGAGTAAATAAACTCAAGGGCCACGCAATTGCCCATTTAATGAGCCAATCCTGGAGTCTTAGGTATTGACTTTCCTTAGTTGCCTCTAATGAATGGGGACAGTCGAAAGGATGCATTCAGTAGCTGTGACTCAAATCCAGGTCAGTTCAGCTGATGTTTGCTGACCTGCTAAGGTCACTCTAAGCCAGGGTTCTACCATACCAAGCTTTAAAGGGGAAGTGCTCGGTGTCCAGTAGAGAATGGCAAAGGAGATTCCTCCCCCTGCCAGCTCAGTCTCCTAAGGGCCAGCACACGGGCCACATGCTGAGGAGGGTCTGCAGCCAAAACTGGGTCTGGTGGGTCTTCCGTTGCTCAGGTCTGCCCCGGTGAAGATAGTCCACTCAGACAGACTTGGCTTGGCTGGAATCATCTCCAATTTATTTTAAAGAGCATCTAGGTTTGGGTTTTTTTCCCTGAGTTTATTATGTCCGTGTCCTCCAAACCAACTGCAATTTTTGTGACTGAGTCAAGTCCTGAGAAGGTTTTTTTTTCAATGTCAAGGGTTTATATTCAATGTCAAGAGATCCTTTGGGGATGGTAAGGATCAGGGAGTCACTGAAAGCGAAAGTCAGATTCCTGTCCTGTGCTCACACAGGCCGTGGGAGATGTTGCAGAGAACTAAAATGTCCAGGTGGGTGGGAGACGGGGCACACACTCAGCGTGGGGAGGCACACGCATGTGTTTGGACTCTAGTTGGATGGATGCTCAGTGCGAAGCTTCAGCTAGCTTGTCTGATCACATCTTTGCCTCCCATCAGCTGAACTCCCCACAGGATGTCAGTTGCTCCTTCAACAGAACTTTATCTGCAGATATGGCTGCCGTGTGCAGAGGCAGAAAGAGATTCGGGGGCATCACTCAGACCACAGCTGGGGGTCTCTGCTTGCTTAAACTGTCACAGCAGCAACTGTGTGTGCGTGGGCCGAAGACTAGGGTTTAATCCTTGGATTCTGCTTCTCACTCCATGAGCAGGGGCTAGGAGCGATCCCGAACTGCAGCCTCAACTCTGGGAGGGATGGAGACCTGTGTCATTCAACAGCAGTGACCCCTTCTGGCCAATTTAAGGAGAAGCATTGAGGGGCCCTGAAAGGAGTCACTTCCAGTCCTCCTCAGAGGTTGGTGGTCCTTGCACGGGGGATGAGTCAGAAGCTGTGACAGGGGCAAGAGCGGTGCCCCTCAGGCAGAGATCTGCCTCGTGGGGAGCCGAGGGCTTACGAGTCATGAGCACTCGGATCTTGCATCCTGCGGGACACTTGAGTTAGCAGAGATGGGAAGGAAATGCACTCACTGCCGATGTTGAATGTTGGGGGGGTTCTATACACGGGGGTGGTGGGGAATTGATGCCAACATCCTCTAGGGAGAGGCAGCCCCAAATTTGCGTCTTGTGTCTGTTTATGTTGTATAGGGAAAACCAATCTAGATGACCTCACCAGAGAACCCCTCTCCTAGCCTCAAGGTTTCGAAGAACGGGGCTTACGCTTGTGCATGACCCCCTCAGTTGGCCCCACAAACCCTTGTCAACGAATTTCTTTTATGCCACCTGTGATTCATTCACATACACAATGTGAGCACACACGTGCACACATACATGTCTGTGCATGAGTCATGTAGCCAGCAAAGGATTCTTTTAGAATCAGGCCAACGTGGCATCTCTATGCAATGTAGGCTGCTTCGGAATGTCCTTGCCTGGCCTTCTTTTCCAGCTCTTTCAAGAACAAAAAGAGACCCAAAATTTTTGGCAAGCCTGTATCAGCCCCGTTTGAAGGAATCCGAATCACATTTTTTCATAGCATTCCCCTTGAAGAACTGCTGTTAGTTGATAACAACGAAGACATCTGGAGCCTTGGGAACATTTCCCCTAATATCCTGCTTCAGTTGGCTGCCCTTCTTTCCCTCTGCTTCTGCCCCACTCTGCTCCCCTCCTGCTATAAGCACATACTCTCTCCATGATCTCGTACTCACAATACTAATGCAGAGAGGACCCCAGGGTGGGTTCTCGCATCCTTCTCCTGCCCTGTGCACGTAGGCTGCACCTGAGTCCAAAAATCAAGACTCTCACATGCTCTTCTGCCCGGTCTTGCTCTGTTCTCTCCATGCACATTGGTGCTTGATCAGGAGCATTATCTCCCAAGGGGCACTTTTTATAAGGAACATCCCCAGTGAGCCACCAGCAGCTGCCCTGCTTAACCCGATAACATGTTCAGAGACCACCAGACACCTGGAATCCTGTTGGGTCACAGTCTGCATCTCTTTTGTACCTCACCTTCAGGGAATCTCGTTTCTTGGGCTCTTGGCTCCCTGATCAGTCTGGAGAAATCAACATGGAGACTCTGCCTGTGCCCGTATTGCTGAGTTTTCCCTGCCCATATTTAAATCATTTGCTTCATCTCCTTAGTGTCTCTTGAAAGTCCTTTTCCATCTGATTCATCAGAAAACACAGCTTGGAAGGCCAGTGATTATCTGCCCATTATTCTCTGGGAATCAATCAATCAATCCATCAAACAAGGTTTCCTACTCCCAAACAAACCAGATGGTAATGAAGGAATTTTTTTTTCTAATATGACACCTTCAAGAATCTGGAAAGGATGCTGAGGGCCACCAGACCTTCGCCTGTTTCTCAGGGTCCTGTCCCAAGAAAGCCATTCATCTTGCCCATGCTGAGGACTTTTGTCCAGTGAGGCATTCCATAGAATTACAGTCTTCCCCCTCAGAAAGTGTATCTTTATAATTCCCGAAGCATCTGACCAGTTCTCCAGCCCCCTCAAGGCTTCTAGTTGTTGGGTGCTCTTCCTCGAGCCACTGTACTTTGACAGATAATGGCTCACAGCCTGCCCCCAGGCCCCACCTCATGCCCTGCCCACCCATCTTCCCCAGGACCCCTCTTGTACAGAGTCTCAAGCTGAGCTCTGTGGCTGCAGCCCCGCCCTGTGCCTCTACTCTGCCTCTAGCCAGAGTAGGTGGCTTCCAAGTTGGCATGGAAGGACAATTTGTATTTAAAGACGTGATTAGACGGATTCTTCTTGCCTGCTTCCATTTCTGCTGGCTACCAGTTTCCTCGGTGTAATTATAATTAGTGCTCTTCATCTTCCTTTCATGGCACCAGCTGGACAGCCTGGTTCTCTTTACTGCCCAGATTGGTGGCAGGGTTGCCTGCACGGGAATAGGTGACAGGCACCATGAAATAACAGATGGTAAATTCAGGGCTTGTTGGCAATCAGCAGGTTTTTGCTAATGACTTAATTAGCTATGCAAATTGTCAAATCAGTGTGAACATTGTTTTTATCGAAAACTTTACCTAAATTAATTACCATAATTAAGTAGCAGAATGTCAAGGATACTGGCTGCATAAAAGGGCCCGGCTGAGGAGAGAAAAGGAGTTTCTGTCTTCAATTAAAACGTATACCATCCATGGGACAGAGGAGATGCCATTTGCAAAGACTTGGAGGCCACAGCAGAATGACCTCCTAAGCTGGCCGTGGCTAATTTCCAGGGCCATCAGAGACCCTAAGTAACAGTGGTAGATTTTTGGAGGTATTGATAAGCACCCGCAAAAAAAGAAACATTCCACCACCTGCTCAAAAGTCCCCAATGTCGGCAAGTTCAAAGCGTGGATTTTCTTAATTTTCAAAAATCCATTTTTTTATTTCTGCAGATTGCTAGCATTGCTCGTTCTCCGGTGTCAGGCCGCACCCTAAGGACATAAAATCGCGTGGTTGTAACACGTCAGGAGGCAATGTTTATTTCCCGTAGAAATCCAATATTCGTCTCAGCCCCCCGACATTGAGACTTGGCCCTGGTGTCCAGTACACAAGTGTATCTTGTCCTAGTACCCCAGCTCCTCCCACTGTTATTTTAAGCTGAGCTTCTCTCTCCCCAAGTTTCCCTGTAATAATGTCAGCTGCTGTTCACAGGATGTGATGGTGGTAGGAGAGCCAACTCTGATGGGAGGTGAGTTTGGGGACGAGGACGAAAGGCTAATCACTAGATTAGAAAACACGCAATATGATGCGGCCAACGGCATGGACGACGAGGAAGACTTCAACAATTCACCCGCCCTGGGGAACAGCAGCCCGTGGAACAGTAAACCACCTGCCACCCAAGAGACCAAATCAGAAAACCCCCCACCCCAGGCCTCCCAGTAAGAAACCCACCTCCTTGCTCCAAAGGCTCCGAGTTTCCCATCTTCACTGACAGGAGAGGAAGAAGAGAACTAAAAACTTTTCCAAGAGCATCTCTCTTTCCAAACCACGGCAATCCGAGTTTCGTGTCATTTGTTTCTCGTTTTAATTGAGAGGATCGTTCCGAATAAGCTCCGTGACCCTTCTCTGGAGGCCTTCACAGGTAATGCAGATACTGGCACTGATCGTAATTAGAAGCAGAGCAAAAGCTAGCTCTTCTCTGACACAGCAGGAATCTCGTGTCTGTGTTGAATTTCCTTTCCCTGCATCCAAAAAAAAAAAAAAAAGGCCCTATTGTCAAACCCTCAGTGCTCAGGTCTCACTGACATGCCGAAACTAACAAAAAATGACTTTTTAATATTGTAAAATATTTTCTGCTTTTTGACTTGCATCTGAGAGTTTCTTGTTTCAGTAAAAAAAGAAAAGAAAAAATCAGCTTTTGGAAAGTAATTTAAATGTACCTATATATATATTTTTTTTTTCCCTTCACCTTTGCTTTCATTGGGTAACAGCTAAGAGGGCCCCGACAGGGTAATTTGTGGGCAAGCTGATGTCTATTTGTTTGCTGAGCCCAAGATGGTTCAATTTGGTCCAAGTGCTGAAACAAGAAATGTCTTTTGCCATCAAAGACATTGATGCAAATTTTTATGTAAAGAAAGATACTTGGCCCCTTGAAAATTGATGCGTTTGTAAAATTGCTGTTGATCCAAATACTTTCAAGCCATTAATCCATTAATTTTTGTGAGCAGTTCACTAAATCTAAAACCTTTTTGTGTTTTTTATTGTACCTGAGTTGACTGTTATTTCTTTTCATAGTATATTTCTTGTATAATATTTTGTAAAGCCCTTGCCTGGTTCTTTTCTGGGGACTTTTCTTGGCGGGCAATGCCAGTGTATTTATGTGAAACTTTATATGAGTACTAAGTTTCCATTTGCATATTAATATGTTTCTTCACACCTGTAAAGACACAGTGGCTCCGTGTGTTATATAACAGCTGTATTTTATGTATGCTTTACTGATAAGTGTGCCAATAATAAACTATGTTAATGACCAATGCTAATGAGTTTGGTGATTCACTAAATAAATACAAAACTCTGCCCTTTGGGTCAAAGAGATTGTAAAGGAGTTAAGTGTTTGTCTTGAAAGTAGCTGATCCTGTTTCCATCCTCAACACTACATTTGGTCCCTAGCATTATCAGAAAACATTCCTGAGCACAGGGCTAGGACTAACTCCTGAGCCTCACTAGCTATGACCCCAAGAACCAAAACTACCAAAAGAAGAACTTTGCTGACAAGAATCAGAAAGTCCAATCTTGGATATTTTGCCCAGATCCAAACGGAGAATTGTGAAATCTTTTATGATGCATGATCCCTTTCCCTCTCACTGGGCATACAAAGTACTGCTTCCCTATGTTCCTTATGCTGGGAATTGTGTTTGTCAACAATACCAGGATGGGAATATTGGCCTGGCCTGCACTCCCTGAGCTTACCCACTGACAAGGGACCGCTTCCCCTGATTGAATGTCTTATTCCACATCAAACAACCTAATGAAAGATTCAAAGCACTACTGCACTGTCTCTACAAAGTAAGCACTAATATGCCTACTTCGAAAAAAACTTCAAGGGCCAGGAGGTAGTACAGATATTAGGGTACATGTCTAGCATGTGGTCAACCCATCTTCACTGAAAGGAGAGGAAGAAGAGAACTAAAAACATAGTTCCAAACCCAGAACTACATGGTCCTTTCAGCCTTGGAGACCCTGAGTACTACCAGGCTGACCTAAGTAATCCCTGGAATCACCAAGCGAGAGCAGCATTGCATCCTTTGGGCCCTGGCATTGAACTGCTATCGTGTTGGCTGAGAATCACTGGCCTTCCCCAAACCCAAATATCTGCTCAGTTCAAGCCTCATTGGCCTGATTTTCCACAAGATTTGTTACATAGAAAGTACAGGAAATTTACCTGAAGACATTTTTTGTTTTGCTTTTTTTTTGGCGGGGGGGGGGGGGGGGAGGGTTCACACTCAGTGATGCACAGGGGTTACTCCTAGCTCTGCACTCAGGAATTACTCCTGGCAGTGCTCAGGGACCATATGGGATGCTGGGAATCGAACTCAGGTTGCATGCATGCAAGGCAAATGCCCTACCTGCTGTGCTATTGCTCCAGATCCCAACTTTTTTTATTTTTTTTTTTAGTTTCTGCACTTTGTATCCATGATAAAAATGAGGGAAAATCTGTTTAAATTAGTTGTCTCTCATGTTCTAGGCAACTTTATCATCTCATAAAATTCTGGAAAGAACATTTGAAAAAAAGGACTGTATGGTTGAATTGCCACATGTAGAGCCAAAGGCCAGAATTTAGGGCACCCAAGTAATTGAGGAAAAGTTCTCCGTGGATGATTAAGTAATTTTACAGAATCAGGAAAACTGTAGGTCAAGTTAAGAGCCCTGAAAAGCTGTGAGCTCCTCTCAGGGGTCCAAGCCGGGGTCTGATTAACACAAGGAGGCCACGGAGCCTAGATCTCACCATTGAGCTTCACTCTGGAGCTAATTGCTGCCTTTTATTTACCTGCACAAACTGGGAAGCCCTTGGTGGGGCCCAGTCCCAGGATGTGTGGAGTGATGGCCTCTATCAGCCAAAATCATTTCTACAAAGAGGAAGGCAAACACAAGGTAATGGGCCTACCTACCATATTAGAATGGGTACGCTAGGGTCATCTGGACTGAGTTCAAATGATCACTTGATCACTTGATATTGTCCCAGGCCTTGGACAATAGACTAAGTAGTAAGTTTGTGATTAGTATGGGTTTGTTCACTGACATCCCTGGAGGTGGTCCATACAAAAAAAAAAAAAAAAAGGTTGACAACATCATTCAGTGACTTACCTTCTCATAGCTCCTGGACGACTACTATTGGAATTTAAATCTGGATCTCCTTTGACTACAAAGACTGGATTCTTTCCAGAACACCATATCACCTCCCTGGAACATGAGCAATTGTAGAAAATATGAGATACAGTTGGGAGGGCCAGAGGAAATATAGTAAGCAACTACATTAGTGTTCCTTACATTCTGGTAAGAAAACCACCATAGGCCATCTTTGAAACGTTCAGAATAAGAGAAGGAACACATGGAGGGTGCGGGATCCCGGAGGAAAAGAAAAAAGAAAAAACAGGTTCCAAAAAGAGCCGAGAGCACCGGCAAGTTGCAGATGGAGTAGGCGCCGCATCCCGCCTCCCCCAGATGGAACCCCGGTGACCAGAAGCCTCTACAAACACAGCTCAAGTATGCAGGAACGAGGACTTTTTCTCAAAACTGCGCGGCCGCATAAGCGGCCGCGCGACATCTCTCTATATACAAAGTGATCAATGAGAAGTAAACCACCCAATCTTTCTCCCTGAAAATCAGAGTTAAGTTTGGAGCATGGCCACAGCCCCAGAAACACAAGGACTTAATGCAGAAACCAGCAGCTTAGAGCAGAAAAGTGAACAGACGATGAGTTAACCCAGGCCATCATTTCTGCCCAGAGGGGAAAGGGTGTTGCCCCATTCACCCTCTCTTCTCTGGAAAGAAGGATGGCGGCCGCATGGGAGCCTTGTGGACAGCAGGTATGAGCCGGGGGTGTGGGGGCGACTAAAACCTCATGGGAAGGGGGGTGTTCCGGTCCGTCCTTCACGCCCTACCGAGGTCACCAGTTGCCCCCCCACAAGTGGCTCTCCAGCACGGCCACAGCCCCAGAAGCACAAGGGCTTAATGCAGAACCCAGCAGCTTGGAGCAGAAAAGTGAAAGGACTATGCATTGATCCAGCCCATCAAGTCTGCCGGAGGGGAAAGGGTGTTGCCCCATTCGCCCTCTCCTCTCTGGAACGAAAGATGGCGGCCACATGGGAGCCTTGTGGACAGCAGGTATGAGCCGGGAGTGTGGGGGCGACTAAAACCTCATGGGAAGGGGGGCGTTCCGGTCCGTCCTTCACGCCCTACCGAGGTCACCAGTTGCCCCCCACGAACGGCTCTCCAGCACGGCCACAGCCCCAGAAGCACAATGACCTAATGCAGAACCCAGCAGCTTGGAGCAGAAAAGTGAAAGGACTATGCGTTAATCCAGGCAATCATTTCTGCCCAGAGGGGAAAGGGTGTTGCTCCCTTCCGCCCTCCTTCCTCTGGAAAGAAAGATGGCGGCCACATGGGAGCCTTGTGGACAGCAGGTATGAGCCGGGGGTGTGGGGGCGACTAAAACCTCATGGGAAGGGGGGCGTTCTGGTCCGTCCTTCACGCCCTACCGAGGTCACCAGTTGCCCCCCGCGAGCGGCTCTCCAGCACGGCCACGGCCCCAGAAGCACAAGGACTTAATGCAGAACCCAGCAGCTTGGAGCAGAAAAGTGAACAGACTCTGCATTGATCCAGGCCATCAAGTCTGCCGGAGGGGAAAGGGTGTTGCCCCATTCGCCCTCTCCTCTCTGGAACGAAAGATGGCGGCCACATGGGAGCCTTGTGGACAGCAGGTATGAGCCGGGAGTGTGGGGGCGACTAAAACCTCATGGGAAGGGGGGCGTTTCGGTCCGCCCTTCACGCCCTACCGAGGCCACCGGTTGCCCCCCGCGAGCGGCTCTCCAGCACGGCCAGGACTCCAGAACACAGAAACCAATTTCTTAACTATCTGACTTTCAGTAGAAATACTTCCAGGGTCAATAGGTAAAAGAGCAGAAATCCAAAACCAACATTTAATTCTTGAACCCAGCCGTAGAAAGCAAATCACTTCACAATGCTTTTTCAGCATGTCTGATTTGGGGGGGGGGGTAAACTCTAAATAATAGTGGTGAATCTTTTATTGAAACAATGAATCTAATCAAAGCAGATAGAGTGTTAACTAGAATTCATCTGCTTCACAGGGACGGGGAGGGGTGGGGGGTGGGGTTTTATTGGGGTTCTTCATGGTAAAAAATAAGTATTGGTAAAGGGAAATGTGTTTGATATTTGCATGACTGAGACATAAACCTGAAAGCTTTGTAACCTTTCCCACAGTGATTCAATAAATAAATTAAATAAAAAAAAAAAAAAAGAAAACCACCATATTTTTTTCTCCCCCACCTTATCATTAGATTTTCTTTTGTTAATCCTTGGCATCACCAACATACAACCTTTACAGATGATGCCCTGGACTATCTAATTCCTGTTCCAGGGAACAACTGTTGCATGGAAAATTAACTCATCTTCCTCAAGAGAACTATTTATTATCAGTTACTCTTCTGAGATCGCATGGCTCTCTGCCAGGTGGTTTGCTCTTCAATACTCAGATATTGACTGGGACTTTAATCGTCTCTTTGACCAGGCTGCGAATGCAAGCTGGTGATCTCACATTGCTGACTATAGAGAGACGAGAGCCAGGGGTAGTGGGGGGCCGAGTCAAGGTTGTTGTGTAGAATTCTACCTTGTAGCCTCTTTCAGAGATTCTTAGAGTCAACTGATGTCTGAATGGGAGTGTTTTAAGAACCTACATTGCCAGAAAGAAAAAAAAACCACAAAACAATAATTTCCAGCATTGAAAGGCAACACTTTCATAGGCCAGTTATCAGAATGGTCCAGGTGCGAATCACGGAGACATAGACTGAAATCCTGGAAGGAAAAGAGTCCTGGGTGCACAGAGCAGAGGACTATGACTAACAACCACCTTCAGAAACAGCTCTGGGTACAGCCTGACTCTAGCTTAGATGACAGCTGTATCTTCACATGCACCAACTGCTCATCTCACAAGCACCTTTGAAGAAGATGTTTTTCCAGTTTAGAATGCTGCTCCCACCCTATGTAAAAAAGTTCTTCATCTTTTAATGACAGTGCTAAAAACCCAGGCTGCTCCTCACATCTTCTGAACTGCATTCCCAACTGACTGAATCTATGCTCCCCTCCCTCCAGGGTCCAGATGCACATGCTTCCTGCTTCTTCCTTGGCACTTTCCTAGAAGATGGTGTTGAATTCTCCTCACAGTCCATCTGGATTGCTCCAGATCTCTTAAGTTTGATGATTCCCATCTGGACTCTTAATATATAACCTCTATCAGATATGTTGGTAAAATTGTTATACTTTTAAAACATCCAAGCAAAAAACAACTCTACTGCCATCATTTTTGCCATGTATTATCCTATTAGGGTTATGCCTAGCTCTGTGGTACAGGTAAGGTAACATTTATCCCTGTAGGACTATAAGGTGAGTGGTAGATAGGTCGACAGTGGATGTAAGTTTCTCAGAGCCAAATGAACACAAAACAAAAATTTTGTAGGATGGCAATTGGGCTCACCCTCCTATAAACTAAGAAAATCACTTGATAATTGTGGGGGCCAGAATTACCCCTACAAACAACATTTAAAGCTCTGGAATGTTAAAAACTCAAGAGCACCTGACAAGTACACACTCTGCTGGTCACTTCTGGGATGCTCTCTCTGGCCAGTTCAAACTGGGAACCTAAGGGTGCTAGATAAATCTGGGTTCGTTTTGCAATAATCTCAAAACCTCAGTAATGTGTAACAACAAACAATTTCCTTTTTAATGAAACTTGGGCAAGCTGGAATAACATGGTTCAAGTAAGCCATTCAGTTCTCTTTCTGGGACTGTGGCTCCCAGAACAAGAAGTGAAAGAAACTAGCCCAAATTGCATCTACCTGGATTTGGTCATGCTGCATCTATGGGCCAAACCAAGTCAAAAAGACAAGCCCACAGTCAAAGGAGTGGCATACAAATTCCTTGCCCTCCCTGCATAATATCATGCCTGTGGGCATGGATAAATAATTGAGAATCCAATTGACCGCTGGTGACATGAAAAATCCCTATGTGCCAACATTAAGACTGTAACTTTTCTATATAGTTCTTAAAATCAAATTTAACAAAAGACCCACACTTTTGGATCCCTGGTGGCAGTAGTTGACTGGCATCAGGTTGTGGTCACCCCTTTTATCTACTCTTCAGCTTGTCACGCAACCCATCAGTTACATACTAACTCTCTTCTTTCAACCAACATTTGGAAGAAGACCTTGTAGGCCCATTTTTGAAGATACGAAGACTGAGGCTCAGACAGGTTCATTGACACCAGGATCACATAACTTATAAGAGGTTAAGTGGGCTCTGGACATGGATCCTCAAGATCCAAGTTGTGTTCCTTCCACCCCGACCCGCTAGTTGTAGAGGAGTCGCAGCAACTGTTGTATTCAGTATTAGTTTTGGGGAGCAACTGAATCTCTGTCATCTCTCCGTGGACGAGACAAGCCTCTCCCTCTTTCAGATGGAACTTAGAGCAGATAAACCATTTCTCTAAGGTCACATAGCTCAGTTATGTCACCTTGAGTCTGAACCGCCATGTTAGACTGTCAGGGGCACAGTCAGGGATGTCTGGTGATAGGTGTCTGACCTGGAACCAGGGTCCTAGCATACAATTTTCTGTCCTCGGTAGGTATTTTGGGGGTTCTCAAAGAATATACACAAAGACATGCCACTTTCCTAAATGACATAATATAGTAGAGAGGCTCTGGAACGTTAAAAACTCAAGAGCATCTGACAATGGAATTACAAATAAGTGATTCAGTCCCTCTGGAACTCCTTTCTCTTCACAGTTGATTTTAAAATTGAGGTGAACAATTAATTCAATAGGATAATACTCCCTGCTCTGTTACTACACAGAGTGTGGTGCGGTGTAAGCTAGCCAACAAGATCACTCTCAGGGAGCACCGTCAGAAAGTTTGCTTGAAAGGAGCTTGTCCCTCCACCTTACATAAGATAAAGTTTCTAGACTTTCTCTTTTCCCTGCATGCAAAGTAATTCAACGCTCCTTATAGATCATTAAACAAGCAGGAACAGGATAGAAAAGTAAATCAGATTATCTCGATCAACCATTGCTAATATTCTCATACATAGCCTCCCAGAATTTTTTCCTCTTGATTTTTGTACACTATAATGCTGGTAACATACAAGATTGACTAGTACATACCTGCCTTTCTTCATATAATATTGTATCACTATTCTTTAAAAACATGCTTTTAATTTTCATATAATGATTCACTCCTAGACTATACTATATATTTTAAGCCCTCTATTGAAGCCTGAAAAATTCCTTTTTAACATTCTATTATATTTTCACAATCATTAACAAGCTGTTCGAAGGTTGCTGAAAGTATTAAATCAAAATTCCCCTGGGTACTGGTCATGTGCCTAACACCTTGTTGAATCTTATAAGGGATTTCTGTAAGGTGCTTAGGATGTACTTGGGAAAGAGAACAAGTGCACAGAATATCACCTAGAGTATATAAAATTCAATATGCATATAGCACCAACAAAATGCAAAAGCTCTAGATAGTTAAAGATATGTTCATCATGTGCTTATTGTGCTATTCTTGCCATCTCCTTCACAATCCGGTGAAATCAGGGTTTTTTCATATGAAGTTCAGAGAAGTTAAATGACTGACCCAAGATTACACTGGAGAAAATAAAGTCAAACCTGAATCATGACCCTAAAGCGTGTCCATTTCCTGGTAAGCCTGAGTAAATGCTTAGGAAACAGCAAAGTTATGCATGCAGGTTGGTAAGAAGACTTCCAGACAGGTGGTGGGTGATGCATCCATACGCAGGCACTTCTAAGGGTCCAGTTGTCATTCTGAATTTTTTTCCTGGCTTTGCCTTCTTTATTCATCACTGAAGTCAACATGGTTTATGATCATGGGGAACATGGGACACTGGGATTGGCACAAAAATGCATGTATCAGCATTTGTGGGTGTTTATACAAAGATTTTCTGAAGTCATTGGGCTGGCATAACACAAGAAGGCTATTGAACCTATAAATTAAGAGAAGCAGGGAAGCATTTCCAAGTTTCAACCCAGCCTTGAGATTTTCTTGTCTCCTATTCATTCTAGAATGTCACCATCCTGGACAGAGGGGGAAAAATCTCACTTTTCAATGGTTTCCAAAGAATCTTAAGAAAATATTTGTGTTCAAGAGGAAGCTTTTTGTATCTCTTCTAAGCTAAAGGAGAAGTTTTAGAAATTCTCTATCTCTTCTAAAACATAGTAGCAGGGAGGGCCAAAGCAATAGTGCAGCGGGTAGGGCGTTTGCCTTGCATGCAGCTAACCTGGGTTTGATCCCTGGCATTCCATCAGGTCCCTTGAGCACCACCAGGAGTTGTTCCTGAAAGCAGAGCCAGGAGTAATCCCTAAGCATCACCAAGTGTGACCCAAAAAGCCAAAATAAAATAAAATAAAACTTATTAAGTAAATAAATGAAACATAGTAACAGGCCAGGAAAAGATCTCAAAGGGTCGGAACACGTACCATGCACAAGAGGTCATAACTTCCAACTCTGCAACCCACTCACTCCCAAGTGCAGCTCTGGTGGCTCCCAGGACCCCGAGACGTATCAGTAAGCTGCCAGGCCCTCAGTGCTAGACTGAGTATCACTGGGAGTGGCCTCACACCAGAGGACTGCCTGAAGTCCCCCGCCACCCCTGGACAAACATGCTATAGCTGATCATGTTCCCAGGAGTCATTCTCTCTGTCTCCTCACTCTGACATATTCCAAGTGGTTGCTTATCTTTCATAGTTTTCAAATGCTCCCATCTTTCTCCAAAACAAGCACTAAAGCTGTTACAGGAATTCACAAAATCCACACATGAGGATGAAAGGGATTTTACTCCCGAGGTCTAGCTGAAGTTTAGAGTGACCAGAATGAAAGAGTTCGCTTTGTAGGAAGTGGGCGTTTTAGAGTTCACAGGCACTGAGGAAAGATTTAAGCATGTTTTCTTTTCTGCCCATTCTTCCCCAATGGAACAACTTGGCACCTGGTACTGGGAAAGCTTCTGAAAAGTTCCATGAGCAGCAGGAGGGTATGAGATGTGAGGGACACCTGTCCCTGTGGAGGAGCAGAGTGTGGAGGCTCAGCTTTCTCAAATATTCTAGTCTGCCCAAACTGACAGGTGTCTCCAAGGCACAAATGAGGTCTGTGAGTTCCATGGCAATTATTTCCCTGTGAAAACTCCTGGGACTGTCCCAGTTTTACCCCTCTTCCTAGGAAACCCCTTAGTTCCAAACAAACCTGACTTGTGCAGAGTAACTGGAGCTCTTAAGCATCTTTTCCATTCCAGGGATCTGCATGCATTTGTCTTTATGTCACACCGATTCCACAGGAAAGACATTTGTGTCATCATAGTACACACAGGGAAAGAAGGTGAAGAACCCTTAAGGAAAATGTCCCCGAACCTCCAGCTAGTAAACTATAGGTATGATATGCAGTTCCTGGGTATAACTGACCACCACGCTGTCTGTGCGTGCTTTTTCTCCTATGCTGACCACTTTGGATTTTTGTTCTAAATAAGAATAACGTAAGAAAACGCATAACACTAACTAACGAGAACACATCAAGCATCAGAGATGGAAGACCACAAATTACCCAGACTTGGGTGTCTGGATACACTCCTGCCACTCAGACCCTCTGTCTTTCAGTTAAGAGAGACCTCTGCCCCCTCAACATGCTGAATGTTGAAGAAGTCACCACGCAGTATGCAATTTGGCAGGTTAGAAAACATTCAAATAACACTGAGAACATACCACATCTTGGGAAGTCAAGGATTATTCTCATGAAAAACCTAGCTTCCTTTCATACTGAAAGCTAATCCTGCCTGTCTTAATGATGCAACTGTGATTTTTCTTAGGCAAGAGATAAGTTAGAAGCATCTGTTTCGGCTTTGCACTTCAGCTACGTCTACAACTGGGTTTGGAGAGTTTGCCTTTGCCAAGTGAGATTCTTTTCAAATAATTCCTTGTCTGGGAGAAGGGGTTGTATCTCCAGTGCAGATGCTCCTGTAAGTTGACCAGAAGACCCACTCTGTTCCACCACTCAAGAGTGTCAAAATTGTCTTATCTCTTACTGCAGCCTGCAGATAAGAAGATAAAATGTCTAAACTGTATTTCTTTTCCTCGAAAATACTTTGCTTTAAAAAAAAAAAATTTTTTGGACAAGAACTGAGTGCTGAAAGGAAGTAAAGTAATGTACATGATGAATTTTTAGTACCTGTATTGCAAACCACAATTCCGAGAGAGAGAGAGAGAGAGAGAAAGAGAGAGAGAGAGAGAGAGAGAGGAGAGAAGGGAGGGAGGGAGAGAATAAAAGTGTCTGTCATAGAGACAGGCTGCAGGGGATGGTGGCAGGAAGTAGACTGCGTAGAGGACCCCTCCTAGACCAATAGCCCCCCATTTCCTCCTGACTAAAGAAGACACCTTTGTGATGCTTCTCTGCCATTTTTGCACATGCCATGTATGATTACACAATCTCATTGTACGATCCTCAAATGAATATCCTCCTCCCAAAGGGTCAGGATCTTCCTAGGAATATCCTAAATACACATCCACCCTTCTTCTATATTGAGCTCATCCTATAACTTTAAGAATGGCACAGCCCTGGGAGAAGCTCATAAATGCAGCAAATGCACCTATACCAATGCCAAGTATTTTACATCTATGAGTAAATTAATTTTAAGATAAACACTAGCTACAAAATTGACTTATATACTTCAAAATTAGTATCTTCTCTCCTTATATTGTGAAATTTTTAAGTGAATTAGGGACACATTTTTTTGAAGCATGAGAAGAAAAGAATCGTTACTAAAATCAGGAACTAAAAAATAATGACTTATCTTTGCTAAACACCAAGATTACAAAAATTTTTTTAGAAAAAAATTAGACAGGGATCAGAGAATTAGTACGGCAGGTAAGTTACTTGCCTTGCAGGTCACCAACACAAGTTCAATCCCTGACACCACACTCTATACCTTGACCACTTCCAGGAAGGAGCCCTGAGAACAGAACCAAGAGTAGACCCACAAGCACCACCAGATATGGCCCACAAAAAAAAATAGACATACTTGGAAGGCAACATGGAGTTGTGAACATCATAACTTTGAATGAGTTATATGTGGATCCATCCCTTCACACAGTCACCGACTGGCTGAGTGATCTCAGCAAGTTACTTAACTCCTCTGATTCCTTGTTACCTTAGTAAAATGACCATATTAATAGTGCCTACTTAAAAAGTTTTATTGGAGGGGCCAAAGAAATTGTAAAAGAGGTAGAGCTTGTGTCTTGCATGTGGCTGCAGTGACTACAAACTTAGTTCAAAATCCTGGCAGCACAAAAAGTCCCGTGGGCACTGTCCAGGGACATTTATGAGAAAGAGCCAGGAATAGCCTCTGACCCTGTCAGGTGTGGTTCCTATCATCCCAAAAGCTTGTATTTGAAATTTTGCAATATTTATTATAAAATATTTGACATATAGTAAAACAGTGCTTACCAGTATGAATTAGTTATCTTAATATTTTCTAAGAAAAGTTATAAAGTCTCAAGAACACGTGAATATCAGAAAATATAAACCAATAAAAATAAGGTCAGTGTAAAAGCTATAATAAGCCCAACAATTTAAACTCCCCTGCTAAAAGATAAAAGAGAGACAAAGAGTCTTACTTGGCATTTAAGAAAGTATAAATGAAACAAAATGACTCAAAAGAGCTACACTTTTTAAAAGGCTTCTTCAATTTACACATAAATATATACCCCGTTAAATATTAAATCTAGGGGCCAAAGAGGTATTACAGGGGTTGCCTTGTATGCTGACAACCTTGGCTCAATCCCTGGCACCACATTTGGTGTGGCCCAACACACACACACACACACACACACACACACACACACACACACACACACCACCACACAACCCCCACCACACACACACTTAAATGGAGACAAGTTAAAATGTGTAATAAGAAAATCACACATTTTATAGTGACTGAAGAAACTATCTTATTCCAATCAGCCTACTATCAAATATAAAACAAAAGACCATTAGAACTCAATAATTTAATTACAGCATAATGAAAATGTGTATTTTAGTCTTTCAAAGATTAATCAAAATGAGAACACAGAAGATTAAATAAATGATAATTAGCTTAAATAATAGATACATATTTATTTTTGGCAGATTAATTAGCAATTACCATGCTTTAAAGTAATACATCTAAAAACTAAATTTATCTAAATCATATGCCCAAAGAAAATTCTAAAACATTTTGCCATTGCAAACTTGGTTGAGAAATTTGACCACAAGTCATAATACAAAAATATTTAACAGAAATGTAAACAAAATATTCTTAATCACGCGAAAATTTAAAGCGTTCTTCTAATTTATTGGGTAAAATAAGCCCATAAATGGAATATGTATGTGCTATTTAGAAACAAGGAGATTAAAACTCTGCTCACAAAATCAATAGGATATTGTTTCCGTTCTCCTCCCCAGTTATTGATGAGTGTGCTGCACAACTTCCCTCAATTCCCTTATTTCACTCTCTTGTGCTTTATAAATTGGTCTGTAAACATTGACAATTGTCTCTCTCTTTCCAGTAAATAAATTATTTGTCTTCATTTCTCTGCTTAATGCGCTGGCTAAAATTTTGAGCTATGTTAGCTAGTGAGGATGATAAAATCCTTTTTTAAAAAAAAAGAAAGAAAAGAAAAGAAAACTCCTAAAAAAAAAAATAAGAAGAAAAATCCTGCAGGATAAAGAGACAGATGGGTTATGGTGCTTACCTTGACATGAGTAACCCCAGTTCCATCCCTGGCACTGTATACAGTCCCCCAACTCCACCAGGAGTGATCTCTGAGCACAGAGCCAGGAACAAGAGTCATGCTGGGCATGACCCCAAAACAAAAACAAAAACAAAAAATTTAATAAAGTAGAATAGATGAAGCTGGAATGATAGCTCAGCAGGTAGGGTGCTTTCTTCGCTTGCGACCAACGAGAACTTGACCCCTGACACCTGGCATGGTCCCCTGAGAACTTCAGGAGTGATTCCTAGATGCAGAGCCAGGAGTGAGCCCTGAGCACTACTTGGTATGGCCTCCCCGTGAAAATTTAAAAATAAAATAGTACTAAAGTGCTTTTGACTTGTAATGCTGACTGCATGTAAAGAAAGCACTTGCTTCCGGGAGATCCAGGTTCCATCCTCAAACTAAGAGGTCCCCAGATCTATCCTGCAGAATTCAGAGTAGCCCCTGAGAGAGCCCCCCCCCCCCCAAATACTCCTAGGTTTAAAAAATTTGTTTCAAGTGTATTTTTTCTTCTTTGTAAATTTTGGGGCACACCCACAGCTCAGGGTTTACTCCTGGCTGTGCATTCTCAGGGGACCACATGGGGTGTTGAGGATCAAACCCTGGTAGGTCGCATACAGAAAAATTGCCCTATCTGCTGAACTATCTCTCCCGTCCCTCTGGTGTTATTTGTTTGTTGGTCTTGGTTTTGATTATGCCTTTCCTGGCTTTGCTCAGGGCTTACTTCTGACTCTGCACTCAGGGATCACTCCTGGTGGGCTCAGAAGACCTGTAAACGTATTTCTTGACTCAGAATGATGCTGCCAGTCCTATAGTATATAGAAAGGATGCTGTCTTCTGAAACTTCCTGGAGGGATAGCACAGCGGTAAGGGCGTTTGCCTTGCACGCAGCCAACATGGCCGACCCGAGTTCGATTCCTCCGCCCCTCTCGGAGAGCCCGGCAAGCTACCAAGAGTATCTCACCTGCATGGCAGAGCCTGGCAGAGCCTGGCAAGCTCCCCGTGACATATTCGATATGCCAAACACAGTAACAACAAAGTCTCCAATGGAGACATTACTGGGCCTGCTCGAGCAAATTGACGATCAACGGGAGGGCCTTTACCTTTACCTTACTTTTTGTTTAATTTAATCACCAATGGAAGCTAAATTTTAGCAAGTGCCATTTTGTCAACTAAAGGATGGTCTCAAAAGTACTTTTTCTTTTTGTGCTCTTAATGAGATATATTTCATTGATATAGCTCCTAACTTTGCTAGGTCAAACTCTACCTGTTCGATCTAAATTATTCCTTTAATATGCTGTTATATTTGCTCCTATTTCATTTATGCTGCATATATCTGTGTTCAAAGCAGAACTGACCTAATGCTTTCCTCCTTTGTTCTATTTTTGTCTCACCACACTAGGAGAATTATGCTATTTGCAAAATGTAAGCGTGAAAGAACTCTGTCTGCTCTTGGTTCTGTAATCAGCACATGACCATCTGACCCCAGAATGCTTTTAAAAGGTTTATTATGATTTTTCTCCAGAGATGTAAGTTTATTTCATTTTTATATTAAATAAAGGTTTATTATTTAATTTCACTTATTTTTAGTATTTTCTACTTGTTTTTTCTTATCTTTATTTGATTGTGCTTTGGAGATCAGAGTTGTATTAAGATGAAGCTTGACTTTTAATTTTCATTCTTTGTTGCTCGATAATGATACAATTTGAAACGAAGAGTTTCCCTCCAGTCACAGTTTTTGAGCATACCTATCATCTTTAGACAGATGAATCTGCCCACTATCATTCTTCCTACTCATTTTCATTTAGCCTTTAAAATTTCTGCCTCCATATAAAAATAAATACTTGTTTGAACATTAAATAAATTCATACAAGTAAATTTAATATTTTGGCCCACATATTAAAATAAATACTTGCTTGTACATGAAATAAATTCACACAAGTAAAAGATAAATACTTGGGAGTTATCCTCCACATAGTAAGACAACAATAAATTTTAGCTTCCATGAAAGTCCTACCTTGTCAAAAGAGATGGCACTCCACTCCCACTGATGTTCCCTGGATCAAGTGATGAGATGCGGCATCCTGAGGGCCTATATTTTCCTGTGTAGTATATGCTATGCCTGTGGCTCTTCATGACAAAACAGAAAATAGCACACAGACGTGTTAGAAAGGATCTGAGCGCTGTGTGAGAGAACACAGTCAGGGCACAGACCTAGTATGCCCACACCAGGTGGCATGCTCAACATCACAAGATGTGACCTGAAAGTTCTACCCACAAAATAGAAAAGATACAAAATGATAGTCTTCATTACAACAGCTTTACTGAGATATAATTCACATAGCACATAATAACCCTATTGAGATACATGATCAAGTAGGTTTTAATATATTCACAGGTTTGAATATATCAACATTAAGATATTCAATATTCAAATATATTTGAATATTACAACTGTAATAGCCTATTTTTAGATAACTCCATTATGTTCTTCCTAAAACCTTACTCCACTTGTACCTCGATCACCCCACCACTGCTCGTTCACTTTCTAAATAGACTTGCTAATTCTGGACATATCATATTAATGAAATTATATTATGTCTTTTGGGAGTGACTTATTTTAAATGCTTTAATGTTATTAAGATTCATCTGGGAGCCAAGTAGATAGCACAGAAGTTAAGGTGCTTGCCATGTACGTGGCCAACCCAGTTTTATACCTGGCATCAATTGCCAGTAGTGATTCCTGAGCACAGAGACAAGAGTAATCCCAGAGTACCACAAGTTGTGTTTTTAAAAACAAGCCCAAACACCCCCCAAAATAAAGACTAAATTATTTAATTGTGCATAATGTTCATAATATGTAATTATTTAATTATTATGACTTTCTTCTTGAAAATTAAGTGCCCATAAGTAGGAAGCTTTAAAAAACTCTTGATTCTATTCCATTTATCTATATGTCTATGCTACTTCTATATTGTGCTAGTTACTGCAACTTTGTAGTTAAGTTTTGAAATCAGGAAATGCAAATACTACAACTTTTTTTTCATACAATTGCTTTGGCTCTTATGAATTTTTTTTGTATTTCCACATGAATTTTAATATCATCTTATCAACTTCTGCAAAGAAATCAACTGGAATTTTGTTGAGCATTGTGTGGAATCTGTATACCAATTTCAGGAGAATTATAATTTTAGCAATATTAATATTAAAATATTTGCTGGCCAAAGTCCAGTAAAACAATTTTAACATATCAGTATGTTGACTAGGTACACTATAGATATAAAAAGTCAAAAATAACTATTAAAATTAAAATAAATTATGTAAAAATATTGAGGGATACTCTTAATTTTTAATATGTCATATATGAACAAAACACTTAAACTCTACTAAGTAGAGTTTAAGTGTTTTGTTCATATATGACATAGAGGTAAGGTGCTTGGCTTACATCCACAAACACAATTTGATTCCTGCATTGGATATTGTCTCCTGGACTCTGTCAGGAATAGCCCCAATTTATGGCCTGTTTGCTCTTAACTGCTCCTTCAAAAGAAGATATCTAAATGAACAAGATCAGTCTATCTATAGAGTCAAACCTGAATTTAAGTTCTAACTGAGCCTCTAATCAGCTGCATGATTTTTGGAAAGACATATAATTTCTCTTGGCCTCATTTGTCAAATGAGTTTCATAATAGTACCAATCTGTTAAGATTATTTTGAGAATTGCCGAAGATAATATTTATGTCTCACTTTTGGAACATCAAAAGTATTCATTAAACATGAAGTACTATTATGATGATATTTCTACAAAGATGTAAGTTTCTCTTGACTTAACGTAAATATTCAGTCAAAATCCCAAAACAATTTCTGTGACAAACATCATTCTAAATTTCTTTATGAAATACAATTGGGCAGAATCACTAGGAAGCTTTTTGAGCATTAGAACTACTGATTAGAACTACTGGTGGGGAGAATTTTCTCTACTTTAATGCAGTACAAAGCATCAATGATTCAAAATATATTATGTATTAGGCAATAAACAATTGACAATTGACAATTATGACAATTGTTCATAAAGAAATTTTAGTATTTTTAAAGATGTTATTTCCCATTATCCCCAGAGGTGGTAAAATTATTTGATATATAATATTTTACATAATTAGTTAACTGGATGAGAAGAACATATTATAAATGCACAGACTCATAGAAATAAAAATAAATTTCATTGGGATCCAGGAGCTAAAAATGTGAAAAAATGTACAAAATAAAGAAAAAATGAATTATCTATCTGATAGTAGATTATGGCTTGAATTCTCAATATAAAAAGCAAAATAAAAAATTCCATGAAAAAAAAGTTTATTTTATACTTTAAAGTTTGGGCTGGAACGATAGCACAGTGATAGTGACTGTAAAGTTTAAAACACTGCACAATACCAACAAATGCTGAATGCCAAAAAACTGTAAGAATTAGACATCACAAATCTACTAGGCAAATAGGCGACATAGTTATTAAAATAAATCACTGTCACTGTCACTGTCCTCCCGTTGTTCATCGATTTGCTTGAGTGGGCCCAGTAATGTCTCCATTGTGACACTTGTTACTGTGTTTGGCATATCAAATATGTCCCAGGTAGCTTTCCAGGCTTTGCCGTGCGGGTGAGATACTCTCGGTAGCTTGCCGGGCTCTTCGAGAGGGGTGGAGGACTCGAACCTGGGGCTGCTGGGTTGGCTGCATGCAAGGCAAATGCCCTACCCGCCGTGCTTCGCTCCAGCCCTTTAAAATAAATAGCCAGGGGTAATTCCTGAGCGCAGAGCCAGGAGTAACCCCTGTGCATCTCTGGTGTGACACAAAAAAGCAATAAATAAATAAATAAATAGCACAAATAAATAGTTACTAAAATTACCAATTAATAACTGGAAAAGGGAGAGAACTCCAAGAAAAAATAGACTAGGATAAGATCGAACAGTCACTCACAAATCTATAACAAATGTTCGACCATTGGTAAATCAAAGAAAGGCAAATTCAAACAATTATCTACCTCAACCTGTATCTTTGATGATAGATGCAGTTATCTCACCAGACGAAACATTCTTATTTTTAAAGACCCAGGGGATGCTAAAGAACTCCCACTCTATTTCTCTGGATCTCTAGTTTCTTTATGTCATGGTTCAATGCCAGTTTTCTGCATCTGTATCTGCTTATGGGGTCTCACCCTGAAACTGAAATGAATTAATCTTCTCATCTAACATGCCCATTTCCCTGTCTGGTGACAATGATCTCTTTGCCTTACTTCTTTCTTGTTGGATTAAGTAGATACAATTTAATCCACTTGACAGTGGGACTGTCACTCAAGATGTTCTCATCTATTTTCAATGCTTTGGCTTTGGATAACCAGCTAGAGCATTCAGAATATTGTTTTCCCTTGGGCGTGAGAGAAAATTAATAGTATCCAATGGTGATGGGGATCTGGAATTAAAAACAACAAAACAAAAGAAGTTAAAACCTATCTACCACGGTTTTATCTAAAGGGTCTAGGCTACAATAGAGCAGGGTCACCACTATCATAAAAAATAGAAACCCAGTTCTGCTGGAGTCCATTGGGATCCAATCCTAAAAGAAATTAACCAAGCGATGGAAGCTAGTGTTCATGGAGGTTGGTACTTTCATGTAAACTCATGCCTCTGGCCTTCCATGAGTTTTATCTTCAGACACTCAGAATATATTAGAGCACCGGCCTATTCTTTCTACCTCTTGTCTGCTACTGGACCTTATAATTTGTTGTAGGAATTATTGTTCCTTTAAAAAAAACTTCATTTTTTGTTGTATTGCTTGGAGAGAAATGAAAGATTATCTATTTTGAGTATTAATCCCCAGTTGTTTCCATGGAAACCTGATTCTCTTAGAGATGTAACAAGAAGAAAAGAGACTCAGAGAGCCTATATTCGGCTCCTTGATTCTTCATGGGAAGGCACGGGCTCAGGGAGGTGACATACATCTATTACAGTGGGATGAATTGGTTAAATAAGAAACCTCCAGGTGCTGTGTTTGGGAAAGAGGGAAACATGTTTAACCATCTTTACAGCCATGTGATAGTTCCTGAGTTTCTGCTCAATGGAGAGAACCCATTTTCAGATCAGATCCCAATCAAGTGGTTGGTCTTGTTGCTGAGAAGAACAGAATATCAATGCGACAACCAGCAGACTCAAAGGAAGATCAGGAGTGAGAACCCCTGCAAAGCTCATGGGCAGGATCATGTTGAAGCAAATGGTTCTCTTCCTGGGACAACGTCTTTTCAGAACTATTTTTCATTAAAGGTTGGGATCTAAAAATCTGATTTTTGGAACAATAATACGTAGAAACCAAAACATACTGATCTTATGTCAGGAATCAAGGAAAAGCATATCTCCTGGTGACTGATCAGGAAGAAAAGGAATAGGAGAAAAACTGCTAAGATCCAGCAGAATCACAAGTAGAAAAGCTGGGACCAAAACACTTAATTGGCTGTTGTTTACACCAGGTGAAGTGATCTTGCCAAATCTTTATATCAGAAATGTAGAAAAGGTTACATCAAGGTCCCCTTGCATTATTTACATTTTGTTGTGCATGTCTGTAAGTTAGCCACCAAATCATTTAAGGTGTGAATTTCTGAATGGCTAAGCAAAAGTAGATTATGGATGAAAATTGTTTTCTTCTATGCCATATTGGGAGGGATTCCAATCAATAAAAGATCGCTTTCTTGATTAAGCTTTGGATCAATTTAGTGTTAGATATGTGTTGTTACATGGATAGCAAAATAGCGCCCTGTCACTGGCAGTGCTGATTTGGAGAATGTGGCTATCTTAGCTGCGTGCCTTTCTAAACCAAATTGGAGACTGGCCAGTTAGGTGCAGGTGGTCCTGTTGCCCTGAGGTCAGTCAAGCAGGCAGAAAGCATGCTTGCTTTCGAAAGAAATACTGGGAAAGGGCTGCAGTGACTGGTTTTCTTTCTTAGATGCTCCCGGGCCTAGACATGAGGGACCAGGTGCCAGAACCAGCAGTTCTCCTTCCCTGAGGAATGGCACAGACAAATCCCGTAATTGCCAGCTCAACTTCACAGATAAATAACACACTTACACCTGATTGCTCAGAAAAGCCCGATTTCTTATAACATTAAATTCTCAGTACTACAATATGAATTTCTATTTTTTTCTTTTTGGGTCACACCCAGTGATGCACAGGAGTGACTCCTGACTCATGTACTCAGGAATTACTCCTGGTGGTGTAATTCGGGGGGACCATATGGTATGCTGGGAATCGAACCCAGGTTGGCCGCATGCAAGGCAAACGCCCTACCCACTGTGCTATTGCTCCAGGACTGAAATATGAATTTCTATTCACAACAACGTATTCTTTTCATGTCAAGACCACTGTCTTCATATTGCTAATAACAAAAGTAACTTTTGAGATCCATTCATTGAATCTGATTGCTGGTTGCTATGGGAGAGAGACTTTATTTTTTTTAAAACAGGACCTGTTAGCTACAAAGGAATGAAATGACTTCTCATAGTGAGTTTGGGGAGCATGGTCACGGGAAAGGGTAGAGGAGAGGGAAAGGAGAGAGAGCCTTAAAAACCATATTTGACCCATCATTTGAAGTCACCTATAAAACACCTCATCTTCATTAGAATAACTAAGTTAGACTTCGTTACTATTGTCAACTTAGTTAAAATATTACCATAGACTTAAAGGAAAGGAAGAAAACTTTATTTTCAGAGTTTAAATTGAGAGCTGCCTGGAGGAAGAAACCCCACTCCCTCCCTGTCCAGAGAGTTCTAATTAGCTGTGTCCTCCCTTATCCTCCCTTTAGGAGCTATTGCACAGGGGGGAAGTTTACATTACAGCAATGCTAAAGTAACAAAGCATTTGTCTTCAGTGGGCATATGGCAATTCCTAACATTCTGACAGAACAAGAAAGAGATTGTTTTGAACTCCTGATTGTCTCCTAGGCAGAAAAAACATTCTAGAGCAAATGGAGGAGTCAAAGAGCTTGTTTGGAGAGGTGAAGGCTTGACCCTAGGAGGCCGTAAACCGGGTCTACAGGTCTGCAGCCTAAAGGGGGAGGGTGTGATACTCTTTATAGACTCAGAACTTGAGCAAATTCACCTCCTATGTGCCCAGTTTTATTCCAGAGAGCTTATTTGACATCTTCTGAGCACATTTACCTGGTCTGAAAATCACCTGACACCAGTCCAGAAAAGTTGGCCTTTGACAACAGCATAACCCAAGACCTAGGTCATAAATAGAGCAGAGTTTAACAGGCAAAAGTCTAGGTTCTTTGTCATGAATGTTATGTATGTTTCTACAAAAGCCTGGCAGGGCTGGGAGGAGGAGACAATATGTGTTGAACTTAAAAATTCACTTTCTATCTAACATTTTCTTCATCTGTAGACACCTTCCCAACTGAATGACAGCAAGCATAAGACAGCTGCTAGGCCAAATTATCTGTCCAGAAGATGGTAATTATTTTAAGTCAAATTCAACTCCACCAGCCATTTTTTAAACGTGCTGTAACTTTTGCTGTGTTCAAGGTTTGGGGTTAAAAAAAATCCTTGTTTGCCAGGAATGCTCAATTGACACAAGATTGATAAGCATGAGACATTCCCACATACCCCACAAATGAATGGGCCAGATAATGAAGACCTCTGACTGGTCACTTATTTGCTTACAAATTCTGATCGGTCGTTTTGCAAATTCTTTTTCACAGTAAGGCTCATGTGATTGTTTTATACATATACAATTTGATTGGTCATCCCACAATTATCCCTCACATCTCATTTACATATGATACATCATTGGTCTTTCTAATCAAAGGACCACATTGGGTGTAACCTGTCAAATAGTAGAAACAACTCATGGGTAGTAGAATATACTATATATAAACACAGGTCACCGTATAAAGAAAAACAAGGAGAAGGAAAGAGACAAGGAAGTGAAAAGAGGAGTAAAGGGAGGAGGGGAAAGAGAAAGAGGAGAGGAGAAAAGTGTGGTGGTTGGATGCTAATTACTGCTCCCCTAAAGATTCCCTCTTAGGAGTCAGCCTAAGGGGAAATAACCACATGAGTTGTAGAGTTGTAACACTGAAGACATCTGCTGAGCCACAAGATTCTAAAGTTAGACAGATCTGCTGAAACAGAAGGCCAAGAACATGAGCTGTGAAAATGAAGAGATAGAAAGATGAGTTTTGAATTAAACCTTAAAATCCGGGCAGGAATTGAATGGAGTTAAGGTTGTGATTCATCTTGTACCTAAGAGCATAACTACTGAATGGTGGATTTCATTTTATAAAGAGAGCTGTTCAACGTTTGAGAACTTCCCTTTCATTTCTACACTCTAAGATCTGATCTTGCTGTAAGTGTAAGCCAATAATGGGTCCAAGCTAGTCAGTGACTGTCAGTGATGCTGTTGGCATCTAGAGGCTTCATCCTACTGGCCGACTCTCTCCAGCACATGACTTAGTGGCAAATTGGGATATCTGGATTAGTGTCTTGAGATTAAGACTCATGTCCTAGGCCATTAAACATCAAACTCAAACCTAGTCCGGGAAAATTTCTTAAAGACTGTGGTCATGAAAGAAGAGCTTCGGAAAGAGCGTTATTGCAAGAAATTGGGATAGTGTGCAAAGTCCCCCGCTGATATGAATAACTAAAGGCACAGCTCAGTCCTTGCTTTATTCCTCATTTTCTCTTGAAGGTTCTCTGATACCCACCAGGACAGTTGTAAATGTCCCTCTCTCTGTTTTCATACCCTTCTATTATCCATCCCCAACCCCCACAGAATTACATTCGGCCTTGTGGTTGTCTGTGTACTCTTTCCTCCCCCAGCTTTAGAAAAAGTATTCAGTGGTAGTAACAAAATTTTGCTAAGCTAAGTGCCTAACAATGATTTATCCACATTAGACATTTAAAGAACACATGGAATAACATGCAGTTGATACTACAGAAAATCAAAGCAGAAACTCAATATTGCCTCATAAAGAAATCTTAAGACGACTTCTCTTATCATCTTGAATATATGTTCTATAAAGACAGGAATTTGTTGATTGTACTAGCACTAGACATGCAGCATTCCTGTTACCTCAGAGTTCACCCTCAAGTCACCCAGAGTTGACTGGCTGTTCCATAGTCAGTTACCTTTGACTTTGAGGTAAATACACAGTGCACGGCTTCATCTGTTTATACAGCTCATCAATAAACCTGATTTCACCTTCAAATCACAAGTCTTACCAGCATTTGAAAGAGTAAGGTGTAAAAGCTCTTTCCTGAACAAGGTCCGTGAGTGTAATCTTTGGAGAGTCCACCATTAGCTTATCCCATCCAGATTCTAAAAGGAATCTCTAAACAGCTGAGCAGATGTAGGACACACACACACACACACACACACACAAATATGCCAGGCAAATTCTAAGTTTACAGAGGCTGCAGGGATTTCTTAAGTTGAAGCTTTTCATAGGCTTAGAGAGGATGGCTAATGACATAAATATCCACGAACTTAGGGCTCCCTCAAGATTCTGGAGCCAAAACTTCAACCTGAGACTGTTATCTGCAAAACTTTTTTTCTTTAAAAAGCAAAATACACATGGTTTTCCCTTAACAAACACTTGGTCTGTTCAACCCCATAACCCAGGTTGCGATTTTTCATAATTTAAAAATGCTAAAGATTATTCAATATTAGATTTTAATACATACACCAAAAAAGTTTGTAATTAACATTTTAATTTCTGAAAGCTTTATTGCATTATATTATTAATTTTTATCAGTAAAAAGGCACAGACGGAAATGGAAATACTCCTGTTTTTAAGAATCTTTTGGTAAGAAAAAGAGTTAAAAATAAATCTCAACAAATAGGAGCATTTTTTCTGGGGAAGTTTCAAGGTAGACATAGTTCCAAGTCTCTGAAATAGTTCCCTTGTCTGAAAGTCATTATTTAACTGAGAGACATTTCAGGAGAGATATGTCTTCCAAGTATCTGAATCCTACCTCAAGCTCAGTTTGTGACTCAATTAAATTTTGCTCTTGGCTAAGAATATGCTTTACCCAGTACTTTCAGTTCCCTGGGACAGTTGTGATGAAAAGCTGCAATGACCATATAAAGACATTGCAAGAGGGTCTGTTGACAAAAAAGAACATTCCTGCCAGAGAGATGATACTATGGGTGTTGAGGCACCCTTGCATAGAACTAAGCATGGTTCTACCCCCAGCACACATCTGGCACCACAATATTGTGAGCAGGGATCCCTAAGCACACAGCTTGTAGTAAGCACTGGATGTGGCCCTCATCCAAGAAACCATTTCTCACACCATTCACAAAATTTATTCCAAGAGGACTAAAGACCTTGAGATTAGAGACCAGAATCCATAAAATACATTGAAGAAAACATATTGTCCAGGAAATGGACCTCAGAAGTGTCTTCAATGAGATGATCACAGAGGCAGAAACAACAAAAACAAAAATAAATGAGACTAGATCAAATTTAAATTTCCTTTCCACAGCAAAAAAAAAAATTTCAAATTAAAAATACAAGGACTTGCGGGTATGGTGCTGCCAGTAGGTCAATCTGTACCTGTGAGGCGAGTGCATCAGCAGCCTGATGGTGCCTTCAGACTTCCAGATACCCCCAAATTGCTGCTGTGCCCTTGGCCAGACCCCAAAAACTTGGGGCAAAGTTTACCAAGAAAGTAAACAGCCAAAAGTTAGGTATGTGGGAAACACACCCACAAACCACCTCCGGCTCAGCTATATAATTGGAGGCAAGGCCTCTCTGGTTCCTGATTGACCTGCTTAATGGCCATGATCCCAGAGACTCAGAAACGAATCTTGGAAACCAGCGGCTTTAGGTAGAAATGCATCCGGTCCCTACAGTAGGTTACCGGTGCTGGGGCAACCAAGGTGGGAATAGGTTTCGTGCCTTGGCCTGTTCCCCCTGGCGGCCCAGTGGCCGCCATCCTTCAGAGGCCACTGGATAGTCAGGTTTGGGCCCCTGGTGATGAGACACACAGGGCCTCACGGGATAAGGGTGGGGCTGGGCTTGTCCTCCCCACCCCAACGAGACCCAAAGTCATCGCCCATGAATGGCCTCTCTGGCTCCTGATCCAGCTGCTTAATGGCCATGATCCCAGAGACTCAGAAACAAATCTCAAAACCCAGTGACTTTTGGCAGAAATGCGTCTGGACCCCACAGTACGTTACTGTCACCGGGCCACCCCAGGGAGGAAAGGGTGTTGTCATTCCACCTGCTCCCTCTTGGCGGCTCAGTGGCCATCATCCTTCAGAGGCCATTGGACAGTCAAGCTTGAGCCCGCAGTGACAAAACTTGTTGGGCTTCACGGGATGGGGTGGAGCCGGGTCTGTCCTCCCCACCCTAACGAGACCACAAGTCATTGCTCATGAATGGCCTCTCTGGCTCCTGATCAAGCAGCTCAATAGCCATGATCCCAGAGACTCAGGAGCAAATCTCAAAACCCAGTGGCTTTTGGCAGAAATCCCTCCAGATTTAAGTGTTAAAATCTCGGAATTTCAAAATCACATGGCCCTACTGCAGCCACGCGACATCATATGTTATTCATAACCAGCAATAGAACACAAATTGTCTATTGTTGCCTTTTCAGCATATCTGAGTGTTGGGGTAAAGTCTCAAACAATAATGGTGGGTCTGGTGTCAAAATATTGAATGTGATCAAAGTAGAGAGAGAGTAATGTGGAAATCATCTGCCCCACAGGTGGGGGGAGGGTGTGGGATGGCGGTATACTAGGGTTTTTGGTGGTGGAGAATGGGCACTGGTGAAGGTACGGGTGTTTCATTGTATGACTGAGACTTAGACCCAAAAGCTTTGTAACTGCTATCACAGTGATTCAATAAATAAAATTATAAAAAATGAAAAAAAAGTAAGGTGGAGTTCATGCACAATTCAATCAGCTAATCAGTGGCTGAATAAATAGCAGTACTCCTACAAAAAAAATACAAGGACACCATACTGAATGGAAGAAAATATTTGCACACAATATCAGATCTAGGGTTATCTACCAAAGTCTATAAAGCACTCATAGAGTACAACAGGAAGAAAAACCTGACAACCTCATCTAAAAATGGAGAGTTGTCACTTTCCCAAAGAAGACATAAGATGATGAATGGGCATATGGAAAAAATCACACTTCCCTAGTTATCACTGATGACTAGGAAAATGCAAATTAAAACAGCAATGAGATATCATCTCATATTAGTGATAATAATAGCATATCCAAAAGTCTGGAAATAGCCAATGTTAAGGTTGTGGTGAGAAAGGAACACTTGTTCACTGTTGGTGGGAATGTTGTCCTGTTCAACCTCTCTGAAAAACAATATGGAAGTTTCTCCAAAAAGGTAATAACAGAATTCCCACCTGACCCAGCAATAAAATTTTTTGACATCTATATCTGAAGCATAAAAACATTAATTCAAATGGATATGTGCAGACTTCACATTTACTGCAGTACTTCAGCACAATATCCAACATTTGGAAATAATCCAAGTGGCAGATTACAGAAGAATAGTTCAAGAAATTGCGGTATATATACACAGAGTGAAATACTATGCCACTGTAAGAAATAAAAAAATCATGCAATAAATCATACATGAATGAAGCTACACTGTCATGCTGAGTGAAGTGAGTTAGAAGTAAAGGATTAGGTACAAAATGCCGTCTCCCATGTGTAAGATTTATAGGGAGCAACAAATGATCAAAGATAACAGAACTGGAGAATTGGTCCACAGAAGTGAGTTTACAGTGGCTGGGGGTGTATTTGAATGGGAGTGACTATTAGAACTTTGGAGGCAAGTGGATATACTGTTGGTGGGTGTGGTGTTGGGATGAGGCATGCATGTTGTAAATCACGCTACCCTCCAGGGGTCTTTGTGTCTTTTCAGAGTCAGGGTGGGCAACCTCCCCACACCTCTCCATGCTTCAGAAAGATCTGGCAGTCACACCCAGTTAAACATTTTGTATTCTCTAGAGTACGTGTCTCCTAACTCTACAACACTGACATCCTGGTAAAGGCACACAAGATTGGATGGGGTGTAACACAGAAGCCAACCAATGTCGACTAACAAAAACATTAACACAAAAGGCTTAACTTGCAACAATGGCTTAATAAAACCTCAGACGAGAACTTATTGTCCACACAATGAGATAAAACAATTCATACACATTTTTTCTATGGAAATAATTTTTTTATAATCTTGTTAGTCATTTAATGGCAACAAGCAATATAAAATTAATTATTGTGGGCCTGCTCTGGGGTCAGGCTTGAGGAGTGGTTGGGGAAATGGAGACAGTTGGTGGAGGGATGGGACAGTGGTGGTGGGATTGGTGTTGGAATGTTGAATGCCTATAACAAATCATTCTGAACAATTTTGTATACTACAGTGTGTAACAAAGTAGGGGGGAAATAATCAGAGTACCTCAATAAAGACTTTTAAAAAGAAAGGGAAATAATCTTAGAAGCCTCATATCAGGCGTATTCTTCTCCAGAATATCATCCTGGGGTATTTTCATTCCAATTTTAGTATATGTGCTGCTGAAGCGAGCACATCCTGGGATATTTTCAGCCCATAGTGGTCTCTCTCCAGGATACTCCAATTACCTTTACCATAGACAATTGAATGTTCATTGAACCATAGATAGTCATGGTGTTAAAGTTCATCACTCAAGAGAGAACCTCATTTCTCTATGTATCTGTCTCCATCTCTCAGACACTGGGATGTACAAAATTCCTAAATATAGAGTTCCAAGAGCTGGAGCAATAGCACAGCCTTGCAAGTGGCTGACCCGGGAGTTCAATTCCCAGCATCCCATATGTTACCCCGAGCACTGCCAGGAGCAATTCCTAAGTGCAGAACCAGGAGTAACCCATGTGCATTGCCGGCTGTGACCCAAAAAGCAAAAAAAAAAAAAAAAAATAGAGTTTCAGGCATTCAATAAATCTTGAGACATTCAGACCATGCTCCTCAGATCATCAGGGAATGTGTGCTTTATTGAATATTTTATTTGGATACATAAGTTTGAGAAATTTTTTGATTTGCCAACAGCATTAAAAAGTAAGCAAATTTTCCATTAAAAAACAAAACTAGAGTTCTTGCTTCTCTTGAAAAATAGGTAGCTCTTAAGATACCAGGGATGGTGCTATTAAACTCCAGGCTTTCTACTGCCCATCCATCCTCTCATTCTTCATCGTGGGCACTGGAACTCTGTAAAAGTTTCTCTTCTACCAGCTCATTTCATTAAACTCTGCCATTGAGAGAAAGTCTGGGAAGCTGTGCAAGAAAAAAAAAGGACAAATACTTTTTGGGGGCTCTTCCTTTTGTTGTTGCCACATCAGCAATGGTTTCTTATCCTGACAGGGAAGGTTGTTCAAATTTGTGACTTGCACATGTTTCAAACAAGCATTTTTGTACTCCACTGAGATTCAAATACTAGCCCACCTGTGTCCTCTCTCCCTTCCCAGAGTATGAGCTGAAAACATTTTCCCCACTACCGTCATCTTACTGTCATCTTATGATAAATGCACAAGGGGAAAGTACTCTTACTGTTTAAATACACTATATTCAAGGTTAGGGACATATTCATCAATTAGTGTGGTATTCTCACTATGTTAAGGAGCATTGCCAAATGCTATTCAGCCTCCCTTGATAAGTAAATCACTGTATCACTGCCATCCTGTTGTTCATCGATTTCCTCAAACAGGCACCAGTAATGTCTCTTTCATCCTAGCCCTGAGATTTTAGAAAGTGCCACATTCGAGGCTCTTTCAGGGTCAGGAGAATGAGACACATCATTGTTACTGGTTTTTGACATATTGAATACACCACGGGGAGTTTGCCAGACTTTGCCGTGTGGGCAGGATACTCTTGGTAGCCTGCCAGGTTCTCCAGCGTAAGAACTAGATAATAAGCTTCCGGGAGCTGGTCTTTATAGTCTCTGGGTCTTGATCACTGATGGGATTACACAGCACCGGGAGCAGTTGGTGGGTATAATGCCTACATACTGTAAGATGGGGAATCTGGGTGGAGGAAGCCCAGTCCCAATCCGAGCAGGCTTGGTGATCTACACCCCGGGTCCAGCACACCTGGGTTCCTCTGCTGATTCCTTCATGCATGAGGCTCATCTGAACGTGTGGAGAGCCGTCTTAAGCATGGCTGTGGCTGGAACTGGAGGTCTTCAGCTGCCAGGACTCAGCTCGGGGCAGGGAGGAAAACTCAATCCACCCTCCTCCAAGGGGCCCCGGTGAGGACAGCCAGGTGCAGAGGCAGGAGACTCTACTCTGTTCTCTTCCGGGAGCTGGGTTTTATAGTCTCTAGGCCTTGGCGGTTGATGGGATTACACAGTGCCGGGTAAGTAAATCAAAAGATATAAATTAAAATTCTCAAGATCATTTCAAATTTTAAAGTTTTTTACTTTCTAAATTTAAAATATTTTCCATGAATTGATTTATAAGACAAGATTCATATGTATAGAACACAGAGATAGTAAGTTTAGGGATGGTAGAGAAAAAGAAGACAGAATGGCCAAAAAGTACAGTGAGATGTATGGAAAGAGATGCTAGATAAATAGAAAGAAAGAGAGAGAGACAGATTCAGTGCCACCAATTCAAAAGTCAAAGTTAACTTGAATTTACTGCTTTACTTTATTTCCCCATTCTATAGTTGAATCCGAAGATGAAAAGTACCCAAAGTCACAGTCGTTGTAAATGGTTGAACCTAGGTTGAATCAAGGAATATTAAACTCTAAAACTCAAATGCAATTTCCAAACAGTTGGGTCAGACAGTTGAGTGAAGCTAGTTGGGAGAGTAGTGACAAACCTCAATCATTAATTAAAAATTCAAGAGCAGAATAAAAAATGAAGTTTGGTTAATTCACACACACACACACACACACACACACACACACACACACACACACACACACACAAGTTCTCCTTCCGAGTGTGCATGAAATGGTCTTCAATGAAACCGTCATCTCAGAAGTGAAACCTGCTCCGAGCACCCAGCTGAGCCTTCACATAATACAGCTGCGACTGTCGCTTTGTAAATTTCACTTGGGTCAGGCTGTGCTGACCTCCCCAACCAATTTCAAATCCAGGCAATATTTAAAACATTTTGCTCTGGATGAAAAAAACCTTTCTCATCAAGCAATTAGAGCAGCGGAACAAGAAATAGAACGCCCTTTCTAGAAACAGAGGATGGAATTGCTTGTCCTGCATTTTCATTGCTTGTTTACTCAAGATTTTTCCCACAACAAACATAGTTCATGCTGCAGAGAATTCCCCAGAATCCAAGTTAATCAACCGCTGTGCTCCACAGAAACCTTCTCTGCTCAAGCTAATCCTCTCATCAGCTAGATAAATAATAACATAGGCCTTTCAAATAGTGGTGCAATTGACTTCATTATTATTATTATTATAGCTGTGTTACTTTCAGCACCACCATTGTGCTCTTGCATACTCAGGGCTCAGCAAAAGCCCACCTGTCTAAGGTCAGTTTTCAGGGTCAGAAAACCCTGGAGGAAAAGTTTCTATGAAAGTTCAAAGACTGGCTCAGAACCTCCAACAACACTGAAAAGTCAGAAGAGAGGGAGCAACTGAGATTCTTCATTTTCAGATCATGCAAACTGAGAGGAAAGCTGGGAAGAGGTTTGCCCAGATATCAGTTAGGAAGAAACAGTATTTTGACTCAGTATCCAGTGCTCCATCTCCACCACTCTGCTCAGGCTGTTGTGCTCCTTTCTGTACTGTACCCTTCTACCATCTTTACTTTCCAATCTGTGCCAATTCATGGCATGTGATAGAAATAACTCTTTAGAGCTAGACATTGTTACGGCTTGCACTGTGTGATCCAGAACACTCTTGAGACCTTAATACCCACTACTTGTGGATGTGATTTTATTTATAAATAGTTTTTTTTCAGATTATCCAGGTCAAGGTTCAGCCCTAATCCAATATTAATGTGTTCTTATAAAAGGATAAGAGGCGCAGGTGGAGATTTGGACACAGAGACACATACTCATAAATATGGTGTGAAGACTTAAGAACACCACCCTATAGCAAGGAACACCTGAGGTAACCAGAATCCAAGAGAGAGGGCTAAAATTTTTTCTCTTTCACAGTTCCCAGAAGTAACTAACCTTGCCAACACCTTGTCTTGGAATTCTAGCCCACAGAATTATGAGATTTATATTATCTAAGCCACCCAGTTTATGATTCTTGGTTGTGGCATTACCAGAAATCTGCTATATGCATTGGAAGCATTTTGCCACCAAAGAAGCTAAAGTTCAGACTCATTATGATCTTCTCAGTTCGTGAACTGTGTAATTGGGTCTAAAATTAAGATCTTACAGTTCCTAAATGAGTAGTTTTACAATATAGAAGAAGGGTTAAAAATGATCCAAATGGCAATGATGGTTGAAAATTATTACTCTGGACAAGAACTGATTGCTGAAAGGTAAAGGGATATACATGATAACCTTACAGTACCTGTATTGCAAATCATAATGCCCAAAAAGAGAAAGAGAGAGGGTAGGGAAGAGAGAGGAGGAGGAGGAGGAGGAGGAGGAGGAGGAGGAGGAGGAGGAGGAGGAGAAGAAGAAGAAGAAGAAGAAGAAGAAGAAGAAGAAGAAGAAGAAGAAGAAGAAGAAGAAGAAGAAGAAGAAGAAGAAGAAGAAAAAGAAGAAGAAGAAGAAGAAGAAGAAGAAGAAGAAGAAGAGGAGGAGGAGGAGGAGGAGGAGGAAGAGGAGGAGGAAGAGGAAGAGGAAGAGGAAGAGGAGGAATAGGAGGAGGAGGGGGAAGGAGGAGTAGGGGGAGGAGGAAGAGGAGAGAGAGAGAGAGAGAGAGACAGAAGAAAAGTATCTGCTATAGAACATAGAGGCAGGCTATGGGGGCAAGTGGTGTTGGGAAGAAAACCAGGGGTTATTAGTGTTGGGGAATGTTATACTGGTGAAGGGATAGGTGCTGAAACATTGTATGACTAAAATCTAATCCTCAACAACTTTTTAACTATGCATCTCACTGTAATTCAATTTTTATTAAATAAATAAATATTTTCTAAAAATAGTCCAGATGATTAAACTAGGAATCATCTACAGGGCGAAGCCCTAAGTCCAAATATTTATGACTTCTATACTGGACTATTCCATGATCTGTGGAAAAAAACCTGCACCATGAGGTGCTTTTGTTTGGGGGTTTGGTCCATGTCTGCATCATCTTTCTGCCTCTCCAATCAGAGCCTGTATTCTAGGCCAGGGCTTCCATCACATTCCTTTATCTGTGCATATGTAACCTGAGTTCTATGAAGCATTACATTTCTCCAACTTCTCTTTTATGTTCCCATGAGGGCCTGGGTACCTAAGTGAGAAACATTAATGGATCAGATTCAGACTCAGTCATAGCCTGGCAGAGTCTCTGCATTGAATTCACTCTCTGCTTGCAGCATTTGCAAGAAATAAATGTGCACTTTTATAAGCTTTGTGGATTGTTTTGCAGCATTATTGCAGAAAATATTGGCTGGTCTAAGTATATAAATGAAGATACAGGTATCAAGTGATGGAGAAAACCCACATTTGGGAATAAGTAACTAGAGACTTCAGAAAAAATGGAACAGAGGTATTGGCCTTTGGGTAAAACTTACAACATTTAAGATTAGTTTTCCCAGGAAAAAAAATAAGGACATTAGTTTCAAGATGAAATATCCATAATAAATGCACAAAAATGATCAAGTAAATTCTGGGTAGTTCAACATGTTTGCCCCAACATTTCCTAAATTACTTAAGTATCATTAGTTTACTTAACACTTTTATCCAAATCAGTTTACCATTTTTACCTTACTTTTTCATAATATTACAAGCAAAAAGAGTCATGAGTGTCAGGTTTTATATACTGTTCACGTTCATGAGTATGAATATAAATGATTAACTACGTAAAGTTTTAAAAATAGCCTTTCAGATGCCTCCATATGCCACACACAACCAATGCTTTGGACTCTGAGCTATAGCCAGCACTGCTAGCAGTGGTGAAATATCCATTCTTCCTTGAATGATTGCCAATGAAGCTGCACTATGTAAGAGGCAGTACTTGGCCCACATAATGGGATTTGTTCTCACTGAATCTTTTGCAGACAAACCTAGATGCCTATAAGATATAGTTCTAGCCAATAAGCCCACTGAGGAGCTTTTCAGGAAGGCAAATGTTTCCATGAATAATAAAAATGAAAAGAAAAAAGATTCAGTGCCTAGCAGCAGAACAACCTCTAATAGCCTGAATCTAAGCTACCGGTATTTTTTTTCTTTTAATATAATTTTTTAAAAAATTTTTATTAGTGGAACACCATGAGGTACCGTTGTAGACTTACAAATTTTTGTGCTTGAGTTTCAGTTATACAATGATGGAGTACCCATCCCTCCACTAGTGCCCATTCTCCACCACCACTGATCCCAGTATCCTTCCCACCTCCCATCCCTCCCATCCTACCCTGCCTCTGTGGCAGGGCATTCCCTTTTGTTCTCTCTCTCCTTTTGGGTGCTGTGGTTTGCAAAAGAGGCATTTAGTGGCAATCATGTTTGGTCTATAGTCTACTTTCAGCATGCATCTCCTATCCTGGGAAGATCCTCCCAACACCCTTTATTTGGTGCTCCCTTCTCTGTCTGAGCTGTCTTTTCCCCTACCATGTACAGCTGGCCTTGAAAGAACATCTTAATTTTCAATGGCAATGCCATCATATCATGTGACTACAATAAACACTGTTAATAAATAAACGCATTTCTATAGCTGTGTGTAAAAATAACTGACAAGGAGACATATCCATCTATATAGCCTGTTAGACTCATCAAGAACACATCCTTTTTCTAAGGAGTTTTTTTGCCTCCAAGCCATGGAGTAAACCTCCTGGTACTTATCTCAGCTATTCTTGGGTGTTAGTCTCCTATTTTGTTACTTTATGTTCCCCCGATGAATGCAGTCTTTCTATGTCTGTTCCTCTCTTTCTGATTCATTTCGCTTAGCATGATAGTTTCCATGTAGTACCACTTGTATGTAAATTTCATGACTTCATCTTTTCTAATAGCTACATAGTACTCCATTGTGTAAATCTACCAAACTTTCTTTAACCAAAGCTACGGGATTTGACTAAGGATCACCAAGACTAAACTGGATGGAGCCTTGTCCACATTGCTTTCTTTTTCCCTCACTGCTAACTCCAGCACAATCTCCCATTAACCATTATGAATGAGTGTCTGTTAAGTAAAGCCCATCACTGTATTAGTTATATACCCGAACTGAGGTATATAAATAGATACAATTATAGATAGATGATCACTTGATCACTTGATCACTTGACTTCCCGTTAATTGTCGATTTGCTCCAGCGGGCCCCAGTAACATCTCCATTTGTCCCTGTCGCGTGCTACTGTAGCCCAATGGCATCTGTTCGCTCTAGGAACATGAAAAGCCTCAAACCGATCATTCATGATCTTGATGAAGAAGTCTGACCATCTGGTAGGTGGGCGGCCTGCGGTCTTTTGACATTCCGTGGAATCCAGTCGGTAACAGCTCTAGTCTAGCAGTCGTCTTTAAATCTCATTACGTGACCAGCCCATCTGATTTTTGACACCTTGGCAAACGAGACAGCGTCCCTGATTCTTGATCATCGATGGATGTCGGAACTCTGGATTCTTTCTCTCATTTGAGTGAAACGTGATATTCCAAGCATAGCTCCTTCAATTCCTCTTTGGGAGACCCGAATAGCATTCTCGTCCTGTTTGCGTAGGGCCCAGGTCTCTGAGGCATAAGTTAATGCAGGAAGAACAGTGGAATCAAAGAGATGTGCCCGGAGCCGGAGGATCTTCGTCCTCTTAGCTATTTCTTTGATGCTCTTGAAGGCGTTCCAAGCTGCTCTCTTCCTCCTGTGCAGCTCGGGTGCCAGGTCATTTGTCATGTTGACTTCTCGACCTAGGTACACATAGCTGCTGCATTTGGAGATGGTAGCTCCATTGAGAGCGAATGGGGCGTCAGGAATGAGGCTGTTTCTCATAAACATTGTCTTCATAAGATTCAGCTATAGTCCTACCTTTCCACACTCACGGTAAAAGTCGGCCAGCATTTGTGCCGCTTGGCTGATGTTTGGTGTTATTAAAACAATGTCATCAGCAAAGCGGAGGTGGTATAGTTGCCGACCATCTATCTTCACTCCCATTCCTTCCCATTCCAGTCGTTGCATGATATTCTTGAGGGTGGCACTGAAGAGTTTCGTTGAAATGGTATCACCCTGCCGAACCCCTCTCTTGACATCGATGATTACCTCTTTGTAGAATGGTGAGATCCTGGTAGTGAAACCGCAACACAGCTCATGGAGAATCTTGATGTATTGAGCTTGAATGCCCTGATTGGCTAGGGCTTCAATGACCACTTCCATCTCAAGATTCTGCCCACACGGCAGAGCCTGGCAAGCTATCCGTTGTGTATTAGATATGCCAAAACCAGTAACCAGTAACTAGATAGATGATAGAGATATATAAATATAGAAAGATAGAGATGGATGATATAGAGGCAGGGTTATAGATTCAGAGACAGAAACAATATATATATTGTCTCTCTCTCTCTATATATATATAGAGAGAGAGAGAGACAGAAAAAATGTGTGTGTAGAGCAAGAAAAAATGATATTGAAAGAGGCTGACTATTATTTTCAACCACATTTTCATAAATAAAAGCTAATTTTGTGATCAAGTCTAACATCAAGCATGTTTCTCTGAAGGGGGAATGAAAGGAAATTTTTTTAGATAATAATAACACCACATGGACTCCCAGATGCTACAATTATTTACTTATATTTCTTACATTGATGTTTGACCTAGTTAAGGCAGGAAAGACTAATTATAATGGATGTTTGTCACAATTTTTGGAGAACCTTATCTCAATTCAAGTCAAGAAACGCACATTATCAGATTCCCATGCTGTTAGAGCCTCTAAGCATGTGACCAAGGCTTCTCCAGCCAGAAGATTTCAGTGTAGGAGCACCCAGTGGGAGTCACTTGATCACTTGATATCCCATTAGTCATCGATTTGCTCGAGCAGGCACCAGTAATGTCTCCATTCATCCCTGTTGCGTGCTAGTGTAGCCCAATGACATCTTGTTCTAGGAACGCGAAGAGCCTCAAACCTATCTGTCAGGGTCTTGACAAAGAAGACTGACCATCTCGTAGGTGGGCAGCCACGCTATCTTTTGACGTCCCATGGAATCCAGTTAGTAAGGGCTCTAGTCCAATGGTCGTCTCTAAATCTCATTACATGTCCAGCCCATCTGATTTTCCATGCCTTGGCAAACAAAACAGCGTCCCTGATTCTTGAGCGTTGATGGAGGTCGGAACTCCAGATTCTTTCTCTCATTTGAGTGAAGTGTGATACTCCAAGCACAGCTCTTTCGATTCCTCTTTGAGAGACCCAAATAGCCTTCTCATCCTGTTTTCATAGGACCCAGGTCTCTGAGGTGTATATTAATGCAGGAAGAAAAGTGGAATCGAAGAGATGTGCTCGGAGCTGGAGATTCTTCATCCTCAGTTATTTCTTCGATGCTCTTGAAGGCGTTCCAAGCCACTCTCTTCCCCCTGAGCAACTCAGGTGCCTGGTCATTCATCATGTTGACTTCTCGACATAGGCACACATAACTGCTGCATTCGGAGATAGCCATTTCTTTGAGAGTGAATGGAACATCAGGAACAAGACTGTTTCTCATGAACATTGTCTTTGTGAGATTCAGCTGTAATCCGACCTTCCCACACTCATGGTCGAAGTAGTTCACTATTTGTGCTGCTTGGCTGATGTTTGGTGTTATTAGATCAATGTCATCAGCAAAGAGGAGGTGGTGTAGTTGCCGACCATCTATCTTCACTCCCATTCCTTCCCATTCCAGTTGTCACATGACATTCTCGAGGGTGTCACTGAAGAGTTTCTGTGAAATAGTATCACCCTGCCAAATCAGTGGGAGTCATTCCAAGAAAATAAACAGTTGACCTTCAACAATAGCTGTAGATCTCGGAGCTTCTGCTGAGGGACAGGCTGTGGAATTCATTCGAATAGTCCTTTGGAAGAAATTGACTTTGTGGCAGCAAACACTGGCCAACAGCCGACCATCCCAGATATTTTATGAGCTGCTCTATAACCTTGGATAATTTCCCTTTCCAAATAAATTCCCTAGAATAGACTCTGTTAGATCGCACCGACTGAGCTTATCTAATATTATAATATTACTGAACCCGGCATATTTGATACTATGGACTGGATGGAGGAAATTAATTAGTAAAATTAACAGCAGCAAATTTATTGAGCACTCTGTATGCCAAGCACCATTCTTAAGACATGTTAATTGATTTTCTCATTTTATCTTTGTAACAAGAATTTCAGGTAAAAATTATTATTGTTCCCATTGTATAGATTAAAATACTGCAATGGAGAGAATGAATAATAAATATCACTTATCAAGAGACTAACAACAGCTCCTCTGGAGGTGTTCTTTCTCTTGTACGGCTTTAATTAAAAAGCATGTTCTCCAAGACTGCATGTATCTGGGCTAATTGGAACCCTTCTTTCAAATAGATAGGTGGAATTTCATGCTTCTCTGTCTTGAATTTAGGTGACATTTAGCAAACACTCGATTTGATGTAGTCATTTACATCATGCGGCCCTCTAGTTCTCCTTTCATCACATAAAGTTTTATTCTTCTTAAATGATCTCTAGGGGTTGAAGGACTGAAAAAGCTTTTAAGAAAGTTGTTTCAGTAGCTCCACCAGCCTCTTTAGGAAAATGGCTCTGAAATAACTCAGGTGTTATTTTTAAATCTTACTTAGTGGCTTAACCCTTCTGCTACTGTCAGAGATGAGAAACATTACCAATTCCATTTTGCTAATTTTTCCGTTCAAGATCAAGTACCCAGAGTAAGTCAGAGTGAATTCTGCAATTCCCTGGAAGATGATAAACTTCAGGCAACGTTTTATGGAGCATGTGAAAAATGATTTTAGCTGATTTTAGTGCTGTGGGGTAGTTTTGGGCAGCATAAAGAAAATGAGACAAAGCAGTTTACAATCTGCATGATTTGTATTGATAGATCTCTGCGCATGGCTGACTGTTCTTACCCCAAATCATTTAGATGAAGAAAATTGAACCTTTTCCTGAACTGTCATCTTCTTCTTACTATCTCTTGGTCCCATGTCTCCTCCTTGTAATGGTTTTTAATTTCTTGGGAAGGAAATAAATCTAAGAATGCTAGGAACAAGATGAGCAAATGCTGAGTAAGAAACACATAACCCTATTGATTTTCATAACCAGCACTATGAACTCAACTGAAAAGAGATGAAACTGATATTTAGAGTTGTTATATGATTGACTAATCAGTGCCATGTTTAATAGTTGGACTTTTAGGGACAATGTTTATTGTGTTAGACCATGAGGTCCCAAACATAAACACATCAACCCAGCTGAGGATAAAGGTTTGAGAGAACTCAATGGGCACCCCAGCCCCACCAGATGTGGCCCCAAGACAAAATGAAAAGAAAAACCTCAAGGATAAGAGGAACGCACAAAGAAATGGAGTAAATAGCTGGCACAAAGAACCATAACCAAGTAGGTCATTTGTAGGGTGTCTGCTACTGATGACATCTCTCCATGCACGGTGAATCTCTCAGGGGTAATCTCTGTTGAAATCTCAGGTCCACAAGAAAATCACTTATCCAGAAGCTGTCTAAATCTAGGACAATGCCAACATCAGCACTTGTTTTGATTCTTAACTTGCATTGAGTGGAATGATGTGGAATCCAACGTGGTCTTTAGACACTTGCAAAAATGAAGTGACCTTCAAGCATTCTCCCTAAGAAGGAAAAAGGGATGTTTGAAAATCAGAGAAGATGGATACTATGTTCTTGGTGAATTCATTTGTCCACTCATAATGGTTACACACTGCCATACCATCCATCCAGTGACACTGTGAAATATCCTGATGTCTAGGAGATCCTGAGTATCACAGTATAAAGGCTAAAGGTAAGGCTTCTTAGTTATGCATGTTGGGGTTTGAATCCTGTTTCTGCCACCTCTGTGTGTGTGTGTGTGTGTGTGTGTGTGTGTTTGTCTGCCACCTCTTTGTGGACTTCAAATCTTCAATATTATTGTTTCTCTGTCCACTTGTTCTATCAATTATTGAGGAAGAGGCATTGAATTCCCCAACTACTGTTGCGGTTGACTTTATTTTTGGCAGTTCTATTAATTGTTGCTTCATGTATTTTGATGTTCAGTTATCAGTAGCATAAAAATTTTTAAACTGCTTTGTTCTTATCATAAGTTTACCCACCTACCAATATGAAATGAACTTAAACCTGGTGATATTCTTTGCTCTCAAATCTACTTCATTTGATATTCATATTATAAATGCTTTAACTTTCATTTGATTAACGTCAGTCTTTCAGATCTATTTTTATCCTTTTGCTCTTAATCTATATGCGTCTTTATATTTAAAATCAGTTTATTAGTCTCAGAATATTATTGAAACTTTGTTTTTTAATTCAATCTGACAATCTCTGCTAAAATGATTCTTAGTGTGACTGCGTTTAAATTTATCTTTCTATTTTTTCTAATTTTCTCATTAGTTCTTGGCTTCACCCTTCCTCTTTCTTTTGCCCAAGTTTTTATTAAGAATTTTGATGATTTCATTGCATCTTCTCTTTGTTTTATTACTTAGAACATTTGTTTTGTTAATATAACTAAGGCTGCTTTAAAGTTTGCACTATACATCTTCAGCTTAGTAACTTTTAAATGATGTTCTATAACTCCATGTTAATACAGAAAACTTACACTAGTAAACCTCACTGTTTCTCACATGTGAGTCATCATTTTGATTCATTTAACTTTTATGTAATGTTTTTAATCATATACTACCTTATTGCTTTGTTTAAGCAGCACTTTAATTATCTTTCATTAGTTAAACGTTTTTTGGAGATCATTGTAGATTGTAAGAAATAAAACAAAGATGTGGTCTCGGAGATGGCTCTAAGGGCTGGAGTGCATGCATGACAAATACAGGATTCTGAGTTCAATTCTTGGTACCACAACCCAGTGATTTGGCCCCAGTGATGACCAGAACGACGGTGCCTCGGTGCATTGCTGGGTCACAGCATTGAATCATTCAGCTGCACAACTGGATCAAATATTGCAAGGAGTGACCCCCTAGTTTCCCCAGACACTACTAAAAGACCCTCCCCGAAGAAAAAAGAAATAACATAGCGATTCCAGGGCTGGAGCGATAGCACAGTGATAGAGCGTTTGCCTTGCATGCAGCCATCATGGCCAACCTGAGTTCGATTCCTCCGCCCCTCTCGGAGAGCCCAGCAAGCTACTGAGAGTATCTCGCCCGCACGGCAGAGCCTGGCAAGCTACCCATGATGTAGTCGATATGCCAAACACAGTAACAACAAAGGCTCCAATGGAGATGTTACTGGGCCCACTCGAGCAAATTGATGAGGACAGTGACTATTATTATTATAGCAATTCCAAATGCTCTATTTTGAATTTACTTTATTAGTCACATCCTACAAAATGCTTTTCTTGCCAGAAATACTGAATTTGTTTTCCTTCTAAATATCTCAGCTCTTGAGTTCCTCTGGTTACTTCCTCAGGGTATTATGCATTTTGTTCCTTGGTCCCTTGTATTTCCTACCAAACTGATAAAGTGAAGTCGGGCAATATCTAGAATAGATAATGGGTAAGGCTGTTTGGCACATGGTGAATTGCATTATGTTCACACAGTCTCACAATCAGTTCTCGGATAGTATAAAATATATTTTAAATACATTTTTGTAACAGCAAGTCTCACGATGGAGAAGTTACTGGGCCCGCTCAAGCAAATCGATGAACAACGGGAGGACTGTGACTGACTGACTGTGACTGTTTATGTATAATAGCATACCATTATGTTTTATGTTACCCCAAATTCACTTGCTGCTACCCTGACCCCCAGTAACTCAGAATGTGATTGTATTAGGAAACACACTCTTTAAGGAGGTAATTAAGGTAAAATGAGGCCATTGGGTGGTTCAAAGATATCGGTGTCCTTCTGGGAATAGATTTGAACCCAGCAGACAAAGAGAGACCTTGTGAAGATTCAGGGAGGAGAAGACAGGTAAGAAACAGCAAGAAAAAAACAACAAACCAATTGTCCTGACATCATCATGGCCTTCCAGAACCCCAAACTGTGAGAAAACCCAGTTCTGAGGTCTACACTTCTCTAGTCTGTGTGCTATGGGAGGCCTGGCAAGAAAATGCACTCATCAGTGGGTGGCTAAAGATTAAGTCCTGACCAGGTATTGTATAGTTGCTCTTTTTCACTTGTATCCAGAAGCAATCTACAAGACATTTCTTTGTCACTAATTAAATAGCAAATCTTCGTTTAATAATTTTAATACCAATAGAAAATCTGTTTCAATCAAATGTCTAAGATGGGTTTAAAATGATAATTTTTAGTTTTTCCCTATTTATTAGCCAATGTTCTCTTATAAGAGAGAGCTACATTTCATGAATCAGGGTTATTTGATAATATTCATAGATTCAGTTGGAAAAGTTTTTAAAAAGTTTAACTTTTCCATATAATTATCAATTTTTAAGGTATTTTTTAACTTCCTTAAAAAATACAAAGTGAGAATTTTTCTCTTTTTTAAACAATTATTACAGACACATCATGGGAGTTTATTGATGAGATTATGTTTTTTTGGTCACACCCGGCAATGCACAGGGGTTACTCCTGGCTCATGCACTCCGGAATCACTCCTGGCATTGCTCAGGGGACCATATGGGATGCTGGGAATCAAACCCAGGTTGGCCGCGTGCAAGGCAAACGCCCTACCCATTGTGCTATTGCTCCAGCCCTGATGAGGTTTTTTAATTTACTACAATAATCACTGTTTTTATGTTTAAATTCTCATAACATTTTATGACACATTTTTAAGCTGACTCTTAGGTCTTTTTTACATTAGACTATTAAACTTGGGGATTTTCTTTGCTTTTTGGCGCAATAAGATGCTTCTACTTCGACTTGACACCCCAACCAGGAATGTGTAGTGGGTAATTAAATTAGAGAGGTCAGAGTCCAGATGATAAACTGGGGGTGGGTAGGGGTGGAGGAGTGCACATTCTACCATTCCCTTAAGAAGGTGAGTGTGTGTGTGTGTGTGTGTGTGTGTGTGTGTGTGTGTGTGTGCAAGCACATTAGTGTGTTTGTGTGTATGTGTCAAGCCTAGTGAAAAGGAATGGGAGTTTGCCCACTCCCAATTCCCAAATGGCCTCAGTGTTGTGAACCGGAATATCAGATTTACTTGGAAGGGGCTGGAAACACCTGGAACCTTTAGATAATACAGCTCAGAATTTAAAGAGGAGGAACTCAGAAGTTGAAGCTGAGAGGCCTGATCGGATTCCACTCACACGCCTGACTCCAGAAAAGTATTTTTTTTTTTGCTTGGGTTTCGTGTTAATTTGCTTGCAAATGGGTAAATTTGAACTTCTGAAAATTAAGAAATTTGAGCTCAGAGAGCTTTGGCAGATTTCTGAAAGAGCTGGAGCAAAGTAGGACACCCAAAGAGACAGCTGACAGAATTTCAGAATCAGGATGGATGGAGATGGCAGAGGCTACCAGTTCAAAGAACATCTTGGTTTAAATCTCTGGCACTGTAAACAGTCCCTGAGTATGACCAGGGTTCACTCCTGAACACAGAGGCTGACATAGGACCAAAGCACCACTAGGTGTGCCCCAACCAACTCTCCACATACACACACTTGAAAACTATGTTTGGAGATGCCCTAGCACTCGACGGGTATAAGAAATTGATCTGATCATTAATACATGCTTCAAACAGTTTATTTATGTTATTAAACCTTAAACTTTAAGCATGACCCCTATTTCATGAATAAGAAATTTGGAGATTCTTGGAGGTATACAGCCAAACATTATACATATTCAAGGTCTGATCCAGGCTTAAAATCCCAAGTTTCTTTAAATTTAAAGTTTTGAGATCCCAGGTTTGGGAAACCTACCTACAACCACTGTGCAATATCTAACCAAGAGTTAACACATTGGGGGGAAAAGAGATGAAGAAACATGGACAAGAGTAACTGTTATCTCTTGCATACATGGAAGTTGGAGGATATAAGTAGGAATGTTTAGGAGGCAGTTTCTACTTGCTTGTGAAAACTGGTCATTAACGTTTTGGAAATTTTGTCAAGCAATTCACTTTCCCCAGGGGTCTTGGCCATGGTAGAGATATCTATACCATGGAAATTGGCAAGCATGTTTAAATATAAGAGCCGCTACAAATTTATTAGCTTTGATAGTGAGAAAATGGAAGGATAAAGATTTGAAACAAAATTTCTCTGCCTGGAGCTTCCTATATAGTTTTAACTTGCCTGTCATGCAAACACAATGCTGTTAAAAAATTTAAGTACCTTAAATTGAAAATAAATGAAAGAACCTAACTATATGTCAAGTTGGCAGCATAGTTATACAGAGAAAATATTCATTTTATGGTGCTTTAGAACACTGTAATCCTTAAAAAAAGGTAAAGGCCCTCCCGTTGATCGTCGATTTGCTCGAGCGGGCCCAGTAACGTCTCCATTGGAGACTTTGTTGTTACTGTGTCTGGCATATCGAATACTCTCGGTAGCTTGCCGGGATCTCCAAGAGGGGCGGAGGAATCGAACTCGGGTCGGCCATGTTGGCCGCTTGTAAGGCGAAAACCCTACCCGCTGTGCTATCGCTCCAGCCCTAAGTAAAGGCCCTCCCGTTGATCGTCGATTTGCTTGAGCGGGCCCAGTAACGTCTCCATTGGAGACTTTGTTGTTACTTAATGGGAAATAATCCTAAGGATGAAAAAAATATGCATATGATGACAATTTAAACTTCAAAAGTGCTTCAGCACAGGTAGTCTGAAGTATTTCCTTAATAACATTGGTTAGAAGAAATAATTAGCTATGCCAATAGTCTAGAAATCATTTTAGCATCATATATAATAATAAAGTAAAAAAAGTAATTGAAATTGAAATATCAATAGGAATCTGAACAATAGTGAGGAGTGTCAGCTCACTGATTTTGTCTTCCACTACTGTTACTCAGTGAGTTTTTCATTTTACTTATGAAATTCTTTAGTTCTGTCACTTCTTATACTTTTCTCATTTCTGTTCTTATGTCCCCTTGTGTTTCATTGGTTGCCTGTTCCATTGGTTCTCTGATCTCATTACACATCCTCCACCTTTCCATTTTGAAGTCCTTATCTGAGGTGGTTGGTTATATACCTGGTTGGTATGGTTGAATCTTCAGGTCTACTGTTTTTACTTACTAAGCACAGACATGTTCTGAGCTGCTTCCCCACTGTACCTGTCACTAACTGGGAGTTAATCTCTCCAGCTTGCAGAATAGGCATCACCCTAGCTACAACCACACCGAGCAGCAAAAATCATCTAAGGCATTCATGAAATTATTGATGAAGCCTAACTTAGTGACCCAATACAAAGAGTACGTATCTATTCCTACCAGAACAGGTGTCTTCTATTTGCTTTTAAAACCACCTCTGGGAAGTAAGCTCTCCTCACAAGGACTTGAGCAGAATTTAGGTGAACCCCTTCCCCAACACACACACACACACACACACACACACTTGAAAATTCAAGGCAATCACTGCAAATTGACTTTTGTTTATTTATTTTCTGATAAATTCATTTTCCATTCCTATTAGTTTTTGTTGGAGGGAGTAATATGAAATAAACGTGTTAGATTCCTGTTAAGAGGACAAGCTGGGGGTGTCAGGGAACCTAGAACACTGATCAAGGGAACAGGACATAGGTGGTAGGACTGATTTTGGAATATTGTATGCCTGAAACAACTCTATTATGAACAGCTTTGTAAATCATAGAGTATTAATCACTTGATCACTTGATATCCATTACTCATCGATTTGATCAAGCAGGCACCAGTAACATCTCCATTCATCCCTGTTGCATGCTAGTGTAGCCCAATGGCATCTGCTCGTTCTAGGAACATGAGGAGCCTCAAACTGATCGTCCAGGATCTTGGTGAAGAAGTCTGACCATCTCGTAGGTGGGTGTCCATGCGATCTTTTGACATCCCATGGAATCCAGTCGGTAATGCTCTAGTCCAGCGGTCATCTCTAATTCTCATTACGTGTCCAGCCCATCTGATTTGCAATGCCTTGGCAAACAAGACAGCGTCCCCGATTCTTGAGTGTTGACAGAGGTTGGAACTCCGGATTCTTTCTCTCATTTAAGTGAAGCAAGATACTCCAAGCATAGCTCTTTCAATTCCTCTTTGAGAGACCTGAATAGCGTTCTCATCCTATTTTTGTGGGGCCCAGGTCTCTGAAGCATATGTTAATGCAGGAAGAATAGTGGAATCAAAGAGATGTGCTCGGAGCTGGAGGATCTTCGTCCTCTTAGTTATTTCTTCAATGCTCTTGAAGGCGGTCCAAGCCGCTCTCTTTCTCATGCGCAACTCAGGTGCCAGGTCATTCTTCATGTTGACTTCTCGACCTAGGTACACATAACTGTTGCATTCGGAGATGGTCCTTCCGTTGAGAGTGAATGGAGCATCAGGAACAAGACTGTTTCTCATGAACATTGTCTTTCTGAGATTCAGCTGTAATCTGATCTTTCCACACTCACAGTCGAAGTATGTCAGCATTTGTGCCACTTGGCTGATGTTTGGTGTTATTAGAACAATGTCATCAGCAAAGCAGAGGTGGTGTAGATGCCGACTATCTATCTTCACTCCCATTCCATCCCAATCCCGCCGTCACATGATGTTCTCAAGGGTGGCACTGAAGAGTTTCGGTGAAATGGTATCACCCTGCCGAACCCCTCTCTTGGATGATCACTTCTTTGTAGAATGGTGAGATCCTGGTAGTGAATCCATAATACAGCTCACGAAGAATCCTGATGTATTGAGTTTGAACTCCCTGATTGGCTAGGGCTTCGATGACCACTTCCATCTCAACAAAATCAAAGGCCTTCTTTAAATCAATGAGCGTTAGACAGAGTGGCATCTTGAACTCCCAAGAAACCTCAATGAGCTTGGTTATCATGTGGATATGGTCGATGGTGCTGAATCTTTTTTGGAACCCCACTTGCTCGCATGGTTGTCCTTCATCTAGTGTTCTGCCAATCCTATTCAGGATGCCTTGAGTGAACAACTTGTAGATGACAGACAGATCGGCGATAGTTGCCAATGTTGTGGATGTCTCCCTTCTTGTACAGAAGTACAGTCCTGCTGGTTTTCCACTGAGACAGAACCTTGCATTCAGACAGGTAGCGTATGAAGAGCCGAGCCAGTGTATTGATGAGTACTGATGGTAGGTTCTTCAGGTGTTCAGGTCTGACCTTGTCTGGGCCAGATGCTCTTGTTTCTTTACCGATGAGATGGTGTTTCGGATTTCAGAAGGGAGAACATTGGGAAGGACATATCCATCCTGCGGAATTTGGTATGTGGGCAAGTGAACGTGGCTATTAAAGATATCTGAGTAGAAGTCACAAATAAACTTCTCCATTGCCCTTCTGGAAGATGTGATAGATCCATCAGGATGTCAGAGGGCAGTTATCTTGGTCTTGTAGTTGGTGAAGGACAGGTGGGGTTTCGAATGCTTTTCCTGGCTTCTGCCGCATGTACCAGCACTGCTGCTCTTCCCTCTTTTGAGGTCTTCCTTGATCGCTTCTCTGCACTGTTTTGTGAGCTTGGACGTTCGCTTGCAGTTGCCTGTGGCATGCGCCAAGCCACTTTGGTGAATAAGCTCAAGAGTGTTCGAAGAAAGGCTTTTTTATGGTTATCTCTCTCTTGGCATTTCTCACACAATCATGGACGTGCTGAACCAGTCGATCATATTCCTCGTCAATGTTGTCAATGATGGCATCTTCCCATGTTCTCTTAACAGAGCCAAAGAGCTCCCAGTTGGTGGTCGTTCTGGGAGTTGTCTTCTTAAACTTTGCATTCCTTTCTCCCCGCTCTGTGAAGTAGAATTTTGCACAAAGGAGACAGTGGTCCGATTCCGTTTGAAATTTTGGGATAACAACAACATCAGTCAGGCAAAACCTTCGATTGAATATGATGTGGTCAATTTCATTGTGGAACCATCCACCAGGAGACTCCCATGTCCAATGTTTAGATTCAGCCTTCCGGAACTGTGAGTTACCATGGATGGTCTTGGTCAACATGATGAACTCAGACAGTCTCTCACCCTGTTCGTTCCATTCTAGGTCATGGATCCCAATGTGGAGTTCTTCGGCTGATCTTCTCAGTCCTATCTTGGCACAAGATAAAATCACCAACAATGATCTTGTAGAAGGTGTGGTCTTCTTTATAGAACTTCTCCAGCTCCATGTAGAACTTCTTAAATTCTCCTTCACCATAATTGGATGTTGGTGCATAGACAATGAAGATAGAAACTGCTGACAGTGAGCCACATCTACTCAAGTGTAATCATCCGATTTGGGTTGTTAGGCATTCGAATGAATCAATGCTCATGGCTAAGTTCGTGTTGACAAGGACACCGACACCACCGATGCCTCTTTTGTCACATGTTCCAAGGAACAGTTCTTCTCCAGTGTTAAAAATGGCGTGATGTGATTGATGCCTCCTGGTCTCAGTCAGACCAATGATGTTGTACTTGATCTTTGGCACTTCCAGTACCATCAGGTCCTCGATGGATGCATCAGATGCCAGCATACGTGCATTGAAAGTACAGACAGTCATTTTTGTCCTTCTTCATTTTGGCAGCCTAGTTCGACCTTGAGATTTTATCATCCTCTCCTTCCACATCCTTCTCAATGCTGCCGTATTCAGGGTCATGGGATTGAGATCCATTTTATTTACTGGATTTGGCATATCAAATACACCACGGATAGCTTGCCAGGCTCTGCCGTGTGGGTGGGATATTCTCAGTAGCCTGAAAACACAAATAAACTTTAAATGTGTTCCTATTCAGGCATATGTGCTGGTATGATACTCTCAGTAGCCTGCTGGGTTCTCTGAGAGGGAGAATTAGAGAATAAGAAGTCACATGGCCACATTGCACTTCCAGGAGCTTGGTGTTATAGTCTTTGGATCCTGGTCATTGATGGGGTTACACAGCAGTTAGTGGGTGTAACTGTCTAGCTACTTGCTGGAAGGCCCAGTCCTGAACCGTGCAGGCTTGGAGATTTCAGCCCTGGGTCCTGCACACCTGGGTTCCTCTGCCGGTTCCTTTATGCATGAGGCTTATCCAAGCGTGTGGAGAGTGGTCTCAGCATGACTTTGGCTGGGTCCCGGAGGTCTTCAGCTGTCGGGCCCTTGTGAGGACAGTCAGACACTGGGGTAGGAGACTCTGCTTTGTTCTCTTCCTGGAGCTTGGTGTTAATAGAAAATTAAATTAAATCCTCCCCGCCCCGACCAGGGCTCCGGAAGCCGAAGACCTCCAGGACCAGCCACCAGCATGCTGAGACCACTCTCCGCACACATGAAGGTACTGGCAGAGGGACAAAGCCACGCGGGTTCCGGGGCCGAGACCTCCAAGCCTACTCGGATTGGAGTCCAGCATCTTCCACCCAGATCCTCCCAATTCCAGTAGGCGGGGGTCACACCCACCACCTGGCCCCCTGGCGCCGTGTAATCCCATCAGCGGCCAAGACTCAGAGACTATAAAATCCAGATCCCGGAACCGCGCGGCCGCGACATCTTATCAGAACTTTTTTTTATGACATCTTATTGTCTCATTCCTACTTTGGACAAACTTGCAGGCTATCGAATGTAGCCTGCCCATAGGGCAGAGTCTGGCAAACTCCCCGTGGCGTACCCAATATGCCAAATACCAGTAACAATGATGGGTCTCATTCTCCTAAAGAGCATTGAATATAATCTCAGGGCTAGGATGAAAGAGACGTTACTGGGGCCTGCTCGAGGCAATCCACGAATAACAGGATGATGAAATGAAAAATGAAAATGAAAATTAAATAATAATTTTAAATTAAAAAATTCAAGACAATTCCAAGCATCATAAGTACGTCACAGCAGACATTTTGCAGCAGCAAAACCTCAGATTGGATTCGTAACAGATTGCCTGCGATCTTCCTCTTACTTTTCAGTCTTGAGAAACTGAAACAATCTGTTCTGTAGCTGTGTGTGTAGGATGGAAGAAAAAATTCCCAGCTCCATGCATTCTTGGGCCCCCAAACCTTCAGAGTATTTGGCTTCTGCCTAGGAAACCCTGTAAGATCTGAACTTGATATTCAGGTTTCAATCTAGGCCAGCCCTCCAGTGAACTGGGCTTCTGGGGGTTGAGACCAGCTGATGGCCACACTGCTGTAACTCAACTCTTGTCATACCCCATGTAGGAACCACAAACAAATCAGAATATTTCCTAAATCTGATATGTGCTGATTTAGCTGGGTTGGACTTATTTTAGAAAATTGAAATTAAAGCTACATTCTTATACCTTGTTATCATGGAGCAAAGACATATTCATGAAAGACCTATTAGGCCATTTAACTCCCCCAAACTCCTCTATTCATTTAGCATTTGTTACATGCTCTGATACTGTGATGTTCTGGCAGATTAGGGTGTTATATCCATTGACAATGGCGAGACGCCAACAGTTGAAAGGTAGAGGCCTTACTGAGGAAAAATAGAAACCTCATTGAGAAAATGTGTAGGCAGGAGAGAGAGAGAGAGAGAGAGAGAGAGAGAGAGAGAGAGAGAGACTAATCAATCCAAAGCAAAACTTGGAGGAAAACAAGACCTGATTCAATCTGGTGGTCTTGAGAAGTTTCACCAAAATTCAGGTAGCCACTGGTCCTCTGACACGCCTCTGAAATAGGGCAGAAATTTAGAGCATCAAATTTTCCAAACTAAGATGTCTTCTGGACTCTGTTCATTGGTTACTGAAGCCTTGTCCAGTCAGCAATTTCTAGGGCATCCCCTTAGGAGACCGGCCTCTCCCTCCCATTGGCATCCCTGCTGGAAACCTTCACCCCCAACCTCCCTTGTAATGAATCAGTGCATCCCACCCCATCTCTATCCCTTACTCCTAATTAAACTATGCAGATAATGTATTTTAGATGCCCCCAATAAAACCATATTGTAATTGTTTAGACTCAGAGAGTGAAGCATCCCATTCAGCAGGGGAAATGATAAGCGCTGGGATCTGAATCTGATATTCAGGTTTCAATCTAGCCCAGCCCTCCAGTGAACTGGGCTTCTGGGGGTTGAGAACAGCTGATGGCCATACTGCTGGCCACATGCAGACCAAACAAGTCAGTGGGGTCACAGGCAATGTCTGTACTCCACAGCTGACTTTCCTGGCACGTGGTGAAAACTGTTTAAACAATTTTATATGTGCTCTCTGTGTATTTTATATGTTCAGACACATATACAGACCATGAAGAGTTAACAAGGTCCAGAAGGAGCCAACGGAAAATATTTCCATTTTTATTACCATTTCTGTCAATTTAAAAATCTCTTTTCTTTGAGGTCCTTGGCTTTTGACCCCTATCTTCACTAAAGGAATGATTGGAGAGCTGTGATTGTTTAATTAGAAAATACAGCACCATAATTCAGAGATGTGTCATTACCTAAGCTCGATGGTCAGAGGACAGCCTTAGTCCAAGAAGAAAGTACTTGACACTTCTCTCTAATTCCACTGTATTTATTTCCATATTTCTAAAAATACTCTAACAGCTTTTGGGAAGGAAGCCAAACATTGGCCAGGCTGCATGCAGACCCTCCTCTACTTCCTCAATTAGGAAATGCCCTTCAGCCATTTGTGGCTTTGAGGCTACAATAGCCTGAATGAGGATGACTTCCACATTCCCCACCTAAGAGCTCCAGATTTCCTTCAGTCATCTGACAATATCTGAGAAGCATATGCAATGGGTTCACATCAGAGGGGGCCCAGGATTCACAGATGCCTCCCACACAATTCTGCCCTACAGGGGTCACATCCAGAGCGCCCCAGACAGTGACCACTTCAGCTGCATCCCAGCACCAACGACTCCAGCTCCTACCCCACTGGAAAACCCTCCCCGACAGAGACAAGTCAGCAGAACTGAGTGGCTTCTCTGGAAGGTTGACCCAGGGAGTAGTGACCGTGCCTGCTGGGGGCTGGATGGACATAAGGATGTCCATGTTCATCTCCTTGAAATGAGAATGGCAGAAAGAGGGGACCAGAGCTGGATCTCTCAGAGACACCTTTTGCTGTTTCTGCTGTGTGATTTCTGTGCCCTGGTGTCCAGCCAGAAATTTCTAGCAATTTCAGCATTCCCTTAGGAGACTGGCCGCTCCCTCCCTGGGGGTCTCCTGCTGGGGACCCTCACCCCACAGCCTTCCTGGCAATGAATCAGTCTCAGAGGAACACTTCCAATGCCATCTTGGCCCTGCCTTTTCTTGGGTTGTAATTTAAGACTCTGTGGTTTCCCATCCACTACCTTGTAAGGGTGTTTCTGCAGGATAGGCTGACTGAGCTAGGCATGAGGTACTAAGAGCACCAAGTTCCTGGGTCCACCAATGCCACACAAGAGTGTAGTTACACAGCAGGAAGCTTACATGTGTGCAGGGTGAGGTTGAGGAAGAAATTCAGTGTGCTGCCACTTATGGAGACACAAAGTTCCACGCAGTTCAGGGTACGAGCAGTAGCAGGCTGGCTTAGTGCACACTTCCTGCCCCCAGCAGTGATGGCGGCCAGCACTAGAACAGTACATACCACTATAGTTTCTATCTGAAACATACATGATGCTGTGGATGATTTAACAATAAGAACAGACAAATAAGTAGACCCATGCACACTTAAAAGAAGATCAAATTTGAACACAGACACAAGCACACACAAAGGAACCACAATGTGAGGGCATAGAACATTTCTCAAACTTTTTCTGATGATGGTTTCCATCTGACCTCCTAGCCTGCCTGTGTACTATTTGACCTGATGTACTTGGCCTGGATGTACTAGTGGGACCCCTAGTCTCATGTTGTGACCTCCCCTTTCTATAATTTCCCCTAAAGACCCTTAAGATACAATGGGGGCCCACCGTGAGCCACCCATATGCTCCCGACTGAGAAGCTCAGAGCTGGAAGACAAACATCCATAGGACAAGAAAAGAGGCCTCAGGGGAAAAAAACAATTCTGCCAACAATTCGATCTTAGATTTCTAGCCTCTATAACTGTGGAAAAGGCTGCAGTGATAGTACAGACATTAAGGAACTTACCTTGCATGTGCTAACCCTGGTTTGGTGTCTGGCACCACATATGGTTCCCGGAGCTCCAGAAGTGGAGCACAGATCAGGTATTTTGCCAAAAAAGAAAGCAGCAAATTACAGAATAAATAGTAATTGTTTAAGCGTCCACCTAAATTTCTTATGGCAACCAATGAATACAGTAGGTTCTCAATAGTGATACGTTGAAAGGATTGACCATTCTGGCAGAACTGGGGTCCTGAAAGAATTTAGATTTAACACCTTACTTTCCTAGAATCTTCTGATTTGAGGTAGCAGAAATGGCTGGGTATTCCTTCTTTAAAAAGCCACCTTCCCCATTCTTCTGTAAACTTTTGGTGGAAAAACATTTAGCCAAGGTATAGGAAAGCAAGCAGTCAAAAACAGAGCTGGAGGCAGCCGAAGGAGAGAAAAAGGGGAGGGAGATGGATAGGACCTTCCCACGGTGTTTCCTTTCTGGGAGCAAGAGTCTGAGAAATCTCAAGAAAAACAGGAGAAAACCCTGGGCCTTGACTTTCTGCTCAGGCTTATGACTTTATTTATTTAATATCAATATTTTTTCTTCTTTAGTTTTTAGGGCCACACCTGGCAAAGCTTGGGGAGAGGATCTAGAGCTTGAAGAATGTTGCTCTGGAGTCACTCCCAGGGGTGCTCAGAGGACCATGAAGTGCCAAGTATCAACCCCACAGTACCTGTCTGCGGAAATTTCTACTCCATCCCTTTGATCCATGTGCCTGAAGATCAATGTTTCTTATTCATATGCTTCAGTCAAATAACAACTGACTTGAGTTCCGAGGTCAAGCCAGAGGACCCAATCAGTCTCACACTTCAGATTCATAACTAGCCAAATTTAAATATTTCAAATGCCAATAATTCCTGCTCAGTTTTAAAACCAGTTTCCCATGCAGTTGTATCCTGAAAGGTCAATATTTTCATTGACAAAATGAAATTTTTTACATGTATGTGTCCAAGCTCCCTCAAAACACAGTTCACAACATTCCAAGCAACCTGCTTGGGAAAATCAAGTATTTGATTAAGGTGGTGGCTTCATGCTGAGAAAAAATTACAATGCTCCTCTTTGGTAGGTAGGGATATTCCAGTCAGCCTTCGTGCACCTCAATATTTTCTTCTTTCTTCAAAGCCTGGCATCTAACAGGGCTTTCCCTTCTCAAAAGGTACAAAATTAACCTCTAAAAACAACAAAGTGTTTTTATCCAATTTATAGACATAAGGGATGTGGATTTAAGCCGACAGTTCCTGCAATGCAAATAATGAATGGTAAAGCTAGGGTTTTTTTTTTTTAATCAGGTCCCTTGACTCCGTAGCCTTCTAGTATTCCACTGTCCCAAGAATTTTCTTCTTCTTTTTATTTTTTTTAACAATTTTTTTCCCTTTATTTTATTTTATTTTTTTTTACAGTTGTAGATTTACAATTTTTTGTGCTTTGGTTTCAATTATACAATGATCAGATACCCATCCCTCCACCAGTGCCCATTTTCCACCACCATGGATAATATCCCTCCCACCCCCATCCCCCCATCCCCCTGTCTCTGTGGCAGGGCAATCCCCTGTGTTCTCTCTCTCCTTTTGGGTGTTGTGGTCTGCAAAAGAGGCATTGAGTGGCAAACATGTTCAGTCCATAGTCTACTTTCGACATGCATCTCCCCTCCTGGGAGGATCCTCCAAACATCCTTTATTTGGTGCTCCCTTCTCTATCTGAACTGCCCTTTCCTCTAGGATACCCGGCTGGCCTCTAAGTTATGGAGTAATCCTCCTGGTGCTGATCTCAGCTATTCTTGGGTATTAATCTCATACTTTGTTACTTTATATCCCCCAGATGAATGCAATCTTTCTATGTCTATCCCTCTCTTTCTGACTCATTTTGCTTAGCATGATACTTTCCATATTGTACCACTTGTATGTAAATTTCATGACTTCATCTTTTCTAACAGCTACATAGTACTCCATTGTGTAGATGTACCAAAGTTTCTTTAACCAGTCATCTGTTCTTGGACATTCAGGTTTCTTCCAGTTTCTGGCTATTGTAAAGAGTGCTGCAATGAACAAACAAGTGCAGATGTCACTTCGACTATACATTTTTGCCTCTCTAGGATATATTCCCAGGAGTGGTATTGCTGGGTCAAATGGGAGCTCAATTTCTAATTTTTTGAGAATCGTCCATACTGTTTTCCAGAAGGGCTGAACCAGTGGACATTCCCACCAACAGTGAAGGAGTGTCCCTTTCTCGCCACATCCACGCCAGCATCGGTTGCTTTTGTTCTTTTGAATGTGGGCCAGTCTCTGAGGTGTGAGATGGTATCTCATTCTGGTTTTGATCTGCATCTCCCTGATGATTAATGATGTAGAGCATTTTCTCATGTGCTTTTTTGCCATTCGGATTTCTTCTTTGAGAAAGTTTCTGTTCATTTCATTGCCCCATTTTTGGATGGGGTTGGATTCTTTCTTCTTGTGGAGTTTAACCAGTATTTTGTATATCCTGGATATCAACCCCTTGTCAGATGTGTATTCGGTGAATATCCTTTCCCATTCTGTAGACTGTCTTTGTATTTTGGTCACTGTTTCTTTGGAGGTGCAGAAGCTTCTTAGTTTAAGATAATTTCTTAATCTCTTCACAGTTACCTGTGATGTTCATTTTTATGCAGGTTTGCCTGTGCACTGTTTGGACCGCACAGAAGGGTCATACATGTCCTGTCACAAAGACCTCCAAGCAGTGACCTCCGGCTTCACCTTTCTCAGGGACTCAGGTCACTTTTTATCTTCCTCTTTACTATGTTAATCAATAGGCCCCCAAAGTCCAGCTCAAAGAAGACCTGTTGTCTGGGGTATAAATTGCTCATTCCATTATCATTGGAATGATCCCTCTGCTTACCTGCAAATTTCAGGAGGAGACCAGGCTCTTTTAAGAACTGTTGTCTCTGTGATCAAAGCAAATCATTCTGGCTCACGATCAAAGAGATACTAACTCCCAGCTGGCCTCCTTTTTCAAACTGTACAACTCCCCTTATCTAAGTCATAATTAAAAAATTATTCAACTACAGAATTCTGATTGCAATATATAAATGGCCTTCTCCATGTCAGGCTTTGAACAAAGCCATGGAGAGAGCTAGCAGAAGCTTCAGTATTATGAGAAAAATGGTAACAGTAAATACTGTGATTCTGTAGGTTAATGTGTCTTGACCGTTGCTAACTTGCTATTGGCCTTAGAAATCTTGGGTGCTCACAGCATAAGCTCATAGAAAGGGGAAGGTGGAGGAGGCAAGATAGATGGTAACCTAGGGGCTGCAAGACATTCCCCAGACCTTTGAAATCCTCCCGACTCCCACTCATCACTATTTGACAGCTCAAACAGGCTATAAATTGAAGCATCACTTGGTAACCCCTGAAACTAGGGCAGTTTAGTGAATTATGTCTGCAGTTGACACAATAGGCATAAGAAACCTCTTGTTTCCTAAGCAGACACAATTCAGCAACTCAGGAGATGTAGATTACCCATGGGAACAGAGTTGTGTTTGGGATGTTGGAGGCGGGGAGAGGGGAGAAGGGGGAAGAAAGGAGGGCATGCCTTCTGAAATATGACTTATGCAGGGTTGGAGCAGAGATTATGGAGGCAGGCACTTGGCTAAGCTGCTCCAAAGGTGGAGAGGTCAGCACAATAAGTCATTTTTGCAAAGTAAAATAAATCATCCCCATCAGCCAAAAAATAGCAGTCAGTCACCCTGATGGAGCATGTTCATTGCAGAGGTCACCAGTTAAAAGACAATCAAAGCCAAGACCTCTGAAACCTGACAATGCAAGGGAAAAATCAGAATCATGGCAGGGAAAGTAAAACCATTTGAATGTTCTGAATCTTTTCCGCAGCTAAAGCTACTGACTCAAGTTGGGGTACAAAGCAGATGAGCCCACCATTGGAAGTAATTTTGCTGGGATCTTTTGACCTGATACTGCATTTAGCAGAAAACCACTATGAATACGATCACTTTGGGGAAGAAAAGTGTGTCTGTGGGTCCCTTGGTATGACACATTCTGTCGCTGCCTCCTGGGAAGAACAAAAAACAGGGACCGCAGACTGATGGCCCATGGACATTTAATTCGGAACTGAATAGCAGCATACTTATAGACCAGCTGCCGTATTGGTGGCTCTTTCAGGGTCAGGGGAATGAGACCCATTGTATTTACTGTTTTTGGCATATCCAATACTCCATGGATAGCTTGCCAGACTCTGGCATGTGAGCAGGATACTCTTGGTAGCTTGCCAGGCTCATCGAGAGGGATAGAGACTTTTAAGGTGGCCTCTAATTGTCCTTGCAGGCATTCCCATAGTTCAAACCATATTTGAAACCCATCAAATATGGTGCAGTAATCTTGGAAGATGGGTATTAAGTGTCTTATGATGTGTTGCGCAGCCTGGAAAGCATCCTGGAGTGTGGCAGCAGCTGGGTAATGGAAGTAGTGGAGGTCAGCCAATGAGGTACTTATCTGGTACCAGCAGGGTGTGATCCCTGGGTCGCCGGAGTTTGGTGGGAGCAGGCAGAGGATCTCTGTTTCCCGGTCCCATTAAGCCTGGAGTCCAAGGTCACAAAGTTCCGCATACCTGGTTCTATGGGTCTTCACTTGTGTGTGAGTCTTGGCCCGAGCGTCCAGAAAGCAGCCTGGAGCATGGCGGCAGCTGAGTAGTTGAGGTAGTGGAGCTCTGCAGCTGAATCTCACAAAAACAATGTTTATGAGAAATGGACTCGTTCCTGACATTCCATTCGTTGTCAATGGAACGAACATCTCCGAATGCAACAGTTATAAGTACCTAGGTCGAGAACTCAACATGACGAACAACCTGGCACCTGAGTTGCAGGAGGAAAAGAGCTGCTTGGAATGCCTTCAAGAGCTTCGAAGAAATAGCTAGGAGGACGAAGAACCTCCGGCTCCAGGTACATTTCTTCGATTCCACCATTCTTCCTGCATTAACATATTAACATATTAACATTCCTCAGAGACTGGGCCCTACGAAAACAGGATGAGAACACTATTTGGGTCTCCCAAAGAGGAATCAAAAGAGCTATGCTTAAAGTATCATGCTTCACTCAAGTGAGAGAAGGAATCCAGAGTTCTGACCTCCGTCCATAATCAGGGACACTGTCTCATTTGCCAAGGCATCGAAAATCACATGGGCTGGACACATAATGCAATTTGGAGACAACTGCTAGCCTAGAGCCATTATCGATTGGATTCCACGGTACATCAAAAGATGGTGTGGCTGCCCACGTACAAGATGGTCAGATTTTTTCTTCAAGACCGGAACAATCGGTTTGAGGCCCTTTGCGTTCCTGGAGCGAGCAGACGCCATTGGGCTACACTAGGATGAGACAGGGACGAATGGAGACATTACTGGTGCCCGCTTGAACAAATTGATGAGTAATGGGATGTCAAGTGATCAAGTGATAGACCAGCTGAGGGGGTTCCATGTATAGGATTGCACGTAGGTGTGATTGATCATTTACAGAGGTTAAAGCACTTCAGTGGAGGCGATTCTTTTCTGGTGATTAACTCAAGGAGACATTCAGTCTAGAGGAAATTTGCTCGGGGTCAAAATGCATCAATAGTGCTCCCCCCCCTTGCTGCTAGTACATATTAAACAATGAAGTTTATTTTTTATTAATATATTCAGTTATTTGGATAAGCACAGTAAGAGATATTGATCCCAAAACTTAGTTCTCTGGGCTCTGGAGGCTAAGGTTAAAAGCCAACTGGGTTTTTATTATAAATTCAAGACTAAGTCCTCAGGCCAGTTTAGCTTTTCCTACTCCAAGGGGTCATGAGTGCCTTTATCAAGACAGTGCTTTATGATTTCTAGACTGTCCCATATCGAAGCCAGGGTAGCTTTGCTGCTTGTTCTGCCTGGGTCCATCCAGAGATCAGACACAGCTGTTTGGGGCATTAGAGGCCACAGTGATGGAAGCCTGAGTCAAGCCCAGGATTAGATGCATTTCAGAGTCAAGTAACTCCCAAATATTAGAAGCATAGCATTATTGGTCCTCCTGTGTTTAAGCAAAGGACATTTCTCTATAGTAAAATCTCTAAAGGTTATAAGGGAAAGAGAAAAGCAACCAATTCACTATAGATACAAAGTCCAGAGTCACCAGAATGTTTGACTTTATAAGTAACTAAGCTGACCTGGGAAATCTAGTAGCTAACAGAATGAGAGGTAAAGCACAAAGGAAAGGTTAAAGATAACTCGGGGGATTAGGAGTACTCATAAGAGCACTGTAATCTTCTCTGGGTGTGGAAACCACTGATGAAGCCTAAAACACTTGGGATTAATAGCCAACATCTCATAAGAGCACTGTAAGCTTCTCTGGGGAGAAGAAAAGGGGCAATTCACTGATGAAGAATAAAATGCTTGGGGTTAATATCCAACAACCTTGACTTCACACCCAGAGGGTCCGATATCCTGGCACAGGTGGCCTGGCTGTGGGGCAGTTGGTTTTGTAATATTTCAATCCATCTGGGTCTTCGGAAGCACAAGAGCAGGGAAGAGGACTAGGTGATGCAGGCCTCTGCAGATTGGAAAAGTAGGAAGGAAAATGAAACCCAACTCCAGAGATCTCAAGTAATTTGCAAGTTGGGACAGTGAAGGATTGGGAAGGTAGGAAGAGCAGCTGATCACACATGACTTCAGTCGCCCAGTGCAATAGGAACATCATGGTAACAGATATTGAGGATCCCCTGAACATCCATGATGAAGAGTTCTCCAGACACTTGTGGCAAGCTTTCAACCAGTTACCAGTTCTCCTGGCCCCTGTTTCCCCTGGCCTTGTATATTAGATTCATACTTTATTTTTTTATATCCCATAAGGGAGCTGAGGAGGGGGGCCAGCGTGGAGGGCAGTTAGAACAGAGAAGGAGCCAGTATGACAATAATAGTTAGCAATGATCACTCACAAGAGCTGAGTGTTGAAAGTAGGTAATGGAATATGCATGGCAACCTTTCAGTATCTGTATTGCAAACCACAATGCCCAAAAGGTGGGAGTGAGAGAAAGAGAGGGAGAGAGAGAGAGGGAGAGAGAGAGAGAGAGAGAGAGAGAGAGAGAGAGAGAGAGAGAGAGAGAGAAGTGCCTGCCATAGAGATGGGGGTGGGAGAAAAGAGTGGGGAGGATATGAGAAGGAAACGGGGGACATCTCCCATTGTGGTGGGAAGTGTACACTGGTGAAGGGACACGTGTTGGAAAATTACATGACTGAAACCCCAATTATTAACAGCTTTGTAACTGTGTATCTCTCTGTGAGTTAATTAGAAATTAAATAATTCTTTTTTAAAAAGTAAATTTGGGCCAAAGCAATACTACAGCATGTCGGGCATTTGCCTTGCATGAGGCCAACCCAGGTTTGATCCCTGGCATCCCATATGGTCTCCCAAGCACCACTAGGAGTAATTCCTGAGTGCAGAGCCAGGAGTAACCCCTGAGCATCGCTGGGTGTGACTCAAAAAGAAAAAAAAGTGAAAGTTCTCCAGACATTATTTTTATATGCACTTTCAGTAGAAGCATCTGATTTCACCTGTTTTGCCAATGAGTCAAATGAGGTTTTCTATGTCATAAAAATAAGTAAATAAACAAAATTAAGGTGTAAGTCAAGTCTTTCTGGGGCTGCCTGCTCTGGGAGTATCCATTTCTGCTCAGCCTCAGGTTGCTCCAAAATGTTTCCAAATGTACATCAAAGGGGCATAGGAGTGGGTTTATTAAAAAATAAATAAATGAATAACGTCTTAATATTTTTGTGATCTCAGGCCCTTTTACCACGGAAAGATGCAATTCTTTCATCTGAGATGTGGCCTATAGGACCAATTGCAGAATTGGTTCTGCAATTCTAGGAGTAATTCCTAGTAAGTCAAGCCATTGTTCTGAATTAATAAAATGAAACATTAGGTACAATGCAGCTGTATCCTTTTTAAATTTCACCATAACCAGTGTCATGGGTTGAATTTCAACAAGATTGAGATGATAATGAAAGATACAACAGTTGATCTTAACTGAGAGGCCAAGAAGCAATAAATATTTAATACGCATTTGCAAATAATAGTACTATCATCATATATTATAACTATAGGTCAAAGATGACAAATATATATTATTTGAATCAATGGTACAAAGGCACTTCTCAAAATTTGTGGGCATTTTTAAAAAAAACTCAAGTAGGAATATTTTAAAAGCTGCTTTATCTGAAAAAGAAAATGTTATACAGTAATGTTGATCATTACAGTTAAAATATCAAAAACAATAACAAAAAAAAGTTTTTCACCTTATGTTACATTTTTAATACTGACTAAAGGAAAAAAATTAAAGAATTAAATATTAAAAAGTTACTTATAAATTATGTAATTACAGATCAGAAAAATCTAAAGAAATGTAGTAGAAAATTTTTTAATAAAATTTAAGAGTCTGAATTCAAGGAAAACAAAAAAATAAATATTAAGATATGCCTCAATTAATTCTTTTAAATTGCATTTTCAGAAGCCACAACAACAAAAATAACATCATAAATAATTCCAGTGAAAGTTGTGAGAAGGATGTAAGTAAAGTCACAGACTTTAAGGAGAGAGAGAAAAAGAAGGTTGGCCTACAAGAAAAGACATCTCCTTGAGGATGGTGCTGGTTTGAATTTTTTAAAAGAAACGTATGGCAGGCTGAGACTTCAATAAAAACCCCAGCCGAACTTTAACAAAATTATTCTCGGTTTCAGCCACAAAAATAAACAAGATAATTAGAAAATATTTTTTAAAAATTACATTCAAAAAGCTACTAAAAATTAAATAATCTGGCATTGGTATAAAAATAGCTTCAGGGACAATAACCCAGAAGAATAATCTCATTATATGTCACGTGTATGATTTTTTTAAAAAGTCATCACAGGTCGATTTCCAGTAAAAACAGGTTTTTCCAATCAAGAAGTTTGGGACAATCAGCTAAAAATTTGCCACATACTATAACTAAACAGTGACCTCAATTTCCATATATCAAAGGGCTGGAGATTGCAAGATATATAAATAAATGCTGAGGTCTGGACAGGAACATATGCACCAGTACCTGAGTCAAACCCCAGCATCACATGCCCCCAGCACCACTGGGGATGTCCCAGGAGACCCCCCTCACCACCAGCCAAGCAGTATCACATGACCTCATTAAGCATTCGAGTTTGCAGCCCAGTTGATTAAGTAACATTGTCAGTGGCCCCAGGACCCCCTGAGCACTGCTTGGCAGACCATATTATCCCTCTCCCAACAATAACAACAATGACATAAACTGTAGGAGAATTAAATCTAATTTCTTTGTTTTGTTTGGAGTGGGAAAGTTTTCTCTTCTAAGGAATGGTAAAATAATTCATTCAGTTAAAATTGGCGAGAGAGATTTTGGTGCAGTATACCAGCAGTCCCCAGCCCTGTGGATTCAGCCTCATTATATTTGTTCACGTTTTGAAAGTCACTTCTTTAGGCGACTACATCTCACTTAAAATTCTTGCCAAGCAAAACAAAAATCAACTGATAGTAAGGAAACTATGAAAGAGAATAGGACAAATGTAAGAGAAAAGAAATGCAAGATGGTACGAAGAACTAAGAAAAGAGAACATTAGCCAAAAATAGAAACACAATACGTTAGTTAAGAACTTAGATAAGTCTCTATGTGCACTATGAATCACTATTTTTCTTTGCTAAGTAGCCAATTAATGTGTATGTATCTTAAAAAAAAAAACAGAAACCAAATGATGAAAATAATGACAAGTGAGGTGAAATCCACACCCTAATATATCACTAATGACATTTTTAATCAGTCGTTTTCAAAATGAACATCACATTTGTAGGATAAACTTTAAAATGCTCCTTTTACCATACCTTGACGCAGGAATTCCACTTCTGGGGAACTCTCCTAAATAAATAATTGTTCAGAAAATTTTGTGAGTAAAGACATTAAATATTGTGGTACTAGGAATAGTGAAAAATCTCAATAGGTTTCAACTTCAGGAGCATAATGCAATGAGTTGAATTAAATTCTTCCAAATTACAAATGTTCAGGATCCTGTGAGTGATATCATATTTGGAAATAACTATTTGGACTAGTTGAAAAATAATTTCTTGAAGGAATATGCAGCCCCTGAAAATTAAAACTATGTAATAGTGTAAAATATTGTCATCATGTGTTATATAGGTAAACTGGCAAAATATGGTCAAGGTCACGGTCCTCCCGTTGTTCATCGATTTGCTCGAGCGGGCCCAGTAACATTGTGAGACTTGCTACTGTGTTTGGCATATTGAATATGTCACGGGTAGCTTGCCAGGCTTTGCCACGCGGGCGAGATACTCTCGGTAGCTTGCCAGGCTCTTCGAGAGGGGTGGAGGAATCAAACTCGGGTCGGCCATGTTGGCTGCGTGCAAGGCAAATGCATTACCGGATGTGCTATCGCTCTAGCCTGGCAAAATATAGACACTTAAAATATAAAGTTTAAAGTAGCTCATTGGTTCCCATTTGATCCAATAATACGACTCCTGGGAATATATCTCAGAAAGGCAAAAAAGTATATTCGGAGTGACATCTGCAATTGTTTGTTCATTGCAGCACTCTTTACAATAGCCAGAATCTGGAAAAAATCTGAGTGCCCGAGAACAGGTGACTGGTTAAAGAAACTTTGGTACATTTACAATATGGAGTACTATGTAGCTGTTAGAAAAGAGGAAGTCATGAAATTCTCATACAAGTGGTACTACATGGAAAGTATCATGTTAAGCGAAATGACTCAGAAAGAAAGGGATAGACATAGAAAGATTGCATTCATCTGGGGAACATAAAGTAACAAAATAGGAGACTAACACCCAAGAATGGCCGAGATTAGTACCAGGAATTTTACTCAATTACCTGGAGGACAACCACACATGCTAGGGGAAGGGGGAGCTCAGATAGAGAAGGGAACACCAAATAAAGGTGTTGGTAGGATCCTCCCAGGATGGGAGAAGCATGCTGAAAGTAGACTATAGACCAAACAAGATTGTCACCCATTGCCTCTTTTGCAAACCACAACACCCAATAAGAGAGAGAGAACAAAAGGGAATGCCCTGCCACAGAGGCAGGGAGGGATGGGGAGGATGGGGGGTGGGAGGGATACTGGGATCCGTGGTGGTGGGAAATGGGCACTGGTGGAGGGATGGGTATTTGATCATTGTATAATTGAAACCCAAGCACAAAAATTTGTAAGTCTACAGGTGTACCTCATGATGTTTCACTAATAAAAATATTTTTAAAAAAATAAAGTAACTCATTGATGCATTGAGAAAAGACTCTGGGAACTCAACAGAATACTCAAAGTGGCCACATTTGTGCAGTGACACTGGAGTATATCTTCTACTATTTAGTTTCCTCTTTATTTAGTAAAGATGTGTCCATAGTAAGTTATTGTAGTTATTTAAGACTAATTATGACCTTAGACTAGAAAACAGGATGCCACTGGTAAGGTTTCTGGCCCTGTAGTTGAAGAGCCTGAACATAATTGGGCTTCTATTAATACTTATGTAGGAGACAAAGAATGCCCAGTACCATGTTCCTTGTTTATATTTCTTGACCATCTATCAATAACCTGACACTGGATGAGAGATTCATAGGATAGTACCGGTTCTGATGCTTTGATATCCTATATTTGCAATAGAGAAACAAACATACTAAAGCATGGACATAATATATCATTAGAATCATGATTAAGTGATACACATAAAAGAGAGTCAGTGAGTGCCAGGACAGAATGTAATGAGGAAAACTATTCTAGCCTGGGAGACAGTGGAGCATCGTTTTAAGCTGACACCTTTAAGAGGAGGCTAAACTGACACCTTGAGAGAAAGGGGATTTGCCAAGCACATTGGGGAAGGAAAGTGATGCAAGTGTCCTGTATATAGGGAGCAGCGTATGAGAACAGCCCATGTTTGAAACATTTCTGGTTGATTCGCAGATCTAAAAAAGGACTAGTATAATCTCCAGGTGATGAGCAGTATGGAGAGTGGGGTTGGGGGAGTATGAGAAATGAGACTGGGAAGACACCCAAAGCCCTAAAGAAAATGTCTGAGGTCAGGGACTCACTCTGGATGCAACAGGAGGCTCCCAAAACATTTTTAAGGGGTTGACTACATCTGCTGGTACTCAGAGATTACTCCTGACTCTGTGCTCAAGGTTCTTTCTTTATGGTGCTCGGTGGCCCTATATAGTGCCAGAGATAGAACAAGCACCATAATCCCTGTACAGCTTCTCAAATATATTTTTAAAGAGTATTTTATGTTAAGTTATGTTATGTTAAATTTTAACTAGTATATTGTTAAGTTTTAACTAGATCATTCAGGTGTGAAATAAAAATTGTGGCAGGGCAGCAGTAGCTAAGGTTTGTTGGGAGGAAAGTGATGGTAGGTATTCCTGACAAAAAAAAATGGTGGTTTTTCCTGAGTCCCCAAGAACAGATGACTGGTTAAAGAAACTTTGGTACATCTACACAATGGAGTACTATGTAGCTGTTAGAAAGGATGAAGTCATGAAATTTACATACAAGTGGTACTACATGCAAAGTATCATGCTAAGCGAAATGAGTCAGAAAGAGAGGAACAGACATAGAAAGATTGCATTCATCTGGGGAAATAAAGTAACAAAATAGAAGACTAACACCCAAGAATAGCCGAGATAAGTACCAGGAGGTTTACTCCATGGCTTGGAGGCCAGCCACACATACTAGGGGGAAAGGCAGTTCAGATAGAGAAGGGAGCACCAAATAAAGGGTGTTGGGAGGATCCCCCCAGGATGAGAGATGGATGCTGAAAGTAGACTATAGACCGGACATGATTGCCACTCAATGCCTCTTTTGCAAACCACAGCACCCAAAAGGAGAGAGAGAACAAATGGGAATGCCCTGCCACAGAGGTGGGTGGGTCAAGGGGTATGGGGGGGTGGGAGGAATACTGGGATCATTGGTGGTGGAGAATGGGCATTGGTGGAAGGGTGGGTACTCGATCATTGTATAACTGAAACCCAAGCACAAAAATTTGTAAGTCTACAACTGTACCTCATGGTGTTTCACTAATAAAAAATTTTTTTAAAATAATGGTGGTTTTCACTGGAGGTGTAAAGAGATGCGACATGCAAACACCTGTGAGTCATTTACAAATAAGTATATTTGGCCACATTAAATACTGACACTAAGTGTTGACCCCTAGGAACACAGTCCTTTTCTGATAAGTATCTTGTTTCATCTACATATACAAGAACTCAGTCAATATCCACTTGCTATGATATTGAGTTTTCCAAGAGTTATTTTCCTAAAATTTCTGATTATGTTAGTTACCTGCTTAGCCTTTTGTATATACATCATTCAATTGAAAACTATGATTGTATCTTCCAGTGGTCTCTAAAATAGCATCTTAAAAAGCCAAAAAATTTTTAACATGGCTCTAAAAGATTTGTCATGATTATTCCTCATTATTCACCTCTTTCCTTTTATATATTCTCTTTGTCTTTGGTGTATGGTCTGTCTCATAACCTGGTCCTCATTTGAGATCTTAGCAAGTCTCCATATGTGAATGGGATTGGGTGACAAACTTCATTAGCAGCTAAGATGCGTGGGCATATTATAGCAAAGGTTACTGTACAACACGCTTTCCTCCTTCTCATCCTTCTTCCCCAGAATGAGTATACATTTTCAAATCTTTGCTATTAGTATTGTCCTTGTGAATTACCTGAATGGTATGAATAGAGAATTTCTTTCATGTTTTCTGAAACTTTTGTCATCCCAATGAGAATAAGTTGTTCTAAACAATCGTTGCTACCAGAAAAATGAGAAGCCTGTGAAAAAGGTCTAAACATCCTGTAGTTTAAAGCCAAGTAAAAGCAGTCCTGGGACTGGAGAAACAGTACAATAAGCAGGGTGCTTGCCTTGCACACAACGGAGCAGAGTTTGATCCCCAGCATGCCCTAAGCACCTCCAAGCATAACTCCTGAGTGCAGTCAAGCGTATCCCTTAGCATCATTGGATGTGGCTCTCAAAAGGAAAAGAAAAATAGTCTACCTTAAACTAGCTTGGTGACCATGAGCTTACCTCCAATGCCACTGGCAGTCAACCTTGTCATTCTTATCGGGATCTCCCTGTGACCATAAGACTCAAGAGTGAGAGGGAATGGCTGTGACTCTACAGCCCAGGATGTCTGAGGAAGCACATTCCTCAGCAGCAGCTGACGGGCACACCCTACCTTTTAGGAATATTTCATACCTTTTGGCATATGAAGATATTTTTTCCTCATTTCTTCTTTACAAAGGCTATTAATTTTGTTTTAATAGCTGTTATAACTTTTCTAATTAATGCAAAAATATCTGTGGTAGAAAAGGCATATTTCGAAGAAGTCTCATCTTGAAATTGGAAATATGAGCATCATAGTGATTCAGTGACAGGATCATTCTAACTGGATTAATGGGGAAAACTTGAGGAATTGAGTGCAGAGACTAGCTGGGAAAGGCATTCGGAGGCCGCTGTGAGTCATAACAAAGGGCAGCTCAGGCATTGACCCTCTGACACAGGCACCACCAAGTATGACACCCGTGGTGGTGACAGCTCCATGGCACAGCTGTCCTCACACCTCTTTGACTGGAACCTCCTGTGACCAGTATCATGGGCATGGCTTTTGGGACACAAGAATACTTTATCCGGCTAAATTCTCACTCAAACTCAAAGGAACGGTACACTGTTTTGTAGATAAACAACAGCTCAGGAACTTCATAAACTCAAAACCAAACCTATAAGAAAGGCTAAAGGGGCTACTGTAAGACAAGACAAACCCCTAAAAGTACAACAAACCCTTACAGAAAGATAACACAAAACCCCATGACAATAACGCAGAACTCAGCATTCTGCTGCCTACAAGAAACACATCTGAACAATAAGAACAAACACAGACTCAAAGTCAAAGGATGGAAAACAACCCTGCAAGCAACAACTCCCTCAAAAAAGCTGGAGTAGCCTTACTAGTGTTGGACAACATAGATTTCAGGTTGAAAAAGATTAGAAGGGACAGTGAAGGTCATTTTTTATTAATCACGGGATATGTACAGCAGAAAGAAATCACACTCCTAAACGTATAAGCACCCAATGAGGGACCAGCCAAATACCTACAACAACTGCTAACAGTCCTTAAGAAGGACAATAGTCCAAGAAACACAATAGTAGTTGGAGACTTCAACACCGCCTTATAACCTCTGGATAGATCAAGATCAAAACTCAGCAAGGAAAGAATAGCTCTGAAGGAAGAAATAGAAGACAGAGGGCTAATAGATCTATACAGGACTTTATATCCCCCCCCCGAAAAAAAAAGAATACACATTCTTTTCCAGTGCACATAGAACATTTTCCAGAATAAACCATGTGCTGGGCCACAAAGCATACCTCAACAGAATCAGGAAGATAGACATTGTATCAACTATCTTCTGAAGATAGAAGTTATATTGTATCAACTATCTTCACGATGCACTGAAGATAGAAGTTAATCATATACAGACGCAGAAAACCAAATCAAACACCTGGAAATTAAACAACTCAATGTTGAACAAAGAGTGGGTCAGGGAAGAAATCAAGGAAGAAATCAAAAAATACGTGGAAACAAATGAGAATGAAGAGACGAGCTACCAGAACCTATGGGATGCAGCTAAAGCCATGTTAAGGGGAAAATTTATAGCTCTGCAAGCATTTCTCAGGAAGGAAGAAAGGGCCCATATAGACAACTTGACTTCACAGTTCAAGATCTTAGAATTGTACCAACAAAAGGAACCGAAACCAAGAAGAAGGAAAGAGATCATAAAACTTAGAGCAGAAATCAATGACATGGAAACCCAAAAAACAATTTGAAAGATCAATGAAACTAAGAGCAGGTTCTTTGAGAAAATAAACAAGATAGATAAACCATTAGCAAAACTCACAAAGAAAGAGAGAGAGAACCCTAATAAGCTGAATCAGAAATGAGAAGGGGAATATCACAACAGAAACCAAAGAAATTCAAAAGATCATCAGAGACTACTTTGAAAGTCTGCATGCCACGAAATAAGAGAATCTAGAAGAAATGGATAAATCCCTGGATTTCTATAATCTCCCCAAAGCTGAATCAAGAAGTTCTAGAATACCTGAATAGTCCTATTAATATCAAGGAAATTGGAAGTGCAATCAAAAGCCTTCCCAAAAACAAAAGCCCAGGTCTAGATGGATTCACTAACAAATTTTTCCAAGCATTTAAAGAGGATCTCTTGCAAGTTCTTCTCAAGCTTTCCCAGGAAATTGAAGAACAGAAACTCTCCCAAACAGTTTCTATGAAGCTCCTATCTCTCTAATACCAAAAGGCTCCTATATTTAAATCTCACAAAGTTGCCTATGGTACTGACTACAGTCTGTTCTAGCAGGGACCTTATGGGGAGGAGGATTCCTGCCTTCATACTGAGGAGGAATAGACCCACCATATCCTCAAGTGCTGAAAGGTGGCCACGAAGCTTGGCTGAGCATGTCGTACCATCCCTCTCAGCTATATTAGAGTCAAGGAAAGAAAGAAAACAAGTATAAAAACTCTTAATAAGTTCACCAACTCCAGTGCTAACTGATAAGTTACGAATGGATGCTCTTTGTGTGTGTTCAAAATGTGTGGGTGCTCACCACGTGCACATGAGGTAGCCATGAGCCGTCTCCCAATCCCTACTGGCTGCTGCCACCAATGGAGGCATGAAGGAGGGGACAGAGCCACCAGGCTGGTTGGTGATCAGTCACCATTTATTCCAATCTCCATTGCCATTCCAGACTCTCTCCTCTCATCCTAGTTTCACTCACCTTCACCCCATCCTGTTTCACTCTCTCCATCTAGTTTCCCTCTGTCCACCCATTTTCACTCTGTCCTATTCCAGTCTTACTCTGCCCCTATTTCTGTCTCCCAATGTTAGTTAAGAGCCCAACCTCCCAGGCTGGGGCAACTCTCCTAGGTGTGATAGGACAATCAACATATGTAAAGCCCTTCCTTCCAGGGAAGCTTCTCCTAAAACAAAGATCTCATTCTGTTAGCTCAAGGGCAGACTTTCATCTAAGGGCATATTTCTCCTTTCCTTAGTGCATATCCATATAAACAGTCATCTTAAGTTTACTTCTTAATATTTCTGGTAATTTTGTTTGAATACAGTAAGAGATATATTAAGCTTAAAGGGTGGCTCTCCTGGGAACATCTTTCTATAGATCCCAGACTATAGTCCTCAGGCCAGATTAGTCCTTGCTAACCCCAGCTGGGCCTTTATCCAGTTATTTCTTTTTGGGTCATGACAAACTGTCCATGACCGTGCTCTTCACTTATTATAAGTTTTATTGTGCTTGGCCTGTCCTTTTTTGATGCCAGGGTAGCTTGCAGCTTGCCCTGAGTCCATCCAAGTCCCTTCATTGGGACACTCCTTATTGTGCTAGGACCCTCAGCAACTGAGGCTTAAGTCAAGAAAATATGACAGATACCCAGGAGTAAATATTTTTTTCAGTCACACCCGACAATGCACAGGGGTTACTCTCGATTCTGCACTCAGGAATTACTCCTGGCGGTGCTCAACAGACCATATGGGATGCTGGAAATCGAACCCGGGTCGGCTGCAAGCAAGGCAAACTCCCTACCTGCTGTTCTATTGCTCCATCCCCTCCCCTAGGAGTAATTTGGAGTCAATTAACTAACTCTCAAATAACAAGAGCATAGCATCAACTGTCTTCCTTGTTTATACAAATAAGACATTGCTCTAAAGTAAACTGCAAAGGGCATAAAGAAAAGAGAAAAAAACAATATCTCACTTACAAATACAAAATCCAGAGATCCCTGAAGAATCTGACTTTACAGTCACAGGTTCTGATTAGAGGAAATGAGTGATGATTAACAGATAGTGGAAGTAGAGCACAAGGGAGAAAAGGATGAATGGAAGTGCTCCAGGAGCATTGTGATGGGTAAACTCCTAGCTTTTACTCAATAAACCTAAACTCCTTTGCCCTAGGAGGAGAAAGGACTGACCAATGTTATCCAATAATTGCCGTATAGAAAAACTCGAAGTCATACCATCTCAAAATAAAATCATACAGCAGAAAGGAAGCAAGAGAAAAAAGAAAGAGGAGAAAAAGAGGGAAGGGAGGGAGGAAGTAAAGGAGAAACAAGTTCTTGGCATTATGGTTTCTGGATAAGATGCACAAAACAAAAAGAATCAAATATTTGAAATTATCCTATGTTAGATTATTATGATTTACTGTTATTGATCAACTCATGTGATCTTCAAAACAGCTTTTGAAAGTACTTATTATTCCTCAGAAAGTATTGCACTTGAAAGTGTATGCTTTGGAGTCAGATAGCTTGGAAAGAAATATTAGCTCCACCACTTATGAACATGGCCTTGGGTGGTTACTTATAATTCTTCTCATTTAAATTCAAGTACCTCTAGAACTGTTTTGTGAGGATTAAAAATGAGTGAAGAATGAGTGCAGGAGTGTGTGCGTGTGTGTGTGTGTGTGTGTGTGTGTATGAGAGAGAGAGAGAGAGAGAGAGAGCTTTGCCACACCAGGGATCAAGCCCATTGTCCCATTGTCTCGTACACTAAATTCTCAAGTTAATATTTTTTATGTTGTTAGATGGTGAGGCTAATCCAGGTTTGATCCCCAGAGCCCCAGATGATCCCCTGAGTCCTGCCAAGAGTAATCCCTGAGTGTAGAGCCAGGAGTAAGCCCTGAGCACTTCCAAGGGTGACCCAAAATCAAAATATAAATAAATAAATGTCCACTCTTTCTGATAATTTAAAATAAAGAACACATTTCAGATATCTTCTGACCCATAAATAGGAGAAATGCCTGTTTTAACAAAAATGACCTTGAACTGAAAGGGGGAGGGAAGGAGAGAGCAAGAGCCAGCAAGGGAGCAAGCAAGAGAGACAGAAAGAGAGAGAGAGAGAGAGAGAGAGAGAGAGAGAGAAGTGCCTGGGGGAGGGGGTGGCAGGAGGGAAACTGGGGTTATTGGTGGTGGGAAATGAACATTGGTGAAGGAATGAGTGTTGGAACCCAACATGAGTGAAACCCAATCATAAACAGCTTTGTAGCTGTGTGTCTTATGGTGACTCAATAAAAAATAAATAAAAATCACTTGATCACTTGATTTCCCGTTACTCATCAATTTGCTCGAGCAGGCGCCAGTAATGTCTCCATTTGTCCCCTGTCATGTACTAGTGTAGCCCAATGGCATCTGCTCGTTCTAGGAACATTAAGAGCCTCAAACCGATCATTCAGGGTCTTGATGGAGTCTGACCAGCTCATAGGTGGGCGGCCACGCAATCTTTTGACATCCTGTGGAATCCAGTCAGCAATGGCTCTAGTCCAGCGGTTGTCTCCAAATCTCATTACGTGTCCAGCCCATCTGATTTTCAATGTCTTGGCAAATGAGACAGTGTCCCTGATTCTTGACCGTTGATGGAGGTCGAAACTCTAGATTCTTTCTCTAATCCTTTTGCTCTCAATGGAATGACCATCTCCAAATGCAACAGTTATGTGTACCTAGGTCGAGAAGTCAAGATGACGAATGACCTGGCACCTGAGTTATGCAGGAGGAAGAGAGCGGCTTGGAACATCTTCAAGAGTGTTGAAGAAATAGCTAAGAGGATGAAGAACCTCCAACTCCGGGCACATCTCTTTGGTTCCACTGTTCTTCCTGCATTAACATACGCCTCAGAGACCTGGGCCCTACGGAAAATAGGATGAGAACGCTATTTGGGTCTCTCAAAGAGGAATTGGAAGAGCTGTGCTTGGAGTATCACGCTTCACACAAATGAGAGAAATAAAAATAAATATTTTAAAAATTACCTTGAACTCGTTAAAACATCTAGAAACTGTCCTAAGCCAGGCTTCAGGCAGGCAGATGAAAGGACCCTTTCCGGCAGGCCCAGAGCAGAGGGACAGATAGGACTCAACTGGGAAAGTATGTTTAGAGCAAATACACATTTTACTGATCAGCAGCTTCTTTTGAGATGTCCTCCCTAGATGGATTCCCTCAAACATAAAATCTTCATTTTAGGCAGGCTGCCAGGTCTTTTTCCCTCTGTAGCCAAGGAGCGAACATTCCCCTCTCCCCAGCCATTTGGAAGGAAATGAGAGCCAAATCCTATTTCAGTCCAAATGATCAACATTTTTGGAAACATGTTTGGAAGGTTGGCAGAGAATAGCCCTCCTCTTTTGCCACAACTGGAATATTTTAACAATTGAAGGGGTTCTCTCCACTGTTCCTCACCCCAATTCTTTATAGCCTTGCAGAGAACTTTCTCAGCACCCCCACTGATTCCACAATATCTGTGAAGCTGTGAACATTTAAACAGAAAGATTGTTCCTAGCAGAAGCCTCGGAGGCCCTGCTTAACACAACCAGGAGGAGGAAGTCATTTCCAGAGCAAGTACTTTGTCTGCAGTGTGGGAAGCAGAGTCTCAGCTGACTAATGAAGCCTTCAGCCTTGGAGGGTCAGTGCTTGGAGGCAACAGAAAAGAGCAAGAGAGCCGGGAAAAGAATGAGTCATTTTCCCAACTTGGGAGGTACATTAAATATTGGCAGAATGTAATCATTGCAAAATGTGTATGTGTTTATTTATTTATTGGATTGGATGTACCCAGTCATTGCTTCTTCCCTCTGGGGGCAACTGGGAGAATCACATAATATGAGACTGACTCATATCTTGCTTTTACAGCTTAAACTACTCATCTCAGATCCCACAGACACAGTTATCTATTATATTCCCACCACTTCTCACACCCACTGTTGGATCTCAGTCCAAGTTTCATTTATATTCTCAAATCCTAAAACTGAAATGGATTGTGTTTCTTACCAGAGACAGACATCTCTCTCTTTCTCTCTCTCTTTCTCTCTCTCTCTCATTCTCTCCCTCTCTCACACACACATATACACACACATATCTTCACATTTCTCAGTCAGATAACTTCTTTCACTTGCATTCAAAAACTCTTCTGAAAATTGGAGATATTCTAAATTTCCAATGACTACAGCACACTCCTGTTTTCCCGACCAATTCTGCTCTTTATCTTCTTCTACCTTTAGATCAAAATTTCCTCATCTGCCAAACCAACCCTAAGTCTCTTCCTGATCCTTATTTCTATGTATCAAAACAAAAAAAGTATTATTGTTTCTTTTCAAATGAAATCTTTGCCCTTTGCATTCCAATGATGTCAGGGCAGCCGTTGATGACTTGGAGATTCTGAGTGATCTGTTCTAGATAAACATGCAAGGACTGACTGGAGTTTGAAGTTTGAACAGGTATGGCATAGTAATAAAGATGGCAGAGGTACACTTTCAATGCAATGAGTGAGTCTCTCTGCCAGTTTGAAGGATAATGGCAGCTAGCAACTCTTCAAATAAACAAAAGCTGAATGCAGTTTACTAATAGTCACAATTATCTCTGTAAGTTGATGGGGTTAGTCACCAACCTGGGGACACACATTCAAAATTTCCCTCTATTCCTAGGAAATTTGTTTTTACTTAGCAAGCCTCCATTGCCCTGGTTCTTGAGGATGAGGATGCTGATGTAGCACTCACAATGCTGTAATAGGATTAAGTAATTCAGCTATTTATTAAGTATCCTGGTTGATTTTTAATGTTTTATTGACATCATGAATTACCACTTGCTTTTCAGAGTATCACCATGAGTGGTACTGGTACCCCATAAACACTACTTGGGGGGCCCCTAAAAACCTGAAAATCGTCAGGGAAATTGTTCAGGTGATAGGGGTTAGGGTGCATGCAACATGGGCTCGACCCCAGTGCTTCCTGAACTTTCTGAACTTTCTTGGTGTAGTCCCGGAGGCAATGAACATCATTAGGAGTGGTGTGGAGCCTTAGACCCTGCCAGGGTGACTCTGATGCCCCCTGCCACCCTCACCCACCCACCCCACAGACTCAAGGGTTCAGATTAGCACCACATCCTATGGTTACTAGCCTGCTTGATTGAGTGCCACCAACTGAAGTGACCCTTTTGGGTCACTCCACAGTTCGGGAGTCTCTCCCACCCCAACACCAAAACAAACAAAATAATCTATTGTTACCATTGGCCCCAATTCAAAGAGTTAAGGACATGTCCACTCCTGAATGTAGGGTTCAGCTTGATGCATTTTGGAGTAAATTTAAATCACCACCAGATTAGCCGCACATTCTGTTACTGTGCAATATTCAAAGAAGCCTTCAATATAACATAGGTGATTTTGCTTTGGAATTTTTCCTCTTCTGTAATCAGCTGCCAAGTGTCCAACATCCCTGTCTCAAAGCAAAGAGGCATTTCCATCGCCATAAGACTTTGTCTTTCTCTGTTCGAGATCTCCCTACTCTGCTTGTCTTCAATGTCATTTTTCTACTCTACACAAAACACTTAGCGGACTTTGTGCAGGGTATAGAATGACCATGAAGAGCAATTGATGAAGCATCACTAGCAGCATACTGATACCAAAAGCCTGACAAATGTTAGGACATATAGGAGATAAAAGAGCCAAGAAATTGGTAAGGTGCAGTTAAGAAGGTTTTGTGGAAGAGGTAATATTGAGATGGGTCTATTAATAATTTATCTAATTCTTTCTGCAATTAATGACCATGGGAGAAAAGAGGTACAAACATCAGTGACAGGCTATGTGCAACACCTGCTTACCTTCATAAATCTACTCCAAAATGTCCTCCAAATTGTTTATCCAGCATTAAATACAGATTCCTTGGTCAAGCCAAAACAAGCACAACTGTCTGCCGTACATTTCCCAAGATCTCAATAACTCCATCCTAAATGGAACCACGCTAAGAATACCAAATATTCAGTATAAATTTTCTCAGCAAAAATGCTTCTCCCTTTCCTCAGAGGCATAGTTGAGATAAAGGTCCTCTATTCTTCATTCATAAATGGAGCACAGAACTACTGTTGGCTGTGGATTTACGGCTAGCTGAGCTTTCTCTTTCCTTCCGTTTTTCAGACCTATTCTCCCACATGCAGGGAGATCTGGACTGGCTGTGGCTAGTCTTCTCCCTTGCTATGCCCAGACCAGAGAAGCCTGACCAGATGCAAGCAAAGCGTGCAGCCTACTCTTCAGTTTCACCAGTGTAGGGAGAGGAAGAAGCAGCCCTTCCTTCCATGGGAATGGTAATGACGGAGTCTCAAATGTGTGCTTCTCTGCTTTTGTTTTGGGATCCTATCTGGCTGTGGATAAAAGTTCTGTGGTAAGAGATCACTTCTGGAGCTGCACATGCAGTGTTGGAGATCAAACCCAAGCCTGCCCTTACCCACTGTTCTATCCCTCCCCGCTCAAATGTGTGCTTTATGTTGGGCCAGGCTCCTGGGTTCATGGTGAGATCGGTGTGCTAGGAGACGTTTGTGCTTCTGCATTTCTTCTCTCCATCCTAAACTTCCATGACATGTCTCCATTGACTTCCTTCATCCATCTGCTAAGAATAGAATTAATGTTGGGATATTCTCTTTCAGACATGAATAGAATTTTGACCCAAACACTTTATGTTTTTCACTATATTCACGTACTACCTGTACCATTACTTTTGAAACATGTTAATAACTATAAATGGATTCACTTTTAAATCTTAGCATGGTCCTAGGCAAAAATGCCTATGATCATAGTTTGATGTTCCAATTCAGTGTGTTAATACTCATTAAAATAAATACAAGAATGTTAAAAAAGAAAAGATGTCTGCCCCTCTATGACCTACAATCATCAGAAATATGTAGACCACACTTTGGAAATTGCCTACGAATGCTCTAATTCTATGATTTTCATAGAAGAGGTTTGAGTTTGCAAGAAGGCAGGGATATGTGATACCAGTTCAGTGAGGGAAAAAAAAGCAAGCAAGAGACATGCAATTAAAAAAATGCCAGAGCAGCAGGAAGCATAAACCCTAACGTTTTTAAATAGAGATAAAAGAGCTAAGATGATCCCTGGAGAGGCAAATGTGTCCACTCTGGGCTTGCGTTTTCAGAACCAGTGAGTAAATTTCTTTTTGCATTTAGAGAGGAATATTGGCTTTTTTTCACCTGAAAAGAAAATGAATGGGGCTTTCTGCTTCTTCTGTTGCAACCGGATGGAGAGGGCATTATCCTGTAATTTTTAACGTGGTTTCATTGTAGTTTGGTGGGGGCAGTGTGGGTGAGTGGGGGGGGGGGGTGTCAGCTGAACAAATTGATGGTGTTTGTTTGCCCGTATAAGAAAGTGTGCAGAATGCAGAACATAGGTTTTGTTTGTTTTGGTTTGGGGGCCACAACATGACTGCTCAGGTCTTACCTTGGCTATGTGCTTAGGATCACTCCTGGTGGTGCACAGGAAACCAAATGTGGTGCCAGGGATCAAACCCAGGTTGGGTGCTGTAAAACAAGTGTCCCTGCCCGCTGTACTATCTCTCCAGATAGGTTCTAATGTGACCTGAAAAAAACTAAGAAAAGATCATGAAATGTTAGAAATTTGCTCAATTCCAAACTCAATGTTTTGTGTGGTTGAGTCATATCTTAACTAAAGTTTTCAAAATATTTAAATCATTTTCTCATTATCTTGCATGAGAATTCCTACCATTATCCCAAAGAGACTTTTTGGAAAAAATGATAGGGCTTGGCAATGTGTGTTTTCTGTGATCCACTCTACTGCTGAATGCCTTTTCCCCTTTCAGAATCCTGTCTCCAGCCCTCATGCACCACGTCACAAATTCTCAAGCCTGTTGATGAATTTCTCCATGACCCTGAAAAAGCTGTTCATGGGAAGGTCCTGAAACAGTGCTCCTCCCAAGCATATTTGTGAACTTTGCCTCTGTAAAGGATGGAGTAAATTGACTAGACTAAGATAGTCTAGGGTAGGATAGACTAGAATAACAGACGAGGATAATTGCTAGCTTTGGAATGAAGTGAGTGTAATTCCTAAATCACACAGTGAGCTGTTGTCTGAGAGGAAGTTTACTTTCATCTTCAATAGAGTCTATTTACCGGTTTTGCTCTGGATTATATTTGTACATGGGATCTGCCTCAACTTCTTTGGGATACTTCCCCTTGACTCCTACAATTCTAAGCCTTTCCCAAGATATCCCAGGATCTCAGTGAGACAATACCTGTGACTAGTCTTGTCTAGGACTATCTCGATGACAATGTCAATGGGGTTCTAGGACTGTGCCTTTCCATTGTTGAATATTTTAAATGTCTTTCTTGCCTCAAATGCCTGGGTCCTAACCTGCACTATAGGGCAATAATGCCAACCTTGGGACATGATTATAATGATTAAAAGAAAATAAATAAATGACCCAACATTTAGCAAATTTCCTTTGCATTGTTCACAAAAGGGATTAGGCAGAAACCAGATTGAATTCACTTCCCCACCATCACTAATAGAATTCACTTCCCCACCATTTTTAAGCCCAGGACTCAAAAATAACCCTATTGCACACTGAGAAATGGTAAGATCCTTGCAATAAGCATTTAGAAGCCAAAAGATTGAAAAGTACTACTAATGTCACAGGACTTAATGTTAGGCACACATGACGATACCCTCGAAAGTATAAAATCTGTGTTACATGAGTCTTCACTCTCCCTGTCTTCCCTCCCTGCCCCCCAACTGCTGTTTGTGGGCTGTCAGATCGATTTTGCAGCCTGTTTGAGTGGGCTGATTAGGGCCTGAGGGAGCAGCCCCAGCTCTGCACTGGACTAATGAGGAGGGGAAAGACAACTCCTCATTCCTTTAAAAAAAAACCATGCTTTAAAAAAATAAGCATTATTTGGCTCAGTTTTGCACTCTTTAATGTCTTCTAGTCATTTGGCATGAAATGTATAAATTCAAGCTTATGCTTGACACAGGAATTTTCAATTAGTCTATTTTAATTGTATAAATGTTTGGAGGATTAAAGGAAAAATATGATTCATAGTTCATTGTTAAAATGATGATGCTCTGATTAATACAATTAAGACTTTTGGTTTGCTCCATATGAAGTCCAGAAACCCAATTACAGTTTCTATCACATGTCCCCCAAAGATTACAAATATCTCACTCCAATCTGTATTTCGTTAAAATGTTTTAATTTGAAAAGGAAGTATAAGTTGAAAACCAAAAACACTGAGTTATCTTTCCATCCATAAATATTCTTCCCAAAGGCAGGGTGCATTTTAAATGCTTAGTATGCATTTCAATGTCATCAGTGTTAAGAGGCTTGGGCTATGGTAGAGGCCTTTCTGGACAAAGAACCAGCATTTCCTGGGTACTTGAGGGATTTTTTGCAATGTTGTCACTAGGCTTACAGGGGATTTAATTTGTTTTAAGGAAATAGAGAGGTACATCAAGAGATATTTGTCACTTCTTACCAGGGAAAAGGAAATTAAAACCATGAAATACCGTGAAAATTTAAGAATGGCTATTAAGGAACTGTCCATAAAGAACAATTGCTGTCATGGACATAAAGAAAAGGCAACCCATGTCTGCTGGAGGTCGTGTGAGTTGGTGCGGCCATTATTTAAAAATGATATGGAGATTTCTCAAAAAGATTAGGAATAGAGATACCCAATGATCTAGTTATTTCACTTCTGGGGAAGAGTAGTATTCCAACTGTTATTGCACCGTAGCACTGTCCTCCCATTGTTCATCGATTTGTTCGAGCAGGCCCAGCAATGTCTCCATTGTGAGACTTGTTGTTACTGTGTTTGGCATATCAAATACATAATAGGTAGCTTGCCAGGCTTTGTCGTGCAGGTGAGATACTCTCAGTAGCTTTGAGGGCTCTCTGAGAGGTGGAGAGGAATCGAACTCAGGTCAGCAGGGTGGGCCGCATGCAAGGCAAACGCCCTACCTGCTGTGCTATCTCTCCAGCCCAACTGTTATTAACCTAAATAATTTAAAATTACTAATTAAAAAAGATAAATGTATCCCCTATGTTTATTGCTACATAATTCGCAATAGCCAAGATCTGAAAACAACCTAACTGTCCATCAACAGATGAATGGATACAGAAGATGTGTATGTACACAATGGAATACTACTCTTCTATAAAAAGTATAATATCTTGCCATTTATGACATCAATGACAAGCCCTGAGACCTTGGTAACAGAACAGCAAGCTGTGACAGCAAAGCAGGGGAGGAGACTGGATATTGAGATAGTGGTGGTTGGTGGTGAGGGGTGAAGTCATATTGTAAGTTCAAACCATTAATATGGAGACTTATAAACCATGTTCCATCAGTTTAAAAAATAATAACTGGTGGTATATATAGTTAAAAATACTATACTTCCATTAAAAATGATGAAATTGTCAGCCAGAAAGGATAACACAGCAGGGAAGACTTGCACATAGCCAAGTTTCCGTCTTCAGAATCACATATGGTCCCCTGCGCCTTTCTGGGTATGATCTCTAAACTCAGAGCTGGGTGTCTGAGCACACCTGGAGTTGCCCCCCAAAGAAAATGAAATGAAAAGATGAAAGGTTTCCTTTTAGGACAAGATGAATAGAACTTGAGGTGATTATGCTAAGTGAAATAAATAAGTGAAAAATTATTGTGGAGATTTCTCTCATATATAGCACAGTAGTACTAAAGAAAAACAGGTAAAAAAATGAACAAAACTATTAATCTCTATAAATTATGGTGGCTGCCAGAAAGAAAGAGAAAGGGGGAGGAATAGGTAAAGAGGGAATTTTTGTTGGTGGAACAACACTGGAGCTTGGCAAAGAGCAAGGTGAGACTTAAGCACTTACTAGGAGTTTCAGCTAAACTCCTGCAAGGCTGCAATATGAGCCAATGACAAGTAAATTGTTGTGTGTATGTATGTGTGTATGTGTATGTGAGAGTGTGCGGAACAGAGAGAGACAGAGACAGAGACAATGAAAGAGGGTGAAAGGATGAAGGACGAAACAGAGAAGACAAGAGATCTAGCTGCTTAACATTGAATTCAGTTAGAGTTCTGACAAATCTTCTGAGATAACTCATCAACTCATGTGGGGCAAGAGGTTGTGCACAGAACATCCACAGTGCCCACGATTTAGAGAAAGCTTGTTGGAAGTCATTCAGAAATCAAGACAAAGAGATGAAATTAGTATTTCCGCTTTTTATGGAAAGATATTTTAATAGAAGAGCATCCCAACTTGTCAAATGGTTTGTCCTCTGCGTATATAAGATTCACTGTCTTCCATCTAGGTTTTTATAAAAATAAAAAGGCTATGGAAAATCTTATTCATAATTATTTTTAATAGAATTAATTGAGACTTTTGGCAGCAGTATGGCTAACAAGCCATGTGGAGCCATTCAACTCCCAGGGTGCTTCCTAAAACAAGTTTGCAAAAGCTACCTCTAGCTTTAATACATATGGAGAAGGACTTGGGGGTTGGGGAATAGTTTGATGAGAGAAAAATTAACATAAACAGAGATGGAAATGTAAAATTTCACAAGGTGAGTGAAGAATGTACCTGGTGTCCTTTCAAAGGCACAAGACTCTCCAGTGGCATAAAGGACATGAACACTAACCAGGTGTTACTATGGGCAGAGTATTGTCACTTTAGAGCCACTTCCTCTGTTGGTTTTCATTCTAACCCTCTGCAGGAAGAACAATTGTTTCCACTGCCATGGTTCATTAAGTAATGTCCCCTAGATTCCACAGTAAGGCACAGTTGGCATTCACCTCTTGTCTTTCCATCTCCAGCATCCCTGAGCTTTCTTGATGTTTCTTAGGTTTACCTGTGTACCAGACTCATCCATTGGAAAGTAAGTTTTCCAGGCCCTTTCCAGAGCTACTAAATCACAAGCTGTAGGAATGGGACCAGACGTTTCAATTGTAAATATTCCCCAACGCAACTCTAATCAGACACATCTGGAAACATCATGGTGCCCTTGACTCTAGAGGTTCCTATCATTTAAAAGGTGAGATTAAAATAACAAGAGATAGTTCTGTAGTTCAGATATACCACACAACTCTACTACCAGTCTGTCCAAGACTGATCCTTGAGACCCAAACTACAATACTTAAAATGTGTCCATTAAGGAGGCAGGCTGAGTGTCTGAACCATAGTACAATGGGTAGGGCACTTGCCTTGCATGTGGAATTCTCAGGTCCAGTCCCCAGCACTGCATATGGTTCCTCGCTGAGAACCACCAGGAGTAATCCCTGAACACAGCCAGGTGAAACCCTGCCCCCCCCCCAAAAAATAAGGAGGCAGGCTGGGAGGTAAGAAGCACACTGGTGAAGGAAAATTGACCCTGGGGGTGGGATCACTGTTAGAACATTGTATGCCCAAAACTCTATTATCGACACAATAAATCACAATGCCCAAATTTTAAAATTCACTTAAAAGGAGAAAAAGAAAATAAAGAAAAAGTGATTAAGAAAAATAAAAAGACAGATATGGTTTAAAATCAGTTAACAGGGGCTAGAGAGATAATATTGTAAGTAAGGAGTATGCCTTGTGTGCAGCCAAACCAGTTTTGATCCCCAGCACTGCATGTGGTCCCCTGAGCCCTGCCTGAAGAGCTCCCTGAACACAGAGCAGGAGAAAGCCCTGAGCACCACCAGGTGCAGCCCCAAAGCCAAAATTAAATTAATTAGTTTAATCAGTCAACTTGAGAGGACCACCTAGATTCTGCAATTAGAAAATCTAACATAGGGGCTGGCAAACATCTTCTGATAAGGATCAGGAAATAAATGTCTCAGTCCCTGTTACAAATGTGCCATTTGTTTAGTTTCAGACAAAACTCTGCGATTTGGGAAAGCAGCTTTGCCCCAATTAAAATGTATAAAAACAGACCCTGTTTTGTATTAATAGACCCCAGGCTCTTAACTGGTTTTTGCACTAAGATCAAATGCCTCTTGGAGATATCCTGACCTATTGGATATCTTCTGTTGATGGAACACCACTCCAAAAGCAGATGCTGACTTTGTTCATGCTCCTGACCACAGGATTAAGCTTACATTCATACACATAACAAGGGTAGACTGCATTGATATCTGATTTTGTTGGTTGACAATATTTAATATGGCTTATGTACAAGTCAGTCATAGTAGCAACCACTCCGGAGTTGATTGAATTAGCTTAACATGATTGAATAAACTGGAATGAAAATGTGTTCTCTAGTTTCAGAAGTTTACTAGAGTGTCACAGTGAAGCCTCAACTTATTTCAAATCCAAAGACTCTTGGATGTTGATCTGACTATGATATCTGTCACCCCATTTTGATCACCAGGGCTGATTTGGTTGATCTGGCTGTCTCAACAGATTTTCTCCTCCCGCGTCACTGCCCTTTGTGCTCGAGACATGTCAAAAAGAATGTCTTCCCCTCACAGAGACACTCCAGTTGGCTGAGTTTATAGAAGAGACTTTACTTCCCGGATAGAATCACCAAACAAGCTATCGAATCTATGGAAATCATCCATATAACTCAAAGGCATGGGCAAGCAGACAAAAGTCTCTATTTTTTGACGCTGAATAACCATGAACAAGCACATGGCCCTTCTGTATCTGTTTCCTTACTTTTCTTATTGGTGAAATGAACAGTTTGATCTGATTTATTCAGCTTTTGTCTAGATGGTCTTAACACAGTCAATGCTGAACAGGATCTTTCAAGAACATCATGGAAGGCTGGATATGATAAGAGGAAATTCAAACAGAATGATAGCGGGTGGGCATCTCTGGCTTATAGATAGATGTACTTTACTCCCTTTACTTCCACTATAGAAGTCTTAATTTACACCAAAGTGCTCTATAAATAGAGACTCCTTAAGTCTGTTGAAAAGGGAGAAAGGGGAAGAGAAAGTCAGAGGAGGGTGTCAATATTCCATTTTTAAACTCACATTTATGTGTGTGGTGTGTGTGGGTTTTTTAAAATTTTTTTTTGTTTTTGTTTAGGGGGGCACACCCATGCTCAGTGCTTACTCCAGGCACTCAGGAATCATTCCTGGTAATGCTCAAGGAATCACATCTGGTAGCAGGGATTGAATCTAGGTTGACTGCATACAAGTCTTCCCCACTGTACAATCTCTCAGACTCCTAGAACACATATTTTTGTTTGACAATTTAAAACTAACTATCCAGAAGTTAGGGTAATTCTTGGCCCTAGAGAATTCCAGAAGGAAAAATACATAGTAGAGTTATGTTTCATATTCATTTATGCAGTATGTGAGTATTTACCCATACATATCATAAAATCGTTTTAATAAGTGCTAGCGTTACTTATCCCTTTGATCCTGGCCAGCCTTGGAAGACTCACGAAGCTCTTCCAATCCAAAGTCTGTGATTCAGAGATCCACAATGGATGGTTCTTTATCCAACCCTGACAATGACAGCAGGAGTTATCCTATGGAATTCCTGGTTTCTTTTTTTACTGAATGACTTAAAATGTAAGAAGTCCAAGAAGATCTTTAAAGCCTATTTCCTAAGGCAAGTTATTCTACGCATCCTCAATTTCTCCTCAAAATGCCCATCAATAGCAGCACCAGCCATTTATTTATCTTAATTGTTCTTGATGCTCTTCCTACTGTCGCTTGCCAAGGCCTTTCACTGAGTCACTCTGACAATCTCCCGTTTTTGCCCTTTTTCTTTTCCTGACTGAGGCTTGTGATGTGCATGAAGCAGGCAGGGTTCCACCTTCCAGGGCCCACATTGCTTCTTGCTTCATTCTACCATAACTCCTCTGGACACTGTGATTCCTTTATTTATTTATCTGTTTATTTTGTTTTAGAGTACATACATGGCATGACTTAGGGTGTTCTTCTGTCTCTGCACTCAGGTATTACTCCTGCAGGGTGTTACCATATTAAATCTTGGGAATTAAATCCAGGTTGGCTACAAGCAAGATAAATTACCTACCAGATATAATATTGCTTCAGCCACTATTTTCTTCTATTTTTTATTGTTTCTGATATTCATCATAATCTTGAGTTTGTAAAATAAAGTTCATTTGTTCTTGCATATAAATAAAACTACTAACCTGAGCTTTTTTATACATAGTGGTGAGAAGGTCTCAATTACAGTCTGAATTTGTCCATTAGTCCAGGAGGTCCTAAACTGTCAAGAGATCCCTCTACTATTTTTGTCAACAGGCTTTGATCTGATTAACATCTAAGGCCACAAGACTCATTTGGACAAGATCTTACACCTCCTCCACCAGTTTTAAGTTCCAGAGATTTTTTAAATAATATTTGTGATTTTAGTTACATTTGGGGAAGTAACATATAAACACATGCATATCACTTGATCACTTGACATCCTGTTACTCATCAATTTACTTGAGCAGCGCCAGCAAAGTCTCCATTTGTCCCTGTCGCGCCAGTGTAACCCAATGGCGTCTGCTCATTCTAGGAGCACAAACAGCCTCAAACCAATAGTTCAGGATCTTGACAAAGAAGTCTGACCATCTCATAGGTGGGCGGCCATGCCATCTTTTGATGTCCCCATGGAATCCAGTTGGTAAGGGCTGTAGTCCAGCAATTGTCTCCAAATCTCATTACGTTTCCAGCCCATCTGATTTTCAAAGCCTTGGCAAACGAGACAGTGTCCCTGATTCTTGATCGTCGACGAAGATATTATCAGCCTCTTATTCCTCATCCTTCTTACTGCTGCCATATTGGTGGCTCTTTCAGGGTCAGGGGAATGAGACCCATTGTATTTACTGGTTTTGGCATATCAAATACACCACGGATAGCTTGCCAGGCTCTCCTAGAGGGATCGAGGCTTTTAGGGCAGCCTCTAATCGTCCTTGCAGATGTTCCCATGGTTCAAACCACATTTGAAACCCATCAAATATGGTGTGATAATCTTGTATTAAGTGTTTTCAGATGTGCCTAGCATATAATTAGTCATATTAGTTAAAACATTGGGCTGGAGCGATAGCACAGCAGTAGGGCGTTTGCCTGGCACGCAGCCAACATGGCCGACCCGAGTTTGATTCCTCCGCCCCTCTCGGAGAGCCCAGCAAGCTACCTAGAGTATCTTGCCCGCATGGCAGAGCCTGGAAAGCCACCCGTGACGTATTCGATATGCCAAACACAGTAACAACAAAGTCTCCAATGGAGACGTTACTGGGCCCGCTCGAGCAAATCGATGATCAACGGGAGGGCCTTTACCTTACCTTTACCTTAGTTGAAACATATATTCAAGAGTAGTTTAATGGTTTTAACCTATTTCTAAGTGGCCAGCCGATAGTGCAACAGGTAGGGCATTTGCCTTGCAAGCAGCCCACCTGAGTTCGACTGCTCCATCCCTCTTGGAGAGCCTGGCAAGCTACCTAGAGTATCTTGCCCACACGGCGGAGCCTGGCAAGCTCCCCATGGCATATTCAAGAGATGCCAAAAACAATAGCAACAAGTCTCACAATAGAGACGTTACTGGTGCCCGCTCGAACAAATCAATGAACAATGGGAGGACAATGCTACTACAGTATATATGTGTATATATATGCTTGTATATATGTATATAAATACATATTGTTCATACAACCATTTTCCAGATGTTTGACTATTATTTTTTCTCCACTTTTTTCACCACCTCTAAAGACAACCCAATCCTGAATCTTTTTATACATGAAGTTCTTTATACCATTGAGGTTATTCTTTTTAAGGTTTCTGGAAATGCAATTAATGCCAAACGTCAAAAGTTCTTCATGATTCTTTTGCAAGGCAGTTTTATCAGTAAACAAACCCACAAGTCAAGCATGAGGCAGTCTGTGCCTTCAAACTTACTAGCACAAGCTTGGAAATTTATTCTTATTCTTTATTTTTTAATTCTTATTCTTTTAAACCAAGGCCAGGTTTAAATAAAGAAGCTTTCTTTGTATTTCTGAAAGCAAACTTCTCTCTATGGAACAAATCAAAGTGGAATCTTAAGCAGGAGAAATTACAGAAGCAGCCAGGATGACTCCAGGGAGAGGTATGAAATCAACAAAGTACAGAAATAAACGTTATTCTATTAAAAAAAGAGACTGTTTATCAGGGCCAAGGATGTAGCACTGATACAGAGCAAGTGCTTCCTAAGAATGAAGCTCTAATTTCTATCTCAGCCACCAAAAAAAAAAAAAGAAGAAGAAGAAGAAGACTGAGCAGTCATTACATCATTTTCAGAGGTCCTAATAAGGCTCAGTAACTCATTTGCACATGTATTTCAAGGACCTGGATGCACTAGCTGACAATCTATACAGATTTTCCTGAGTTTTGAAGGAGGCACCAGAGGAGCCTGTTAATACAGACACACAACCATCGGAAAGAACAGGGATGATAGACTTGGGAGTACAGAGAGATGTTCATGTGGGACAAAGAATTTTATCTACCTCCTGGACCTCGGTGCTCTCATCTGTGCATTGGGAGTTCTAACATCTCTACTCAGAAGTATGAGGTGTGAGAGAAGACATCCTGGCTGGCAATTTTGGTGTGAAGTTGAACAATGTTTAGCCCCTTCTCTCCCTTCAAGGATATTTACTTATCACAGAAAAAAATCCCAAGTCCTTATTTATTATACTTTTACATCATATCTTGATAATAGATTTATTGACTCAGCAATTTCTTCACTGAGATTTTTATAAATTCCTAACTATGATAAGCTAAAATCTTGGAGAGTTTGTGTTTTCTTCCCCCTTCCTTTTTTTCTGTAACCTCTCTAGCAATTTCTTCAATGAATATACATATTTTGTCCCAAAATTTAGCTTCTCTCCGATTATTTATCAGATGTCAGTGAGTTTTCTAACACAGTATCCCAATCTGGTTTGTGTCATTTTGTTCATTTTATTCATTTTGCTCATATGTATATAGTGCGACAACTATGCTCAGATAGACTCTCAATAGTTCTGATAACTCCGTGGTTGGTATATCAACAGTATTCTTAAAAACTTGAACTCAGGTGGTTTAAATCAGATGTGATTTTAAAATTGCTATCAAATTTCAATTGGGTTATGCGAAAGGAAAACTAAGTCCACAATAGCAGAGAAGGCAGTGTTTCAAGAAGCTTTTGGAAAGTACCCAGATTACTCAAACATACTTCAGACTTCAGAAAGTCTGAAATGTGTAGTGCCAGGTTAGACACTGATGAGTCTATAAAGATAACACTGTGTTTCCAAAACTGAATACAGCAACACAGTACCCAAGGGTTAGTAGAGTTTGATGTAAAGGGAAATATTGACGAAGACTATTTGTAAGAGTTGTAAGAGATGCTAAATTCCTGGCAGTCAAGATGATAGATGAGATTGTTGAAAGATTTATATGAGTTATTCTGAACTGTGGTATACTATTCATCTGCTTTGTAGGCAATAGCCTGTTTGAGTGAATCAAAGTGTTTTTTCATTTTTCCGTATAAGAATTAACCCAAGCTCTCATACACACAAAATACTTAACTGCTGAATTATGTCCCCTCCCCATCAATAAAAAGTTTGCACTGTAGCACTGTACTCCCATTGTTCATCGATTTGCTCGAGTGGGCACCATTAACGTCTCCATTGTGAGACTCGTTGTTATTGTTTTTTTGCATATTGAATATGCCACGGGGAGCTTGCCAGGCTCTGCCATGCAGGCGGAATACTCTCGGTAGCTTGCCCAGACTCTCCAAGAAGGACAAGGAATTGAAGCCAGGTCGGCAGTGTGCAAAGCAAATGCCCTACCCACTGTGCTATCTTTCCAGCCCATAAAAAGTTTAAGAAACTAAAATAAAACTTATGCATTTTATGTTACAATTTACATATACATATTAACTTATAATCTACCATATCCAGTACTTACAAAATTGTACACCTAAGAGAAAATTCAGGAGGATTCGTCTCATGGAAGCAATGAGTATAGAAAGTGTTTCCTATTCTCATATCCTCTTGGCAGGCAAAATTCCTTGCTAAAGGCAGTTGTGAAATCTTTCTTGACCTATAGTTTTATATGTATATTCCTGTGTATAGGCTTAAGACAAAAGAGAGAAAGCAGTAAAGAGGAGTGAGGGGGATGCAAGAAAAAGGAAGAAAAATAGCTCTTTTTTAAAAAAAAATTTATTGAATCACTGTGATATAGACCATTGCAAAGCTGTTCACGATTGTATTTCAATCATACAGTGTTCCAACATCCATCCCTCTACCAGTGTACATTTCCCAGCACCAGTGTCCCCAGATTCCCTAATTCTTAAGCAGGAATATGTTACTATCTCCCAAGCTCCAAACATTGGCATAAAAATTAAAATCTTTATTTTATTTACTTCAAAAGCACTAAAGCTTTTTCTGTCAATGCATTTTAAAAATATTTTTTGTCCTGTGCTGTGATAACACGGCTCTAATAGCATTAACATGTGGAGTGACTCTGGTGGGATATGTTTTGGTAGGGGGAAGGGCTTGGTTCAAACCTGGCCGTGTTCAGGGTTTACTCCTGATTCTGTATGCAGGGATAATTCGTATGAGTGCCCAGGAACCAAGGCAGTTCCTGGGATTGAACTAGGGTCAGTCTCATGCAGTACAATTCCTTAATCCATGTTGTATCTCCCCTGTCAATAGTTTATAATTTTTATGTACAGCTATTACACCTCATCACCACCAAAGTACCCTAAACTCTCTACCACTGTCTTTATGTTTGTTACTCCAAGTCTTCCTCTCCATCCTTCCTCTCTCCCTTCCAGTTATTTTTTCATTTTTTATAATTTTATTTATTGAAACACTGTGAGAGCAGTTACAAAGTTTTCAGGTTTAAGTCTTGGTCATTTGCCCCCATGAGTGGCTCTCCGGCACAGCCATGGCTCCAGAAGCACAAGGACTTAATGCAGAGCCCGGCAACTTGCAGCAGAAAAGTGAATGGACTACGCTTTAATCCACGCCACCATGCCTGCCCGGAGGGGAAAGGGTGTTTCTCCCTTCCGCCTTTTTCCCTCTGGAAAGAAAGATGGCAGCCGCTTCGGAGCTTTGTGGAAAGCCAGGTATGAGCTGGTCGTGATGGGGCCACTAAAACCTCATGGGAAGGGGGGGCATTCCCGGCTCATCCTTCACGCCCTACCGAGGTCACGAGTTGCCCCCCACGAGCGGCTCTCCAGCATGGCCATGGCACCAGAGCACAGAGACCAATCTCATAATTATCTGATCCTCAGCAGAAATACTTACAGGGTTAATAAGTAAAATACCAGAAATCCAAAATCGCGCGGCCGCTATCATTTAATTCTTGTGACCAGCTGTAGAAAACAAATTATTTCACAATGCCTTTTCAGCATGTCTGATTTGGGGGTGTAAACTCTAAATAATAATGGTTCATCTTTTGTTGAAACAATGAATCGAGTCAAAGTAGATAGAGTGTTAACTAGAATTAAGCTGCCTCACAGGCATTGGGAGGTTTGGGGGTCGGTTATTGGGGTTCTCCGTGGTGAAAAATAAGTATTGGTAAAGGGAAATGTGTTTGATATTTGCATGACCTAGACTAAAACCTGAAAGCTTTGTAACTTTTCCCACAGTGATTCAATAAACAAATAAATTTTAAAAAAAAAGTCTTGGTCATACAATGAAACACCCATACCTTCACCAGTGCCCATTCTCCACCCCCAACAACCCCAGTATACCCCCCATCCCACACCCTCCCCCTACCTGTGGGGCAGATGATTTCCACATTACTCTCTCTCTACTTTGATCACATTCAATATTTTGACACCAGACCCACCATTATCATTTGGGATTTTACCCCAACACTCAGATCTGCTGAAAATGCAGCCATAGACAGTTTGTTTTCTATTGCTGGTTATGAAAAACATATGATGTCGTGTAGCTGTAGTAGTGGCAGCACAATTTTGAAATTCCAAAATTTTAACAATTAAATCTGGAGGGATTTCTGCCAAAACCTGCTGGGTTCCGAGATTTGTTCCTGAGTCTCTTGGATCATGGACATTAAACAGCTTTATCAGGAGCCAAAGAGGCTGTTTGTGGGCAGCGACTTGTGGGGGGAGTGGAGGATGTGGAGGAAAGGGCTGGCTTCACCCCCATCCCATGAGGCCCCTCATGTCTCATCACTGAGGGCCCAAACCTGACTGTCCAATGGCCTCTGGAGGATGGCAGCTACCGAGCCACACAGGGGGAGCAGGTGGAGGGACAACACCCTTTTCCTCCTGGGGTGGCCCAGCAACAGTAACCTACTGTGGGGTTCAGACACACATCATCCAAAAGCCTCTGGGTTTCAAGATTTGTTTCTGAGTCTCTGGGATCATGGCCATTAAAAGGCTTGATCAGAAGGCAGAGAGGCCGTTCGTTGGTGGTGACTCAAGGTCTCATTAGGGTGGGGGGGAAAGGGCTGGCTCCACACCCATCCCGTGAGGTCCCATGTGTCTCGTCACTGCGGGCCCAAACCTGACTGTCCAGTGGCCGCTGGTGGATGGTGGCCACCGAGCCACCTAGGGGCAACAGGCGGAGGGACAGCACCCTCCCCTCCCCCCCCTGCCCCGGTGAGGGTTAACGACAGTAACCTACTGCGCCGTCCAGATGCATTTCTGCCAAAAGCTGGGTTTCAAGATTTGTTTCTGAGTCTCTGGGATCATGGCCTTTAAGCAGCTTGATCAGGAGCCAGAGAACCTGTTCGTGGGCAGCAACTCGAGGTCTCTTTGGGGTGGGGAGGAAAGGGCTGGCTCCACCCCCATCCTGTGAGACCCCATGTGTCTTGTCACTGCAGGCCCAAACCTGACTGTCCAGTAGCCTCTGGAGGATGGCGGCCACTAGGCCACCAGGGGGAAACAGGCCAAGGCACGAAACCTATTCCCACCTGGGTTGGCCCAGTGCTGGTAATCTACTGCAGGGACCGGACGCATTTCTGCCAAAAGCCATTGGGTTTCGAGATTTGTTTCTAAGTCTTTGGGATCATGGTCATTAAGCAGCTTGATCAGGAACCTGAGAGTTCATGCCTCCAAATATATAGCTGAGTTTGTGGGTGTGTCTCCCACATACCTAACTTTTGGCCATTTACTTTCTTGGTAAACATTGCCCCAAGATTTTGGGGTCTGGCCAAAAGCACAGCAGCAATTTTGGGGTATCTGGAAATCCGAAGGCGCCATCAGGCTGCTAATGCACTTGCCTCACAGGTACAGATTGACCTGTTGGCAGCACCATATCCCCTCCCTTCCAGTTTAATCATGTGAAATTTTGTAATCCAAGGTCAATTGAATGTACCCTGAAGTATCTTCATCTGAATGGATCTTCCAATTATCTTCAAGTTCAAGGCAGAAACAAGAATATAAAAGCATTTTGTGGTGGGGAGGGGGAAAGAGACTTGCTACTTGTGGTAGAATTGAAGTTGGAACACGGTGTGCTTGAAACTCTACTGTCCTCCCGTTGTTCATCGATTTGCTCTAGCGAGCCCAGTAACGTCTCCATTGTGAGACTTCTTGTTACTGTGTTTGGCATATTGAATACTCTTCGTAGCTTGCCAGGCTCTCCGAGAGGGGTGGAGGTATCGAACCTGGCTCAGCCAGGCTGGCTGCGCGCAAGGCAAATGCCCTACAGCTGTGGAAACTCTACTATTAAAAAAAAAAAACTTTGTAGATCATGGTGACTTCATGTGAAAAGCAAAATTAAGAAAAAGAACCCCTTCAAAATATCTATGTGTGCACACAGAAGTGCATATTTTGTGTTTGGAAAGGATCCTAAAGGGGCTGGAGAATGGGTTCACCTCATGGAATTACAAGCAATTTTTAAGAACATTGGAAAAATTCTGTTTTCAAACTGTTCCTGACTGTTTCAGCCCTGTGGTGTCTTCATTGTTTATGGCTTTTATGTACAGCTGTTATGCCTCATCCCCTACTGAAAATCCTCCAAGGACCCCCTACCTTCTCTGTGGATTTTCTTCCTTCTCACCCTGCTCTTCCCACATTTTGCTTCTCAGATTCCCTGTCACTCTGTCTGTGGAAATCCTGCTTTAGCCATGTGACTTTCAAAAGTAGCACTAGGCAAGTCTGATACATCCAAACCCATCCTAGAGGATGCAATCCTTGCTACCTTAGAGGACCACTGCCCTACAAAGTAGAATCTGTGTGCCAGGCAAGTGATGCATGGACACACACACACACACACACGTGCACACACACACACACGTGCGTGCGCACACACACACGGTGGCACAGAAAACTGGTTGCACCCTGAATGTTCCCTCTCTCTTCTCTATTATTTTGCCTCTCTCCTGCCCTTCCCCTCAAACTTGGTGCACCACACTCCCAATCATCTGTCCCCTTTTCAAGAAGTTTGGTTCACTCCTAGTGTCACAATGAACAACATTTGTAATCATTAAAAAATAAATAAATAAAAAACCACTAGGTCACATTCTAATCATATATCTCTTAAGGAATTTTTAATATGATAAATCAGATTTATAGACTACTTACATGCTTTACAAATTATTCATGGTATGGTGAAGACTTTCTTTATTTTATTTTTTAGTGAAGCAAGATAGTTTTTATTGAATTATACTTAATTAGAAAAATGTTATGGGCAGACAGGGTGGGAGGAAATTGTAAGAAAGAAATGGATGTTCAAGAGAGAATGCGAAATTGGAAGAGCAAGTAAGTAAGCAAGCAAAGAGAGCTAGAGACAGCAAGTGAGATGCATGTGCAAGGGAGAACACAGGCTTGAGAGGGCAAGTCAATTTTTTTTTTATTTTTAACAGTGAGACATCATGAGGTACAGTTGCAGACTAACAAATTTTTGTGCTTGGGTTTCAATTATACAATGATCAAATACCCATCCCTCCACCAGTGCCCATTTCCCACCACCACGGATCCTAGTATCCCTCCCACCCCTCATTCCCCAATCCCTCTGTGACAGGGCATTCCCCTCTGTTCTCTCTCTCCTTTCGGGTGTCGTGGTTAGTACTGGGAATTTTACTCCATGGCTTGGAGGCCAAGTCAATTTTTTAAAAATTAAAAGTAGAAACACCGGCCATATTTACAGCATTCAGCCAAAGAGAAGGACAACATGGAGGGCGGGATCCACAGATCCTGAAGGAAAAAAAAATAAATAAAAAACAGGTTCCAAAAAGAGCCGAGATCATCGGGAAGCCCCAGATGGGGTAGGTACCGCATCCCGCCTCCCCCAGATGGAACCCCGGTGACCAGAAGCCTCTACAACCACAGCTCGAGTATGCGGGAACTTGGACTTTTCCTCAAAACCGCGCGGCCGCTCATGCGGCCGCGCAACATCTCTCTATATACAGAGTGATCCATGGGAAGTAAACCACCCAACGTTTCTCTCTGAAAATCATAGTTAAGCTTGGAGCACGGCCACAGCCCCAGAAACACAAGGACTTAATGCATAACCCAGCAGCTTGGAGCAGAAAAGTGAACGGACTATGCGTTAATCCAGGCCATCAGGTCTGCCCGGAGGGGAAAGGGTGTTGCCCCATTCGCCCTCTCCTCTCTGGAAAGAAAGATGGCGGCCACATGGGAGCCTTGTGGACAGCAGGTATGAGTCGGGGGAGCGGGGGCGACTAAAACCTCATGGGAAGGGGGGCGTTCCGGTCCATCCTTCACGCCCTACCGAGGTCACCAGTTGCCCCCCACGAGCAGCTCTCCAGCACGGCCACGGCCCCTGAAGCACAAGGACTTAATGCAGAACCCAGCACCTTGGAGCAGAAAAGTGAAAGGACTATGCGTTAATCCAGGCCATCATGTCTGCCCGGAGGGGAAAGTGTGTTGGTCCCTTCCACCCTCCTCCCTCTGGAAAGAAAGATGGCAGCCACATGGGAGCCTTGTGGCCACAGGTATGAGTCGGGGGAGCGGGGGCGACTAAAACCTCATGGGAAGGGGGGCGTTCCGGTCCATCCTTCACGCCCTACCGAGGTCACCAGTTGCCCCCCACGAGCAGCTCTCCAGCACGGCCACGGCCCCTGAAGCACAAGGACTTAATGCAGAACCCGGCAGCTTGGAGCAGAAAAGTGAACGGACCATGCGTTAATCCAGGCCATCAAGTCTGCCGGAGGAGAAAGGGTGTTGCCCCATTCGCCCTCTCTTCTCTGGAAAGAAGGATGACGGCTGCATGGGAGCCTTGTGGACAGCAGGTATGAGCCGGGGGAGCGGGGGCGACTAAAACCTCATGGGAAGGGGGGCGTTCCGGTCCGTCCTTCACGCCCTACCGAGGTCGCCAGTTGCTCCCCACGAGCGGCTCTCCAGCACGGCCACGGCCCCAGAAGCACAAGGACTTAATGCAGAACCCGACAGCTTGGAGCAGAAAAGTGAACAGACTATGCGTTAATCCAGGCCATCAGGTCTGTCCGGAGGGGAAAGGGTGTTGCCCCAGTCGCCTTCTCCTCTCTGGAAAGAAAGATAGCGGCCACATGGGAGCCTTGTGGACAGCAGGTATGAGCCGGGGGACTGGGGGCGACTAAAACCTCATGGGAAGGGGGGCGTTCCAGTCCGTCCTTCACGCCCTACCGAGGTCACCAGTTGCCCCCCACGAGCGGCTCTCCAGCACGGCCACAGTCCCAGAAGCACAAGGACTTAATGCAGAACCCAGCAGCTTGGAGCAGAAAAGTGAAAGGACTATGCGTTAATCCAGGCCATCATGTCTGCCCGGAGGGGAAAGGGTGTTGCTCCCTTCTGCCCTCCTCCCTCTGGAAAGAAAGATGGCAGCCACATGGGAGCCTTGTGGACAGCAGGTATGAGCGGTGGGTGTGGGGGCGACTAAAATCTCATGGGAAGGGGGGTGTTCCAGTCCGTCCTTCACGCCCTACCGAGGTCGCCAGTTGCCCCCCACAAGCGGCTCTCCAGCATGGCCACGGCCCCAGAAGCACAAGGACTTAATGCAGAACCCGGCAGCTTGGAGCAGAAAAGTGAATGGACTATGCGTTAATCCAGGCCATCAGGTCTGTCCGGAGGGGAAAGGGTGTTGCCCCAGTCGCCTTCTCCTCTCTGGAAAGAAAGATGGCGGCCACATGGGAGCCTTGTGGACAGCAGGTATGAGCCGGGGGACTGGGGGCGACTAAAACCTCATGGGAAGGGGGGCGTTTCGGTCCGCCCTTCACGCCCTACCGAGGCCACCAGTTGCCCCCCACTAGTGGCTCTCCAGCACGGCCACGACTCCAGAGCACAGAAACCAATTTCTTAACTATCTGACTTTCAGTAGAAATACTTCCAGGGTCAATAAGTAAAATAGCAGAAATCCAAAACCAACATATAATTCTTGAACCCAGCTGTAGACAGCAAATCACTTCACAATGCTTTGTCAGCATGTCTGACTTGGGGGGGTTGGTAAACTCTAAATAATAGTGGTGAATCTTTTATTGAAACAATGAATCTAATCAAAGCAGATAGAGTGTTAACTAGAATTCATCTGCCCCACAGGGACTGGGAGGGGTGGGGGGTGGGGTTTTATTGGGGTTCTTCATGGTAAAAAATAAGTTTTGGTAAAGGGAAATGTGCTTGATATTTGCATGACTGAGACCTAAACCTGAAAGCTTTGTAACCTTTCCCATGGTGATTCAATAAATAAATAAAAAAAAAAAGTAGAAACACCATCTGACACAGAGCTCACTTCTCAACATTCAAATACAAACACATTTCTTTGCAAAAGATGTTTACACACCTTTGTTCATTGCACGGTTGCTCCAAATAGCTAAGACATGCAATCAGCCTAAAGACCATGAACAAATGACTGCATCAAGAAGATGCAGTCTATAGATTCAGTGAAATACTACTATATATAACTATTGTGAAAAAGGAAATCTTTTTTTTTGTGACAACTTGAGTGAAGATGATATGAATAGGAGATGATTATGTTAAGAAAAATAGGAAATAAACATCATCACTGATGGCTTCTCTCAAATGTAGAGAATGGACAACTCTAAAATTTAAAAAAAATGGTGATTCCCAGAGGGAAGAGGTTGGGGTGGGAGGGAAAAGAAGAGGGACCTCCGTCTGATCATGAGGATGGTGCTAGAACATTGCTGGAGGATGTGCTTGTGCCTCTCCATACAGACAGGTACGAAGTTGTACTCCTGAGATTCTGTGGCATTGCGAGTAGATGGCCAATCAACACAGTTGTATATAAAAATTAACAAATGTGATCATTGACCTTCCTTTTCCTCATCTTCAATACTGTCATACCCCATTCTACCCTACCTGTATCTGTATCTAAAATCATCAATGATAACTTGTATTTCGAAAGCCTAAGGCACCAGAGTGCTTTTCCCCCTCTTTATTTACTTTCCTTCTCATACTTTTTTGTTTATCTCCCCCCCCCCCGCATCTCTATAGCACAGAAACCCCAACACCCATCAGGCCCAAGTATTCTTCCTGGAGGGTAGGAAATGGAAGAGATGGTACGACCACCCACTTCCTCTCAGGCTTGCTGCTCCTTCTCTGCGTCTTTCCTTAAAGACTCAGCTTTTTCTCCTTTCTGTGTTTCCAACAAAATGTCTCTGTAGTGGAGCCAGTCTGAAGAAATTTCCTGCCTATATGGAATAAAGGTTCTTGCATTTTGACACAGGCTACTCATGGATCAATATTATTGATATGTGTTAACTAAATACTCTTATGTAATAAATAGTGTGTTGTACTTCTGTCCTAGAAGTCTTTGAAATCTTTCTCCTCTTTTTCCTGGCTTGCAAGTACAAAATGGCTGAAGGGCCATACCCTTCATTAAATCTCATTAAAGCGAAGTTCAAATGCAAATCATTTGCTTTATGCTTTCTGAATTCAGAGAAGACAGGTTGTTTAGAAGTGCAATGTCGTTTTTTAGAAGTGCAGAATGAATAAGATAGGGAGGAAGAAGAAATCCAAGGACAGTAGAAATAAGGGCCAGGTGGATTGGTCCATGATTGGGAGAAGAAAGAGGAGGAGGAGGGGGAAGAGGAGGCAGGGGGGAGGAGGAGGAAGAAGAAGCGAAAGAGAAGGAGGAGGAGGAGGAGAAGGAGGAGGAGGAGGAGGAAGAGGAGGAGGAGTTTCATAGAAAGAGAGCATAGTAACTGAGGCAGGATCCAACCAACACCAAGAATAGCACCACCAATAGTTTCTGGCCCTTGCCTTATTTATTAACGGAAATGTAACCACTGTAAAAGACAACTTAAGCCCGCTCTTGCTCTGTCCAGGTTGCCTGGTGGGACAGTGCCTGGTGGGATCCCCCCCAGTGTCTTCATCTATGTCATATCCTACACCCTGGCCCAGATACCAATCTCCAAGCTTCACATCCAGGTGTGCTCCAGGGAATTAGGATCGTTCTCGCCCCTCTCTTGCCCCAGTCAGTTTGCTTGACCTAACAGTACCACACTTGGACCCCTGAGTCTCTTCTTACATCCCTAGCTGCCACATTCAAACCAAAAATTATGTGGACAAGTTAGCTTTCCTGCAAAAGTGTTAATATATCCACTCTTCACCCCTGTAGGAGCAGAGTCCTAATTCAGGGACTGGATGCCTCCATAAATCTCTGGTAACTAAGTATTGTAATAAGTTGAAGACATCCTTGTCATACTCAATACCACTACATGGTAAAAAAAATATGAACATCAGAGATACAAGCAGTAAGCATCTGGTATAAACAACTGAACAGATCAGTACTCAGGTAATTAAGAATCTAAAACTCAGCTGCTGTGGTAGACAAGGACAGAAGTCCAGGCAAGTTCTAAAACTCATCAAAACTTTCAAGCCTCAAATCAACACTCACTACACTGACAATAGAAATTAAAGCAAGCACTGGCGATCGAAATTAAGAAATCACTTGAAGAGAAATTCAATGAACTCAAAGAATTGATTCAGAGTATGAAAGATTCCCTCCAAATTGAATTGATAGAGCTAAAGAACCAGAATTTCACATGCTGAGAATCATATAGACAAACTTGAAGACAAAATTCATGTCAGCATAGATAAAAAGTGTCCAAAGAAAAGAGCAAAAGAATGAGTGAGGATATAAGGTACTTAATGGATAACAGAAAGAGGAATAATCTCCAAATTATAGAAATTCTAGAAGAGGAAGAAGTAAAAGTGGAAGAGTAATTAATGGAAGATATAATAGCTGGGAACTTCTTTCTCTCTCTGGAGGGAGGCTAATGCACAGATCCAAGCACAAAGAATAACAAATAAAATAAACCCAAAAAGAACAGCACCAAGTCACATCGAGATCAAGTTGGCAAAAGCCAAACTACTACTGAAAGATCTGAAGACACACTAATTAAAGACAGACTACTTAATGCATTAAGCGGGAATAAAAGCCTCTAATATAAGAGAAGTAACATAAAAGACACAACGCATCTTTCATATGAAATTGTACAAATGAAAAAAGATTAAAATGACATAGCTAAAGTACTGAGTGAAAAAGACTTGCTACCTAGATCCCACTAGCTGGCAAAGCTCTCCTTTAGAGGGATGGATAAATCTAGTCTCAGACAAACAGGAACTGGCACCATTTGCAACAACTAAACTATTCCTGAAAGAAATACTGAAAGCCCGCTTGCATAAAGCAAATAGTCAACTGTATAAGCAACAACCCCACAAAGAAAATGGCAACACAGCCCTTTATATCAGCAATATCCCTGAATGTCAATGGACTAAAGTTTCCCATCAAAAGATAGAGTGACTGGATGAATCAGGAGGCAAAAATATATCTCTCTACTACTTAGAGGAAACACATCTAAAATCACAGGATAGATACAGGCTCAGAGTGAAAGGATAGAAAAACAATAACAACCCAATAGTAAGTAAACAAATAAAAATCTGGGATAGCCATATTTATGGCATACCAAGTGGCATTCAACCTAAAGAAAGTAACTAGAGATTGAGATGAACACATCTTATTGGTTAAGGGGAAAATAGACTTAAGTACTAACTTAATATATACACACCAAATGTATGGACAGCAAAATTGGTAAGACTTCTTGCGTACTGACCTAAGAACTCACATGAACAGAAACACAATAGTAGTGAAGACTCCCACTCTCCACTGTTGCCACTGGATATATCAACAAGACAGAATATCAGTTAAGACACAAGAGCCCTGAATAAATAGCTACCACATCCTCAAAAAGTCAAATACACATTCTTCTCTAATGCACAGAAAGCAAAGTCAGAAGAGGAAAGAAAAATACTAGATAATCATTTATCTGTGGTCTGTAGAATGACAGGGTGAGGGAAAGCAAAGCGTCAAAGGGGAGATACAACGGTCACCGGGAAACCTGGACTCTGGACTCAAGGAAGGGGAAGGGAGGAAGTTGAAGATGAGAAAGTAAGGATTGGCAAGGGGCTGGAGTTATAGCACAACGGGTAGGGTGTTTGCCTTACACGTGGCCAACATGGGTTTGATTCCCAGCATCCCATATGGTCCCCTGAGGACCGCCAGGAGAAATTCCTGAGTGCAGAGCATCGCCAGGTGTGACCCAAAAAGAAAAAATAAGATAAATGAGAAAGTAAGAAGAGGCAGATGACAGGAAACGGGCAGGGGGCAGGAGCCCCAGACACATAGGTGGTGAAGAGTGTTTGGGAATATCTATCTGAACCATAGAACCAATAAAACTGAAAGCATGAGATCCAAACTGCAATAACCAAAGTTTAAAAAGTGCCTGTCAAGGAGGCAGGACTGGGGTGAGAGAATGGGGAAGGAAAAGGGGAAATTGGTGGAGGGCTGTTGACACTGGGGAAAGGATAGTTGTCAGAAAATTATATACCTGAAACTCAACTATGAGTAACCCTATAAATCATGGTACCTGAATAAAAAATAAATAAATTACCAAAAAAAAAGAGATAAATTAAAATCTCTCACTCCCTTCCCCCATACTATAGCAAGCAGAAGCCCAGAGAAAGCCCCTCCAGAGACTGTTATTGAGCCTCTCGAAATCTTGGTGAGCAGGAAATCTGGGTCACAGTTGATGCAATTTAAACAAATAGAGAGGTGTGACATGTATTCTACTTCTGAAGTTATGGAGTAATTGCTACCTGTTGTGTAAGTCCTACATCCTGTCCCACAAGTTTGTCAATCTTTTCACCCACAAAACAGGAAATTGAAGTTGAAACTGATCTAGGTAAAAGAAGAAAGGCAGCTCATTCTCATCTGAACCCACCATCTAGGGATGCATATCCCTTAGGAAGTCTTCACTCACGATTTGTCTAACTGCTAAGCACAATGAGGGCTCTGACCTCTCAGAGATTTTTCCTTCTATTTCCTTCAAGAGAAAGAGACCTTCACAAGCAAGTGAACCTCCATGATTTGTTCCCAAATTTTCTATTCTCCACCAGCCACCTACCATGTTAGAGCGCCAATGGTCTTCCTGCATGTGGTCAGAACTCAAGTCTGGGAATAGAGCCATGCTCTGAGTAGCTGAAGTGTCCACTGTGTTCCATAATATTCCATTTATCTTTCAAGAAGAAAAGGCAAGCAGAACCATATTGACAGCTCTGCGGCTTGGCTAGCCTGGCCCCTTTGATAGCTTTGCTGGCCCCCATACCATACCTGCTTAGCTTGGGATTCTGGGCTCATTTCTTTAAAAGTTCTATTAGTTTAGTCGTGTTTAGTTGTGGATGCCGTGTTTAGTTGTGGATGCCGTGTAAAAGGAACTTGGACTTGACCTGATTTGGCATCCGGTCAGATTTGCATTTTAGGCAGGACTCTGGGACCAAAGCAGAGATGGGATGTTAGATCCATATAGTCTCTGTCACCACTCAACTCTTAATAATGCAGAAAAAAACCCCAAATTGGAAATGAGTCTAATGGTACACCGACAAAACTTTATTTGTAATACATGTGAACTGAGAGACAAACCTGGAGCACTAGATAATCTCATTAAATGGTGCAAATCGAAGGTCCAGTGGCCTCAGACCTTCCATCACAAATCTCCAGTGAACTGTGCAAGCACATGAACAGTGCATCATCATGACAGCAACAGCAAGGAAGGGAAGAAGGAACAAAACTTAAAAAGCAAAGAAATAAAAGGATGGAGCTAGACTTTCAATAGTAAGCCCGATGTAAGGTATGAACATCTTAATTTTCTTTTTTTAAAAAAATTTTTATTAGTGAAACACCCTGAGGTTACAGTTGTAGACTTACAGATTTTTTGTGCTTGGGTTTCAGTTATACAATGATGGAGTACCCATCCCTCCACCAGTGCCCATTCTCCACCACCAGTGATCCCAGTATCCCTCCCACCCCCCATCCCCCCATCCCCCCCATCCCACCCTTCCCCTGTGGCAGGGCATTCCCTTTTGTTCTCTCTCTCCTTTTGGGTGCTGTGGTTTGCAAAAGAGGAATTGAATGGCAATCATGTTCGGTCTATAGTCTACTTTCAGCATGCATCTCCCATCCTGGGAGCATCCTCCCAACACCCTTTACTTGGTGCTCCCTTCTCTATCTGAGCTGCCTTTTCCCCTAGCATGTGCAGCTGGCCTCGAAGGAACATCTTAATTTTCAATGCCAATGCCATCATGTCATGTGACTACAATAAACACTGATAATAAATAAACAGATTTCTATAGCTGTGTGTAAAAATAACTGAAAAGGAGACATATCCATCTAGACAGCCTGTTAGACTCATCAAAAACATATCCTTTTTCCAAGGACTTAGAAAAAAAGCGCTAAAGAGCTCATACTTATCCTGAACCGAGATGTTCAAGTCCCAGCCTGGTCCCTACTCAGCTTTGTGAACATTGAGACATTCCTTCAACTCTAAGTTTCTGTTCTTTCCCTGCTGAAATCCAGTGAATAATATCACCTCCTCATTTTCAGATTCAAACAAAGGAATGTGATTGAAGATGTTTAACCTGCTGCCTAGCACCAAAAGAACATATTCAATAAAGGTGAGTAATTACTAGACATCAGCTTGCAAAGAACAATATCTAAATACAGAACCGAGAGAGACCTTCCAGGTTTGCCAACCAAAATTTAGGTAGAGAGAAAAACCGGAAAGAGAAATCTTATTCCTCTAATCTAACAAAAAGAGACTCTAGGGAAAGCTGAAATTGTGATGTATAAACAGCTTTGAGATTACAATATAAATTAATCAAGGGAATTATTCTTCCTTTCAGAGGATTTAAATGAAGAAGCAATGGCCTGCAGCTATAGAGGGGAAATTTGGGTTAGATAAAGCCAGACAAGAATGTTCTCAGCAGGGGAAGTAATTAGGAAATGAAATAGACTCCTTGAGTTTGGGGTGGAGAAATCTTCTCTGGCAGTAATCAAGGAGAAATGAGGGGAAGAAGATGTGGTAGGCAAGAATTACAAAATGTCCAGCCATCAGGGCCAGGAGAAGTGGTGGTGGTCAACCAACAGTAATTTAGATTTGCCTGTATTCTGGAGACTGCATTTGCCTGTATTACGAAGACTCTGAGGTCTTCAAAGGGATGCAAAAGAAACACCAGGAAGGATTCTGGCCTTAGGAGGCTAGCAATCTAGTGGAGAAAGTGGAGATTTCCCAGATGAGGTGAGGCAGAGGGGTGAGACTTGTAACCACTCAACCTAATGGGTTGCTTCTCTCCTCCAATCACACTTAACTGTGTGGTTTTCATTTGACTTGGTTTCCAAGTTTCCCTCAACAATCTGACAGATTTACCCTGTCAAGTTGTGTGTTTTGAGGGGGTGGGTGGGGAGGATGAGGAGGATTGTGGATTATATAAGGTACATTTTGTCATTAATGCATTGATTTTATGTATACAGTTAAACACTTTTTTATCCTGTAATCCAGGATGAGGTTATCTGATGAGGTGCCAGATGTATTTGTAGCTTTTCTATAGTATTTTAAACCAATTTTAAATCAATACAATTTTATGTTACGAAATGAGGACAAGATTGTGGATCAAGGGTAGAGTACAGAGCCTGAGTACAGAGCCTTAAATGTTACTAATGACTTCCATGATATTGATTTCTGACACCAGGAGAGGGAAAAAAATCAATGGAGAAGAACTTGGTAGGCAAAGATCAAAGATCTTTGTTTAGGGTGAGGTAAGACTCCGGTTCAACCCTGATCTGAATCAGGATGCACCTTAGACAGCCATCTATTGCCACAACGTGACTGCATCACAAAAATCCACTCCCAAACTCCATGACTCCAAATAATAGCCACGTATTGATTCACGTTACCGATTGGATTCCACGGGATGTCAAAAGACCGCGTGGCCGCCCACCTACCAGATGGTCAGACTTCTTCATCAAGATCATGAATGATCGGTTTGAGGCCCTTCATGTTCCCGGAGCGAACAGATGCCATTGGGCTACACTGGCACGCGACAGGGACAAATGGAGACGTTACTGGCGCCCGCTTGAGCAAATCGACGACTAACGGGAAGTTAAGTGATTAAGTGATTCACGTATTTCTGCAACACAGCTAAACCTTTCCCCTGGGCTGTTCCAGCTCAGCTGGTCTTACCCTGCCTTGCTCCTAATCTGTGGTCAGTTGGTGCAGGCTAGGTCCTGGCCAGGGAGACTGGCCTCTGGGGCCGACTCCTTATTTCCACACAAATTCTCATTTTTCAACAGGCTACTTAGGACCATGACAGAGATCTGAGATAGCAGAGAAGCAACCATAAGTTCAGAACTCAGAATCCCTCCTAAACCTTTCCATCCATCCCTCCTTTCCCAGAAGGGGAAATTTTCTTATGACTTTTTATCTAGATAGATAAAGGGATGGGAGATGAGTTTTATTTTATATGATAGTTTACGGCAGTATGGTTACAATAGTGTTGATGCTAGTGGTTTTGTCGTACAAAGTTATTGTACCCTATGACCCCCAAAGTGCCCAAAACCCTCCACCACTATATTTATGTCACCCCTGATCCCCCTCTTTATTGCCCCCCAAAAAACCCCAGAGCTTGGTAAACAGCTTTGTATTCTAATGCCAAGGGTCTGTCCTTATTTGAACCTGCCTATTCTCAGGTTTTGTCTCCGACACACCATAAATGAGTGAGATCATAAGGCAGTGGTTCTTCTAGGAGATGATTTTGATTAAGCTAACAAAGTTAAGCTGAAAGATTTTCTGCTCTCGTTTACAAAGTTTTACGGGCCCTTGGGAAAGACACAGAGGTTGGGTAGAGTGTGTCACTTGCACCTCCATGGTAATGATGGGAAATGTAACTTTCAAACTGCCTTACTGAGAAGAAGGTTAAGATCCTCTTGAAGTTCTTGGTAAGGTTTTTAGTCAAGGTTTAATTGATTTGCACTCATTCTTGGTTAGAAACTGGAATTGCTCTGAGTGTGACTTTGTGTAGTTTGCCTGTGGTCTGGAAGAGGGCTGGTTGGGACCTGGTACACCAGCAGATTGAGCCTAATAAGCATATCACAGACATCCAGATTCAGGACCAACTCTGTAGCACTTAACCAAGGTGATAAATCAACTCTAACTCTAATGAAGGCTGGAAATGAAATGGCCCCTTCTAGAAATAGATGTCCAATTCACCTGCAGGCACATAAATTGTGTCTTCATCTGAAATTGGAAGAAATCTTACAGATCCTTCTTCCTGATTAAGCATGTCATAAATTCCAAGGATCAGAGGGATAATCAAGCTCTCCTTGGCCTCCAAAGTCGAATGCATTCCAGAATAACATCTATCCCAATTGCATAAGTCTCTGAATATTTTGTTCAAGAGATCCAAGAAACTTATTGCAAGAACTTACAACTTGATAACTCAAAAATGTTTCCAAATCATTTATAAAATGCCTTCTTATTGTATCAATCTATTTTCTATCCCTTCATTATCTAAACATTTATTTTCTAACCACCTGAGGGAAAAACTCTCCCGTGTTCCTAGTCTGTTAGCCATAACAATACTTGGAGAACACGTTCGTGAATTAATTGCTGTCCTCATTGTAGCACTAAATCAATAAAAAAATGTATACAGTGGGAATATGGTGGACCAAGGCTATGGGGTCACCTCAGAGGAATGTTTGTTTGGGCGTTTTTGCATATTTATCCAGCATCAAACAGAAAGAGGACTGTGAAACACTGTCTAACCCACATCTAGCACTTCATAAGTGTTGACCATAAAGTTGACCATAAAAAACAATATCTGAATGATCTCTTTCCTTGTGTTCTTTCAAGTCTTCCCTCAGAATAATTTCAATATGGTTGAAGGTTCCAAGAGAGGGCATGCAGAAAAGTAAAGGTCTCTTAAATCCTGAATTCTAAATCTTGTATGATTTCATATCACCACATTTGGTCAAAATACATCAGATACCCAACCTTAGCCAACCATATTGAGAGTAAAGAATTAGACTCTACTAACCAGAGACAGGAAACTATGATTCATTGTGCCCTATACAAAGACCTAGGGTATCCAGAATTCTGGTACTGGGAATACACTGGTTAGTAAGACACAGTTCCACTTCTTAAGAAGTTCAAGCATAGAAGACAATAAATGGAATAGCAGTTAATCACTAGATACTAAAATAGATACCACAAATAGACACAGGTTTTTACTTAGTGTGTCAAAGTGGGATGAAACCCAACATTTGCTGAAAAAAATTGTGATTCTCCCTGATAATAATGATTTTTGAGGTGGTGATAGGTGGACATAGAAGATACTTTGTCTTTTCAGAATATTTGAAGAGATACCTCTGGATTTTTAAGGCATATACTCATACATACAATGACCTATTCAAACAGATCAGAAACAATAAGTGTTGGAGGAGATATAAGAGAAAGGAATCCCGATTTACTGTTGATGGAAATATGAATGGCTTCAAGGAGATAATTAACTGGTAGAGCACATACAGAGTATGTACAAGACCCTGAGTCCGATAATCAAAAGTGAACAGATCTTCCCCCATCCCCACCATTTTGAGTACCACTCCAAGTACCACCAGATATAAGCCCCATAAAAAGCAGAACTACCATGCGATCCAGTAATTCCATACCTAGGTGTCTACTCAAAGAACACAAAAACATTCATTTGAAAAATCTCATTCACTTATGTTCATTGCAGCACTATTTCCAACAGACAAGATATAAAAACAAACAACGTACCCAAAGATACTTTAAATGGAGCTTTGTCATGAATGAGCAGCTTTTCAACTTTTAAGATCAAAGTTATGCACCTCTCTAGATGAGGGCATCTAATCAAACGTATGTCTTTTGCCTGTAATAATATAGTTTTCACTCTTTAGTCTCTATTTTTTCATTGCTATACACAACGACTGAGACACAAATGAATCAATGTGTCAATATTTTACAACAATGTCCATATTGTTTCATTCTTCTCTGCTAGAGCAGAATAAAAGCCACTTATCACTGAATGACACATTATTTCAATAGTTAATCAAGAATAAGGAGCAGAGGATTCCAGATGTATGATAGTCAAATCCTTCATGTCTGCTCTGAGAGGCTGGGAGTATGAGCATTTAGAAAAGACTTTCTTCTGCAGTAACTCACCAATCCTTACCTCGGGCCAGATCACCACTTAAGCCTATGTCAAGGATGGGGGCTTAGCTACTGGTCTTGTGACCTCTGCTCACATGCCTTGTTTTCTGACATCTCCATTGGGTTTGGCGAAGGGAGACATATAATAGCTGCCAGAAGAAAGACAACATTATTACTTTCCAATGCTTTCCTGCTGCAAGAGGAAGGTAGGAATAGCTCAGAGCCCACTGTTATTCTTGTGTAGTCAGACCTGGCGATTTATTTATTTTCCCCATTTTTTATTGAGGTGCCATGATTTACAATACCGTTAATGATAGTTTCAGTCAGACTTTCTCATCTCTTCCCTTTATGCCTGTTTCCCCTAAGGCCACAGAAGGCTTTACAGACTTGATTGCAGTCATCTACAGAAAATCCCCGGGATGGACTGGGAGCAAGAAGCCGAGTCTTCCTGTGCCTGCAGAGACTGTCCAGGGAGAGGGATAGGCTTGACAAGATCAAATGTCAAAAGCCAGGCTCTAGTCCCAGCTCACACCATCAAAACGGCCCACCAGGATGCAGAGGGGGCTCAAGGACAGAGCTGTGTCACTAAGAGGTGTCACTAGAGGTTCCTTAGCGGAGGAAACTTTAATCCCCCCTTAACCTAACTTGCTTCCCCAGGATAACCTATAGTCTACTAGAATGCTGTATCTATTTTTTGTATCTATTTTTTAATACAAAAATTATAACCTATGCCTTATAAAGGCTATCACTGTATCACTGTCATCCCGTTGATCATTGAATTACTCGAGCAGGCACCAGTAACATCTCTAATTCCTCCTAGCCCTGAGATTTTAGCAGTCTCTTTTTACTTGTCTTTTCCCAACAATTGAGGGCTCTTTCAGGGTCAGGGAAATGGGTCCTGTTGTCGTTACTGTATTTGGCATATCAAATATGCCACAGAGAGCTTGCCAGGCTCTACCCATGCGGGCAGGATACTATCGGTAGCTTGCCGGGCTCTCCGAGAGGCATATATTTATATTTTTTTCTCTATGATTTGTTCCCTACTGTCTGAACCACATCAGATACGGTGTAGTAACTGTGGAAAATGGGTAGGAAGTGTCTTATAATGTGTCGCACATCTTATGGGTGTGATCCCTGAGTCACTGGAGACTGGGGAAAGCAGCCAGAGGATCTTTGTTCTGGGATCCCGTTGAGTCCAGTCCAAAGTCACAAAGTTCCACATTATCTGGATTCCGTGGGACTTCATTCATGCATGAGGCTCAGCCTGAGCATCCGGAAAGCTGCCTGGAGTGTGGCTGGTGGTTGGGTAGTAGATGTCAGCTGCCAGGACTGGGTCCCTTGGGGTGGAGAGGGCTCTCACCCGCCCCACAGCCTTGCACAGAGTCTGGTGGCATGGTTCTGGGAGCCTCATTTTATACTCCCATCTGGGAGGAGCATCCTGAGTTCTGTAGGGAGGCCAATGAGGAGACTATCTGGTGCCAGCTGGGTGTGGCTTATGGGTGTGATCCCTGAGTCACTGGAGATTGGGGGAAGCAGGCAGAAGCTCTCTGTTCCGGGGTACCATTCCGGGGTCTCTGTTCCGGGGTCCCCTATAAAGGCTATAAAATTTATAAAGCCTGCAATACCTATGCAACCTGTAATATAATATGCATTATTGTATTACATTGCATGTAATTTAACATGAGTTACTACTAGTAAAAATCTGCATCTAATAAAATTTAGCTACTTAATTACAGATTAAAGCCACGTTTCTTAACCATTGATCAATGGTCCTAATTATTTTTTTCTTTTTGATTTTGTTTTGATTCTGTGGGCCACACCCAAAATTATGGGTGCTCTGGAGCTACTCCCAACTCAGATTTGGGAATTACTCCTGGCTGTGGTCAGAAAACGATGGAGTGTCAGTGATTAAACTCAGACCTGTGGCACATTAAGTATGTACTCTGCCTATTTTCTTACTTTCTAGCCCTCTCAATCTTCCTTAATAATGAGACACTAGAAAACACCACTGCCAAAGGCAAGGGAAGATCAAAGAGAAGGGATCTGAAGAACACACTGACTGTTCGAAAACCGGCATCCATTCCCCACCTCATTGAAGAAAGTGTTTCTTGAGGACATCGAGGAGGCACACACACTGGGAATCAGGGATACTCTGGATCTTTGCTCAGGGATCATTGCTGGTGATGCTTGGGGAACCTTATGACACGCTTAGGAAGGAACCGGAGTCAGCCGCATACAAAGAAAGCACCTTAATCCTCTGCTCTCTCTTTTTCTCTATCTCCCTTTCCAAACTCCAACTACTGCTTTTTAAAAAGGATAGGAAACCGACAGAAAACCATTGCTCAGCACTGCCAATAGAAGACCAGAATTTCCAACTAAAGTGTTTGGCCAGAATCATCAAAATCTTAAAATACAATAGGGATGCGGGGTTCACAAAGAGGCTTGGGTCATCCTTGTCTAGTTTAGAATTACCATCTGAGAGTTACTATTATTTATGAGGTTTTCTGGCTTAAGAAATATAAAATCTCTTTGACTAAATGGGTATGTAGCCTACATTAAGGATCTTGTATTTTGCTTTTTAATTTAACCTCACAGAATAAAATGACCCTAGAAAAGCATAATGCCTCTAAGATTCTGTTCCACATTTTTAACACTGAGTTAACAAAATCTGCTGACATATTCCCAAAGAATAGAGAGAGATCTGTTTTTGTCACTTACCATGCAAGAGACTTGCACTTGTCAAAATTTCTGTTAAGGGGGTTGGACGACAGAGCCTGGCAAGCTCCCTGTGGCATATTCGATATGCCAAAAACAGTAACAATAATGGATCTCATTCCCCTAATCTTGAAAGATCCTCCAATAGGGCACCGCTGTGAAAGACGAGTAAGAAGAGGCTGCTAAAGTCTCAGGGCTGGGACGAATGGAGACTTATTGGCACCCACTCGAGCAAATCAATGAACAACAGGATGACAGTGATACAGTGATACAGTGAAGGGGGTAAGAGAGATAGCAGAGGTCAGGAGTGCATATTTTGCGTTTGTGAGGACCCCAGTTCAATCCTGAGCACTGAATGGTCCCATAAGTACTGCCAGGTATAGTTTTAGTGTCCCCCAGCTCCACTGAGACAGAACAACATCACATCTGTAGGCCGGAACATTAAACAATCTAACTCCATTGGCAGGTTATTGCCAGGAGTGGCTCCAGGCCCCTTAGCTATGGCTTGGGATGCCCATGACCCAAATTATTTTCTCTCAAGGAAGTAAAAATCATGCTGATCCACTATTTCTCTGATGTTACATAAAAGCATGATTTCAACGTATTTCTAATGTTTGTAGAGTGAATGAATATGCTTTAAGATTACACATAAATGATTAAAACACTATACAATGTTTTGGAATGTTTTGGTTGTAGAGCATCAATAATAAAGAACTACTTATGTGATCAGTAGGCAAAATGTCAGAAGAATGACAGAAGGTGCCAATTAAGGAAAGTAATTTATCAAGAAAATATGTTGAAAGATTCCAGAGTTATGTGCAAAGGGACCATTCTATTATTTAGATCTACATTTTTGCTGGTAAATTTATGTCAATAAAATGACATCAATTCATTCTCATTAGGCATAATGAGTTCAACCAACTCAATTAATAATGCAAAACATCTGTCAATGTGACCTTCCAACTTGCTCTTTTCAGTGATGTCACAGAGCCTGTTGATTTGTCTCTTCTCAAGTGCACCAGGAGGTCAAGGTCAACCAGCCATACACAATAGCCTTGCCATCCACCTCTTGCTATTGTGGATTTAGCCTTGTCACTAAAGTTGCTTTGTCCAAAATACACTCAGTATATCAAGTCCTTTGAGATGTTAAGGAGGGAGAAGAAGAATGGGAGAGGAGGAAATGATGGAGGAAGGAAGAGAAAGAAAGGAGAAAGGAAGAAAGCATGCAACTAGCAAACAGGAAAAGAGGGGGAAAAGCAGGAAGGAAAGAGTGAAAGAAAAAGAAAGGAGAGTTATGACATCATGTCCTCTCGGTGTATGTATCATGAGAAAAATTCTTCACAGGGTGAATTTCCTACCAAATCTCTTCTTCCTCAGTAGGATTCAATGCCAGCAGGAAATGTAGCCTCAGGACTCTGCAGTACATTGGTAATGGCCGTCAATTCCCAGGCAGAGTTTCCAGTGGAAGAGTCTCATTTTAAGCAGGGTCAAGGTTAAACTAGGGTGTCTGGCACACATATGAGCTACCAAGTTCATGGAACAGAAAAACAGGAGGAACAGGAAACTAAGGAAAGCAAGGGACAAGCATCAAAGAATTCTAGATGCTAAAGAAGTTATTCCAAGGAATTGCTGGAGAATGGGCTTGGGGATCATGGCAAGTGGATGAATCAACATGTTTCAAAAACTTAAAGTGTAAGTTTCTGAAGGTCCCAAGCAAGCTCTCACATAGCACACTGCATCTGTGATTATCGGGTCCCCACCGGAACCCATAGGCATCTTGTTAGAGTTGTGAAGGCATTCTAGTTGCATGTTGTTTGCTGTTTCACATGAGGCCCTTTCTAGCACTGGAAGGAGACCATCCATCAGCCTCTGATCTCATTAGGAAGCTAAAGTTTTTACTGGGTACTGTCACCACCACTGTCACCCCTGTCCTCCCATTGTTTATCGATTTGCTCAAGTGGGCCCAGTAACGTCTCCATTGAAGACTTTGTTGTTACTGTGTTTGGCATATCGAATACATCACGGGTAGTTTGCCAGGCTCTGCAGTGCGGGCGAGACACTCTGGGTAGCTCGCAGGGCTCTCCGAGACAGGCTGAGGAATCGAACTCCGGTTGGCCATGTTGGCTGCGTGCAAGGCAAACGCTCTACCGCTGTGCTATCACTCCAGCCCTTACTGGGAACTAATGGCAGTAAATGTAGTCACAGCAGTGTTTTGGTGTCTATAGTATTTAAAGGGGCAAAGGCTCAGGCCAGATTTGTTGGACTCCAGGACTCTGAGACTTTCCAGATACCACAAGTCTGCAAACTTTGTATACCACATATATACCACATATCGTTTGTTTTTTCATTCTTCTCATTTTACTTACCATGGCTTCCTCCAGTTCCATTCAAGGTGCTGAAAATTGCAAGATTTCATCTTTTCTTGTAGCTTAGTATTATTCCACTGAGTCTATGTACCACCATTTCTTTTCCCACATATCTGTGGTTGGGCACTTGGGTTGTGTCCAGATCTTGAATACTGTAAATTATGTTGTGATAAACATAAGTGTCAATGTCCTTCTACATTGATATTTTTGTGTTCTTGGAGTAGATGCCTAAGAAAAGGATTGCACAGTTATTTGGAAGCTGCATTCTTAATTTTTTAGATGTCTCCAAACCAAAGGCTGAACCACTCAATGGTCTTGAATGAGAGCGATAGCACAGCGGTAGGGCATTTGCCTTGCACGCAGCCAACATGGACGACCCGAGTTCGATTCCTCCGCCCCTCTCGGAGAGCCTGGCAAACTACCGAGAGTATCTCGCCCGCGGGGCAGAGCCTGGCAAGCTCCCCGTGACATATTCGATATGCCAGACACAGTAACAACAAAGTCTCCAATGGAGACGTTACTGGGCCCGCTCGAGCAAATCGATGAACAACGGGAGGGCCTTTACTTTACTTTACTTTACTATTAAAATATACACATCTCAACTAGCATTTACTGTTTTCTGGGCTTTTGTTGTAGGCTGTTCTGACTGGTGTGAGATATCTCATTCTCGTTGTCTCACTAGTGTGAGGTATCTGATGTGAATTTCTCATTGTCTTTTTTATTTGCATTTCCCTGACAATCAGTAGTGATGAACAGTTTTTCATATGCTTGTTGGCCATTTTTATGGCATCCTTGAGAAAGTGCCTCTTTATCTCTTCCTCCTCCATTTCTTGAGTGAATTGTTTGCTTTTTCATTATTGAACTTTGAGAGTGCTGTATATATGTTGGATATTAGGCTTTTGATGTATAATGAGTGAATATTTTCTTCCATTTAGTAACTTGTCTTTTCATTTTATCCTTCATTTCTTTGGCAGTATCAAAACTTTTCAGTTTGATCTAGTCCCATTTGTTCATTTTCTGATTTTGTTTTCTTTGCCATTGAGACCATATCAACTCCCTTGAGATCAAGATTTTAGAGAGTCCAGCCTACGTTTTCCTTGGTGAATTTTACAGAAATGAGTTTTACATCAATGTCTTTAGTCTATTAGCTAACAACATTTTAAATGCTACTTTCTCAACTAGTAAGTAAAAGTTCTCAATGGAAGCTTAAACTAACAAAAACTGAAATAATTGACAAACAATATGTAAATATATGTAAGTAATGTGTAAAAATATACATATATGTATATCTTTAAATCTCACAAAAATACAAATTAAAATATGAAACCATTAACTACTGACACTTTTTTTCACAGTTTCTGTTCTCAAGTCATCTTGAATTTTCTGTAGGAGTTGGAGGGATGTAAAAGAGACAGTGAAGGTGGACAAGGAACAAGCAGGCAGTCCAGTCTCAGAGTATATATAGCAGAGGGTGGATTTTGCCTCCAGATACCTCCCAACACAAAATCCCAAGGTGTGGCTTTGAAAAATGAATTTCAACTGATTTCTGAAATTACTGTCACTTTTCTGTGACAGTAATTCCTGAAATTACTGTCAGATTCCAGAAATTACTGTCAGATTCCTGAAATTACTGTCACTTTTCTGTTCCAAGAAGTCTCAAGACATACAAGCATTCCTTCCATATCAAAACTGAAAATGGAAGGAATGTTGTAACGAAAAATCATTCAGTTCTTTGAACTTTAAGTTTTATGCAAAATGTCACTTAGTAACCTAGCAGCCATCTGCTGACAACTTGATTGGATTCTCTTTTAATTTCACTAAAAGTAAAAACCTGTAAACTATTTGACTTGCAAGAACATTTTTCAATCACTTGAAGCATTAATTTTTTAGTTTCTGGGAAATATAAAAAGGAAAATTTATCATGTATCTATTACAATAGTACTTATAAAATAACTTTTTATAATATCTATAACTTTTTTTTACTTTGAGACACATTGCCTAGTCTGATATACTTCAAGAAAATAAGAAAAGGAAATTCTTATTTTCTTTTTTTTAGAAAATATAGGATATATATATATATATTTTTTTATTTTTATTAGTAAAACACCATGAGGTCCAGTTGCAGACTTACACATTTTTGTGCCTGGGTTTCAGTTATACAATGATCAAATGCCCATCCCTCTTCCACCAGTGCCCATTTTCCACCACCACAGTCCCAGCATCCCTCCCACCCCCCATCCCCCCCCATCCCACCCTGTCTCTATGGCAGGGCATTCCCTTTTTTTTTTTTAATTTTTATTAGTGAGACACCATGAGGTACAGTTGTAGACTTACAAATTTTTGTGCTTGGGTTTCAATTATAGAATGACCAAACACCCAAGGACATTCCCTTTTGTTCTCTCTCTCCTTTTGGTTTGCAAAAGAGGCATTGAGTGGCAATCATGTTTGATCTATAGTCTACTTTCAGCATGCTTCTCCCATCCTGGGAGGATACTCCCAACACCCTTTATTTGGTGCTTCCTTCTCTATCTGAGCTCCCTTTTCCCCTAGCATGTGTGGCTGGCCTTCAAGCCATGGAGCAAACCTCCCGGTACTAATCTTGGCCACTCTTGGGAGTTAGTCTTTTATTTTGTTTCTTTATGTTCCCCAGATGAATGTAATCTTTCTATGTCTATCCCTCTCTTTCTGACTCATTTCTCTTAGCATGATACTTTCCATGTAGTGCCACTTGTATGTAAATTTCATGACTTCATCTTTTCTAATAGCTACATAGTACTCCATTGTGTAGATGTACCAAAGTTTCTTTAACCAGTCATCTGTTCTCGAGCACTCAGGTTTTTTCCAGATTCTAGCTATTGTAAAGAGTGCTGCAATGAACAAACAAGTACAGATGTCACTTCGATTATACTTTTTTGCCTCTCTGGGATATATTACCAGGAGTGGTATTGCTGGGTCAAATGGGAGCTCATTTTCTAAGTTTTTGAGAATCATCTATACTGTTTTCCAAAATGGCTGAACCAGTCGGCTTTCCCACCAGCAGTGAAGGAGGGTCCCTTTCTCGCCACATGCGTGACAGCACTGGTTGCTTTTGTTCTTTTGGTTGTGGGCCAGTCTCTGTGGTGTGAGATGATATCTCACTGTGATTTTGATCTGCATCTCCCTGATGATTAATGATGTAGAGTCTTTTCTCATGTGCCTTTTTGCCATTCGGATTTCTTCTTTGAGAAAGTTTCTGTTCATTTCATTGCCCCATTTTTTGATGGGGTTGGATGTTTTCTTCTTGTGGAGTTCAACCAGTACTTTGTATATCCTTGATATCAACCCCTTTTCTGATGTGTATTTGGCGAATATCCAAAAAGGAAATACTTATTTTCATCAAATTTTGCTGAAATGCTTCAAATTAAATGCTTCAAATATAACTTTTTTATCTATTCCTCTGCTTTTAAGACATTTCTACCAAAACTTTATAAATGGAAGATACAATTCAATCCATGTATGGATAATATCCAATATTTAACAAATGGTAAAACTAGTCTAGTCTAATTTCAGCCAATTAGTCTGGCAGAATTTATCTGTATCAGAAAAAATATGTGGTAGTTTGACTCAGAGTCATAAAGTATTACTATAAAGCCCAGGCAAACATTTCACTTGTGCACTGTACATCTCTAATATAGATTAATATAGGTAAGTGGTAATTGGGTACATAAATGAATGGATGGTTGGATGGATGGATGGATGGATAGATGGATGATAGATGGATGAACAGACAGGTGGATGAATCTGCAACTAGACAGAGGGATGAACAGATAAGTGATAGAGACACAGCCTTGCTTTAAGTTTTGTTACCCTGTTAAAATAAGATCCTGCCATCTTTGATATTTGCAAGAATAATGCATTTTCGATAGACGTCAGAAATCCAAAGAGGTAAGAATTTAACCTTAAACCTTAAAATGTATTTTGTGATTACTCCTGCTAGATATAGGACATTTTAATATGAATTAAAATATTGCATTGCTCTTAACTAAAAAAAAATTATAACAACAGGAAAATCACAAAACCCTACAACAGTTTTTTATCTGTTCTTCTGCTTTTAAAACATTTCCACCAAAACTTCATATTTATTGGTTTATGGTATATTCATTGAAGATAAATATCTTCCATCACCTTTTTGGTGACTCCAGTTATTTTTACATCCCAGAGTTATTCATCAGAGTAAGAGAAGGTTGATGAGTTTCTTTTGTAACCAAAGAGCAAGAATGATTATAAAAAGGGGAGTTGGGAAAAGTTAAATCAACAGGATATTTTTATCCAAAATTTGATTTCAGATAGAGCAATTTAATAAATATTAGCTATGTATAGATACTGAAGGTCTGAAAAAAATGTATTCACTTAAAACCACCTCTGTTTGCAACCACCCCACCACCACTTCCAGAAATCTTTCACAAAGTCCTAGGAAATATTTTCCTTGCAATTTAAAAGCCACCAACAAATGATACATACTTGGAATTAGAATTGTGATAGATGTCATAGAATCATGTGCATCTCCAAATTTGTTACCTATTAGCAAATTTATTGCCAAAGGCAGGCCGCCAAGATACACTCCCACTTGCAAAGAACAGAGTTTCTATAACACCATATTCTTTTTCTGTTTTCTTTGATATTAGCTGTAGACTGTCATAAATTGCCCTTATTATGCTGAAGCAAATTCTCTGTTCGCAACTTGTTGAGATTTTTTACATAAATGAGTGTTGAATCTCGTCAAAAGCTTTGTCAGGGTTTATTGATACATCATGTGATTTTTTTTTATCTTTTTGTTGATGTAGTGGACTCATTAGTTGATTTGCATATGTTTGCAACTCTGGAATGAATCTCAGGTGCTCATGGTGTATGATTCTTTTGCTGTATTGCTGGATCCAACTTGCCAGTATTTTTGAGAATATTTACTTTGGTGTTCTTCAGATATATCACTCCATATTGACTTTTGTACATGTTGTCTTTGATGAGTTTAGAATGAAACTCATGTTGCTTTGTATAATATGTTAGAGAGCATTCCCATACAACATTATATTCTTTGGAAAAGTTTGAGAAAACTTAATTTGATGTCTTCTTTGGAAGTTTGGTAGAATTCACTGGTGAGGTGATATGGTCCTGGGATTTTATTTTTAGGCAGACTTTGGATTGCTGCTTCGATTTCTGTACTTGCAATTGGGTCCTTTTTTTTTTTTTTTTGCAATTGTGTCTTTTTAAGATTATTTACTTCTTCCCATTTCTGTATTGAGAGATTGTATGATTATAAGGCTTCTTATTTATTCTAGGTTGTTCAATTTGTTTACATATATTCCCATAATACTTTCTTACAATTTTTTCTGTTTTAATCTTTTAGTGAAAAAAACAATATTTTTTAATGTAGTGGTCATTTTAACCGAACTTTTATTTTACAAATACAAAAATACAACCCAAACTTCAAGCAAATCTTTTATGCGTTTCCTTTTTGTTTGTTTTTTTTTGGGGGGGGGGACACACCAGGTGATATTCAGGGCTTACTCCTGAAGTACTCAAGGGACCAAACCTGCTTTGGAGTGTTGGGGATCAAATCTGGGTCAGTCACGTGAAAGAAAAGCACCTTACCTTCTGCTTTACCTTTCCAGCCCCCTTTTAATATTTTCTATATGTTCAATTCCAAGAAAATTCTCAAAGACAAACTCAAAATGATCACATTATGATGTAACTGTATTAACTAAAAATCTATCCCTTTAAATGCATTGGTCCTTCCCTCAATCAGCATACTCAATTCACTTGATTTGATTTGTTTTGTTTTGTGTAGGGGGACACATCGAGAAGGGCTCAGGGCTTACTCCTGGCTCTGCACTCAGGGATCACTTTTGGTAGAATTGGGGACAATATGAAGTACTAGGGAGTCAACCATGTCTCCAATTCCTCAATATACTTTCAAGGGACCCTGAAATTCACTAAAATTCAAATTGCAGCACACTCAGGCCTTAACCAGCACACTTAGGCTTCAGTAGACTGTGTTTATACAAACACAAATTTGATAAATATTAAAAGTTTTATTATTCAAGTCAAATTTTAGTATTGTTTCTCACCATGTAATTGAATAAAAGCATATGTTATTAATTGAATAAAGCCATATTTGAAATGAGTTCAGTTGAACCCAAATAATGATGGAAGACAGGTGGAATAATTGCAAGATGCCAAATCTTATGCTATAGAAGTTGACTTATACTACAGTAAAAACCCACTAAGTTTTCTCTGGAAATGTGGCAAAATATATGGAAAATATGGCAAAAAAATGTATGGCAAAAGTACAAAATTGCAATGTCTGAAGCAACTTAGTAATGGTGATCAGCAAAAGTTGTTCCAAACACTACGAACTGGGAGATATTGAAAAGCTACTCCATTATTTCATCTAAAATAACTGAGCAAATACATGAAAATAAAACCACTACATTTGAGAGGTTAGGAGTCACATTTAAGAAATGGAATTTTTTTTAATTGATTAACTCTGAGATACAAAGTTACAAAGCTGTTTATGGTCAGGTTTCAGTCATACAATATTCCAACACCCATCCCTCTACCAGTGTACATTTCCCACAACCAATGTCCCCAGTTTCCCTCCTGCAACCCCCTTCCAGTCTATGGTAGGCTCGTTCTCGCTCTCGCTCTCTCTCTCTCTCTCTCTCTCTCTCTCTCTTTTACTTTAGGGATTGCAATACAGGTACTGAAAGGTTATCACGTTTGTTTGTTTTTTAATTTTTTTTGTAGGAGTACTGCTAGTTATTCAACCACTGATTAGCTGATTGAATTGGGCATGAACTCCACCTTAATTTTTTTAATTTATTTTTTTCTTTTTATATTTATTTATTGAATCACCATGGGAAAAGTCACTAATCTTTCAGGTGTAAGTCTCGGCCATACAATGATCAAGCACCTTTCCCTTCACCAGTACTCATTTTTCACCACCAAGAACCCCAGTATACCCCCCCATCCCTCCAAATGCCTGTGGGGCAGATGATTTCTACTTAACTCTTCTCTACATTGGTTACATTCATTATTTCGACAAAAGATGCACCATTATTGTTTAGAATTTCCCCCTAAACAATCAGAATTGCTGAAAAGGCATTGTGAAATATTTTGTTTTTTATTGCTGGTTATGAGAATCATACGTCACGCGGCCACGATTTTGGATTTCTGCAAAGAGCCAGATAATTAGGAGATTGGTTTCTGTGTGCCTGGTGTTATGGCCATGCTGGAGAGCCGCTCATGGGGGGTAACTCGTGACCTCAGTAGGGCATGAAGGACATGCCGGTACTGCCCCCCTTCCCATGAGACTGCAGTTGCCCCGTCACCACCGGCTCATACCTGGCTTTCCAATACACTCTGAGGTGGCGGCCACCTTGCTGCCGGGGGGTGGGGGGGGGGAAGGCGGAAGGGAGCAACACCCTTTTACTCCTGGGGAGGCATGGCGCCATAGTTTAACGCATGGTCCATTCACTTTTCTGCTGCAAGCTTCCGGGCTCGGATTAAGTCCTTTTGCCTCTGGAGCCATGGCCGTGCCAGAGAGCCACTTGTGGTGGGCAACTCGTGACCTCGGTAGGGCATGAAGGATGAGCCGGTAAAGCCCCCCTTCCCATGAGACTGCGGTTGCTCCATCACCGCCAGCTCGTACCTGGCTTTCCAATAAGCTCTGAGCCGGTGGCAACCTTGTATGCAGTCCAGATGCATTTTTGCCAAAAGCCACTGGGTTTCAAGATTTGTTTCTGAGTCTCTGGTATCATGGCTATTAATCAGCTTGATCAAGAGCCAGAGAGGTCATTTGTAGGCGGCGATTCGGGGTCTCGTTGGGATGGGGAGAAAGAGTCGGCTCCACCCCCGTGTGGTGAGACCCCGTGTGTCTCATCACTGCAGGCCCAAACCTGACTGTCCAATGGCCTCTGGAGAATGGTGGTCACCAGGCCACCAGGGGGAACAGGCCAAGGCACAAAACCTATTCCCACCTGAAGTGGCCCAGCACCAGTAACCTACTGCAGGAACAGGATGCATTTCTGCCAAAAGCCTTTGGGTTCTGAGATTCGTTTCTTAGACTCTGGGATCATGGCCATTAAGCAGTTCGATCAGGAACCAGAGAGGCCATGCCTCCAGTTATATAGCTGAGCCGGAGGTGGTTTGTGGATGTGTCTCCCACATACCTAACTTTTGGTGATTTATTTTCTTGGTAAACTTTGCTCCAAGTTTTTGGGGTCTGGCCAAAGGCACAGTAGCAATTTTGGGGTATGTGAAAGTCTGACGTTGCCATCAGGCTGCTGATGCACTCACCTCACAGGTACAGATTGACCTGCTGGCGGCACCATACCCCCTTCATGTTTGTTCTTTTGTCTGTTTTCAACACACAGTACTCATTCAGAGTGATCTTTATCAAGAGAGGGAATTTTAAATTGGTTATTTTGGGTGCTAAATTTGGAATACCTCTACTTTTTCCTTCTAATTTATAGAAAGTAGGTAGCTAGTGTGGTTTTTTTCACCTAAATAAATATAACTTAATGAAACCACCCCTGATATCCAAAATAATAACCAAACCTAATAATTAATGTTAGTTAAAATATTAATAATTTAAAAATATTTAAACACAGAATTACCATAACATTTTAAGATTTAGAATAGCACTTTTTATCACTTAGGAAAAAATTTACTTTCCTTTACAAAGATGTTCATCTTAAATGTCCTTTAAAACAGCCCAATGGTGTGGCTCTGTGGCAAAGTACTTGCCTCCTTTGTGTGACTTCAGAAACACATGCACACATCATTTTAATAAAACCTTCTGCTCCACCACCACAATTTATTGAATGTTTTCCAGTGCCATTTTTGTAGTTTTGCAAGGAATATGTACTTCCTGAGTTACTCAGAGAAAACAACATGGCATATTTTAAAGCAGAATGGGGTGGGTGGGTGGATATTATCACTTACAACCAAATCTAGAAGACATTAAAAACTTTGGTAATCAAGAGCTACCTGTAAACTACTCAGTTTTAGTATACAGAAGATTGTAATGCACAGCTTAAGAATGTTAGCTCTTGGGGGCTGGAGAGATATAGCACAGCGGGTAGGGCTTTTGCCTTGTACGCGTGGCCCACCCAGGTTCGATTCCCAGCATCCCATATGGTCCCCTGAGCATTACCAGGAGAAATTCCTGAGTGCAGAGCCAGGAGTAACCCCTGTGCATCACCAGGTGTGATCCAAAAGCAAAAAAGAATGTTAGCTCTTAAAGTGTGATCTTTCATAGTCAGTGACCTTAATCCTTTTGCCCCTACTAATGAAATAGCCTGTCCAATCACAATTTTCCTTATTCTTATTAATTATATCAGAAAACTTGAAACAATAAATTATTAAGATATAACCAACAGTCCAAAAGAGTTTTGTAAATTTGTGTTGCAAATTTACATTCAAAACGAATATTCCAAGTTAATTACTAACATTCCAAGTTTGTAGCAAAACTTAGAGTAAGTCTCTATGTCTATCACTTATCTGCCCATTTGTCTCTCTGTTTGTGCGTCCATCCACCCATCTGTCCATCTATCCAACCATCTATCCATCCATCAATTTTGTATAGGAATTACAAAAGAAAAATAAAACTTTCTTTCAACCTAGAAATAATGATCAAGAAAGAATTTCTTGGAATTGGTAAAACAGTACAGCAGGTAAGGCACTTGCCTTGCACACAGCTGACCCTTAGCGAAGCACATGGTCCCCTGATCAAATCCGGGAGTGATCCATGAGTACAAGCCAGGAGTAAGCCCTGAGCACCACTGGGTGTGGCCCAAAACCAAACAAAAATATGTATTTGTAGATTTTGATAATTTAATATAAGGCATTGACTCATACATTCTACAAGTGGAGGAGCTTTGAGATCTGCAGTTGATCAGCTACAAGTTCAAAGAAGCTGTTAGTGTAGTCTCTGTCTAAAAGACAGTGGACCAGAAATCCAAGAGGAACCAGTATCTTAGCTTGTATCACCCAACTATTTAGAGTTTTAGCCTTTTGGTTCTATTTTGGTTTTCAATTGATTAGTCAAGGCCCACGTACGTTAGGGAGAAAATCTGTTTTACCCAGAGCTATTTCAAATGTTAACCTCATCCAGAAACACCTTCACAAACACACAGAATATTGTTCAGTCAAGTCTCTGAGCACCCCATGGCCCAGTCACATTGATACATCAAATGATTTCTCAGTTGGTGCCAACAATGAGCACTTACAGCCCAACAGAGCATCCCTGCCAGTGGGATCCTGTCCTCTGCTGACTTTCTGCAGAGGGAATTCCAGGTGAGTTCTGCCCCTCTCTTGCCCTTTCCTCTAGAGATGCATGCCTGGAGGGGCACTGTCCCATAGTGTCCATCAGGGCACTTGGGCACGCACAGCCCAGACTTGCTGTGAAGACTGAATCAGAGACTTTGTGGCTCTGCTCTGTGTAAGCCGTGCACTTCTACTGAGCGAGAGCTGTCATTCTTAGGCTTATTGTCCTGGTGATTAGTAGCATTCACATTACCTCTATGTATTCCAGGCAGAAATGAAAAGATAGCCAATCTCCCAGGAATTCATGAATAGGAGATAGTTGATAGTGCCTCTCTCAAAGAGAAGAATAGCAGCTCAATTTTCTGCATTGCTTTTGGCACACAAACCACTTTCTGAGGCATTATCTCATGTCAACCTTACCAAAATTCTCTACAAAAGAGTATCGTTATTCTGCCTTTTTTGTAGATGTGGGAAAAGACTGAGAGAGGGCAAGTGACTGGCCCAAAATAACACTGCTAGAAAGTAACTAAATCAGGTTTAAATACCAATCATCAAGTTCTATATCCATATTCTTATCAATGAATCACAATTTCTTTCTCAACAAGAAGCAGTAAACCCTGTCAGCACAGTTACTTGCTAAGAAAGACAAGGTAACTTGTGGTTGAAAATGTGGATTTTGTGTTTTTTCCATGTTTAAAAGAATACAAACAACTGAACGGTAATAACAACTGAGGAATATAGCTGCATATTATCCTCTAATTCGTGCATTGTGTCTCTGAGCATACATTCATCCCATCAACAAATTGATGGATATCCATAGGTCTGTTTGCTAGCAATCATTATAGACAAAGAACATGTCTGATGACCCTCAGACTTACTATCATCATCAATGATATTTTCAACACCTGTCTTTGATTATGTCCATGTCTGTGTGACTAAATGGAATGTCATGAAGTGCCAGATCTCAGAAAATGACAACAATTATTGTATCTGGGTCCATAATACTCCACAAACTCACAAAAGGTAGATGTTTAAAAACAAAGTAAAGGAGTGACATCGACTGAACAAAATGAAGATATACACAATTAATACAGGATGAATGCAGGCACAAAGGCACTTTCTGGAGGTAAGTGGAGAACAAGAAGTCATAATAGTTAAATTGATAGTGTTAAAAAGAGTTTTCATTATTGAATAGGCAAATTGATTAAAAACTCTTCAGGTCAGGCTCGTGATGTGGGACAGTGCTACATGCCTGTCATCTGAGATCCTGTTGATAGTCAACATCAAAGAGTGAAATAAAAAAACTTCCACCTAGGAATCTTAAAATTTTCTAAAGGATATCTGCACTACTGTGCTCATAGAATCAGTATTCACAAGAACTAAAATGTTGAATCAACCCGAAAAGCCCATCTGTTGGCCACGAGGTAGAGAAGCTGTGGTTTATAGACATAAGGAATATAGACTCTGAAGTTTCATCTTTAGAAAGATGTTATTTGAGACAAAATAGATGGAACTTGAGGTAATTGTGCCAGGAGAAATAAGTCAGGAAGTCAAAGACAATTACCAGATGGCTTATCTCATTTAGTAATTCCTATTTATGTGGCATCACTGCATCACTGTCATCCTGTTGATCATTGATTGCCTCGAGCAGGCCCCAGTCACGTCTCCTTCGTCCTAGCCCTGAAAGTTTAAAAAGTGCCACATTCGAGGCTCTTTCAGGGTCAGGAGAATGAGACCCATCATTCTTACTGGTTTTTGGCATATTGAATACACCACAGGAAGTTTACCAGACTCTGCCGTGTGGACAGGATACTTTTGGTAGTCAGCCAGGTTCACCAGAGTAAGGCCTAGATAATGAGTTGTCCCAGCCATGTGCTTCCGGGAGCAGGGTTTTATACTCTCTGGGTCTTGGCCGTTGATGGGATTACACGGCTCCAGGGGCAGTTGGGGGTGTAACGCCTGGAAAGTGGGGGATCTGGGTGGAGGAGGACCCAGTCCCAATCCGAGCAGGCGTGGAGATCTACACCCCGGTCCCGCACACCTGGGTTCCTCTGCCGGTCCCTTCATGAGTGAGGCTAGCCCGAACGTGTGGAGAGTGGTCTTAAGCATGGCTGTGACTGGAACCGGAGGTCTTCAGCTGCTGGGACTCTGCTAGGGGTGGGGAGGGAAACTCAACCCTGCTCCCGGAAGAGAACAGTGCAGAATCTCCTGCCTCCACACCTGGCTGTCCTCACCGGGGACCCTTGGAGGAGGGTGGGTTATGTGGCATAGGAATTACAAAAGTCAAAACATTAGCTGGAAATAACAAAACTGAGACTCAATAAAAAACTATTGCAAACAGAAGGGAATGAGCTGAGATAAGAATGAGCGGAGGTGGTCTTTTTGATGTGGCATTAGTGAGAATTATTCCATACTATTATCGGACCAGAGTGAGAGTACTGCAGTAGGGCATCCGCCTTGCACACAGTCAGCCAGGGACCCCAGAGAACCACCAGGGGTAATTCCTGAGTGCAGAGCCAAAAATAACCCCTGAGTATTACTGGGTGTGGCCCAAACAACCTCCCCCACAAATTCCAGGCTTTTCTATTTTTTTTGTTCACAGTATTTGATTACATTTAATATTCAAACACCAATCCCACCACCATTACACCTTCCCACCACCAAATTCGGGATGTTTCCATCCCAAGCCCTGTCCCAAAACACAACCAAAAGAATATATTTTGTATTGTCTGTTATGAAGAGCTGCTGAACATGCTTACAAAAAAGTGTTCATATAGGAAACAGTGTGAAGATCGTTCTATTTTGGCAGGAGCCATAAGAGATTCTATAGGATATCACTAACATGTTGTTAAAGTTTGGATGATGTGAGCTTGGTATATATATATATATATATATATGAAAATATGTATATATGCATATTTATTTCCTTCTATGATTTGTTGCCTACTATCTGAACCCCATCAAATATGGTGTGGCAATTATGGAGAATGGGTAGGGAGCACCTTATGATGCCTCTTTTGCAGCCGTGCAGTCCAGGAATATGTTCACTCATATGTGAGGCTCAGCCCGAGTGTGTGGGAAGCAATCTGGAGCATGGCGTTGCAGAGGTCATCTGCTGGGGCTGGGTCCCTTGGAGTGGGGAGGGCTCTCACTCCCACCCTGGGGTACCCCGAGTGAAAACAGCCTGGCGTGGAGTCCTGGCATAACTATGGGGCCCTCATTTTCTGCTCCCTTCTGGGAGAAGCAACTGTGGGATCTGGAGGGTGACTGTATGAGGAGATCATCTGGCGCTAGCAGGGGGTGGCTTATGGGCTTGACCTCTGGGTCACCAGAGACTGGAGGAAGCAGGCAGAGATCTCCGCTTCTAGGTCCCATTGAGCCCAGAGTCCAAGGTCACAAAGTTTCACATTACCTGGGTTCCATGGGACTTCACTCATGGGTGAGGCTCAGCCCAAGTGCGTGGGGAGCAGCCTGGGGCATGGCGATGGTTGGGTTGTGGAGGTTGACTGCTGGGGCTGGGTCCCTTGGGGTGGGGAGGCCTCTCCCCTGCCCCCCCTCTGGGTTGCCTCGAGTGAAAACAGTCTGGCGCAGAGTCTGGGGGCCTCATTTTATGATCCCTTGTGGGAGAAGCAGCCGTGAGTTCTGGAGGGTGGCCAATGAGGAGATTGTCTGACACCGGCAGGAGGTGGCTTATGAGAGTGGCTTTCCATAATATTCTAAATCAGTGATAAGTCAATAGAATGAATAACATAAATTTAAATTGGGGAAGTACTTCAGGACAAAAATCAGAGCGATGACAGCCGGTTTTCTCCCCTGATCTACGCGGGACCGGAACTGAGCCCCACGGCTCGGCAACAAAGGTACAGCTCACCTCCAGGGCCTGGGACTCTCTGGGCACGTGCAGCTAGCTCGATCTCATAGCACAGCTGGTTTTTTCCCCTGATCTGCGCGGGACGGGAACTGAGCCCCACGGCTTGGCAACAAAGCTGAAGGGGACCCCTCTCCTCCTTCCAATCAGGTACCAGCGCAGGGACACTTTTCGGAGCCACGGCCGCTAATGCGGCCACGAAATATTCTCTCACTACATATGCCCTAGGAACCATAAGCTACCTTCTTCGATGGAATCTTCTCTATTTTAGCTCAGCCACTAGAAACACAGTAGCCAATAACTCATAAGCCTATCTCAACTCACATTACATATCAAGCAGAATAGTAACAGTAAACGTGAAGGACTAAACCACACTTGTCACAATGGTAAAGCAACGCAAAAGCCCACCAAACTTTATTATTGAAGAGGCTAACCCAGAAGACATCAACAATACTGTAGTGTTAGACAACCTCTCTGACAAGGAATTCAGAAGGGAGCTACTTAGGATGCTTCGGGAACTAAAAGAAACAATGGAAAGCAATGCCAATAAAAGACAAGAGGATTTGAAGGCAGAAATGAGGAAAATGCAATCGGAAATGTCAGACCTAAAAAACCTGGTAGGCGAATTGAAAAACTCAGTGGAAGGCCTCAGCAGCAGAGTAACAGATGCTGAGAACAGAATCACTGAGCTCGAAGATCAAGTTCAGAGACTCTCCAGGAAAGAGCAGAAAATGGAAAAGAGACTCACAATTCGGGAACAGATGGCAAGAGAAGATCGTGACGAAGCCAAGAGGGGTAACATAAGAATTATTGGAGTCCCAGAGGGAAAGGAAGAAAACCTTGATGAAGAAGAAACTGTCAAAGACATCATTGCTACAACGTTTCCAGAGCTGAAGAAAACTTGTGACCACATTCAGGAGGCCCAAAGGGTACCAGCTAGAAGAAATCCGAATAAAAATACCCCAAGACACATTCTGATCAAAATGACCAAAACCTTAGACAGAGACAAAATTCTGAAAGCAGCAAGATCGAAGAAAGAAATCTCTTACAAAGGAGCATCCTTAAAATTCACAACTGATTTTTCTGATGAAACCCTCATGGCCCGAAAACAGTGGTGGGACATAGTGAAAAAACTCAGTGAAATAAATGCCTCGCCAAAAATACTTTACCCAGCGAGACTCTCATTCATAATAGAAGGAACAACACACACAGTTTCACAGACAAACAACAGCTCAGGAACTTCACAGACTCAAAACCATGGTTACAAGAACAACTAAATGGGCTACTTTAAGGCAAGACAGGCCCCTCAAATACACCAAATTTCAACAGAACAATGGGGCAAAATCCCATAACAATAATCTCTCTCAATGTCAATGGGCTAAACGTACCAACTAAAAGACATAGAGTGGCAGGATGGATTAGAAAATTGAACCCAACATTCTGCTGCCTGCAAGAAACACATCTCAATAGTCAAAGCAAACAGACTCAGAGTCAAAGGCTGGAAAACAATCCTACAGGCAGACAGCTCCCATAAAAAAGCTGGGGTAGCCATCCTAATATCAGACCACATCGATTTCAGAGTGAAGAATGTCATAAGAGACAGTGAAGGCCATTTCTTATTGATCAAAGGATCTGTACAACAGGAAGAACTTACAATAATAAATGTTTATGCACCTAATGAGAGACCAGCAAAGTACTTAAACCAACTACTCATAGATTTGGAAAAAGACATCAATAGCCACACAATACTAGTGGGAGACTTCAACACTGCTTTGTCACCTCTTGATAGATCAACCAGACTCAAGCTTAGCAAGGACATACTTCATCTGAGGGAAACAATGGAAGAAAGGGACTTAGTAGATATATACAGGACACTTCATCCTCAAAAAGCTGAATACACATTCTTCTCAAGCGTACATGGAACATTCTCCAAGATAGACCACATGCTGAGCCACAAAACATGCCTCCATAAAATTAAGAAGGTAGAGATTGTATCAACAATCTTCTCAGACCATAATGCACTGAAATTAGAAGTAAATCACACACAAAAACAGAAAACTAAATCAAATACCTGGAAATTAAACAGTGCTCTATTGAACAACAAGTGGCTTAGAAAAGAAATCAAAGAGGAAATCAAAAGATTCCTAGAAACGAATGAAAATGTGAACACGAGTTACCAAAACTTAAGGGACACAGCAAAAGGTGTGTTAAGAGGAAAGTTTATAGCTCTATAAGCATTCCTCAGGAAGGAGGAGCAAGCACACATAAGTAACCTAACCTCACAGCTTAAGAGCTTGGAGAAGGACCAAAAAAGGAGCACAACCCAAACAGGAGAAAGGAAATAATAAAACTCAGAGCAGAGATTAACGAGATGGAAACCCAAAAAACAATCCGAAAGATCAATGAAACCAAGAGCTGGTTCTTCGAGAAAATTAACAAGATTGATAAGCCTCTAGCAAAACTCACAAAGAAAGGGAGAGAGAAAACCCTAATAAACAGAATCAGAAATGAAAAGGGGGTCATTACAACAGAAACTACAGAAATTCAAAGGATCCTCAGGGAGTACTTTGAGAAGCTTTATGCCACGGAACATCAAAATCTAGAGGGAATGGATAAATTCCTAGACTCCTACAGACTCCCTAGGCTGAACCAAGAAGACCTGGAATACCTGAACAGACCTATCACCATCAAAGAAATTGAAATGGTAATAAAAAGTCTCCCCAAGCACAAAAGTCCTGGCCCAGATGGACTCACTAGTGAATTCTTCCAAATCTTTAAAGAAGACTTACTCCCAATCCTTTTTAAACTTTTCCACAAAATTGAAATATCAAAAACACTTCCAAACAGTTTCTATGAAGCATATATCACACTGATACCAAAAGCAGACAGAGATAACAAAAAGAAAGAGAATTACAGGCCGATATTTCTGATGAACACAGATGCAAAGATCCTCAACAAACTACTAGCAAATAGAATCCAACTACTCATCAAAAAGATCATACACCATAACCAAGTAGTATTCATCCCAGGGATGCAAGGATGGTTTAACATTCGGAAATCAATTAACATAATCCATCATATCAACAAAAGAAAAGATAAACAGCATATGATCATATCGATAGATGCAGAGAAAGCATTTGACAAGATCCAGCACCCCTTTATGATGAAAACCCTAGCCAAAATGGGTATAGAGGGGACTTTCCTCAACATAGTTAAAGCCATCTACCACAAGCCTACAGCAAGCGTCATCCTCAATGGAGAAAAACTGAGAGCCTTCCCTCTAAGATCAGGGACGAGACAAGGATACCCACTCTCTCCACTGCTGTTCAATATAGTACTGGAAGAACTTGCAATAGCGATTAGGCAAGAAAAAGATATTAAGGGCATTCAGGTCGGAAAGGAAGAAATCAAGCTCTCACTATTCGCAGATGATATGATACTATACTTAGAGAACCCAATAACCTCCACCAAAAAACTCCTAGAAACAATAGACTTGTATAGTAAAGTTGCAGGCTATAAAATCAATACACAAAAGTCCATGGCTTCCCTATACGCAAACAGTGAGAGAGAAGAAAGCTACATGAAAAAAATGATCCCGTTCACAATTGTTCCCCAGAAAATCAAGTACCTAGGAATCAGCTTAACTAAGGAAGTAAAGGACCTGTACAAAGAAAACTAAAAAACGCTACTTCAGGAAATAAAAGAGGACATGAGGAAATGGAAAGATATCCCCTGCTCATGGGTCGGGAGACTTAACATTGTCAAAATGGCAACACTACCGAAAGCATTGTATAAATTCAATGCAATCCCTATAAGGATACCCATGACATTCTTCAAAGAAATGGAGCAAACACTCCTGAAATTTATATGGAACAATAAGCCCCCACGAATAGCTAAAGCAATTCTTGGGAAAAAGAAAATGGGAGGAATCAACCTCCCTAACTTCAAACTGTACTATAAAGCAGTAATAATTAAAACAGCATGGTACTGGAACAAAGTCAAAACTGCAGACCAATGGAACAGGGTTGAATACACTGACATCTCCCCTCAATCATATGATCATCTAATCTTTGATAAAGATGCAAGTAATGTGAAGTGGAGTAAGGAAATTCTCTTTAACAAATTGTGCTGGCATCACTGGATGGCTACATGCATAAAAGTGGGCTCAGGACTCTGCCTAACACCATGTACAAAAGTAAGATCAAAATGGATTAAAGACCTCAACATCAGACCAGAAACCATAAGGTACATTGAAGACAAAGTTGGCAAAACCCTCCATGACATTGAAGCTAATAGTATCTTCAAAGATGCCACGCCACTGGCCGAGCAAGTAAAAACAGAGATAGATAAATGGGACTATCTTAAACTAAGAAGCTTCTGCACCTCAAAAGAAACAGTGACCAAAATACAAAGACAGTCTACAGAATGGGAAAGGATATTCGCCGAACACACATCTGACAAAGGGTTGATATCAAGGATATACAAAATACTGGTTGAACTCCACAAGAAGAAAACATCCAACCCATCAAAAAATGGGGCAATGAAATGAACAGAAACTTTCTCAAAGAAGAAATCCGAATGGCAAAAAAGCACATGAGAAAATGTTCTACATCATTAATTACCAGGGAGATGCAGATCAAAACCACAATGAGATACCATCTCACACCTCAGAGACTGGCCCACATCCAAAAGAACAAAAGCAACCAATGCTAGCGCGAATGTGGTGAGAAAGGGACACTCCTTCACTGTTGGTGGGAATGTCCACTGGTTCAGCCCTTCTGGAAAACAGTATGGACGATTCTCAAAATATTAGAAATTGAGCTCCCATTTGACCCAGCAATACCACTCCTGGGAATATATCCCAGAGAGGCAAAAATGTATAGTCGAAGTGATATCTGCACTTGTTTGTTCATTGCAGCACTCTTTACAATAGCCAGAACCTGGAAGAAACCTGAATGCCCAAGAACAGATGACTGGTTAAAGAAACTTTGGTACATCTACACAATGGTGTACCATGTAGCTGTTAGGAAAAGATGAAGTCATGAAATTTATATACAAGTGGTACAACATGGAAAGTATCATGCTAAGCGAAATGAGTCAGAAAGAGAGGGATAGACATAGAAAGATTGCATTCATCTGGGGAATATAAAGGAAAAAATATGAGATTAATACCCAAGAATAGCTGAGATCAACACCAGGAGGATTACTCCATAGCTCAGAGGCCAGCCAGGCATTCTAGGGGAAAGGGCAGCTCAGATAGAGAAGGGAGCACCAAATAAAGGGTGTTTGGAGGATCCTCCCAGGAGGGGAGATGCATGTTGAAAGTAGACTATGGACTGAACATGTTTGCCACTCAAAACCTCTTTTGCAGACCACAACACTCAAAAGGAGAGAGAGAACACAAGGGATTGCCCTGCCACAGAGGCAGGGTGAGATGGGAGGGATGGGGGTGGGAGGGATATTATCCATGGTGGTGGAAAATGGGCACTGGTGGAGGGATGGGTATTTGATCATTGTATAATCGAAACCCAAGCACAAAAAATTGTAAATCTACAACTGTACCTCATGGTGTTTCACTAAAAAAAATTTTTTTTAAAAATATAGTAAGTTCAATATCAAAGGAAAGGAAGAAGCCTTGAACCACGAACTTTGGGGAACTGCCGTCCCATCCCTGAATACCTGTTTTCATGAAGAGTTTACAGGAAACTGAGCTAACACTCAATCATGCTCAAAGGGGGGGGGGGGGGCGGCGGGGGCGGGGAAAGAATCGAATTCATATAACAAAAGAAATATTGAAACTTTTATGTCAAAATAATAGTTTAAATTTTTTATAGGGGGTGGGAGGGATACTGGGACCCGTGGTGGTGGAAAATGGGCACTGGTGAAGGAATGGGTACTTGATCATTGTATAACTGAGACCCAAGCACAAAAATTTGTAAGTCTACAACTGTACCTCACCGTGTTTCACTAATAAAAAAAAAATTAAAAAAAAAATCAGAGCGATGTTTTCATTTTCCTTATGATTTCCAGCAGGAAGTTCCAAACAGAATAGAACGTTCCATATTGTATAATATGGGTTAACCTGCTATAGTAGCCACAGCAGCTTTTGAACAAACTACCTTTTGCTTTCAATAGTAAGGTTATTCATCGAATAGTCTCCAAAAATGTTGCTTTAGTTAATAAAGATATATAAATTCCTTGGAAGGAATAACCCACAACATATAAACTGCTCTCGATCTTTTTCCATTTAAAGAAATCCTCTAACTTTAGATACAGATCAAAAGTGGGTCTGTCAGAAGAACAAGAACCACTCATGCTCTTTCTTCTTCACTTTCTACTCAGTTGTTCCCACTACCAAACATGTTATTTTGTTTAACTCTGTGAAAATTCTGTAACTTTGCTTCCCTTCCATCTACTACTCATCTATCTCTCCTCCGTCTGTGGCACACCCTTCAAAACATTCTCCAACAAAGGCTAATCCATCCTCTCAGGAGGCTCCAAGAGATGGTCATAAAACAGTCCTGAAGTGACTCCAGGAAGCTGAATAAAGTAATAGCCCAACTTTTATAAAGAAGGAATGTCAGAGTAGCACGAAAAACTGTGAAGAAAGAAATTATAAGCCTCGAACAAGCAGGGAAGTTGGAAAATGTCTACTTTATAAGACCAGAAAATGTTGCAAGCAAGCATCCTCCTTAGAGTGGCTCAGGGGACAATTTACCTAGTAACAAGTCATAAAAAATGGAAAAGTAGTTTCTTCTAGGTCAGGCTTGATCAACACAGATGCTGGTACAGTTGTAGATCCCTAATGATCAAAGATGACAGAGACTTGGAATAAAAAGACCCTGTGGAAGTCTGTAACAATCAAAAATAAGTGAAGATATTCACCCCAGTGAGCACCAACACTAAAAAGGCAGCTGGGGGTACATGACCCAAGGGGATTTCAGAAGCATCTTGTTGAACATGACTGTCTTAGCAGTGATGCAGCACAAGTAAGTTGCCAGCACAACTACTGCTTAAGATAATTTTTCAAAAGAAGAGGTGGTATCTGTACCCCAGTAGAATACTACTTATATATGAAAAAGATGAAATCATGGCATTTGGAATAACATGGATAAACCTAGAGAGAATTTTGTTCCGTGAAATGAGCCAGATGGAGAAAGACAAATACCATATGATTTCACTCATATGTGGTAGCTAAAAAAACAAAACTGATAAACAAATTAAACAAAACAAAAATGAACTCTTCATCTATAATAGCAAACCAGAGGTTACCAGAAGGAAAGGGGAATGAAGTTGGTAAATGGGGTAGAAGAATCCATTTCATGGTGATGGATGGAACTAGACCTTCAGCGGTGAACAAAACATAGTGTAGACATATGTTGAATCTATTTATACTGATGCACATTAGAAGCATATATAAAGTCATAAACCAATTTTACTTCAATAAAACTTTTTTAAGTAATGTAAGTTCCGAGACTGGGTTATGAGGAGACTAATACCAGCTACCCTACTGTGTGCTGCTTGTCTAAGCAGTGAACACACCCACACCCAAGGAGCTCTCAGAGTCAAGGACTGAAGGAGAGACCAGATTGCCAGGAGAAACACAATCTTGCAAGCACACCGCTAGGGAACACAGCACTACATTCTCAGCCCTTCCGCCAAAACAAATAAATAGCAGCAACAGAAGGAAGAGTGTAGGTCATAAAAACACAAAAAGATTACCAGTGTCAGTGAAGAAATTGAAAAAAGGAACTCATACATAGTGTTGGTGGAAATAAAAATAAGTGCATCCACTATTAAAAAAATAATACAAAGATTCATTTTAAAAAGTAAGAATAGGAATATCATTTGATCTATCACCTGTCTGAACCTTTATTCAATATAAAAAGCATTAATTCTAAGACACATGCATACTCCTATATCAATTGCAAGGCAACTTTCAACAGCAAAGACTTGGAAACAACCTAAATGTTTATCAACAGATAAATAGACTAAGAAAAATGTGTATTTAAACACAAAGGAATACTATTCATGTAGTTTTAAAAAGATGAAGTTTGGATGGGAGAAATAGTATGGCAGATAGGGCACTTTTCTTAAAGGAGTTGACCTGCGTTCAATCTCCAGCACCCCAGGTGGTTCTCCAAGCTTGCCAGGAATGATCCCTGAGTGCAGAGCCAGGAGTTAGCCTTGTACATCACTGGTTGTGGCCCCAAAACAAACAAAACAAAAAAAGATGATGTCTTCCTTGTGCAACAAAGTAGACTTTGAGGGTATCATGCTAAGTGAAATAAGTCAGGAGAAAGACATATATTGCATTATTTTAGTCAAAAAGAGATAAGATGATATCAAGACATATAAAGATAAATGTGAGGGCATGACAAGCTGTGCTAACATTAAGTCTCAGCTAGGCCTCAGTTTCTGTTTCGCTAAAGCAGGACTAGCAGTTTCTGGTAAACTCTCAGTTGAGTAATTTGCCAAGAAAAGGAATTGGGCAGTTAGGTTCGGCCAGTCATGAAGGGTCACTGTACCCTCCTTAGAAACTGTTTCTAACCATTGCCTAATTGCTGACCACCATTGAAATAAGGCTGATGCTAAAAATAGACCAGTATATAAATTGCTTCTTAACTCTGAACCCTATATAAACTGCTTGTGATTTGGAGTCAGGGTCCTTATCAAGACTTCACTGTGTTGCAAGCTCCCACATGGACACGATCCAGAGACACACAGATGAATCTCAGACCTGAGCAACTTGCTGCAGCGATTTCTCCAGACGCTATTTATTAAAAATTTAGAATTCCTTGAGCATTATATGAGATTATGTTATATCCATAAGAAGCAATACAAAACACATTGTCTATCATTGCATTTTCGGCAGGTATGCAATGCTTGTCACTGGTCATCCATTGTCATCCCGTTGATCTTCGATTTGCTCGAGCAGGTGCCAGTAATGTCTCCATTCGTTCCTGTCATGTGCTAGTGTAGCCCAAAGGCATCTGCTCGCTTCAGGAACACAAAGAGCCTCAAACCATTTGTTCAGGGTTTTGGCGAAGAAGTTTGACCATCTCTTAGGTGGGCGGCTCTGCGTTCTTTTGACATCCCATGGAATCCAGTCAGTAATAGCTCTAGTCCAGCGGTTGTCTCTAAATTGCATTACATGCTCGGCCCATCTGATTTTCGACAGCTTGACAAATAAGACAGAGTCCCTGATTTTTGATCATTGACGGAAGTCAGAACTCAGGATTCCTTCTCTCACATGAGTGAAATGTAATATTCCAAGCATAGCTCTTTTCAATTCCTCTTTGGGAAACCTGAATAGTGTTCTCATCCTGTTTCCATAGGGCCCAGGTCTCTGAGGCGTATGTTAGTGAAGGAAGAACAGTGGAGTCAAGAAGATGTGTCCAAAGCCAGAGGTTCTTTGTTCTCTTATCAACTTCTTCTACACTCTTGGAGGTGTTCCACGCTGCTCTCTTCCTCCTGCACAGCTCTGGCGCCAAGTCATTCCTCATGTTGAGTTCTTGACCCGGGTACACATAGCTGCTGCATTCGGAGATGTTCATTTCACTGAGAGCAAATGTAACATCAGGGACTAGTTTGTTTTTTATGAATATTGTCTTGTTGAGATTCAGCTGTAGTTTGACCTTTCCACACTCACACTCAAAGTTGGCCAGCATTTGTGCCGCTTGGATAATGTTTGGTGTTATTAGAACGATGTCATTAGCTAAGCAGAGGTGGTATAGTTGCCGACCGTCTATCTTCACTCCCATTTCTTCTCATTTCAGTCATCACATGACATTCTCGAGGGTGGCACTGAAGAGTTTTGGTGAAATGGTATCAGCCTGCCGAACCCCTCTCTTTACGTCAATGATCACTTCCTTGTAGAATGGTGAAAAAAATTAACTAATTAATTTTTAAAAAATAAAAGACTCCACTCCAGTGGATGAGACTTGGACCCTAGCTCGAGCTAGTGCTGGCTGGGGCTAGGATTAAAGTTCCTTTGTTTTTACATTATTGTTTGTGGACTTGGTCTCTCTGCAACTGGGGATCTGACACTTGGGTACAACATAAAGAGAATAAGAAACAAAACAACAAGTTCTTAAGTAATTAAAACAAAATAAGTTATAATAAAGATAAAAGAGGAGGCTACACCAGGAAAAAGGGGTTAATTGCATGGTAGAGATCAGTAATTTATACAGATATTGAATTTTAGTTCTATGTGTCTGAAACTACATGATCTTATAATTCAATGTTACTTTGATAAAACTTTTAAAAAGAATTGTGACCAGTTTATTGTATACTAGGAGAGATGAGTCACTAGATCTTTCAGGGCTATAGAACACAGAATGTGAATAAACCCAAATTGACTTTCACCATATTAGAATAGAATCAAGGGGACATGACTTAGTGAATGGAATCTGGCCCAGGTGCACTTCAGAGTTTATTGGTTCATATCCAGCCTATTTCCCTGAATTCTGAGTCTATCATTAACATTGCCATCACAGACCATCAGGGCTTCCATCCTGACCCAAACAGTAAACATGAAGACAGTTAGCAAGAGAAAGGAAGATGAGAGGCAGTTTGGATTCTCCTGGGACAAATAATAACGCGCCTCTGCAGGGCTGATGCAGGCCTAAGCTTACATTGTCATTCTGTCTTAACATAGTCTAAAGGAAACTTGACTAGCTGGACCTTTGAAAGCTGACAGTAGGCACACAAGTGTAGTCCTGCCATCTAAGCAATTTCTCCAGAAACAGTCTGATACAGTGATGAAACTATCTTTTGATAGTACAGATGAAGGGCCAGATTGAAGATGGCCCTCTTTCAAGGTTAAGTGACATCCTTTATGATGTGCTATGCACTTTAAACCAATGATCATTACATGACCATGTGCAGCCAGTTGGTAGAACTCATGATGAGAGACTAGGGATTAAAGGAAGAGGAAGCATTCAAGAAAATCTTTGCTTCCTTTGCCTTAGACTTCAGACTCTGTGAGCACAGAGATCCTGGTCTCCGGAGATTCCTTCGAGACCCAGAGGGTGCTCTCTGGTCCTTGGGAGGTGGAGGTGGGGGGCGGGGTGGGGGGAATTGAGGAAATAGACAAGTAGTCACAGATAGCTGTTAGTATACTAGGGGGGCAATGGATCAAAATTCTCGTAAGGACGTAGAACTTCTAGAACTATATCCCATGCACAGCTTAGGAACATGACATGACAGATGACATGTGAATATAAAGGCAAGTTCCCTTGTCTCAAAGAGAGACTAACTACTCCATTATCTGTGCTTGGTGTTGGCCCATACAACTGCATCAGGACAGTCTTAGGCTGAAACAACATTCTTGCTCTTTCTCCCCTCCTTACCCCGTTTCCCTTCTTTCTCTTCTTTTAGAGTTCTTCCTGATAAATCTGATGAATACAAATGCCTGTTTTATGTTCTTCTTGGGAAGCTTGCCAAAGACAGAGGTTTTTGATTGTACACATAGAATGTCAAGGGGTTTGTCAATAGGACCTCATATAATTTACATTGAAAAGACATTTCACTCTTATCACACTGAACTGTCATGTTTAGTTTAGTTGCAATTGTTTACTTATTTGGTGATTTATTTATTCTTCTAACAGTCCTTTAACCAGTATCCCCTATGTTCTAGGCTTTATGCCAAGTACTGTACATTGAGGACAACAATAAGTCAGTATTCCTGTCTGGAGGATATTCTCCATCTTGCCAAGTAGACATTTATGCATTTGAGCAGGATTTAATAAATGCCACAATGAAGCAGGACCAGAAAGAATTAAGAATAGAACTCAAGATTAACCCTAGCAAACTGCCATGAGCTTAAGTTGCTGACAATGTAAAGAATTTTTCTCTTCCTTTCAGTAAGTCTCTGCAAGGAAGCTAAGACAGTGGTTGGACCTTTATGTCTTAGAGCACCAGCTCACTAGGGATTTGTATAAACAAATATAAAAGCTATCACCGGCCTGCATCCCACCATTTCTAGAGACATACTTTTGCAATCTCTTCCTGTATAAAATGCAACTGGTGACTCTGGGCTAAATGTTTCTCAAGGACCCGAGTCTATGATCTTCCAACTAGCAGGCATGTTGCTAATATCATTCTTTCTTGACTGATTGGCCATGAGTAGCCATGAAATTGGAGTTTCCAGGTTACAGTGAGAATGACGGGGTCTGGAGCTCCATTTTTTTTCATTTTTTCTCCATTTCTAGTCTTAGAAAAGGAAAATAGACTCTTACCCAGGGGACAGAGTCTAGTACAGCATGTAGAGTCCTTGCTCTTGCACACTGCCAACCTGAGTTTGATCCTCAGTACCTGGCACCATAGCAGGTCCCCCCTGTAATATAGGAGGCTCTGGGTTCAAGCTCTGGGACTACATCATCATTATCATGATCATCATCATTATATTTTTAATAAAATATTATCTAAAACAGAATCAAATTATCTCATATATGTTAAGTTCTGATTGTTGAATGTATTTCAGTCTCTAGTCCTGTCCACATGTGGGAGAGAAGGGCTCCTCCCTCTAGCTAAAGATGGCGGAACTTCCTGCAGATCCTTCAGAGTGCAGTAACTTCTCTACATCATGAGATCACTCCACTCACTACCCGACAAGGGATAACAAGTGACTGACTGGTGGAGGAGTGACACTCCAGCCAGAAAGTGAGCTGCGAGAGCAGATTGGTTTGTTCATGGCCACTGATTTTGATCTGTTTTTTTAAGGGAGCTAAGAAGGACACAAAGAGTTAATGATGTGTTCTGAATCCACACAAAGAAGCAAGGCCCAGGTCAAGCTCCTTCACCCAACCCTCCCATCCTTTCCTTTTTCTCTTGGTCGCTGCCAAGACCTTAAAACCTAACTACTGAAAAGCTCATTATCACACTGGATAGAAATGTAAGTAAACAAGGCATTACAATAATGAATTCTTCTGCACAAGGCAGGAGAAGAGGAATCTTTCCTGCAAAGAACTGGGCTGGAACGGGGCCATTTTCCAGCTACAATAAAAATAAGCAGGCTTTTGTTGGATTCCAGACTTGTAAATCAAAAAGAATACTTCAAGCCAAAAAGGGCAGGGGGGAACCGGTTTCTTTACCATTGACCTTCAACCTGCATTCCAAAACTGGCTTTAAGGCTAAGTAGCACTAATCCCTCCACCGTAGAGAGGGAGCTAAAAAGATTGAATTTGAAAAGACCACAGGAAATGAGATTGGCAATAGCTCTCAACACAATTCTAGTCAAAGGACTCACGGAAGTTAAAATGAGATGAAACGGAAGGGTCGAAAAAATTATCTGCGGAATATGTATGAAACGAGGCTGGGACCAGCTGAATGGCTCCGTGATGGGTTCCCCTCTCCCGCACTTCGCCCAGGGTTCCAAGAGCCCCCCTGGATGGGGATGGAGACGCAGCGACTTAGCCTGTGAATTTCAGCTCTAAATTGTATTAGCATAAGTGACAGGGATTCTGCCGGCAATTTGATTCGCAGGAGCGGACTGCCTCTGATGTTTTACTAACAATTTGGGTAAATATGCCGAAACCAATATGTTCAGCCAGGTGCTGAGCAAATTTAGCCCAGTGTGGAATGGGCCTGCACAAATCTGCATCCCCAGATGGAAGTCGGAGAGTTACAAATTAGTGCCATTCAAACAGCAGAGGTTTGACCAAGAGAACGCAGGAAGAGATCAAAGGGAGAGTAGAGTGGAAATTAGATACGTTTTCCAGTCAGTTCATTAGAAGGCAAAGGACACTTAATTATTTTACTCCTATTTCCCACCCCTTAAAAAAATTGGGTTATGCTTTTACTATTCCAATATGGCCCTAAACTTTCCCAAATTATATGAAAACTCTGTGCCACTACGATATATTAAATATGAATGAATTTTCTGCATTATGATTAGTCTGGGATCAAGCACAACCATCCAAGGCAGTTAAACCCAGAAGTTGTTTGTAAAAGATCTACATGAATCGGAATGATCTCTCATATGTGAGACTTAAAGATGCACAGCAAAGTAATAAACAAGGACCAAGGACAACACAACTGGTTAACTGATGCACAAAACTTAGGGTGAAAGGGCTGAAAGGGGGGGCACTCGAGAACAGATGACTGGTTAAAGAAACTTCGGTAGATTTACACAATGGAGTACTATGTAGCTGTTAGAAAAGATGAAGTCACAGAGGCAGGGTGGAATGGGGGGAATGGGGGGTGGGAGGGATACTGGGACCCGTGGTGGTGGAAAATGGGCACTGGTGGAGGGATGGGCATTTGATCATTGTAAAACTGAAACCCAAGCACAAAAATTTGTAAATCTACAACTGTACCTCATGGTGTTTCACTAATAAAAATTTTAAAAAAAAGAAAGGGGGAGACCTTGGGGGAAGGAAGTGGGTACACTGGTGATGGGTGTGGTGCTGAAATGCTTTACACAGACACCCATCATTGACAAGATTGTAAATCATAGTAGCACTGTAGCACTCTCCTCCCACTGTACATTGATTTGCTTGAGCGGGCACTAGTCACGTCTCCATTGTGAGACTTGTTACTGTAAAAAAGAACAGTAAATCATAGTACATCAATTTTTTTAAGTTTTCAAAGGAGTTGTGTTTACATATGAGTCATCAAAGAGACATATCTCTGTATGATGCCATCATTTTTCTATCTTCCTATTTAATATTTCTCTCAAGCAAGTTCTCTTTACATCAGAATTAAGAAACCTAAGAGCTTTTTAGTTATCACATTGTGTCATTTTATCTCTCTGTGGGCATAGAAAATCACTACAATTCAGCTGTTTACCTTCCAAGCTGAAGATTCTTGCCTTAAAATAGAATAATTATATTTAAAAAGAGTTGGAATCTTGTACTCTGGATATTGAGTTGCTGACGAGAATCTATGGATAAAGCACGGGGAGACGAGAAGAGCAGGCAGTATGTTCACTTACTCACAATGCTGCTAATATTGTGTCTCTAACCAACCTGCTGTGGGTGGCTCGTGTGAAATGGGTGAGAGAAGGAACACCCTGGAGAAGGGAGTCTACTGCTTCCCCCTCCACCCATCTGGGTCGCACCCTGGGGAGTTTGGAACTGATGAGAGTCTGTGATGTGCACCTGCACGGTACAGACTTTACATCTCACCAGCCCCAGGAGAGGGTTGTCAAATCACACCTGGGTTCTACTATTCTGCCCCAGTGTGGGAAGTGACTCCTGTCACCCTGTGCTTGGGGAGCCCTGAAATCTAGGCTGGAGCAAAGATTTGCTCCTTACAGAAAAGGAGAGTTAGCCCTAAATCCTACCCACATCTTCCAAGAATTCACCTTCCCTCACAGAAAAGAATTTTGGCAAGAGATTTATAGTGATGTGAGACCATTTCATTTAGAGTGTGAGGAGTGGAAGACAGAGAATGACATTCAAGAGAGAACAGGAACTCTTCCAGAATGGGGAGTTCAGAGTCCACATATCAGGTGGAGATATTGGTCATCTCCCATCTCCCAGAATGGGGGAATCCCCCTGATTGCCTTTGCAGGGTTGATTTTATAGGTTTTCTCCCCATGTCCACCTTCATGTCCTTATTCCAACCCTATGTTCCTGCAGGAGCTTCTCTCTGGAGGGGAATACAGCCTTCCCTGAGCCTTTGTTGGTACCAGTTAGGGTCTTATCAGACCTCAACTCACGTCCACAAGTAGTATTGCCATAATGCCTTAGAGCTAAGGAATTCCCATCCTACTTTTGTTACTTCCAGAGAGCTCATTATTGGCAAACCCAACCCCGTCCTCCACCACTAGCACCACCCAATTTACTTACTTAAAAGGTATTTTCTGGAGCTGGAGTGATAGCACAGGGAGTAGGATGTTTGTCTTGCATGCAGACAACTCGGGTTCGATTTCCAGCATCCCATATGGTCCCCCGAGCACCACCAGAATAATTCCTGAGTGCAGAGCCAGGAATAACCCCTGAACATCACCAGGTGTGACCCAAAAAGAAAATAAAAGGTATTTTGAGACAGAGAGAGAGAGAGAGAGAGAGAGAATAGGAGATAAGGCATTTGCTTGAACTGTGGTTCAAATTCCCCAAGCACCAGCCAAAGATCACTCCTAAACTCGGGGCCAAGAATAGCCTCTGAGCCCCTGTGGGTGTGGCCCCTAAAATACAGAAATAAATTTAAAAGATGATACATGCATCCTATGTTTCTTGCAACTTTATTTATAATTAGCAAGACCTGAACAACTCAGACATCCCATGACAAATGAATGGGTAAAGATCTGGTACACATACACTGTAGGGAGGCATGAGGGAGAGAAACTGGGAACATTGGTGGCAGGAAATGTGCACTGGTGAAGGGATGGGTTTTGGAACATTGTACGACTGAAAGTCAATATGAACAACTTTGTAACCGTATATCTCACAGTGATTCCATTGAAACTAAAAACTAATTAAGAAAAAAAGAGCATGTCTTCAAAGAATATGAGAACATATTTACCAGCAAGACAAAACAGTGAGAGTGTCCTGACAGAGGTAGCTACACTAAAGACAGTCTCAACTCAGGATGCAACAGAGGCAGCTTGAGGAATTCCTTCTACTGAATTATCTAGTTGAGGTGGGCATTCAGAACACTCTTCTCCTCTGAGAAGGTAGGAAGTTCACTGCTCAGCCTGGAGAGAGGGCCTGCTTAGCCCATCACATAACAGTATTCATCTTTTCAACAACTACTCTTATGAGTCAGTCTGCCCCAGTTAAAAAAAATCATACACTCCTCTCTTTCCCCTTCATCATATCCACCTCAAGCATGGATATGATGCCCGAATCTGCAGCAGTCATCTATAACCATGAGGTCACCTGCATTCAAAGCCCAATTATTAAGGATGGTAGAGTAGAAATGTCGAAGAACTTAGAAAGTCTTTTTTAAGAATTGAGGTGACTTGGTTACTACAGTGTTAGTGTAAAAAATCCTTTAGGTTGTAAAATTTTAATGCAATTCCTCCACCACCAAATTGCTACAGACCCATGGATATGCCACCCCTGTCCTTATTATCACTTCTAGTCTGTCTCCCTTCCACCCTCTGGCCCTGCCCTTGGAAACCTAAAGTTCTGTTGTTAGAATCAAGAATTTGTCTTTATTGGCTACTGTCCATTACCTTGCTGAGTTGCTTTGTATACCACATATGAATAAGGTCACCCAGTATGTCACATTACAGTACACTGTTTCCATTTAAGTTGTAGCCAAAGGCAAGATTTCATCTTTTCTTTTAGCCGAGTGTCATTCCATTGTGAATATGTACATCACTTCCTTACTGACTCTCATATTGTCCCCTGAGCACTGCCAAGAGTAACCCCTGAAAAGAGAGCCAGGAGTAAGCCCTGAGCACTGCTCAAACAAAAAATTATAATATTCATATTGTTCCTACTTTCCAGAAAAGAAGTGATTATGTCAATAAATGTCAGATAAAGAAAAGAACACAGATATATTTTAGAAAAGTTGGGAATTAAAACTGAGATCTGGTTAATTGTAAACTTCTTCCCCTCTTGGAGACATTTCCTTTCTGCAGAAGAACACAGAACTTAATGACTTTTATGTTTGTTTATATGAAATGTTCTGGTTTTTTGAGGGTACCAGAAGTCCTACCAACTCTCTCTGTTATCTTCCATATTCCTAGTTTCTAGTACAATCCCAAGTACCAAGCATGTGATAGAATTCCATACATAGATATAGAGGAAAAATCAGTTAAACAATGAATAAATGAATCATGCAGTTGAAACACTAAAAAGCCATGCCAACTAAAAAGCCACTCTTTTGTAAACAGAGAAACTCTCCTACCCTGAATTTTGATTTTGCCATAAAAAAGTAAATCCAATATGAGCCTTCCTTCAGATCTATATTTCTCTGAATATAGAACTGAAACATGCATTTAAATCACTTATATCTAACTTTTTATGATGCCATTGGGAATGGTATTCTTTTTGCATTTGCAGTTAAAGGGTAGAACAGATGGTGAAAGTTTAGTTTCAAGTGATGGGGCCCATTAAAATAACTTATGCTGTTGAGTGATTTTTCACCCTAATGGCTCCATTTGTTATATCTAAGTTTGCAAGTTCCAAAATACTTGGGAAGGAGATAGGACTTCAGGAAATGTTTGCTACATCATGAGAATCACAGGATTAGGATTACAGACCCACAAGCTCTATTTTTGAAAGTTAAAGTTGCTGAAAACATTTGTTAGGTGGAACACCCAGTTAGGGAAGCACTTTGCTAGGAAGAAAACTGGGTTAAAGTTCAGGGAGACACTTTAACGTCAGGAGAACTTGCTTTGCATGCTAGAGCCTAAATTTCCTTCCCCTGCACTGAGCCAGGAGTAGTAGTCTCTGAACTCTACCAACTGTGGCCCCAAATCCAGGAAAGAAATTATAGGAGAACAAAAGTCAAGCACTTATGAGCCATATTTTTCTTCTTTTCTGACTTCTATGAGAAATGGATTTGATTATAAATCACACACACACCTACAAAATAGGATGAAAAAGAAAAAACACAAATAATCAAGTCAGAGTCCATAATGTAAGAAAGCTGGGAACCAACTGTAAGAACTGCGTCTTCATCTCCTATTTCCAATATCACACCAGGAGTTGAGTTAAAGCAAATCCTTTCTATCTGCTGGATTATCTCATGCGCACCTCAATTTGGTTGGCCAAATGGAGGTTGGAATATATGCCTGGACTAGAAATTGGGACATCTGGGTTCTGGTGATAATGGCTACCAGCTAATGCCAAGTGCCACATTCTGTGCCAAATACTCAGATGCAGCCGCTCATTTCAGCTTCTGTGAAACTCAGTGACATCATTATTATTGCTTTATTGCTTTCATATTTGCAACTGAAGAAACTGAGCATGCCTGAATCACCAGACTGCTAAGTGGTGGCTCAAGATTGTACGATCCCAAAGTCATTCCATTCCCTGACCCATTATTTCCCACTCTGTCACAATCTATCTGAAACCTCACTCAGATGAAAAGATGGGTCTTGGCAGAAAAATATCTAAGTTCAGGTCCAGTTATAACTTGCCATGATTAACCCAGGAAATTGTAAGAGTTAACAATTTTTTAACACTTTAGCAGTGAACTCATTTCATAAACATTTAACTGAATGTTAGAAAACTGACTCCATTCTGAATATTGAGAATATGGTTACAGATTTTACAGCTTACATATGTTTCTCTCCTTATTGGAAGTGGAGAGTGCATTCAAGTAGGATAAGTTACAAAAGAGTCAAATTTGTAAGAGGGACAGGAATTGAGAAGTCAACAAGGAAGAGTGCAGAACTAGGTCTGGCAAAGGAAAAGAACAATTCATTTCCCTTTCTAAAAGGGAAAGGAAAATGGGGATGTCTCCGGGTTCTTATAGAGAGAGGCTCAAGGGAGACATCTGTTGGGGGTAAAAGTCTTCAGAACACATCAGAGAATTGGCATTAAGTCAAACTTTCAATTTTCCCTTCTGAAATGGTGCTGGTGGGAACATTAAAAGTTTCTAGGAAGCTGTTTTGAAAAAGGATGGCCAGATTTCTTAACATGGATGTCAAATTATTTCTTCATTAATTCAAAGGTATAGTTAATAGGAAAGTCCGGTGTTAATTGTTAATGATAATTAAGGTACCAGAAGTGTTCCTGCTAGGATGTGCAAACTATGCCGTGGCTACTGTAGAATGGAAATGATATTGTGAAAGGTGGCCCGTACGGGGGCTAGAGCGATAGCACAGCGGTAGGGCATTCGCCTTACAAGCGGCCAACATGGCCGACCTGAGTTCGATTCCTCCGCCCCTCTCGGAGAGCCCGGCAAGCTACTGAGAGTATTCGATATGCCAGACACAGTAACAACAAAGTCTCCAATGGAGACGTTACTGGGCCCGCTCGAGCAAATCGACGATCAACGGGAGGGCCTTTACCTTTTACCTTTATTGTGAAAGGTCTGTACAATGTCTAATCTGCTGGTGGTCTTCTATACTCTGTGTGTGTTTGTGTGTTTTCATCTCAGGCATTGTCATTTTTTAAAAAAATTTTTATTAGTGAAACACCCTGAGGTACAGTTGTAGACTTACAAATTTTTGTGCTTGGGTTTCAGTCATACAATGATAGAGTACCCATCCCTCCACCAGTGCCCATTCTCCACCACCACTAATTCCAGTATCCCTCCCACCCCCCATCCTCCCATCCCACCCTGCCTCTGTGGCAGGGCACTCCCCCCGTTCTCTCTCTCCTTTTGGGTGCTGTGGTTTGCAAAAGAGGAATTGAGTGGCAATCATGTTCGGTCTATAGACTACTCTCAGGATGTGTCTCCCATCCTGGGCGAATCTTCCCAACACCCTTTATTTGGTGCTCCCTTCTCTATCTGAGCTGCCTTTACCCCCAGCATGTGCGGCTGGCCTCCAAGCCATGGAGTAAACCTCCTGGTATTTATCTCAGCTATTCTTGGGTATTAGTCTCCTATTTTGTCACTTTATGTTCCCCAGATGAAAGCAATCTTTCTATGTCTGTCCCTCTCTTTCTGACTCATTTCGCTTAGCATGATACTTTCCACGTAGTACCACTTGTATGTAAATTTCATAACTTCATCTTTTCTAACCGCTACATAGTACTCCATTGTGGAAATGTACTAAAGTTTCTTTAACCAGTCATCTGTTCTCGGGCACTCAGGTTTTTTCCAGATTCTGGCTATTGTAAAGAGTGCTGCAATGAACAAACAAGTGCAGATGTCACTTTGACTATATTTTTTTGGCATTGTCATTTTTAATCTCCACAACTTAACTTAGTTCTCTTCATTTCTCATCTGTCTCCCTACTTAACGTGTTCAATCTCTTGTCTGGCTTCTTACATATATAGAACACAGGGGTGATACTTCATTTTTGTCTTTAATTCTGTCGTTTGTGTTACTTCTGCATCTGTTTCAATTGCTTGCTGCTTGCCCCAGTTATGTGTCATATCCTTTTTTACACCCAAGAACTTTTGGTTGGGTAGTAGATAGGGTTTGTTTTTTCCCCACCAAGAAGACCAACTATTTACAAATAGTTCTGATTCATGGGGTTTTCCACTTGGAGTATTAGGAAAAGGCAGCATTTCCAAGTCTTTGAGGTCCAGACACTTTCCCTTCTTCCTTTGGGGTCAATGGCCCCTGGCCTGAAGAGTTTCCTTACAGATATCCACTGATGGCTACTCCAATGCATCTCCAAGGAGAGAGATGCTCTGTAGCCTGGACATCCTCGCAGCACCTACCCCGCCTGCATCACACACCTGCTCTGTAAATGTGCATTGCTTTGGCTCTTGGGATGTAATTTGCTGTCCCATCTCCTTAGCAATGGCAGTTGACTAGACACTGTCTTCTTCTCCCCATGTTGTGACCAGAAATCTGAACATCAAATGGCTGAATCTCTAGATTTACTCACCCAAGGTCGTTTGTGATCTAACTGTCTTTGCCCTGCTCTCTGCTGGATTCTGTGTTCTTGGCCTGTCTTCCCCCCTCTGCAATTGACTCCCCTTTCGGTCAAAATATGTCTTCCAACATGGCAAAGAGTATACAGGAAGTAACGTTTAAAAGTCATTTTCTGACAGGGCCTTTAGTTTACACCCAGGCTTTGATGGAAAAGGGACTTACAAAGAAATTTGTACTCAAAAGAATTTTCCTTCAATTTTTTTTACAAATGTTGGTGTTTTTTGCCTTTTAGCATTTAGTACCCCTATTGTATTTTCTAGTGCCATCCTGAATCTAATTGCTTGGTTCTGAGCTGCATTTCATTTTAAAATGTTGAGGCTTCTTATTTTCGCATGAAGTTTTGCTATAATGTTTGTGCTGTGGATCTCCTTGCAAGCACGGTGTCAGATTAAAGGGAGTTGGAAGTTGCATGTGAAAAGCAATATATTTCTAGTCAGAATAATTTACTCATACTATCCCTTTTTGATACTTTCTTTTCGAATTTTTTCCTCCTTACTCTTTCTGGAATTCACTTTAGCTGAATATTCAATGCCCTAGATTGGTTCTCTAATTTTTATTCTCTTTTGTCCCATTGTTCACCTCTACAATTTTATCTTCAATATTTAAGACATTTTCTTGACACTTTTCCCTGCCTTTTAATTTTTATGTTGGTTTTTATTCTTAAATAAAATCTTAAATAAAATCAGTAACCTTCTGTTAATTGTTGCTTTGTTGTGTCTTTGCATTCTTATTCATGCATAGAAGATCATGTTTTCTCTCCTTGAACAATAAAAAATATAAATGTTTTTTGTTTCCTCTATGGTCCTTCCTTATCTGTCTTTCCTTTTCCTCTTTTTTAATAGCTTTCGTCATGTTGGCTTCTTTCCAAAATATGTCTGGTTGAATGGCATATCCTATTTGAGAAGACGAGAGCCATAAGACATGAGTGGAGGCTTTGAGCTGGTGAACGTCACCAAGGTAGATAGGAGGCAAACTGGAATTTCCACGGAGGCAATCATTACATGGTGAAAGCGTCAAAATCTGTAGCAGTTTTCTTTCGAGCAATTCAGTTTCTCCAAAGAACAATCCTCTGCTCTCCTAAATGATGGTAGAAGGAAGATCAAACACACTTGCTGACAAAGTTCTGGAAGTAGGGCACAGATCAGTAACCCCAGGGGAGGAACAAAGGAGGCCACCAAAGGTGTGTGGTATGATGTTGGGGGATGAGGTTTCCTCATTTTTTAAAAAGATCAGACTTTGCACCAACCCTTATCATTTGGGGCCTTCACCAATTTATGGTCTTCTCAAGTTAGAAACCTTTCTTGGGTTCTGTAGAATGAACACAGGCTGACTTTGCAACTCTCTCCCTCCTATGGGATCCAGGAGGCTGCTTTCTCTAGTCTCTGGTGTCATCCCCTTCTTCTCCATGCTATTTAACCACATGTCACTATTTACCATGCACTATTTTCTCCCTTCCTATGCTTCCCTTTCCTTTTTATTCCTTCTATCTTCTTCTATCTACTAGAGTTCCAGAGGGAAGTTGGGCAACATGTGTGGATTCAATAGATATCCTGAACAAATTGCATGGATTCTTCCATTTAATTCCCATGTTAAGTCTACTAAATAAATGGAAATTATCCTCATGATATAAACATGAAAGCTAAGGCTCAAACATATTATGAAGCACCAGAGATAGAGCCCAAAGGACTGAGCACATGCTTTGGATGGACGAAAAAGAGGCAGGGAGATTTGACGTGACTTTGTCAAGTTGGCATATCGGGTGCCCTGATCATGGTGTTCACTCCTTGAACATGACTCCAGAAGGTGGGAAGGAGATGGAGGGAGTGTGTCATGTGGGGTGGTCCAAGAGCAAAGAAGGCCAGCCTACTGCACCTATTGCTCTAACGGTGAGGGAGGAAATGAAATTGTCAGGTGGTCTGGACCATTCCAGTGAAGCAAAGATGAAGGAGCAACAACTATTCCAGGCAAAGGCACCTGCGTCCAAGAGGAGATGAGGGGTATACATAAGACACCCCGAGGCATATGCACAGAGCTATATGCACACATGAACTGTATGTTCTCATAGACTGTCTGAATATAACCTTGGGGGCTCTGATGGCCACTGATAAGTAGGACATGCATGACCACAAGGAAGTCCTGAACAAAGACAAGAAGCTTAAGTGTGGCATACGAGGAGAACAGGCAAAGGGTTTGAAGTGGAGTCTTGGACCACATGATACAGGGAGAACGAGGGTGAGGAGACAGATTTGGTTCAAGTCACTGGCAGTTTGAATAGCTCCTTCTAAGCTGCTCTTGGGAATCTGGGTTTTAAAAAGGAATGAGGGTAATTAGAGACATCAGTTTATGCATAAAACGTGGTAGAGGGCTGAACTAATTTCCTGGGAGTAGAGGGGGAAAGGAGAGAGTCATTTGAGAACTGGGGGTGTGGTTCAAGTGAAAGAGCATGTGCATTGCATGTGTGACACCTGGGTTTGAGCCCAACACTACGTGCCCCTTGGACACTTAGCATGTGGCTTCACAACAGCCAAAAAAAAATATTTTTGAAAGGAAAGAGAGAGTTATTCAATCAAAAATTTATGGTGGAGGTAACATTGACAGCACTTGCTGACAACTAGATAAGGAACTTGAGAGAAGAGAAAGAATGAGAAGTTGGGTCAGAGCAATAGTTCAGTAGACAGGGTGTTTCTATTGCATGAGGTTGCACGAGGTTCAGTCCTCAGCTCCCTATACGATCCCCTGAGCACCACCAGGAGTTATTCCTAAGCACAGAACCAGGAGTAAGCTTGAGAACCACCAGGTATGGGAGAAAAAGAAAGAAAAAGAAGGAAAGAAAGAAAGAAAGGAAGGAAGGAAGGAAGGAAGAAAGAAAGAAAGAAAGAAAGAAAGAAAGAAAGAAAGAAAGAAAGAAAGAAAGGGAGGAGTGAGTGAAAGAGGAAGGAAGGAAGGAAGGAAGGAAGGAAGGAAGGAAGGAAGGAAGGAAGGAAGGAAGGGGGAAATCCTCCCCTCATTGTATCTTGAAGAGTGGTACCCTTGGCCAAGTGAAAAGTGACACAATTTGAGAGACAGGAAAGAGTTGAATGTAGATTGGGGTTTCAATGTATACAGTTCCTCTGTCTGCCAGCAATTGAGAGATATTACCACCAAACCACAGGCGTCCTCCTCCACACTGCCACACAACGCCAGAGTAGCCTTCCACCCTTGGCACAGACTGAGACCAGCCGGAAGCAGGCTTCTGCCATCTCTGATGGAGAAAAGCAGTGAAGTTAGAAGTGAATGAGCACCTGAGGTAGCCTTGCTGGCGGTATAATTACCTATCCTAAAAGTATGACCATTTCCCTGGCATTGCTAATGCCATTTTGGGGATACTTTTTACACTTCAGTTCTGATCTGCCTCTTTATCCAGCTGGATTTCTTTCCAATCAACCCAATTTTAGCCCCAATGTTCACAAGCTATTTTTTCTCACTAAGACCGAAAATGGAAGCAAATCATACCATCTTGTATACATGCAGCTGCCTTCCTCTCTCGTCTCATGGCAGAGGAAAATCTTCCTTCTCTTTCATTTCTTTATTAACACCAGCCCCCACTGCTCCCTGCTGCGGTCCTCTCCCTCCGACGCTCCTGCTCCCCATCTACTGCGCACTCCTTTGGGTTGCTTCAGGGGCCCGCTGCAGGGATGTTTGCTCATATAATCAAATTATAGGTCAGCTTCATCAGAGGGATTGCTCACAGGTACGTTTCTTACAAATACTTAAACTGATGTTTCAGTTAAGGTTTCTTACAAACACTTAAACTGATGCCACAAGTAACACATTCTCTGTGTGAGTGGGTGCATGGGCAAATAATAGTTCTCTTTGATAATGAACAATAATTTAAGTAATAGAGTTTAAATGTATGTAACCACTCCCGATGACACCAAAAGGCGGGCCAAGTGGACAGCGACAATTTTCTCCATGGGTTGCAGTCATCTTTATGACTGTGTTTGAGGCACCTCTGTTTTCAAGGTGTATTTGATTTGTTGATTTCCATAAATACGCTCAGGTGCTCCTGTGAACCATACACTTCACTGACTAAGGCGGAAGATACAGAAATTCAGAGAGATATGGCAAAAAGATGGTTCCCTTCCACAAATACCATGTGATCTCCCTTGTCTGTGGCATAGGAGACGTGGGACAAAGGATTGACAGTATCAAATGATGCAAATCCTTGGCCCCGGGTTAAAACCAGGTGAGGGGAGAGTGTGAGAGAGGTGATGAGGTGAGGCAACTGTGTACAATAAAATCATAAGTGTTCATGTGTGGCCCAATCTTTAATAACTGCATTTTTAATAATTTTTTAAAGGAATGGGGTGGAGAGGAAGTGGGAGGATATCTTAGGACTCCCAGGGAGGGATGCTGACATGGAGGGTAGGTGTAAAGTTGGAACATAATATGCCCCCAACTCATTATTCACAGTACTGTATAAGGGAAAAAAACTATGAATAAATAACATTGGTGGAAGAAAGGGGACATTGGCGGTGGGATTGGCGTTGGAACATTGCATGCCTTTTTAAAATTTTAAAAAGGAATAGAAATACAATAGAAAATACAATAGAAAATACAAGATAAAAAGGAAAACTAAGATATCCCCCTCATTCCCTCTGTGACCTAAAGAAGGGACAAAGCTGCAAAGCACATCAACGGAGTCCATCTCTGGGTGGGCTCACTCTGGCTGTGACAGCAGCAAGATAGCACCCCAGAACACCGGAACCGTAAGTGCTCTGGCCGAATGCATATTAAGGGGTAGACATTGTCCATCAGGCATTTGTATACAAAACCCCACTTGACTCACCCAGCAATTGTGTGAAATAAAATCCTAACACCAGAGAGACATAAAGGTCAAGTCATTGGCTGAGAGTCACCAAGATACAAAGTGGTAGATAGAACAAGAAGGAAAAAAGGTCTTTCTGGCACCAAAATTGAATTGTCCCCAACACACATACACACACACACACACACACACACACACACACACACACACACACACCATCCCCCGGGGATATGCATGGGATCAGTTAGGAAACTGAAAGGAAGGCACAGAGGTTGACCTGGTGGAGAGACAGAGAACTGAGCTATGTCTTAAATGTTAAGAAGGCATGAACCAAGAGGCAAGAGGGGAAGGGGGTTCCCAGCCAGGGAGCAGGCAGAGTCATAGGGTGACATTAGGCTTCTGGGTCCAAAAGTTGCAAGATTAAATTTCAATGATAGGGCTGGGACAGAGGAGGCCAGAACCCAATGCCAGAGGCTTTCTGGGTCACACTAAGGGATCAGGGCCTGACAATAAGAGCAGTGGAATAGTTTCCCAGGGTTTCAATTCAGGGGTGGGTGCAGTTGGATCTGGGCTTCAGGGATCACATATTTCAGCACAGTAAAGGATGCACAGGGTGACAGGGCTAGGAAGCAAGTTGCTGTTTTTGTGTGGGATTCCTAGAAAGTTTCAGGTCAGAAGGTTAAATCCATTTCTTGCAAAGCTATTCCTTGCCACATCTTTTTTCATTGGATTTTTTTAATTGCATGAAATATAGGGGGAAAATTATGTCTATATATAGCACTGTCCTCTTGTTGTTCATCGATTTGCTTGAGCAGGCCCAGTAACATCTCCATGGTGAGACTTGTTGTTACTGAGTTTGGCATATCAAACACGGATAACTTGCCAGGCTTTGACGTGCAGGCAAGATACTCTTGGTAGCTTGCCGGGGTCTCTGAGAGGGGCAGAGGAATCGAACCCATCTCGACTGGGCCAGCTCCACGCAAGGCAAACACCCTACCACTGTGCTATCGCTCCAGCCCATGTCTATATATATTACATGTATAATACGTATATAGACATACATAGATGTGTATAGATATGTATTTATTGTGTATGTTTATTAGATATTTGTCCTCAGTTCTTGCCACAGGGATCTTAAAACCTCGTAAGTTCCTAAGTGAGAAAGAGGACTAGCATGAGGATCATCTTTTGATTTATCAATGTTGGCCTTTGCCTCTGGCTATTGACCATGGCTCTTATATTCCTTGGAACTTCCTGAATGGTGGTAACGTTCTTTGTCCTAAAGCAACTCTGGGGAGATCTCCTAGTCACCAGAAAGATCGAAGTATGTTTTGAAACTTGGAATAAGCAGCCTTAGTACCCACTCTTTTCCTCTCCCATTTTCCAAAAATAAGAAATGAGTTAATGATCTTGCATACACGATGGGGCTTCCATAAAAAAGTCACCAATGTCTGGCTTTGGCTATTTTTGCATGGGTAAATTGTGAAGGTCCTGGAACAGTGGGCTGGAAGCTCGTCCTCCTCTCATTTCTTGACCAGTTTATCTCCTTGAATCTAAATGTTCATCAAATCCTTTATTGTACCCTTCTATAATAAACAGCTAATCAGTCAGTAACTGTTTTACTGAGTTCTTTCAACTGTTCAGGCAAATCAATCAAGTCAGAGAAGGGGGTTTTGGGACCCTCTGATGCCCAGTCAGATGCAGAGTGACAATCTGGGCTTGCAATTGGATCAGAAGTGGAGGAGGTTGGAGAGGGAGTTGTGTATTGGTATTTACCTGTGACATCTGATAATACTTCCATATAGTGTCAGACTTGAGTTAAATTGTAGAACATCCAGCTGGTGTCACAGAATTACTTAGCATGTGGGAGGGATACTGGGAACACTGGTGGTAGGAAATGTACACTGATGTAGGGACAAGTGTTGGAACATTGTATGACTCAAATCCAGTCATGAACAACTTTGTCATTGTGTCTTTTACAGTGATTGCATTTATTTTTAAAAAATTTTAATTTAAAAATTAAAAATAAAGAATTGCTTAGCATGAGAAGCCCCTACTGTCAGAAGGGTGGTCAATGCAATAAGAGTATGAGTAAAGGAGAAACACAGAAGTGAGTTGTTCTTTTTGTTTGCTCTGTTTTGTTTTTGTTTGGAGGCCACACCCAGTTGTTCTCAGGGCTTACTCCTGGTACTATGATTAGAGATCACTCCTGGAGGGGAATGTAGAACCAAGTGAGGTGCTGGGGATTGAACCAGCTTGGCCATGTGCCAGACAACTGCCCTACCCACTGTATTATCACTCCAGGAACAAGAAGTGAGTTTCTAACCGTGGGTTTTCCCTGACTGTTCCCTAATGGTGATATAAATTGCAAATATTTCATCTAATTTGCTGTGTGCTTCTGAGCTTGAATAGTGTTTTACTTTGCACTTTTTTATGTAGCAAGGACATGAAGTTGAGTAATGTAACCAATTGCCAACACTATAAAACATTGGATTTTCATTGATTAAAACAGGTGATTTGTTAGAAAAAAAGTAAACACTGCAATTTTTTAATGGTACACACCAAGTAGTTGGGAGTGCACTAGGAAGAGGGATTGAGGAAGGAAAGAGACAAGATTATATGTTACAGAATTTATACCTTAAAACAATAAATTTGCTTTAGGAAATAATTGACCCTTCAGTGTGAAGCTCATAAAGTTTGCTAGAGGTTTGAAAGGGTTTTTCTCTATTACTAAAGAGAATTTTTTTAATAAAGAGAAGTCATTTGGACTTAAAATTTCAAGCTTAAGAGAGAGATGCTGATCTCTTATCTCAGACAAGAACGCCTATGATTTTTACCATAATACTTGGACCATGTGACCTTTGAAAACCTCCACAGAGGATTACATTTCAGGAGCCAATTTTTTGAGAGGTAAACCAACCCCTTAGAGCGTTAGTTTGAAAAATGAAAAGTAAAAACTGACAATTTGTGACACCACTTAAGAATGATAGATGGTTTAGATAAACCCAACATTTACACTAAGCCTTGGCTTAGGACCATATTTAATCATTTGAAAATCTATGTATGAAGGGCATTCCTGGGAGCTTTTAAGTCCAGGGAGGTTATGACAAGAGATTTTCTGTCATCGTAGTATGTCATATGGCAAGTCATTGTGCAAGAACTATTTGCTGGTTGACTGATACACTTTGCTGGGTCTAAAAGTAGCGTCTAAGAATGCAGAACATTTTTTGAGAAAGCAAAGAAAATAACTACTCCCTGACCTGAACATATACCTATAAAAACATGTACCTATGTAATCTTAGCATCTTTCTTTCTCACTCAAACACTAAGGATGAATTATTCAAGTTGATCATGTGATGAAGAGCAAACCCTTCAAATGATTCCTCTACCATCAATGAATACTCCATGTCTACTGTCCACCTTCATGTCAACTGTTCTTCTGAATCTGGAAGACAACTGAATATGCTGCCCACACACTACACTCAGTTTTGCCCCCAAATGCCAGGGCTCCTACCTGACCTAGACTGGCATACCATGTGCCAGGTTGGTAAGAATACAAAAACCATCACAATCTCCCACCTCCCCTATTTCTAAAATTGGTCCAATAAGACATCAAGCAACACTATTATAGTAATGCATGCACTGAGGAGTGGCAGGGGCTGGGGTGCTAATACTGTGAAGTACAAGCTACTCATTTAGGTTAATATGTATGTTGACACAGGGGGTGGGGAATGAGAGGGCTACTGGGAACATTGGTGGTGGAGAACAGGCACTGCTGGACGGATGGGTACTCGATCATTGTATGACAGAAACGTAAGCACAGAAGTTTGTAAGTCTGTAGCTCTACCTCACGGTGATTCATTAAAAAAAATTTTTAAATGTATGTTGAATATCTGCTATGTGTCAATTATTCTTCTAGCTCGGGAAGTCCAACAGTAACAAAATTCCTCTTGGAATACGTAAAATTCCAAGTCTCAGGGAGAAGACAAAAATAAATATGGGAAAACCTTAATACAAATAGGGTAGCTTAGGGAACAGAAGACTCAGAGTGGTCCAGAAAGACATCGCCAAGGAATAACTTCTGAGCTGGGAGCTTTATAAAAAGAAAATGAGTGAAAAGTGGGGAAAGCTAGGGAAATGCTAATACAATATAAGGGGCTATAAAGTCTGTTACTATACTGAAATGGATTTGAAGGAAGAGAGAAAGAAGATAGGAGAAGGACGTTTCATGTTTTACACATAAGAAAAAAATTCGACCACCATTGAGTCATCTTAACTTTCCCATGATACAGATATCAGAACACAGAATCAGAAAATTGAAGTTATCTTCTAAAAGGGTACCTAGACTGACCTTATGAATGCTAGCCAGCCAGCTCTTCCTACTCCATAACACCTCTTTTATAAATTCCTCTGATGTATTAAACAACCATATAAATTCAGAATCTGTGACATGAATCTAGCAAGGAGGCAGATAAAAGTACTTTAGTTATGGGACAACAGAGAGAAAAGGAAAGCAGTCACATGCATATTAAAAGTTTCCATTCAGAGAACTTCCCAGTCAGGATATTAAAATTAAAAAATAAAAAGTAAAATTCTTTTGGTTCTGGGTTCTCACCCTGTGGAGTGCAGGGTGCTCAGGGGCTTACTCCCGGCTCTGTACTGAGGGATCATTCCTGCAAGCTCAAGAGATCATATGGGATGCGGGGATGGAGTCCAGGCAAGCAACACGCAAGATAAGCACCTTACCTGCTATACAATCTCTCCAATCCTACAAAAAAAAAAGGTGAATCTCGGTGACACTTTTTTTAAAGTACCATTCACAGTGGGATACTATGCAGCTTTAAGAACAGGATTAAATCTGGCAATTTGCTACAACTGGGATGGAACTGGAAGGTATTATGTTAAGTGAAATAAGTCAGAGGAAGAAAAAAGGACAAACCCCGGATGATTTCATTCATCTGCGGTATACAGAGAAACAAACCAAGGGAATAGACAGCACTGATGGACACCAACTCTTGGTATTCGAGTCCAGACCTGAATTACAAGCAGTGGGGGCAGAGAGGGAAGGAAGAGGGACCAAAAGGGACCTCAGGGGTCGCCTCCGACAGCTGCTGCCAGGCTGACTCAGGAACAAAACCTCCAAGGAGGGGCAAGGCAGGCAGCTAAAATTCTCCCTGCTGAAAACACTAGGGCGCCCTTAGTGAAGCCCCAGAAGTCACGTGCACACCCCACTTCTGCCGCCATGCCAACAGCCCAACCCCCCGTGGCTTCACTAGGAATCTCTGCAGACTCATCATCCCAGTTCTACAGATCCTGAAGCTTTCGGATCGTGCAGCTGTGCACCACCTTCTAATTCCATTGTACTGAACTTCCAGTTGGAGCACACTAAATCAAATGGGAAAGGAACAGAGAAGCCAACTAAACCCAGCAAACAAAACTAATAACACAGAAAGCTCAACTAGCAATGAACAGCTTAGTAAATCCTTGGACAAAGACTTAACAACCTCACGGTGAAATAGAACAATTTTCACAACTTTTCTTTTATGAAAGTATTTCTGACAATTCTTCCAGCCACTTGTTTGTAACAAGCAATATAGAACAAATTACTCTGTGCCTGCCAAGGGCGCAGGCTTTGGGGGTGGTAGGGAAAATGGGGATAACGGTGGATGGAAGGCCCCTCAGGTGGCAGGAATGGTGTTTTTGGAATATCAGAAGCCTTTATCAGCTGTATTATGAACAACTGTGTAAATCGTGGTATTTCAATAAAGTATATAAAAAATAAAGTAATATAAGGACAGTAGTGGAAGATTTGGGGTACTTCAGTGATAATGCAGGTGCAGTAGTTACCATGTAGAACAAAATCATTGAAGTTATCACTATCGCGTGGCTGGAGCAATAGCACAGCAGGTAGGGTGTTTGCTTTGCAAATGGCCAACCCAGGTTAGATTTCCAGCATCCCATATGGTCCCCTGAGCACCACTAGGGGTGATTCCTGAGTGCAGAGCCAGGAGTAACCCCTGTGCATCAATGGGTGTGACCCAAAAAGCAAAAAAAAAAAGTTATCACTATTGTAACCATGTGACCTAAACAAAAACAAATCATGAAACTAAGCAAATAAATCTATTTTTCCAAACCCCCAATAGATGGCTGGAGAAATAGTATGGGAATTGGGGCACTTGCCTGGCCCACCACTGACCCTTGGTTAGGTCCCCAAACCCACCAGGAGTGATGCTTGAGCACAGAGCAAGGAGTAAACCCTAAGTACTACAGGATGTGGCCCTAAAACCAAAAAAACAAATCCCAATAGTGGTCGCTAAGGATGGAGTTCAACAGAGAATATATTACTCCCACATGTAAGGCAGTAGTATGGGTCCTAGGCACCAAATAACATTAACAAGACTGTTAATGTTAATGGGGGGGGGGGCAGGGGAGGAGGATGGAATGGCACTGACCAAAAGACTGGTAAGAAAAAACAATTAGTTCTGAGAAAGCTATAAAACAATTATTTCGATATTGTGAAAATTAAGATTTCAATGGTGGTCTTGAGGTACTAGAAAAAATATGGGAAAAAAATATGTGCATGACTAAGTACCAAGGATGAACACGTCTAATGTTCCACTAAGCATGGGCTTCCTTGGAAAAGGCTGGGATCAGTTCCAGGGCCTGAAACAAGTTCTTTGCCATTCTTACTCAGTATTTATCCCCACACACTAGGACTCAGCTGCCCACGGGGTGTGCCCCTCACCCAGACCTCTTCCTTTATTAGATTCCTTGACTCTGTCTCCTCACCCCCAACAAATCTATTCTTCAGAGTGCCAAGATCTAGTTATATCAAAACAAGAATTCATCATCATGGAAGGGCAGAAATGACTCCTATCTGCAAAGTGTCTTCCAGACTCATTGTGATATCCTGTGTCTCTCATGAAATTTCACAGGTGCATTGTTACATGCTACAGGTCTCCTTGCAGAGAATGAGATCTGGCAGGAAGGAGGGGACAAAATATGGTGGTGGAAAGGCATAATGGTGGTGCGATTGGTGTTTGAATATTAAATGTAATCAAATATTGTGAACTGGGGCTGGATCGATAGCACAGCGGTAGGGCGTTTCCCTTGCATGCAGCCAACATGGTCGACTGGAGTTCGATTCCTCCACCCCTCTCGGAGAGCCCGGCAAGCTACCAAGAGTATCTCACCCACACGGCAGAGCCTGGCAAGCTATCTGTGATGTATTCGATGTGCCAAACACAGTAACAACGAAGTCTCACAATGGAGATGTTACTGGGCCTGCTCGAGAAAATCGATGAACAATGGGAGGACAGTGCCACAGTGCCAATTGTGAACTACTTTATAAAAGAAAAAAATTTAAAGGAGAACCTGGGATTCTCCTTGGGTGAAGAGAGCCCCTACACACACCCCAGCATTAGATAGAAAAGTCCACATGTAAAGAGGAGAGATCCTGGTAACACATGTGCCCGGGAGCCACATATATGCTCAGCCATGTGGGCACAAGCAGCACATGGGCTGGGGCAGCATATGCCCGCCCTTTATTTGTTCAAGGTGGAATTTTATTTATTTATTTTATTATTATTATTATTTGCTTTTTGGGTCACACCCAGCAATGCTCAGGGGTTATTCCTGGCTCTGTACTCAGGAATTACTCCTGGCGGTGCTTGGGGGACCATATGGAATGCCGGGGATTGAACCCAGGTTCGCCACATGCAAGGCAAGTTCCCTACCTGCTATGCTATCACTCCGGGTTTCTCCAACCTGCCCCCACATGAAGCTTCTACCTGGGTCAAAGTCTGTTGCTAGGGAGGGTGCCAAGAGAGATAAAGTTGGGAGTGATCAACGGTCTTCGAAATTCCTTTCCTGGCCTTTTGTTCCTGGTGGAGGGGGTCCAGCCTGTTCTGGGTCTATTGCTGGTGCCAGGTGAAAGTCTCATCAGGCCTCAGTTTCATTTTGTCACAGTTGGTTTTTCTGAAAATTCAGGGCTACTGATATTGTTATTTCCCAGGAAGTTCATTGCCATTGCTTTGAAGAGGGGTGGGGGTGGGGGGAGGTGTTCCCTATCTACTTGCCTACATCACTAAGAAAGTTGGAAATAAATATGCCAGAATTCCAGGTAGCTCACAGTTGTTAGAAATTGATGATCACTTTATGGTGGCCACACCCCACTCTCACCAAGACCACACGCAGGAAAGCAGCCCCCAAAAGGGAATTGTAAGACTGTCATTTAGACCACATCCAGCAGTTTGAAAATAAAGCTTCTTATTTTCGGGCTGCCAGCAGAATTGTTCTGACTCTGCCCTGCAGTTTCAGTACTGGCCTTGGGCTCTAAAATCCCTGGCCCTCAGAAGAAAACATTTACATTGGAAATGCGCCCGAGGTCTTAAGACTATTCTGTCGTGGAATATCGGAGGCAGGCAAAAAGTTCAGAAGCAGCTTTTCCCTTTCTTCCAAAAGGCCTAATCCACAGGGTTTTCACAGGGACAAAATCAAACTCTTAGAGGTAATTGTGCATGGGTTCTAACTGTGAACTTGCATAAAATCCAAAATTTCACACAACCGATCCTGTTGGGGGAATTTTACACTGATCACAGAGAGCATTCTAGAAGGGCTTGTGGAAATCAGATTGTGCAGGCCCCGAGGCTAGCTGACTCACTAACAAAATGCCTTAAAAAAGCATCCTTTCTTCCTCATCAGTGCAGCTCCATGCTTTGCTTTGTGGGGCTGGCTCTTGAGAACCATTGGCTTGCCAACAACATTCATTTCAGATTTCTGAAGTCAGCCTTCCCCTGCGCTCTCTTGCTCTCCTATTATTCTAGCGTAAAGATGCAAAAGAAAACACACTGGCTGGAGAGACAGCACAGTGGGTAGGGTACTAACCTGGCATGTGGTTGGACCTGGTTTGATCCAGCAGTCCAGAAAGACCCCCTTTCTCCACCAGGAGTGATTCCTGAGTGCACAGCCAGGAGTAAGCCCTGACCACCACTGGGTGTTGCCCAAAAGAAAGAAACCATGCAAGGTGGCTGGATGACTGAGCCCTGATCTTTAGAGAGCATGGGTGTAGGGAGGGGTAAACCTGACCCAGAACCCAAACCATAATTAGCTGTTCACAGAAATAACTCCTAAATGCCATGGCTTCCGGTTCTAGACTTTTTCTATAGCACAGTGGGTAGGGCGTTTGCCTTGCCAACCCGGGTTCCATTCCTCCATCCCTCTCGGGGAGAGCCTGAGAGTATCCTGCCCGCATGGCAAAGCCTGACAAGCTCTCTGCGGGGTCAGTAACAACAAGTCTCACAATGGAGACGTTACTGGTGGCCTCTTGAGCAAACTGATGAATAATGGGAGGACAGTGCTACGGTGCAGTATAGTTCCCTCTGCTGACTCTAGGCTTCTCTCCTTTTCCTCCTGTGCCTGGCAGTGCTACCCACCAGAACCCGTTATGTACTGGAGCTCTATTAGTGAGGTTGCAAGTGCCAGGGAGAATGCATCCTATAGTCTTCTCATCAAATCTCAGTCTTTTAGTGGGCCTTAGAATTCTCACTGCCCAATCATTTCTCCAGTGGCCCAGCTGTTTTCCCCTTGGTCTTGTGTCCTGCTTGCTGCAAATGTTCCCAGCCTATTGCCTTGAAACCCTGTTCCCTAATGAAAGTAAGTTCTTCCCTTCAAGTGGAGCAGGAGGATGGGATGAGGAAGGATTGTCTTCTTCCATCTGCAATGAGTCTCAAGCAATATCTGTTCCTCAAATTGCTGCTCGTGGAACTTACTTCTTGTGGGTCACTCTCCCTTTCTCTGAAGTGAGGGCAGCAGGAGGGTTTACTCAGCTCCCTGCCTTGGTACTTGATGAGACTCCCTGAGAGAAACCCCAGTACAGTTTGGGCGCTGCACAGATTGATGGGTCCCAGCCGTTTCGCACTGTCCCACAAGTGCAACCTCCATACCTGGTGATTTGTTAAACTCCAAGTGTGTCAATGGTCCCCCTCTGATTTATGACTGAGAAGCTTTGCTCCCAGAAAGCAAACTTCTGCAAGTGCCTCCTTTCTATATGAAGTGATGATTTGCCCAGCTTTTATGCCTCGCTAACGGGTCCAAGCTCAAGGCTCTGTTTTCTGTTGAGACTGCGGGGAAAGTCGCTGATCAGCTTTTCAGATGAACTCTTTCTTCTAAGAATAGCGATGGCATCTGACTTCTAGGTATAACTGAGGGTTGTTTTGTCCCGACATGACATTTTTTTCCAAAAGGTGTTGCTTTATTAATGCATTTATCAGACATTACCTACGATTCACAGCCATCTTCATAGAGCTGAATTTTCTAGTGTGAAAGAATAGGTGAGAGTTGCGAGCAGCAGTATCTGTCCACCACTGCAAAGGAATAACAGTGTCTGGCCTCCAGCTGTACCGTGCCTGTCTTGCTTTCTAGCCTGGAGCTTTTGACAGCCCTTGACTCCTCAACACCCCTGAGGACCCACTCAACACTTTCAAGCAGCCTGCAAGCTAGAAGTAAAGGAGCTTTAGGCTAGAGACTCGCTTGGACTAATAGGAGAAGGCAGACAATGAATAATTTTTATTTTTCCTTTCATAGCCTCATGAGTCAAGAATTTCGAAAAAGCTCTCAGAAGATCTTAGTGAGATTATAACACCGGCCCTGCAGCAATGGCCAATTCAACAGCTCCTGCTTCTACTTGCTTCTGAGCTACTCCCCAATTTGGCCTCCCCAGCTCCACCTCTGGAATTACTTCCCAGACAAAATAAACCTAAAGACAAGTCTGTGATGTTTTTAAGAACCCAAGCTAAGGTAGAAATCATTTTAAAGGGGGATTCTGTAATGCATTCACATAGGTAGAGAAACAATCCTTCGCCATTCAACTGATAACTCTGCTTCAGTGACTTTCCATGACTTCTCCACCTGCCAAATGTGTTTTTCTCTCTGCTTCTTCTTTCCATCTTTCTTCTGCATTTCAGTAACACCTTGTCAGTAGCATGCAGTCTCAGCTCTCAGCCACCTCTCTGTGTTTTGACAAATTGAGAAGAAAAGAAAAAATTATAAAGAATGTCTATTAACCCATAACTCACAAATACCATGGTTAATATGTTGCCATACTTTTATGAATTGGAAAATCTTCAAAATAATTTTGAAATAATATACAATATTTAAGCCTAAAGATTTCAATTCCTTTCCCAATTCCTAGACACTTATATTTCCCCTAAGATAATTTTTTTGTTTGGAGGCCATACCTGGCAGTGTTCAGAGATTACTTCTGGCTCTGTGCTCAGAGAGCATTCACCGCAGAATGCAGGGGAACGTTTGGGGCGATAGGTCTTGAATTTGCATTGGCCACGTGCAAGACAAGCAGCCTACCTGCTGTACCAACTCTCTGGTCCTCAAAATTTTTATAATTAGTAATCTTTATAATTACTCCTTGTTCAGAGTTCTTGGTTTTGACTTTTCCACGAATATAGGAAAAGTTTAGTAGTTTGATGTGTTGGGGGAAACAAACAGAAAGGGAACAAAGTAAGCAATATCAGTAAACACTGTTGTTTTCACTCTTGAGATTTAAAAGGAAGATTATGTATTGGGGGCCAGAGAGATAGTACAGTGGGCAGGGTGCTTGCCTTTCATGCAGCCGGCCAGAGTTCAATTCTCAGCACTTCATATTGTCCACTGAACTCTGCCAGGATTGATCTCAGAACACAGAGCCAGAAGTAATCCTGAAGCACCACGAGGTGTAGCCCAAAAACAAACAGAGAGAGAGAGAGGAAAAAGAGAGAATATCAAGAATTTAAAAATTATTACCTAAAGTGTGGTTTGCAGACCAACTATTGATCTGCAAACTGCTTTTTCAGCCTAAAGCCAAAAGTTTTTGTAAGGCAACAAGCAACGGTTTGTTTAATTGACTTTTACATTTTCTAAATTTATACATAACTTTTCATTAGCATAACTGTCTTGATGGGGGGGAACAATACCCATTTGACATTCTATTGGTCCCTTTATCTCATGGTGAACTGCATTGAATTGGGTATAAAAGAACTGGATATTTCTTAGTATATACAGTGCACTAAGCAGATTTCTATGGTTATTATTTAGAGTTCTATTGAATCTCAAAAAAATAAAATGTGGTTCTGAAATAGGATACAGTGACAGGGTGCTTGCCTTGCATGCAGCCAACCTAGATTAGATTCACAGTATCCCAAATGATCTCCAGAACCCACCAGTAGTGATGGGCACAGAGGCAGGAGAAAGTCCTGAACACTGCTTTGCCCTAATACAAACAAAATAAAATAAAAGCTGTCTATGAGATTGGCAACACTATCTTCATTTCACAGGTTGTAAGACTGTGGTAGCACAAGCCTACAGCAAGCATCATCCTCAATGGGGAAAAACTGAGAGCCTTCCCTCTAAGATCAGGGACGAGACAGGGATGCCCACTCTCTCCACTGCTGTTCAATATAGTACTGGAAGTACTTGCAATAGCGATTAGGCAGGAAAAAGATATTAAGGGCATTCAGGTAGGAAAGGAAGAAATCAAGCTCTCACTATTCGCAGATGATATGATACTCTACTTAGAGAACCCAATAACTTCCACCAAAAAACTCCTAGAAACAATAGACTCGTATAGTAAAGTTGCAGGTTATAAAATCAATACCCAAAAGTCCATGGCTTTCCTATACGCAAACAGTGAGAGAGAAGAAAGCAACATGAAAAAAACAATCCCGTTCACAATTGTGCCCCAGAAAATCAAGTACCTAGGAATCAGCTTAACTAAGGAAGTAAAGGACCTGTACAAAGAAAACTACAAAACGCTACTTCAGGAAATAAAAGAGGACATGAGGAAATGGAAAGATATCCCCTGCTCATGGGTCGGGAGACTTAACATTGTCAAAATGGCAATACTACCGAAAGCATTGTATAAATTCAATGCAATCCCTATAAGGATACCCATGACATTCTTCAAAGAAATGGAGCAAACACTCCTGAAATTTATATGGAACAATAAGCCCCCACGAATAGCTAAAGCAATTCTTGGGAAAAAGAAAATGGGAGGAATCAACCTCCTGAACTTCAAACTGTACTACAAAGCAGTAATAATTAAAACAGCATGGTACTGGAACAAAGGCAGAACTGCAGACCAATGGAACAGGGTTGAATACACTGACATCTCTCCTCAATCATATGCTCATCTAATCTTTGATAAAGGTGCAAGTAATGTGAAGTGGAGTAAGGAAAGCCTCTTTAATAAATTGTGTTGGCATCACTGGACGGCTACATGCAAAAAAATAGGCTCAGAACTCTGCCTAACACCATGTACAAAAGTAAGATCAAAATGGATTAAAGACCTCAACATCAGACCAGAAACCATAAGGTACATTGAAGATAAAGTTGGCAAAACCCTCCATGACATTGAAGCTAATGGTATCTTCAAAGATGCCACGCCACTGGCCGAGCAAGTGAAAACAGAGATAGATAAATGGGACTATCTTAAACTAAGAAGCTTCTGCACCTCCAAAGAAACAGTGACCAAAATACAAAGACAGTCTACAGAATGGGAAAGGATATTCACCGAATACACATCTGACAAGGGGTTGATATCAAGGATATACAAAATACTGGTTAAACTCCACAAGAAGAAAACATCCAACCCCATCCAAAAATGGGGCAATGAAATGAACAGAAACTTTCTCAAAGAAGAAATCCGAATGGCAAAAAAGCACATGAGAAAATGCTCTACATCATTAATCATCAGGGAGATGCAGATCAAAACCACAATGAGATACCATCTCACACCTCAGAGACTGGCCCACATTCAAAAGAACAAAAGCAACCGATGCTGGCGTGGATGTGGCGAGAAAGGGACACTCCTTCACTGTTGGTGGGAATGTCCACTGGTTCAGCCCTTCTGGAAAACAGTATGGACGATTCTCAAAAAATTAGAAATTGAGCTCCCATTTGACCCAGCAATACCACTCCTGGGAATATATCCCAGAGAGGCAAAAATGTATAGTCGAAGTGACATCTGCACTTGTTTGTTCATTGCAGCACTCTTTACAATAGCCAGAAACTGGAAGAAACCTGAATGCCCAAGAACAGATGACTGGTTAAAGAAACTTTGGTACATCTACACAATGGAGTACTATGTAGCTCTTAGAAAAGATGAAGTCATGAAATTTACATACAAGTGGTACAATATGGAAAGTATCATGCTAAGCGAAATGAGTCAGAAAGAGAGGGATAGACATAGAAAGATTGCATTCATCTGGGGGATATAAAGTAACAAAGTATGAGATTAATACCCAAGAATAGCTGAGATCAGCACCAGGAGGATTACTCCATAACTTAGAGGCCAGCAGGGTATCCTAGAGGAAAGGGCAGTTCAGATAGAGAAGGGAGCACCAAATAAAGGATGTTTGGAGGATCCTCCCAGGAGGGGAGATGCATGTCGAAAGTAGACTATGGACTGAACATGTTTGCCACTCAATGCCTCTTTTGCAGACCACATCACCCAAAAGGAGAGAGAGAACACAGGGGATTGCCCTGCCACAGAGACAGGGGGGATGGGGGGATGGGGGTGGGAGGGATATTATCCATGGTGGTGGAAAATGGGCACTGGTGGAGGGATGGGTATCTGATCATTGTATAATTGAAACCAAAGCACAAAAATTTGTAAATCTACAACTTTAAAAAAAAATAAAATAAAATAAAGGGAAAAAAAGACTGTGGTAGCATGAAGCTAAACATTACGCAGTAATAATTGGTGGTAGCTGACTTCAAGGGGGCCTCTGGGTGACATCTAATGATGCTGACCTCTGAGCATTCACAACTGTATGTGGTCAGCTTCCATATGGTTTCAGTGTAGATGTATTTGACCAACGAATATGGCAATGGTACTCATGTTTTACCTTCAAAAGTGTTATGGACTGAATATTATTCCCTCCCCTTCCCACCCCAAAACATCAGAATGAGAAAATCCCAATTCCCCCTGGGGAATGAGGTGATGAGCCTTTGGGAAGTCTCTGTGTAATGAAAATAGATTCCTTGTATCTACCAAGAAATCATTACTTTGAGAAGATATAGACACATATATATTGATTGAAGCATTTTGGTACAATAGCCAGGAAACAAACCAAATACCCAATGACAGACAAAGAAGCTGTGGTCTATATACACAATGGAATCCGATGCAAAGAGAAGACAAAATCACCCCATTTGCTGCAACATAGATGGAACTGGGAAGCATCACATAAAGTAAAATAAATCAGGTAGAGGTGGACAAATACAGGATGACCTCACTCATCTGTAGAATATACACTGTAGCACTGTCCTCCCTTTGTTCATCGCTGTAGCAGGCACCAGTAACTTCTCCACTGTGATACTTGTTGTCACTGTTTTCTGTCATATCGAATACACCACGGGGAGCTTGTTAGGCTCTGCCGCGTGGGCGGAATACTCTTGATAGCTTGCCAAATTCTCCAAGAGAGATGGAGGAGTCGAACCCAGGTCGGCCTCGTGCAAGGCAAACGCCCTACCCACTGTGCTATTGCTTCAGCCCATTTGTGGAATACAGAGAAACTAAATAGGGCACAGACAGTATCAATTTATACTGGATTTTAGAACTGAGAATACCAAGCATGGGGAACAACCTTTGGGGGAACTGTATGATATTGGCATCAAGTAACCGCAGGATATAAGGGCAGTTTTGGGGGTTCTTTTGTAGTGGCGAGATGAAGAAACATAGGTGTAACACTACTGAAAACTTACAGCCTAAACCGTAAGCAATAATAGCAGGGGGTGGGGGGGGGGAATCTGGAAACAAAGCAAATGAGTGGAAGAAAAAAAACTACTTTGTTAATAGGTTAATGCTCACAAAATGACTTTCCAGGGACCAATGGTGGAACACATTCGACATAGTAATGTATTGCAATGCAGTGGACCTTCATTTCTGTGGTGTAACGCATGACCTGCATATGTGAGGCCATCAGTTTGCTCCCAACGCCACACACACACACATACACACACACACACACGCACACACACAATTCTTTAAAAGATACTCTACTTTTAAATAAATAAACCTTGAAAGAGATCAACAAGTTGCAGAGATGCTTCCAGACCCTGAGTCAGGCTCTGTCATCTGGGTTGCCCAAAGTCACCATCTAGTTAAGAATTTAACTCCAGGTGTATCACCTCATTCAACATTTTTTGGTTCCTGGAGGGCGCAGCTGCAAATGCAGCCACGCAACATTTCAAACTCTACACCACTGGGAAACAGGAGTAGCATGCCACGTTGGATGGATAAAAGGTAGAACTGGGCAAACAATCTTGATTAAGAGAATCTAAACACATGAGGCTTAACCGATAACTACCTGTTAGTAATCTTTTCTACAAGAGTTTAATGGCTCCACAGTGTGATACAACAATATTCACACACCTTCTTCTAAGAAAATATTTTTTGATCATTTTCAGGCTGGAGCGATAGCACAGCAGTAGGTCATTTGCCTTGTGCACAGCCTGCTCAGCTGAGCGGGGTTCTATTCCTCCGCCCCTCTTGGAGAGCCTGGCAAGCTACTGAGAGTATCTTGCCCGCATGGCAAAGCCTGGCAAGCTACCCATGACGTATTCAATATGCCAAAAACAGTAACAACAAGTCTCAAGATGGAGATGTTGCTGGGCCCACTCGAGGAAATCGATGAACAATGGGAGGACAGTGTTTGTTTTGTTTTGTTTTAGCAAATTATAACAAGCAATAGAAAATAAATTATTCAAGGCCTGCTATAGGGGCAATCTTGAGGGGTGGTTGGGAAAATTGGAAATAATGGTGGTGGGAAAGTGCACTGGTGATGGGATTGGTGTTGGAATATTGAATGTAATAAATCATGAACAAATTTATAACATAAGTAAATAAATATTTAGAATAAAAAAATAAAATATACTTTATTGAGGTCTTTGGTGGAGAGAAGTCAACACTAACGGTGGGGTTTGTATTGGAATATGTACACCTGATATTCAACTATGAATAATTATGCAAATCACAGCCCCTTGATGTTTAAATAAAAATGCTTTTAAAATACACTCTGGCAAGCTCTCCTGCCCTCTTTCCATGATTTGGGGACACAATGAGAAAATGATGGTTGCAACTCAGAATAGTCACCAGAGATGGTCCACACAGTCCTGACCTTGCATTTCCAGCCTACGTTCCTATTAGACACAAAGGTCTCTCTTCAAAGCCACCAGATGCGTGGTATTGTATTACAGCACCCCAGTCTGACCAAGACCCAAGATTAGGTCACCAAAGATTTTGGTGCTTCTGCCTACCTCTCTTTGAGCATGCTGCATTAGGATGCAGCTCCCAGGAGATGTCAAATGTGAACACTAATTTAGCTCCCATCAGAGTGGGAGTCCTATTAGAAGATCCTCCATGCCATGAGAGACTTAAATCAGGATATTCCAACTTTGCTACTCCCAAATTCTGGAGCAAGAGGGCATTTGCCATGCACATAGCTGATCCTGGATAGAGCCTGAGCATCCCATAAGGTTTCCCAAGCATTACCAGAAGTAATTCCTGAGTGCAGAGCCAGGAGTATCCCCTGAGCAATGCCTGGATAAGACTCAAAAAGTCAAAAACAAAACAAAACCCAAATTCCTGACTCTTACAATCCTCTGTGTAAGGTAATGAAATTGTATTGGTTTGGGCTAATCTGTTATACAGCAGTAGATAACACAGTAGTAGAAGCATCTGACTTTGGAGAATGTTTTATTGTTTGTTCGTTTTTTTTTATTTTTGTTTTTTTTTTAATTGCTAAGAGAACTAAAGATGGAAAAAGAAATGACTTCCTTCTTGGGTGATGCAATGTGACATTAAACCAACTCTGTGTACAACCTACCTTCATCCCAGCTAACCCTAGTGCTATGCATTCCAAATGTGGGCAACCAGCAACACAGGGGCACGCGAGGAAGCAGATGCTGGAGTAAGATATGCTCTGGTCATGTTTTTATTCTGGGCATGTCCAAAAGAAGAGAGCACCATCAGTAGAGACAAATAAGAACTTGCAAGTCCAATCTCTTTTTAAAAAGAAAGAGAAAAGCTAAAAGTCACTCAACTATATACATATATTGGAGACAAGTGGAATCCAGAGATGATTGGATTTTTCAGAAGTAGGATATTTCTAGACCTTGAGGTGTGGGTGCTGTGTGACATTTCTCCCAGCTCGATGCCCTTCAGTAGTGTGGGTGCTGGTGCAACATGGTTATTGGTCAATTAGGAAGGGTTTGAACCTTGACCTTTGATGGCAAATGTGAGAGCACTACTTCATGAGGGAAAGTAGAAGGAGAGGAAGGAAGGGTAGAATAGAGGTCCATGAGGACAGAAATGGAGGGTCCAGGGCACTTTGATGGTGAGGAAGGTATAGTAATTTTGTCCATTAAAACTATGAAATGACATGGAATGACAGTACCATGAGTAGGACACTTGACTTGCATGCAGCTGACATGCGGCCAATGCATGCGGCTGACCCAGTTTCAATCCAGCCACCCATATGGTCCCCCAGAGCCTGCCAGGAGTGATCCCAGAGCATAGAGAGAGCCCAGAGTAAGCCACGAGCACAGTTGGATGCCTCCCAAAAATCAAAACAAAGGAAAACTATGAATGTGACATTTATTTTAATCATATTACAAATTAAAAATAAAATAGCAAAATTCAAATAATAAGGGGCCATAGAGATAGTTCAGAGGCTCTCGCCCTTGCCCTGCATGCAGCGTGATCCCAGGTACGGTACATCGTCCCTGAGTATCACCAGGAGTGGCCCCTAAGCACAAAGCCAGGAGTAAATCTGGTGTGCCTCCCTGCAGAATATTATAATAAAGTAAAATGATGAAAACCAGGCATGGTAATGACTTGCTACTGTAGTCAAAGAACAGTGAAGCCTTTCCTCAGAAATAAAGGGACATCCTATTCTTAAGGCATTTCTCTTCAGTGTTCTAATTTGCAAAAGAAGAATTCAGATATTGGGACAAGCCTCCTATTTATTCACTCCCTTCTATGGACTAGACTGTGCAATTACTCAACTCAACAGGTATCATAAACAATAAGGAAGTGGATGTGATTGGGTGCCAATAAAATTTTATTTGCAAAATAGACGTACACTATATTCTGCCTTTGGCCTATGGATCATAATACGCCAGTTCAATTCTAGATCATCTTTGGTACAAGTTGTAGGATGTTCTTTCTCCTCTCCTAGGTTTTAGACTGTTCCCTCGATCCACAAGATACTTTCTCCTACAATCCTTTTCTTTCTAGTCATCTTTTAGCTCTAATCAGGGGAAGCATTCTACCCACACCTCCTGCTTCCGAAATACATTTATTTTCTTCTTCATACCCTCATCTCCCTTTATTGTAGTTTTGTATTAGCTGTGAGTTGTTGGGAAGACAGGGCCTAGATTTGGCTCATGGACCCTTTGAGCCCAAGGCCAGGCCTGGCACACAGTAGGTGCTTAACCAATGAGATGGAGATAAGAAGACGAGAGCCTCTAAAACAAATACCATCCACCTCACACTTCTGCTGTCTTGCCATTTTTTCCTTCAGAGGCTTTATGGCGGGGAAATGAATTCTACTCCTGTATATTTCGTTAAACTCACAGGCAATTTTAGCTCTATTTTCTAGTGTAAGACCTTCACAATGAGGAAATGTCTGTGAAATCCATGTCTCATGCACTTTCATTCTCCTGCCACTATTTCCCCAGCAATGGCGACCTTTAAATTCAGCCTGAGTGTAAGTGGGGTTGTCAGAACATCAGGTTACATTATGCAGTGCAGCTATTTGTGCCTTTTAAGGACGAGTAAGTTCCGCTGCGAACTGCACAGCGGGAAGCGACTCTGGCCACGTTCTCGAAACCGCAGTGCCCAGGGTGGAATCCGGAAATGGGTCAAGGCAAACACAAGCTTCCTGGAAGACACTTTCACTCAACCCGGCTCCAGAAAGCAAGAGATCATTGGTGTCCACACGGCTTTCCCGCTTTGCTCCTCTCCACCGCTGGAGGGAAGTTTGTGATCGGAAAGCATGGCTTCCGTTTTCCAGAGCGCTTATTTTCGTCTTTGGTGGGGATGGGGTGTGTCTCCGGGCAGTGGAGTCAGTAAATTACAGGTCGCAACTGCGCATGACCTGGGGCTCCGAGGGCCTCGGGCTGGCCCACAGTTACCCCTCCTGTTTTGGTTTTATTTTTTTATGTTTTGCAACTCTTTGACTTAGCTGCCCCTACTATTTAGCTGCTAATATTCAGCTTAGAAATTGAGGAGCCAGGGCCAGAGCGGTAGCACAGCGGGTCGGGTGTTTGCCTTGCACAAGGCTGACGCGGGTTCGATCCTGGGCATCCCACATGGTACCCTAGCACCACCAGGAGTAATTCCTGAGTGCAAAGCCAGGAGGAACCCGTGAGAGCCGCTGGGTGTGGCCCAAAAAATAGCAGAAGAAAAAAACTGAGGGGCCAGAGACATAATACGGCAGGAATGGTGTCTGTCTTGCAAGCGGCCCACCCAGGCTCCATCCCGCCTCCTCCCGGGCACCACGCACGGTCCCCGGGGCCCCACAGAGTGATCCCCCAATGCGGTCCAAAAGCAAGCCTACCACAGAAAGAGGCCGAGCAAGGCAGCTCCGACGCTTCTTCCAGAACTTGACCACTTCATCCAGGTCGTTGCAAAAAGTGAGCGGCTTGAGGGAGGGGGGGACAGGCCCGGAAGGGTAAAATCAAAGCTTTTCTGTTCCGCCCCAGGCCCTAAGGTCCCACCTCTGTAAGGGGCGAGAAGCCAAGGCTGCGACCCGGGGAGGCGACTTAGCCGCAACGCCCAGTCTGCTCCTAGGAGAGGGCCATGTGGCCTGGAGGGACTGTGTCCTGGAACCCAGACCGTTAGTCACAATGAGTGACGTCATCCGCCCTGCAGTCTCGAGGCACGAGCCGGCGCGCCTGCTTCCTTCCCGCGCTTGGGTGGCGCCCGTGTAGCTGCTGTCCCAGACAAACGGGACTTCCTAGGAGCCGCGTCAAGCTTCCATCTGGCATCAGTCTGGGCTTCTGCGACCACCCCGACCCACCCCCATCCTCCAGAGGCCGCCTACTTCTGTTGCAAGAGGCTCTGGCTCTTTGGGGCTGATCCTGCAGCAATGTGCTCCGCGGGACCCGGGTTTCCTTCCCAGTAAACTGGGGCCAGTGAGAGGAGAGTTTCCTAAGGTCCTCGGAACAGGGAGAACAAAGCAGCAGGCGCGTGTTCCCTGAGAGCCAGCCTCGATCCCCAGCTCCCGGGAAGCGAGTAAATCCAGTTACTCACATGCTCCCATTGCAATTTCCTTCCTCACCTGACAGGGACTGCCCCGCAGCTGGCCTTCCTAAAGCTCCCCCGCACTTCCCCCAAGCCCCTCAACTTCCAGTTGATTCCCTTTCCAAACAAAGAAGGTGTGTGGGTGGGTGGGGTGGGGGCTGGGGGGGTGGTCTTGGTAGTTTAGCAGATTGTTGACAATTTGATTGTGAACCCAAAGTGCCTTAATGCCTCTATTGCTGCAACCCAAAGAGCCGAATGTAGGAAGCAGGCACTTCTAGCCTAGTCTTTCTCTTTGTTTTTGTCTGGGGGCCACCCCCGGCTGTGCTCAGGGCTTACTCCCGGCTCTGCACTCGGGGATCACTCCTGGCCAGCTATTCTTTCTCTTAATGAAACTAGGCAATATAGACTGATTCTCCTTACACTTTTGTTTCATAGCTCTGATTGAAACTTCTCTCCAATAGTAGGTTGTCATTGATCCCGTTTCCCATCTACGGAAAATGAAGAGGCAGCTTTTTTGCCGGCGGCTGAGCCTCCTTAAGCCAGGCTCTGAGTCTCTGAGACCGGGAATTCTAACGTGTGAAGTGGCTGTGGTTTCACTGTCCACCACCAGGGGATCCTGAAAACCCAGAGATGTAAACTGGTTGAACATGAAAAAACTACAGAGTTGCGTTGATCGAAACATGCTATTACTCCTTTTTGTTGTTGCCTAACTTAAGCCGTTTGTTTTCCTTTTGGCCTCACAGTAATACAGTAATATCAACTTTTAAATCAAAGGTTTCCCTCCCCTCCTCAAGACTTTTTAATTGAATCACTGTGAGATAGACCCTTACAAAGCTGTTCGTGATTGGGTTTCAGTCCTACAGTGTTCCAACACCCGTCCCTCCACCAGGGCACATTTCCCAGCACCAGTGTCCCAGGTTCCCCACCCTACCAGTCTGTCTGCCTCTATGGTGGCAGGCATCTCTCTCTCTCCCTCTCTGTGTCTCTCTCTCCCCACACCATCCCCCACCACCCTCCATTGGGCATTGTGGTTTGCAATGAAAGGCTGTGATGTATATCCCTTTCCCTACCTTTAACACTCAGTTCTCATTCAGCTTGATCATTTCCATCCAGTATTGCCATTCATACCGGTCCCTTCTCTATTTTACCTACTTTCTGCCGCCCTCCCCATGGGTTTTTAAATGTAAATCCCAGCTAATGGTTACGAACTTGAGATTCTTTTTCTGGAAAGCAGTGTCATCCCTCAGTGGATGTGCCCATTGCCCTCTTCCTTGCCAGCCCCAGGAAACTTGTGTTCTCCGCTTTTCTGATCAAACTGAGAGCTCTTTTCTCTCCTTTCACTCTATTCCCTGCCATTTTTCCCCACCTTGGAGCTCCCCAGGAATAAATATGCACATCCTTAGACGGTTTTTAGCAAATTAGGGATTAGAGCCGATTTCCCATTTCAGAAGTGAAATTCGAAAGAAGGTTTTCCAAAGTCTACTGAGCATTATATAGAGAATAGCAGAAATTGTGAAATCATAAATTTTATTTTCAAATGCCAGTGTTTTTTAATAGACAAATAATGCAAGGGATCAGAATGCCACATACTAGCAAAAGAAAAAAAACGTATTTCACCAGAATATTCTCATTGGACCATAGTGCCATCTTGTGGACTCTTTAAAGAGGATTTGCCTTCTAGTTGTAATTATATTATCTTTACTAGCCTTAACGATGAGAAGCATCAAGAGATTTCCTGATAACTCAAGAGAAGTGAGCAATCAATCAGCCAATCACACCTGGTAGAAATCATAGTGGTTGGGGTCTCTTCTTGTAAAGAACGGTAGAACCAAGACTTTGTCCCATTTGGTTCTCATCTGGAAATTTCCTTCCAGTCTTTTTCACCAAATCCACTTCATCTGTGTCACTCCGAAATTATATTCGTTGCTCTTTCATTTTATGCATGATTGCTCTTTACTTTTCACATAGATTGTGTAACCCAGACAGAACCAGTGAGAAGCCATAGACCATGGTCCTCTCCAGAGAGCAGTACTTATATGATATTCGACTTCACACAATTCCCTCTCCCTCTCCCTCTCCTCTCTGTGTCGCTCTCTCCTACACACACACACACACACACACACACACACACACACACACACAGAGCACATATTCTCTATGTGGATTCAGTGTCAATCAGAATCATCTTCTGCCTGAAACTATTGTCTCCACACACCAGTATGTCAGCAAGTCCTTGCTCATCATCTATTTCTGATTTAATAAAGAAAAAGATTGTAAAGAGGTTTCACCATTTTTACAATGGAGACACACAGGGGAAGCTAAAAACAAAATTTCATTTACTTTAAATAAATAGTTAAGAAGTCTTTTTGTGTTGGAGTCACACCTGGTGGTCTGGGGCTCAGGGACCAGATGGTGTACTGGGGATCAAACCCAGATCATCTAGGTGCAAGGCAAGTGCCCTGCGCATTTCTTCAGCCCATAAAGGAAAATATTTCAAGTAAATTTAAGTTAGATTTCTGCCCAAGAAAAACTAAGTAACCATAGAAAAATTGGGACATTGATAAATGATAGTTTCCTACACACGGTTATTATTGAAAAAAAAAGAGTGTTAAAGAGCCACAGATAGAGTGTTTACTTTTCCTTTTCCTCAGCATTAAGCAGGTAACGTTTTCTGTGGGTCTTCCTCCTGATCTAACGCACTTAGAATCCCGTTGTGTGGAAAGAGCACTGGGCCGGAATGTTCTAAATTTTGCTTTTCCAACTGAGTCACCTCTAGTAGGTCACGGGCCTGCATTGTTCCTCTTCATCAGAACAACAAAACAGGGGCTGGAGCGATAGCTTAGCGGGTAGAGGGTTTGCCTTGCATGCGGCCAATCCGGGTTTGATTCCCAGCATCCCATATGGTCCCCCGAGCACTGCCAGGAGTAATTCCTGAGTGCAGAGCCAGGAGTAACCCCTGTGCATCGCCGGAAACAGAGATAGTACAAAAGGTAAGACACTTGCCTTGCATGCAGCTTACTTGGGTTCAATCCCTGACACCCCACACCTGGCCAGGAGTGGTCTCTGCACAGACCCAAGTAAGCCTTGAGCACAGCTGGGTGTGGCCCCCACACTAAAACAACAAAAACCAATAAAAGACTAAAACAAAAACTCAGATGCTTAAGAAGTTCATTCATGTCTATCGAAGAGTAGAAGTAGATGCATCTTAGGTCAGTGCCCAGACCTCTGCTTTTATTTTTCACATTTTGGTTTGGGGGCCATGTCCAGCAGTGCTCAAGGTTTTCTCCTGGCTCTGTGTTCAGGGATCACGCCTGTCTGCGTGCTGAGGATTCAGCCCAGGTCAGCTGCATGCAAGGCAAGCGCCTGACCATCTGGACCGTCTCTCTGTCCCCTCAGCTTCCCTTTTATTGTGATGTTGGGTGTCCTGAATCTCAGGGCCTGGCCCAGGCACGCTGTCTGCTTGCGTCCGGTGTACAATGATCTGGTCCCTTCCCTGAACCGTTCTCTCTCCTGGTCGGCAATCGCAGCTGGAATTCTGTCATCTGTGTCTCCTTGTTGGGTCTGCTGCTCTGGGGGTCTGGGTCTGGGTCTCTAATTGTGTGCCAGAGGCTCCCTGTCCCCTGAGCTGCCCTCAGTCTCCAGCCAGGGCCACTGGGTAAGATACCCATATCCTGTCATCTGTCTGATGTAGGTGAGGGAGGCAAAGAGGGCACTGCCTCACCTGGGGCTTCCTTTTATTTGCATCCTTCTATCTTCCACCTCCAGTTACCCCATTTAACTGGATGTCTTCTCAGGGGGCGAGCTTGAAAGCTTCCAATGAAATGAACTAGTTCACCAGGCAATTCAGCCTTTGGAACCACTGTTTCTTTTTTTTTGGTGGGGGGGGGGGGGTCACACCCAGCTATGCACAGGAGTTACTCCTGGCTCTGCACTCAGGAATTTCTCCTGATGGTGCTTGGGGGACCATATGGAATGATGGGAATCGAACCCAGGTCGGCCGCGTGCAAGGCAAACACCCTACCCACTGTATTCCAGCCCCGAGGCTCCACTGTTTCAATATTAACTCCTGGGTTAGGCAGTGCTGGCAGGTTTCCCTACTACCCCGCTCTTTTCCCATTCTCTGGCTCTAATCTTTGGCTACCATCTGGCTATAGTCTTGGGCTACAATCACTAACTCTAACCAACTCTCAGTGGTAGGTCCTGGGCGAGGTGGTAGTTTGCAATTAAGCTCCAAGTCTTGAAGGCAGCTTGTATGATTACTTGTATGATTTGGATTCTCCTGTATTGTTTCTCTTTTGGTAAATCCATTGCACTGTTTTACTTGTTTTCACCATACACCAGTGGAGTGGAACAGGGAGCCCGTACCAGCTCGGGAAAGTCTATTGAGAAAATTCCAGAGGTTTTGCATGTTGACATACACAGGCAGCCTGTAATCAACCCCAGTGGAAATATTTTCCAACACAGGTGATTGGCAAACATTACAAAACAGGGCTTACCCACCTCAAAGAGCTGGCTGTTAAAGTTACCAACACACCATGTAGGGATATAAATTAAAGAACCATAAAATGCAAAATGAAAAAAAAGGAGAGGGGGCAAAGGAATATTAGATATTATTATGGGTCTTCAATTTACTTGTTGATTGAAACAATAAAAGGAGTCAAGATATTCTCTGTCATCTTATGATTCCATCACACACTATATACATGGCTGTTATGAAGGGGCTCTGTTATAAATCGAGGTCGTCTCAGAGTTGCCATCCCCTCCCCCCATCAATGGATAAAAATATAGCAATCCTTCCCCTACCAGCTGGTAAGTTTTGATATACATGTTTATTTCAATTGTTCTGGATTCAAACATGAGATTTCCCTCTCCAGGCTGTCTTTGTTTTTTGTAGCAATATTGGCCTCTGCTGCTCCCCATGTCCCAATTCTCCCTTTTGAAGAGGTGCTTGAGAATCATGCAAGAAGGCAGAGTTACTAATCTCACTGGGAAAATGCAGAAAATAAGAATCCAGGAATGCCTATACACTCTGCTTCCATTTCAGAGACAGGAAGAAAATCTAAGCTCAGAAACTCTCTCTCTTTCTCTCTCTCTCTCTCTCTCTCTCTCTCTCTCTCTCTCTCTCTCTCTCTCTCTCTTTCTCACACACACACACACACACACACACACACACACACACATCTTTGGGAAGAAGAGGAAAATAATGGGGATTTTACTCTTTAGAATGTAAGAAAATGTCTGGCGTGGGGATGACAAGACAAACTGGAGGTTGTAACCAAGGTTGTGTGTTTCTTGATTTTTTTAAATCCCCCTTTGAGATGTAAACAGAGTTAAATCAAAATCCTTCCTGGGGTCACTTGGCTATTGTATCATGCTTTAACTTCCCCTGCTGGTTCTTTCATACGGGCCCAGATTCCTCCACTCTGAGAATCCTAACAAAATATTTTCTCTACTCTCTCACACTGTCATCTAGTAGAAGGTGGGAGCAGCACAAATTCCAAAGTTTTATTTAATAAGAACTTAAAAGGAGAATAAAATTCCTTAACTATACCCAGACGCTGGACTCTTGAATCTCCTTTTTGCTTTTTGGGTCACACCCGGCAATGCACAGGGATTACTGGCTCTGCAGTCAGGAATTACTCCTGGCGGTGCTCGCGTAACCATATGGGATGCTGGGAATCAAACCCGGGTCAGCCGCGTGCAAGGCAAAAGCCCTACCCGCTGTGCTATCACTCCAGACCCTCTTGCATCTTCTTTTGTTAATAAAATACCAGTGTTCAAGTTTTATCAAAAGAGAAGAAGCAGGCCAAACTCGTGGGGACTAACACTGAATACAGAGTTTTTAAGGACATTTTGAGGTTGTGTCTCAGAGATATAAATAGTCAAGTCTTCCCTGAGAGAATGGTAAGCGCTGCCTTAAGGAAGTCTCTCTTGGAAGCTGAGCAAGGTGAGGGAGAAGCCCTCAGAGGACAGTGACTCTCCAACATAGTTGATGGCCCCCTAGCTTCCGTGCCCTCTGGCGACCTTCTAAAGTAGAATCACTGAAACTCCTCTTCAAGGAGTCACTGTTTTTCACAGGTTCCCGGGGAATCCTAAAAAGCAAACAGGTTTGGCATTAATGGTAAAGTCAAAAATGTGCAGGAAGGGTGTGTAGCTCCACCTAGAGGTGATATTAGATTTTGCAGCAACTCAATAGAAACACCAGAAGACAGGGTGGATGGCCAGTAGGCACATGAAGAAATGCTCAGCCATGGAGCAGCTCTCCAGCATGGCCATGGCATCGAAGACACACAGACCTAATCCAGAGCCCAGAAGCTTGTGAGCTTGTGGCAGAAATGTGAATCCCCTCCCCACCCCCGGCAGTACGGTGGCCACCTCCTCAGAGCTTATTGGACAGCCAGGTATGAGCCCGCGGTGATGGGGCAACTGCAGCCTCATGGGATGGGGGACAGAACCGGCAAATCCTTCACCCCCTACCGAGGCCATGGGTTGCCCCCCACGAGCGGCTCTCCAGAATGGCCATAGCACCAGAGGCACACAAACCAATCTTGTAATTATCTGGCTCTTGGCAAAAATCCCTCCAGACTTAATTAGTAAAATATCATGGTCACTGTCACTGTCCTGTCCTCCCGTTGATCATAGATTTGCTCGAGCGGGCCCAGTAACATCTCCATTGGAGACTTTGTTGTTACTGTGTTTGGCATATCAAATACATCACGGGTAGCTTGCCAGGCTCTGCCGTGCGGGCGAGATACTCTCGGTAGCTTGCCGGGCTCTCCAAGAGGGGCAGAGGAATCGAACTCAGGTCGGCCATGTTGGCTGCATGCAAGGCAAACGCCCTACCGCTGTGCTATCGCTCTAAATCCAAAATGGACATCAGATGGTTTTTATAACCAGCAATAAAAAACAAATTATTTCACAATGTATTTTCAGCAGTTCTGATTGTTGGGGGGAAATTCCAAACAATAATGGTGCATCTTTGGTAGAAATGATGCATGTAATCAGAGTAGAGAGAGAGTTAAGTAGAAATCATCTGCCTCACAGGCATCGGGAGAGGTAGGAGGGGGTACATTGGGGTTCTTGATGGTGAAAAATAATTACTGGTGAAGGGATGGGTGTTTGACCATTGTATGACTGAGACTTAAACATGAAAACTTTGTAAGTTTTCTCAGGGTGATTCAATAAATAAATTTAACAACAACCAAAAAATGACCTTCTTATAGTATCAACAAAAGTCATGATTAATATTTTTGTCAAAACCGTAAAAGAAAATGGAGAGGATACTGCCTTCCCCCATCAAAAATGTACAAGGATGAGAGCTACATCTTGGGAGACCATTTGTGACTTTGAATATGACAATAGCTGTCTCTTTATAGTCTTGAGCTGTAAACAGCTTAATAGTCTATTAACATTTTGATCAATAGTTAGTCTTGCCCTTGCAAGTTCCACAGTTATTTATGTTTTGGTTTGGGGTTCATGTTACTTGAAATGAACAGATGTTGTAGCACTTGAATCACTTCCTTCGCTTTGGAAAAAATATTTTGAGTAAAATAATGAAATTTCTAAAATCACTGAGAAACATAAAGTAGATAAAAAATGCTCAGTCACTTATCATCATAGAACTCCGTATCAAGACGACAATGAGGTACCATGTCCCACCAGTGAGAATGAAACTTATCAAAAATAGTAGGAACAATCTATGTTGGCATGGCAATGGTGAAAAAAGGAGCTCTCCTCCACTGCTGGTGGGAATGTTGCATGGTACACCCCTGGTGGAAAACAGTATGAAGAGTTCTCATTAAACTTAAAATCGAGCTTCCATGTGACCCAGCAATTCCACTTTGGGGTATCTATTTCCAGGACATAAAAACACTCTCTCTCAAAAGGACATATGCACACCATTTTTCATTGCTGCACTCAGTACAATAGCTAAGATATGGAATCAACCTAGGTGTCCAATGACAGGTGAATGGATTATGAAGATGTGGTATATATCCACAATGGAATATTATGCAGCTTCCAAAAATGAGGGAATCATGAACTTTTTTGCAACATAGTTGGAAATCGATACCATTTTCAAGAAGAAAGCCAGAAGAATAAAGAAAAACACAGGATGATCTCACTTCTCTGTGGTCTATTACTGGTTGAGGTAATGCAGTAAAATGGGGATACCTAAATTACTCTTGATCCCAGTGTTTAGGGGGAGGACAGAGAAGGAAAGAAATTAAGCTGGGGAGAAGAGAGCAGGAAGTAATGGGTGAACAGGCATCAGGACTTCAGTTACACTGGTGATATGGGTGAGTGATAAAGCCATATATCCAAAACACAGACTCAAAAAATCTGAAAACATGAGATCTAAACTGCAAACACTGAAACTTTATATGGCAAGTTGACGGGTGGTGGAGGAGTGGAGTTGGAGTATGAGAGAACATAGGAACACTGATGGAGGGAAGTTGACCCTGTGGAGGTATTGGTATTAAAATATTATGTGCCTAAAAAAAAGTATAGTCGAAGTGACATCTGCAATTGGTTGTTCATTGCAGCACTCTTTACAATAGCCAGAATCTGGAAAAAACCTGAGTGCCTGAGAACAGATGACTGGTTAAAGAAACTTTGGTACATTTACACAATGGAGTACTATGTAGCTGTTAGAAAAGATGAAGTCATGAAATTTACATACAAGTGGTACTACATGGAAAGCATCATGTTAAGCGAAATGAGTCAGAAAGAGCGGGATAGACACAGAAAGATTGCATTCATCTGGGGAACATAAAGCAACAAAATGGAAGACTAACACCCAGGAGTGGCTGAGATTAGTACCAGGAATTTTGCTCCATGACTTGGAGGCCAGCCACACGTGCTAGGGGAAAAGGAAGCTCAGATAGAGAAGAGAGCACCAAATAAAGGGTGTTGCGAGGATCCTCCCAGGGTGGGAGAAGTATGCTGAAAGTAGACTATAGACCAAACATGATTGCCACTCAGTGCCTCTCTTGCAAACCACAACACCCAATAAGAGAGAGAGAGAACAAAAGGGAATGCCCTGCCACAGAGGCAGCGTGGGATGGGGGGATGAGGGGTGGGAGCGATGCTGGACCCCATGGTGGTGGAGGATGGGCGCTGGTGGAGGGATGGGTACTTGATCATTGTATAACTGAAACCCAAGAACAAAAATTTGCAAATCTATAACTGTAACTCATGGTATTTCACAAATAAAAAATAAATTAGAAAAAATATTATGTGCCTAAAGCTTGGCTATCAATAACTTTGTAAATCATAGTTCTGTAATAAATATATATTTTTAAAAAGAAACACGGGTCTTCTTTTCCATAATCTTTGCTTCAACCATACTCTTTTGAAAGTTCTTCGAAACACTTGATGGCTCTCTTGACCTGATTTCGTTGTTTTCTAGACATGTAATTTAAAACTCAGACTTAAGCACAACTGAAATTTTAACTTCTCTATATCCAACTCACTGCCACCCAATCCAGGTTGGATTGGTGACTTGAGAATAGAATATAATGAGAATAGAATTTGAGGCCAGCATGACCAATTCATTCCCAAATCCCCTGAAACTGAAAGGAAAGAAATGTTCATCCCTGAAACTCAATTCCTTTTCTCCTCCCTCTTTAGTCTTTCTCCCTTAAGGTAGAGGGTAGTGGGGAAGAGAGATACTAGAGGAGGAGTTGTCACTGGGGTCCCCAACCTTCAGCGACTAGAAGTGAACATTCTGCAGGATCACTTGATCACTTGACTTCCCGTTACTCACTGATTTGCTCGGGCAGGCGCCAGTAATGTCTCTATTCGTCCCTGTCATGTGCTAGTGTAGCCCAATGGCCTCTGTTCGTTCTAGGAACACAAAGAGCCTCAAAGCGATCGTTCAGGGTCTTGACGAAGAAGTCTGACCATCTGGTAGGTGGGTGGCCACGTGATCTTTTGACGTCCTGTGGAATCCAGTCAGTAAGGGCTCTCGTCCAGCGCTGGTCGTCTCCAAATCTCATTACGTGTCCAGCCCACCTGATTTTCGACGCCTTGGCAAACAACACAGCAACCCTGATTCTTGACCGTCGGAGGTCAGAACTCTGGATTCTTTCTCTCATTTGAGTGAAGTGTGATATTCCAAGAATAGGTTCTTTCAATTCCTCTTTGGGAGACCTGAATAGCGTTCTCATGCTGTTTTCATAGGGTCCAAGTCTCTGAGGCATATGTTAATGCAGGAAGAACAGTGGAACTGAAGAGATGTGCCCGGAGCCAGAGGTTCTTAATCTCTTAGCTATTTCTTTGACGCTCTTAAAGGCGTTCCAAGCTGCTCTCTTCCTCTTGCACAATTTCAGGTGCCAGGTTATTCATCATGTTGACTTCTCGACCTAGGTACACATAACTATTGCATTCGGAGATGTTCATTCCACTGAGAGCAGATGGAATGTCAAGAACGAGACTGTTTCTCATAAACATTGTCTTCATGAGATTCAGCTGTAGTCCGAACTTTCCACACTCATGGTCGAAGTCAGCCAGCATTTGTGCCGCTTGGCTGATGTTTGGTGTTATTAGAACGATGTCATCAGCCAAGCGGAGGTGATGTAGTTCCCGACTGTCTATCTTCACTCCAATTCCTTCCCATTCCAGTCGTCGCATGACGTTCTCGAGGGTGGCACTGAAGAGTGTCGGTGAGAACAGAGGGGAATGCCCTGCCACAGAGGCAGAGTGGGATGGGGGTGATGGGGGCTGGGAGGGATACTGTGATCTGTGGTGGTCGGAAATGGGCACTGGTGGAGGGATGGGTATTTGATCATTGTATAATTGAAACCCAAGCACAAAATTGGTAAGTCTACAACTGCACCTCATGGTGTCTCACTAATAAAAATTTTTTTTTTCTTTTGGCGTCACACCTGGCGATGCACAGGGGTTACTCCTGGCTCTGCGCTCAGGAATTACCCCTGGCGGTGCTCAGGGGACCATATGGTATGCTGGGAATTGAATCCGGGTTGGCCGTGTGCAAGGCAAACGCCTTACTCGCTGTGCTATAGCTCCAGCCCCACTAATAAAATTAAAAAAAAAAAAAGAGTATCGGTGAAATGGTATCAACCTGCCGAACGCCTCTCTTGATGTCAATGATCACCTCCCTGTAGAATGGTGAAATCCTGGTAGTGAATCCGTAATACAGCTCACAGAAGAACCTGATGTATTGAGTTTGAACACCCTGTTTGGCTAGAGCTTCCATGACCGCTTCCGTGTCAACAGAATCAAAGGCCTTCTTTAAATCAATGAATATTAGACAGAGCGGCATCTTTGAACTCCCGAGAAACCTCAGTGAACTTGGTTATTGTGTAGATATGGTCGATTATGCTGAATCCTTTTCAAAAACTGGCTTGCTTGCATGGTTGTCCTTCATCTAGTGTTCTACCAATCCTACTCAGGATGACTCGAGTGAACAGCTTGTAGATGACAGACAATAGGCAGATCGGTGATAGTTGCCAATGTCGTGGATGTCCCCCTTCTTGGACAGTAGTACAGTCCTGCTGGTTTTCCACTGGGATGGAACCTTGCATTCAGAAAGGTAGCGTGTGAAGAGCCAAGTCAATGTATTGATGAGTACCAACTGCAGATTCTTCAGGTGTTCGGGTCTGACCTTGTCTGGGCCAGGTACTGTTCGCTTCTTTACTGATGAAATGGCGTGTTGAATTTCAGAAGGGAGAACGTTGGGAAGGACATATCCATCCTGCGGAATTTGGTATGTGGGCAGGTGGACGTGGCTATTGAAGAGATCCGAGTAGAAGTCATGGATAATCTTCTCCATTGCCCTTCTGGAAGATGTGATAGATCCATCAGGACATCAGAGGGCAGTCATCTTGGTCTGCCAGCACTGCTGCTCTTCTCTCTTTGAGGTCTTCTTTTATTGCTTCTCTCCACTGCTTTGCAAGCTCAGACGTTCACTTGCAGTTGACTGAGGCTTGCGCCAAGCCACATTAGCGAATAAGCTCAGGAGTTTTCAAAGACAGGTGTTTTTTTTTGTGGCTATCTCTCTCTTAGCATTCCTCACACAATCATGGATGTGCTGAACCAGTCGATTGTATTCTTCGTCAATGTTGTCAACGACGGCATCTTCACATGTTGCCACAATAGTGCCAAAGAGCTCCCAGTTGGTGGTCGTTCTGGGAGTTCTCTTCTTAAACTTTTCAGCCCTTTCTCCCCACTCTGTGAAGTAGAATTTTGCACGAAGGATACGGTGGTCCGATCCCGTTTGAATTTTGGGACAACAGCAACATCGGTCAGGCAAAACCATCGATTGAATATGATGTGGTCAGTTTCGTTGTGGAACTGTCCACTGGGAGACTCCCATGTCCAACGTTTAGATTCGGCCTTCTGGAACTGCGAGTTACCATGGATGATCTTGGTCGACATGATGAACTCAGACAGTCTTTCACCCTGTTCATTCTATTCTAGACCATGGGTCCTGATGTGGAGTTCTTCGGCTGATCTTCTCAGTCCTATCTTGGCATTAAAATCACCACCAATGATCTTTTAGAAGGTGTGGTCTTCTTTATAGAACTTCTCCAGCTCCATGTAGAACTTCTCAATTTCTCCTTTATCATAATTGGATGTTGGTGCATAGACAACAAAGATAGTAACTGCCAGCAGTGAGACACATCTATTCAAATGTAAACGTCCGATTCAGGTTGTTAGGCATTAAAATGAACCAATGCTCATGGCCAAGTTCGTGTTGACAAGGACACCGACACTTCTGACGCCTCTTTTCTGCAGGATACTCTGGGGAATATTATACTCTTCCAATTTAAAAAATGTACATAAGCAAAGCTTCTACCACCATTTTCTCCTTCTTATTTTGAATGTGCCATGACTAAGCTATGGCAGCCATCTGTGCCCATGAGGAAAAGACCCAAAAGGATTCCATTAGATGTGAAATCTGACGTTGAAGTCCTGAGTCAATACCAAATATAAAGTGAGGAGAACAGGCCCAATAAGCACTATTTACACTGGTAGTTTGGGAATTGTTTGTAGTTAAAAATCCTTTCAATCTGGAAGCTAATGGGATCATTCAAAGGAATGAAGAACATACTTTGCATTTGAGTATCCCACATTTGATCCCAAACAGTCCATGGTACCTGATCACATAGGGAGCAATACCAAATCACTGAGCCATAAGTAATTCCTATGTACAGCCAGGTGTAACCCCAAAACAAACAGCCCTGCCAAAAATATCTCTACTTATGATAATCAGTTCCATTTATATAAAATAGAGATTTCATAATTTGTAAGGACAGGTAAAGAATTTAATAAGATCCTACATATCACTATAAAGCCATAGAGTTTAATAAATTTTAGTGTCAAAGACTAATTCTTTGCCTTTTCTCTCACTTCTTTCCCCTGAATATTTAGTGAATTATATATTATCCAGTAATTAAATCAGCCACAGATTTCTCCTCATGAACCCCAAGAGCATTTTATGTAACATGAAGTGGTATAGCAGAATGGGAATGAACAAGGCAGCAGATCTTGCATTAACAAACTTTGGGTTCAAACTCCAAGTATGACACTTACTAGCTATATGACCTTGGATAAGTTGTTTAACCTTTGCTGTGCATTGATTTTCTCGCCTGTAAAATAATACCAACGTTAAAATATTGGAGTATTATCATTAAAAAAGTAAACAGTTTGTTTAGCACGGCATCTGGCATGCATCAGCAGTGATGGTATTTGCTATTGGTTGTTATTCTCACTAATCAGTAAGTGACAAGGGGCAGATACTGTATCTGACTCTCTTACCCACTGATATCCAAGGTCTGGAAAACACCAAGGACCCAACACAAATTACCCAAATGAATGCCTGAGATAAGAGGTTGTTGGATGGTAGTGAGAAAGACAGATCAAAGAACTCATGCACAAGTTTTGTGTGTTCTCGGCCCTGAGTTCCATCCCTACCACACAGACTCCTGAGCACCATCAAGTACAGTCCTGCTAGAGCCCTAGAGCACCACTGGTGTGACCCTGGTGGCCCTCAGCACCACGGAACCCAAGTATTGAACCACTTGGCTCAGTTGGCCAAATTACTGACAAGGCGCCCTAAATTTTGGCTGGAAGGCCACAAACACACACACACACACACACACATACAGACACACATACACACACATAAACACACACACTCATACAGACACACATACACACACACAAACACACACACACGAGGTTGCTGGATGGAAAGTAAATCCTATCCATCTTTTCTGCTGCTATGTCCTATCTAAAATAGTTCCTAACAAATCATGGCAAATCAGTAAACATTTATGAAATGAACGTTTGGTCTTCAATCAATCAGCGTCTCCAATTATACAATGACATGAAGTGAAAAATGAAATTCAATATAAGGGCCAGGGTGATATCTCAAGAGAATGCTCTGCATGCTAGGGGGCTATGTTCCATCCTAGCACTGCTCCAAGTCCTTGGAACACTGAGGTAGAAATAGTTACTGAGTACCATTGGGCATAAATCCCTTCTCCTTCAAAGTCAATATAAGAAACTAAACTTTATAAAGCTTTCATAAATAAGTCTATTTCATTAGTGATAATTTCATTGATTGTCCAATCCTGACAACATTGCTCTTTGGAAAATATATGTCAATGAAATTCTTGTTTCTTTTCTTTCTTAGAAATGGACTTCAAATATTCTTTTCCTTAGGTTTTCAGCCAAATCCTCAAGGAACTGTCTACAGCATAAATTCCAGTTTAGGCAGACACCTTAGGTTTTCAGCCAAATCCTCAAGGAACTGTCTACAGCATAAATTCCAGTTTAGGCAGACACCCAGTTTAACTGTCTTCAACTCTAGGCATTATGTCATTGCAGTCTTCTGCCCCCGTGCCTGGCTCTTCCTCCCTTGGAGGGGAGCTGGTTGAGCTTTCCTCCCCGCCCCGACCAGGGCTCCGGCAGCTGAAGAACTCCAGGACCAGCCACCACCATGCTGAGACCACTCTCCGCACACATGAAGGTACTGGCAGAGGGACAAAGCCATGCGGGTTCCGGGGCCGAGATCTCCAAGCCTACTCGGATTGGAGTCGAGCATCTTCCACCCAGATCCTCCAAATTCCAGTAGGTGGGGGGTCACACCCACCACCTGGCCCTCTGGCGCTGTGTAATCCCATCAACAGCCAAGACTCAGAGACTATAAAATCCAGCTCCCAGACGAGAACAGTGCAGTCTTCTGCCCCCGCGCCTGGCTGTTCCTCACAGGGGCCCCTTGGATATCTTATCAGGACATCTTTTTATGACATCTTATTATCTCATTCCTACTTTGGACAAACTTGCAGGCTATCGAATGTAGCCTGCCCACAGGGCAGAGTCTGGCAAACTCCCCGTGGAGTACCAAATATGCCAAATACCAGTAACAATGATGGGTCTCATTCTCCTAAAGAGCCTTGAATATAATCTCAGGGCTAGGATGAAAGAGACGTTACTGGGGCCTGCTCGAGGCAATCGACGAATAACAGGATGATGAAATGAAAAATGAAAATGAAATGAAATTCTTGTGCCTCATTTATTTCTCATAGTTAATACAACCTACAGTAGAAGACATTAAGTTATGTTATTTTTCCCCTTTTAGCTTAAACAGGTATCATACAGACTGAATTTTTGGACCTATATTCCAAACACTTGAATTTTTGCACTAAATGATATCTCTGTTTTTTGTGAAGTTATATAAAAGGTTTGTGAAGTTATATAAAAGGTTTCTCAAATTCACTATGTTTTCTTCTGTTTTTTTGTTAATAATTTGTTAATAATAAGTGTATTATATACTATTACTAGTTATTAGTGGGTGTATTATGTACTTTTAGTAATATATACTGTGTGATAATTAATATACACTATTATAAACTACAATTCCTCTTCAGATTCTATTATTTCTCAAACATTAGAAGGACCTCATGTGAGAGGTTATAGGACCTGTTTGTACATCACTGCTCTCTGTTTATTTGAATTAAAGTATTGCCAATGTAAAACATATTATCTTAATGTTTAATTTTCTACTATCATATCTTTTGTTCTAACATAACTGATTTTTCTTTTCTCTAATTTGCCAGAAATCAGATTAAAATTTTGTCTTTAGTTGTTCTGAATTTAGAATAATATTAACAATTCCCTTTAATATTTTATGAGAATAAAAAGGACTAATATATTCATGGTTTTTCGTGTTCACATTTAGCCTGAAGTGGCAACCATTTTTTATTTAAGGAAGACTGTTGCTGTCATTACTTCTCAGTAATAATTTAAGAAGCTCCTTATTAATAAATATAAAATTTAATTAAACCTAGATCTCACTATATTTGCAAAATCTAGTATTTAATACCACTTCAGTCAGAGCTCATATTTATGTATCTTTGAATTTATGAAAACTTTTTCACATATATTGTCAAATTCATCCAACATTGCAACTCTAGGAGAAGATTTTATCAATTTGGGAAAAAGAATCTGAGACTTGAACACTAGATGTAAGCTGAAAGAGCCCATTTGGACACCCACCCTGTTTGGACAGCAAAGAAAAGGCACAGCATCACTTCTCAAAAAAAAAAATGATCACACTGAATCTTCCAAGGAAGACTAGTCAATGCTGAGTGCTCTCAGAATGTGGGTGGGAAAATTCCTCTTTCTGCCTTGGTCTCAGCAGCCTGAAGCCATAACCAACATCCTCCCACATAGAAGCAGCCCAGGTCCACAAGTGAACCCCATCAAACTGCCAAGAGACCAAATTATTCCAATTCCATAGCTCCTGGACTGCGTGGCCACATGCAGCCGTGCAACACCTCAAAATTTCATAGAACTGTCAACCCAGTTGGACCATGGCAAAATCTCATTGGAAAGTTGCATTGGAGACTGTCAATGGGCCTAAACCATTACACGGAAGACCCCGCTAGCACTAACCAGCACAGCAGGTCCTCAGACAAGGACTTTCATAACATCATTGTGTGGTATAATTATCAGCAATGAAGTCTTATTGATCCAAATGTTGATGATACCATTTGCCATTGTGCTGTAACGAACAATATGAAGTCTATTTATTTGTGCCTGCAAGGGGCAGGCTGGGACAGTTCATGGGACAGTGGTGACTTTGGTGGAGGGAAGGGTATGCAGGCGGGAATTGGTGTTGGAACATTTAATGCCTGAAACAACGTATGAAGACCAACTTGGTAAATCACCGTGTTATAATTTAAAAAAAAAATCTTATAAAGAGCCAATTTGACACCAATTCTGGAGCTCATTCTTTGTTATTCTCTCTGCAATTACGTCTTGGAAATCAAAGACCGAAGGGAGTTTAGAGACACATTGATGAAGGGGGAAATGGCCATAATGGAAATAGACCCAAAGCTGAAGTTTGTTTAAGCCCTGCACAAGAGTTGGTTGGAGAGAATCTCCTTACCCTGTGCCAGGCTGTCTTTACCAGGGCACCTCGGATGGGGGCAGGTTGAGTCTCCCTCCCCACCCCAAGCAGAACCCCGGAAGTCGTAAACTTCTAGAACCCAACTGCTGCCATGCTCAAGGACACTCTCCACATGCTCAGACGAGCCTCACCCAAGGGGGACAAGCCTCACTCAAGACGGGATGAACCTCACTAGAGAGCAGACCAGCAGGAAAACCCAGGTACGCAGAAACCCATGACTGAGATCTCCAAGCCCACTCGGATAGGAGCTGGGCCTCCTCCCCCCAGCTCCCCAGTTTTCCAGTAGCGTGGCAGTCACACCCACAAACTGCCCCGCCTCTGGTGGCATGTAATCTGATCAGTGGCCAAGACCCACAGACTATAAACTAAAGCTTCTGGAAGAGAGCGCCACAGAATTTCCAGAGCATGCAGCCACATTATACTCTACCTCACTTACTTATCAAAAGTATCACACATTTGTTTGGTTTCTAAAACACTTGCTGGTATTCTCTTATATTCGGGCTTAAATGGCTCCAGAATGAAATACAACATCCTACACACATTTACCTCTTATTGTTGATGGGAAGGTGCTCACTGGTGGGATTGCTGTTTGAATATTATCTGTAATTAACTATTGTGAACTACTTTTATGAAAATAAAATATATAAAAATAAAATTTTAAAAAAGAATTGGTTGGATGCCCAATAGATTCCATATCACTCTAGTTTTGTCCTGGGATAAAATTTGAGCCAAGAGATGCAGTCATCAGTCCCCCATGAATCTCCTTTCTAGTAAAGAAGAATACCAAATAAACTATGCCAATGCCCCTTACTGAGGACTTGAAGAGTGGGGTGTCATTTGCTTCTGTCATCTTAGCCCCATTCAAGGCATCCTCTAGAGAGAATCCTGTTGTATTATAGGAAACCCCCGATGATGGCTGAGCAGTGCTCTCTTGAAAGGCCCAGACTCAAAAAGTCAACACCCCAGACAAGGAAGTGTCACAACAAATGGGCCTGATGAGTTCTGGGGAGAAGAGGTGGGTCTGTGCTTGCCTTGCTGAGGAACCAGTCTTTATTCTGAGGTTCGTGTGGACCAGGGAGGAAAGCTCAGGAGCACAGAGATGCATGAGGTTGTTTTTACTAAGCTCCAGATCTCATTACATGACTTTAGCCAAGGGTAGAAATGAGACAAAGACATAAAACAATTGAGCTTGTCTTGAGGCAGGTGTTCAATAAACATGGGTTTTGCCTCCAAGTCCAGCTTACGTCTCCATTCTTCTTCTCACTTGCAAAATCAAAACTGAAGGACATGATGGGGTCAGAGAGAGAGGACAATGGGTAAGGCACTTGCCTTGCGTGTAGCTGACCTTGGTTCAATTCCTGACCTTGGTTCAGTTCATGAACAGAGCTTCTGAGACTACAGAGTGTGGCTCTAAACAAAAATCAAATACTAAAAATTGATTATAATAATAATGCACGTGATTCTGACAACATAACGCTCAGCTCACACCCACAGTGGTCAGAGCTCCCTAGAGAATATTAGCAATAGGACAAGTGTATATGCGTGTGTGGAAACCCTAGACCACGTTGGGGCAAATTTGACTTGTGTTCTTCCCAATCTCCAAGTCTGCTGCAGAGTGAAACCCCAGTTTCCTTTGTGGTTTCTCACTTCCCTGTCTCAATGATTTAGCCCCACCTTGACAATTGACGCTTCCTCAAATCAGCTAGGGATCAGTTAGCAGCAATGCCAAACCAGAACACAACGTGTTTGGGAACCTGACATCACTCCCAGAGTGCTCCACCTACAGGGTTGTCTGAGGGCTTTTTCCTGCTCCCCAAAATACAGGGATTTCGGATTCCCCCTCAAATCTCTCCGTGAGACAGTCTTTGATTCCTATTCCATTTCCCTTGCTAGCTAACTCAGCTGTCAGGTTCCTAGCTGCCCAGCTGTCTGCCTCTAGCTCGGGCAGTAGACTCCTCTTGCACTCTGGGAGCACTTTATGCCAATGCCCCTTACTGAGGACTTGAAGAGTGGAGAATCCTCTTAGGAATTAAACAGTTCTGATTGCAACAGTTCTTCATGACCACCATGTCTAAGCAGCATCAGAACCTCTAGACCCCACCCTTCTTTCTTTACCTGCGTTCATGGTATACCTATTTGTGCCAAGACTACAGATAAGAGGATGAAACGGGCCAGAGCGATAGTACAGTGGGTAGGGTGCTTGCCTTGCTTGTGACCAACCCAGTTTGATCCTTGGCCCCTCATATGATTCCCCAAGTCCCACCAGGAGTGATACTTGGCCACAGAGCTAGGCGTAAGCCCCTGGGCACAGCTGGAGGTGACCCAAAAACAAACAAAAGGATGTAAGAGTCCCTGTTTATCTCAGCAAATGATCATACCCCAGATGCACATAGTTCTTAATTAGGGTATGTGTGTATGTGTGTGTGTGTGTGTGTGTGTGTGTGTGTGTGTGTGTGTGTGATTTGTGATGTGTCCTTTATATGGCACTCAAAGGACCACCCAAAACTTTCCTATTTCTGAAATCATCAATGATTCTGTTGCATTTCTCTCTGATGTTCCTTGTATTTCCGGTAAGGTTCAAAATGTTTCAGGTATGCTTAGTAAACTAATTCCAACGTACATAGCTGTGACTTTATTCAATTTCTTCTGAACCTCTAGCTGTTTAGCCCTAGAATTTTCTCCCTGCTTTCCTTCTTTCCCTTTGTCTGATTCAAGGCTTCTCAGAGATGTTTGAGGAACATCTTTCAACCCCACACCAAGTGTTCTATAAGTTCAGATCATCAGTCTCCTCGAATTTCTCTGTTTGCCTCCCCCTCTTCACTATTAAACTCACGCTCACATAATCTGCTAGAACCATCTCAGCTCTTACCAAGGATCTCTCTGTACCAGTCTCCTCATTTCAAACACTGTTGAAAAATTCCATCTTGAAAATTTTCCTTTGCATGTGGCATCACACTATTCTGCTTACTTTCTCTCTCCCTCTCTCTCCCTCTCTTTCTACCTCTCTCTCTTTCCCTTTTTTCTCCTCTTTCTCCCTCTCTCTCTATGTCTCTCTTCTCTCTCCCTCTCTATCTCCCTCTCTCTTCCTCTCTCTGTCTCTTCCCCCCCTCTCTCTCCTTCCCTCTCTCTCCCTCTTTTCCTCTCTCTTTCCCTCTCTCCCCCTCTCTTTCATTCTCTCTTTTCCCCTCTCTCTCCTCTCTCGCCTTCTCTGTCTCTCTTTATCTCTATCCCTCATTTCTTTTAAGACTGGGGGAAGACTTGAGTCACACTTGGAGATGGCCCAGGGGCTTCCCTTGCTCTGTGCAGTGCTCAGAGTACCATATGCAATGTGTGGGATCCAGAATCAAACTAGTGTTAACTGCATTCAAGGCAAGTGATTTACCATCTATACTATTTCTCCAGCCTCCAGAATTCTTTGATTTCATTTTGTTTCATTTTATGACCTTGACATGCTGAGGGATTAACCCTGGTTCTGCACTCAGGGATCATTCTTGGTGGTGCTCAGGGGACCATATGGAGTGCTGGGGATTGAATCCAGATCAGACAGGTGCAAGATAAATACCCTACCCACTGTACGTTGCTCTGGTCCCAGTCCCAGAATTACATCATCTTTAACATACATAGGAATGGCAAGATAGTCGTCATTTACATATTATTGCTTCTGTTTTGGTCACTACAGAACAACTAAGCAGCTGTTAGAGAAACTGAAAGCCTGAAGAAACTGAAATATTTATTATTAGTCTTAATTTTACTTAAATGCTTTCCCATTCTGGTGTTAGTAAATCGCAAACAAAATGGAGTTAACAATGATGCTGCTGATGGCCATTTTATAGATGAGGAAACTGGTACTCAGATAGATAGAATGTTTTAACATGCAATCATTGTCAATAATGGCTTAACTGTACTTGACTCCATGCCTATATTCTTTGTATTATACCATCTTGCCTCAAATAATAATAGGTGATTTATATGTGTCTACAAAAGTGTGTGCATGTATGCACATGCATATAAATGAGTTTGTATGCTAAATTAAATTGGTTGAGTCAATCCTTCCCTCCTATGGGGGAAATTATTGATTAATATTTTAATTGCATAAAGGGTTCTTGAGACTTAAGGACTTTGTTCAAAAGAATGCTTTTTATAAATTAAAAGTCACATTCTCATTTTGTTTTGTTATGCAACCTCTAGATTTCCTCAATTACGTTTAGTTCATTTTAAGCAAATTGCATACACACATATACAAAAAGTCGTACACATAAACAGAGACATAGATGCTTCCTTTTCTTTGATAGGAAATGACACTTATTGAGACTTTATTTATCATCTTGGAGAAGGGAGGAATTTAGAAAGGAAAGGAGGACACGATGGGTAATGTACAAATTTAAGGCTGTTAAATTTTTAAATAAGATTTCTTTAAGCCAACAATGTTTTCAGCTTAAATTGTTTTTTCCACCGCATGAGTGGTTTAGAAACTAAAAATATATTAGAGGAAAGACAGTAGAACAAATAGAAACGCTGGTGAAGGTAGTGACCATGAGTGTAGAGGGAGTGTGTTACTGTATTACTTCCTTAAATCTGTCATCTGGCAAGGTTTTACATGTGATTAATGAGAGACCATTGTTACATCATTACCAGAAGGGAAACAATTTCAATTACCAATAGAACTAAACCATAATTATTATGCAAATGATTTCAGTAATGTAATAGAATGGGATGGCTGGTCATTACAGGGCAGACAATTCAGACAATGCTAATTGGGGTTAGTCTCTTTTCACAAAGTAAATAATATTAACAGTAAAATGAATCCAAACTAATATTAGGTTTGATATTACTTATGATCAAGGGGAATGCTCTCCTCTTGAAGCAGCATTTAAAGTTAAATATCAACCATAAATAAAATGACTTCAGGTAAAAAAATATTGGGAACAAAATGATATTGAGATGATATTTGGGATTTGAGTGGAGAGGTCAATATTTAACAAGTCTTTGAGTCAAAAAAACAGACATATAAGTAGACCATCTTTAATTCCTCAATTGCCCATCTAGACTTCAGTCTAGATCTAAAGAATGGGGTTTCTGTGGGGAGAAACAAGGATGTTAAATAAATATGTAAACTGGTTAGTATCCAGTATCTGTATTGTAAACCATACTGCCCAAAAGGGAAGAAGAAGAAAGAAGAAGAAGAAGGAGGAGGAGGAGGAGGAGGAGGAGGAGGAGGAGAAGAAGGAAGAAGGAGAAGAAGGAGAAGAAGGGGAAGAAGGGGAAGAAGGGGAAGAAGGAAAAGGAGAAGAAGAAGAAGAAGAAGAAGAAGAAGAAGAAGAAGAAGAAGAAGAAGAAGGAGGAGGAGGAGGAGGAGGAGGAGGAGGAGGAGGAGGAGGAGGAGGAGGAGGAGGAGAAGAAGAAGAAGAAGAAGAAGAAGGAGGAGGAGGAGGAGGAGGAGGAGGAGGAGGAGGAGGAGGAGGAGGAGGAGGAGGAGGAGGAGGAGGAGCAGGAGCAGGAGCAGGAGGAGGAGGCTCACCACAGAGCCAGTCAGGGGATGTTGAGTGGGGGGTGATGGGAGGGAACCTGGGAACATTGGTGCTGGAAAATATACACTGGAAGAGGAATGCGTGTTGGGACACTGTGTGATGAGACCTAATCATAAACAGCTTTATAAGGGTCTATCTCAGTGATTCAATTAAAAAAAGTTTAAAAGAGAGAAAGAGATGCATCTGAGGGACCAGAGAGATAGCACAGTGGATAAGGTGCTTGCTTTGCATGCAACTGACTCAAGTCAACACCCTGAGCCCTGAGCACAAAAGTAAGCCCTGAGCACTCTGGGTGTGCCCCCCCCCCCCACATAAGAAAGGAGGAAGAAAATGCCCATCTGAAACAAGACCAATTCCAACTTTCTCTGTAGGGCACACTCCAAAAGTAAAATTGGCCTCTTATCTGAAGCCTCAAATGCTCAGGTATAGTATTTTTTTCCCTTTCTGGATCACACCCAGAAATGCACAGGGGTTACTCCTGGCTCTGTACTCAGGAATTACTCCTGGTGGTGCTCAGGGGACCATATGGGACGCTGGGAATCGAACCCAGGTTGGCCGCGTGCAAGGCAAACGCCTTATGTGTTATCGCTCCAGCCCCAGAAATAGTTTTTATTATCTTTCTTTTTGCATTTTGCATTTTAAAAAACAATGCAAATAATTAGAAGTACAGTGCAGATATGCACATGTCAAAACTAAACTTCTCTTATCCCAGCCCTTAAGCACCTTAAATATTTTTATGGTATTTATTTTTCCATTTTTACCATAATTTTTTTTTGCAGTGCTGCGATTGAACCCAAGTGCTCTACCACTGAGCACCACCACATCCTGTCTCCTCTCTATTATTTTTAAAATTTTGCCTTCCCTCACACTGCTCTCTAACTATTCAGAAGTTCCTGGGAGCGAACAATATCTCTTTAGTACTGATCCAACTTGAGATTCGAATCAAACCTGAAAGCTTGGAAAAGATGGGGGAGCTCTTTGGGGGGTAGCACAGGGCAGGGCACTCGGGGGAAAAGTTGTAAGTGCCAGTTGAGGGCCCCATGGAGTGGCACAGGGCTTAGAACACCATTTGGAGAGTCTGTGAGCCTCCGCAATCTAAGAGACTTCTAGGCGTGTGAAAGCGCCAGTTCTCTGGGACTACAGAAGGATGCAGGACCTGTCGAGCAAGTGTGAGCCCCGCAGCGACTCTCAGCGAGCACCATAGCCATAACTTATGCGCAACTGTCTTATTTACCAGTTGGTAAAAAAAGAAATACACCATAGAGCCTCACCCTTAGTAAAAACACCCCGTTTCTACTTGACATTCCTTCCGTGTTGGTTGACACATCTTGAAAACGATGCTGTGTCGTATACAAGCAGAACTCCTTTCTGGAGAATCACTTATGGCTGTGAAATCTTTATCAAAAACTTGGACCTAAAAATATATATATGGTAGATGGGAACAAGCTACCATTTTTTGTAATATTAAGCATAAGAAGAGTGATTTATATACACACATACACACACACACACTAACACACACGCGGTTCAACCTTTAACAACATGTTAGTGATCTCTTATAGAAGAGCTTAACAGCCCCTGGGTGAAATAAACAATCTTCAAACATTTTCCTCTAAGGAAACTTTTTTGCATCATTTTCAGCGGATTATTCACAGAGAACAATACAAAATAATTATTTTGGTTCTGCTTTGGGGAAGGTGTAATGATGGTAGAATTGGTGCTCGAATATTAAATGTTATCAAATATTGTGAACTACTTTATAAAAATAAAAATTTAAAAATCTAAAAATAAAGAAGAGTGATGAACTGTTCTTAGGAATAGACTAATCTTAATATTGCTAAACCAGCTCAGTTTTTCCTTTTGGTTTGCAGAGCCGAGCATATCCCCAAAGCCTAGAAGGTGGTTTGGACCCTCTTCTCCAATCCGCTGCCAGCCACGTGTGGCATGGGAAGGCAGCTGCTCACCTCTAATTTCAGCAATGTTTCCCCTGGCCTGGCACCCGGGAACGGGCACAGCAGGGGACAGGCAGGGGTGGCTAAGACTCCATCAAGAGTAACATCTTCGTTGACTGCAGAACATTCCAGATATTCACTCTGGATCGCCTTCTGCCAGCTCAGTGCGGCCCCTCTCCCCACTTTTAACTCCCCAGCCCTCTACAGAAGGAGCATGTGCGAGCATCAAGGACCCTCCAAAGTCAACAAGACACTTGAGCTCCATCTCAGCTTTGCGCTGAGAGGCTCTGCGACCCGGGTAATCACTCCGGGCCCCACCAGGCCAGATACCTTCCATCAAGCAAGGAGCCAAGGAACTTGCTCCCAGCTGAGGTCCCGTTTAGCTGATTCACGTACTGTAAAGTCTGTATCAGGACACTAGGTGAATGTCTAAAGGGGACTGCTTGCCATGTGTTGGGAATTTCAAATACTGGGTATTTTTTTTTTTTGCTTTTTGGGTCACACTCAGCGATGCTCAGGGGTTACTCCCGGCTCATGCCCTCAGGACTTGCTCCTGGTGATGCTCAGGGGACCATATGGGATGCTGGGAGTGGAACCTGGGTCAGCAGCATTCAAGGCAAACACCCTACCTGCTGTGCTATCGCTCTAGCCCCTTCAAATACTATTTAGCTGAAAACAGCAAGAAAAACATTGCCAGATCTGGGCAAACTATTCAGTGAAGGAAAGTTGGGAGCATGGGTATAGATAGGAGAAAAATAAGAGGCGTGGGACGGGGCTGGTGAGGTAGGAACACTTTTCTTAAATACTGAAGAAGATTGATGAGATTTCTTTCCCAGGAAGTTCCTTTTTTCCCTTTTTGAACTTCATCTATCTGGAAAAAGTAAACTAAAAAAGGGCCTGAGATTGCACAGTGGGGAAGGGGCTTGACTTGCATGTGGCAGAGTCGGGTTCAATCCCTGACACTGCATGTGGTTGCCCAAGCACAGCCAGGAAGGATTCCTGCGCACAGAACTAAGAGGAAGAGTAACTAAGCTGTGAGCACTGCCAGGTGTGACCAAAAAGAAAAAATAAATTAAATTAACTATTGAAAGAAGGGGCCAGAAAGAAAATAGTACAAGAATTAAGGCACTTGCTCGGCATGGGGTAGATCTGTGGATCATGGCAAGGTAACCCTAAACTTAAAATAAATACACAAATTAAAAATGTAATGGAATATGATAAGTTTCAAAACAAAACAAGCTATATGCCAGGATAAAATAATATGCCATGATAAAATAAAATCTGCTTTTGAATTTTGAGTCCACCAAGAATCTGATGCAAGAAACTGTCTATCTAAAAGTATTATTATCATTTTTTATTTTGAAAGACATTTGATTGATATAAATTCTAGTAGCTAGAATTGCATGTCTTCATTAAAAATAATACAGACTTGAAACAAATGTAGAAATAAAAAATTCAAAGCATGCATATTGTATAGATCTCCTGTCTCCTGGGAATTCTTACTTCAACTAGTACTTTCCAACGTTTGGAAGAATCATTAATAAGTCCCAAAACTCAAATAGAAAAAGCACAAAACTACTATCACCAGCACAGACCTGCTATTTCACTAGGGGGCAGCATGTAATTGCAAATAATGATATTACAGATAATAAATAATAAGCTTGAGCAATGCTCCTGAATCACAGCACCAGCCTCACCAAGATCCTAAAACAACAGAAGGAACTCTAGGTGCTTTTTCACCTTAACTTGAGCAGATATATTAGCCCTGTTAAAACATCCTTTTTATTCACACATGCACACACTCTATTTTAATTTAAAAAAAGCTGACGTTCTGGACAAGAACTGAGTGCTGAAATGAGGCAAAGTGATAGACATGATAACCTTTTGGCAACAGTATTGCAAACCACAGCGCCTAAAAGGGGAAGTATCTGACACAGAGGCAGGCTTGGGGCAAGGACGGAAACTAGGGACATTGGTGTCGGAACATGTACACTGGTGGATGAATGTTGGAAAATTGTATGTCTGAAAGCCATTTATAAACACTTTCTATCTCACAGTGATTCAATTAAAATTTTTTAGTCTAGGAGCATGGTTTGTCTGAACAAAGTGTGTGTGTGTGTGTGTGTGTCTGTGTGTGTGTGTGTTTACCGTGCACATGCAAACCTCTTCTCTGAAAAGGCATATGGAAAAGTGTTCGTCATCACTTACTATTAGGAAAGTGCAAATCAAAACAGATGAGGCATATTATCCCAGTGAGAAGGGCATACATGGATAAAGCTGGGAACCATATTGGTAGGGAGTTGGTGAGGAAGGAACTCACTAGTTGGTGGGATTATCTGGTTCCACCTCTATAGAAAACAGATCGGCGATTTCAAAAAACACTAAGCACAGAGATGGAGTTTCCAAATAACTCAGTTAGCATTTCCGCTCTTGGCATCTACTTCAAGAACACAAAAACATCAATTCAAAGAGATATACACTCACCTCTGTGTTCATAGCAGCACTCAATACAGTAGCCATGACATGGAACGGCAAGCATGCAGTGGGATGTGAACCATGACCTGCCACAGTCACCACCATGAGTTGATACAGAACAACACCACGTGAGGGGATTTCAGAATCCTCTCTCCCACACCTGGCTCAACGTCAGCTAGCTTTTTTTTCCCTTTTTGTAATGAGAATAGCGCTTAAAAGAAACTGAACTCTTCTTTTGCATGTATTTCTACCAGAACTGTGAAAAGTAAAAACAGCCTATAATTTGAGGGGGGTAAACAATCCTACATGCTTCAAGAAGTTCATTGTTGAACTTATTCAAGTAGACCCAAGTAAGTCCCTTGATTGATTTGCCAGCCATCTGGCCTCTCTGGGAGATTGCTTGTGCGTCCCGCTTGAAACCGCAGTGCCAGTGTCAGACCAACCGTTGGCTGGCCGTTTGTGTGATGCAGGTGTCTGACAAACACTGGTGTTGAAGTGGCTCCTTCAAAGGTCGACACATGGCACAGGACTGGATCAACTGAAAGCCTGCTGCCCCTCCCAGTGAGCCGCGTTTGTTTTCCAAGTCCTGGACTGGCCTCCTTCTTCCTGCACTTTAAGTTCCTGCTCTGATGATTGAGGGTTTTTTATTTGTTTCTCTTTTTGTCAGTTTTGTTTTGTTTTCTCTTCTCTGCCAAGATAGAGCCCAGGTGTCACCCATGCAAGACAAGTTCTCTGCAACTGAGCCACATCCTGGGTTCTGCTCTTAGTGCTTAAACCCCCAGTCATCAACTCCCTCCTGACTCACAGCCTCCATTAGAGTGAAAGTCCAAGGCTGTGTTCTTTTCTCTCTCCATCTGTGACCTCACTATGATCATGGAAGAAGGACATCCTGGCTGTCCTAATAAGAAGCCCTGAGATGAGGTTAGTCATAGCACTGATAAACTGAGACCTGAGTTAAACCCTCGCACCAACAAGCACTCCTACTGCAAACAAATGCAGGGGCTCTCGAAACACGCCTTGGATGACTCTTGCTCCCCACACGTACGTCTCCCTGCACCCTGGATTTTGTAGCTTAAATCTTTGAGGCTCCTCAAAATGAGTGAGCGGGATTTTCCATACCTGGGCTTCTGAGACTCTCTGTGGTGAGGAAACTTCCTTCCCAAGGTTACAGATGGGTGCCTTTCTGAAATGTGACCAAAATAAAAGAGGTTCATTCGCTATGTTCTTCAGTGGTGGGGCAATATTAAATTGCTCTAAAAGAGTTCAAGTTTCATCCCATTAGAGGCTTGTCATGGACAGCCATTTATCTCAGGAAAAAACACAAGCTAACCATGAACAAAAGGGAATGCCCTGCCACAGAGGCAGGGTGGGATGGAGGGGATGGGCGGTGGGATGGATACTGGGACCCGTGGTGTGGAAAATAGGCACTGGTGGAGGGATGGGTACTTGATCATTGTGTAACTGAAACCAAAGCACAAAAATTTGTAAGTCTACAACTGTACCTCTTGGTGTTTCACTAATAAAATTTTTTAAAAAAAGCTAACCATGACCAGCATCAATTGTATTTCAGTCCAGTGACTTGCAGCATCAGATGATTATATTGCTAGTCATAATAGATAACTTTACTTTCAGATTTTTTATGTGCCACAGACAAGCATTTTTCTAGTACTTCAAATATTTTACTACTTTCATTGTAAAAATACGCTTCCTAAAATGGTTGCTACAATTATTTTATCAGCATGAAACCAGCACATTTTTACAGTGGTCATCTATATCAGTGACTTTTATGTGGCCACAAGTAGTGTTAGAAATTATGTAAAATTTGGAGTCAGGAACCAGAACTCCTCCTCCTCCTCCCAGATGCATAACAATGGTTGAATTAATTAGCATTTCTTAGATTCACTGCCTTTTCAGTGAAGTTCAGCAATATGCTATGCAACTCACTGCGATATAAGAAGGAAGAAAGAGCTATACGATATAACTCACTCCTCACTTATGACGCAGTATTTCCTGGAGCACATGGCCTCTGTCCACCTCGGAGCTACCAAGGGTATCCCGCCTGCATGGCAGATTCTGGCAAACCACCTGTGGCGTATTCGATATGCCAAAAACAGCAACAATAATGGGCCTCATTCCCCTGACCCTGAAAGAGCCTCCAATACGACAGCGTTGGGAAGGATGAGTAAGGAGAGGCTGCTAAAATCTCAGGGCTAACTTTACTTACTCAGGGCTGGGACGAATAGAGACGTTACTGGCACCCACTCGAGCTAATCGATGAACAACGTGTTGACAGTGACAGTGACAGAAAATATTATTTGAGGCACCATGACTTACAACACTGATAATGATGTGGTTTCATGACTATAGCACTCCAACACGACACCCTCCACCAGGGTCTGCTTCCCTTCACCCCTGTCCCCCTGCTACGATAAGTTTCATACAGAGGAAATTGCAGAGTTGATGGAAGAGTTGAAAACAGGGTGGAAAAATGACCTGATGTTCTGTATCAGAGTTCCTTCCACTAGAGAAACAGAGTCAGGATAGATGGACGATGATAGATAGAAATACAGAAGAGGGAAGGAAGGAAGGAAGGAAGGAAGGAAGGAAGGAAGGAAGGAAGGAAGGAAGGAAGGACAAATGAATGAACTAGAGGATGCCTAAACAAGTCAAAAATACAATGGGCAAGCAATCAAAAGTAGTCTTGGACAGAAGCAAAAAGCTGCAGCCAAAGCAAACTTTCTTCTTCCTCAGAGAACCCTCAGTTCCACTCTTGGGACCATGCCCACCCACTTTACCGCTAATCATCTTTTCTACTTGATATCAGCTGAGTGTAGAGTCGAGTCACATCTACTAAAGAACCCTCTCATCACCACCCAGATTAGCGTTTGAACAGCTGGGTATAAGTTGATACACAAAATTCACTACCACATTACTGATTGCAAAGATTGGCACCAGTCCCTAGGCTGGAAGAACACTGTGGTGATGTGAAAAGGATCACAGGGAAACTGCCAGGCAAGAGCTGGGGCCGCAGAAGGAACAAAGAGATGCCATATGTTCTGGGGAGGAAGTGAAGAAAGATAGAAACTCAGCTGACCATTCTTCTACCCTCCATCAATGTTTCCCCTTGGCCAAGCCTTTTGAGAATTAGATCAGGAAGAAGCCTAGGAACTTCATTTTCTGTGAAACAGAACAGAGGGTACAAAGGAGTAAAGGCTAATGGGACCAGTGCCATATCCTATACCCAAACAATCCAAGAAGGAGGTGGGAGGGAAAAGGATGCAACACACCCTTTCCCTGGAGAATCCAAAGTTAAGGTGGCACTCTTTAGCTTCGTTTAACGTGAAAAAAAGTCTCTTAGAAAACAAAATAGGGACTGGAGAAATAGCACAATGGATAGGGTGTTTGCCTTGCACGTGGATGAATGACACCCCACCAAAAGTGATTCCTGAGCACAGAGCCAGGAGTAAGCCCTTAGTACCCCCTCCCCCTCCCAAACACGGAAAGAAAGAAAGAAAGAAAGAAAGAAAGAAAGAAAGAAAGAAAGAAACAAAGAAAGATGTTCTTTTCATCTTTTTTTAAATTGAAAATTGAATCACCTTGAGATACACAGTTACAAAGTTGTTCATGATTGGGTTTTAGTCATCCAATTTCCAATTCCCATCCTTCCACCAGGTACATTTCCTATAAAAACTGTTTGGTTTCCCTCCTGCCACCATGCCCCCAGCACCCCCCTGCCCATCCTCCCTCCCCTTCTCTCTTTGGGGAAATTATGTTTTGTATGGTCTGCAAGGTAGATACTAAAAGGTTATCATTTCAACACTCAGTTCTTGTCCAGGGTGATCACGTGCAGCCATCATTGTTGTAGTGGTGTCTTCTCTGTTCTAACTGCCCTACCTCCACCCCACCCTGATCTTGTGGCAAGTTTCCAACCATGGGCCAGTCCTCCTGCCCCTCATTTCTACTCTCCTTGGATATTGGTCTCATACTATGTTTTTATTTTAATATATCCCACTAGTGAGACGTAGAATGATGGCACTCTCCCCATCTTCCTTTGCAAAGGCGAACATTAAAACTTTTTATGGAAGAAATGAAACCTCAGAAGAGGAGTTATGTGCAAAGTTGGAGTCTGGGTTGTTTAGTTTAGTCTGAAAGTCAAAGTGTCATGGTGGCACCACCCACATGTAAATTATTCTTGTAGTGATAGAAATAAAGATTTCTGAGTCTCATCTCAGACCAATGGACTTAGAAGCAAGAGAAGAAAACGCAGACGGTGCGTGCATTGAATGGCACCAGTATCCATGGGTCAACAGAGGTCCAATGCTAGGCTTGGGAGAAGGATTTTCCACTGGGCGGGATTAGCAAGGAAGAAGCATGGTAAGATTCTAGTTTCAGAAAATAGGCCATAGAAACATGCCCAAGCCGCAGCTCCTGACATGAGATTCCGGACAGTGACTCACCTCTTGGAATCAAAGTTCTGTCTAATCCTGTCAATGTCATCTGCATGTTTATCTTCATCATCATCTTCACTGTTATGATCCTTTTCCGCCCGAGAATTTGGTTCCCCTTCTCCCCACTGGTGTTTTGGAGAATTAGCCTGTTCCACTAATTTTCCTGAGGCTAATTCTTCTTGGAGTCTTTGGACTTTCAGTGTTCATTTTGCTAGACCCACTTTGGCATATTTTTCTACAATTTTCATGTGTTCCTCTGGATTGTAGCCATTCCACCGATCCCGCTTTCCATCATAATCAAACATCAACTGAGGTTGAATATGTTCATCTGGAGCTATATTAGTCCCTGCAAATTTCGCTCCAACTCACCTCAGTCTCTCAAAGTAGTCTTTTTTTTTTTTTTGGTGTGTCATGGCCTCACAGTTTTCACATGCTCCCTTGCAGTATTTGGTAGTTATGGAATTCTCTTTTACACCCCTCTTGTATCATTCTCCAGATGAGCTACGCTGCTTCAGTTTCTCTGGCTGTAGTCTCTGGTGCTTTAAAGTAGGTCTTTTTGATGAATCAATGTATCATGGCACTGAAGATATATACTGAGGAAGATGAGGGTTGATGTCTTTTCCTTCTTCAACAGCTTCGGCAGGAGCATTACCCAGTTTCCATCGTTCTTCCAGCTCCTGCTTCTTTCTCCAGACCTCTCTCATCATTTTCTTTGGATCCTGACAGTGGAGCAGCCTCATATTCCTCCTGGTCACTGTCCCCATCGGTGGTGAACGTCGGTGGTGAACAGGTCCAGGGTGACCAGGCCACTCTGGCTCCCCTGCAGATGCTCTCAGAGGGACACGCTCAGAGGGATGCTGTGTAGGAGGAAAAAAAATATACACATACACTCACACAGTCAGACAGACCGACAGACACAAAGACAGACAGACACTCACACACACACATACATGCATTGTCAATGTCTGGGTGTGTGAGTTTGGAGGGGCAACTGTCTTGTGTCACTACTTACTCATTCTCCTTTCCACTTTAACATTTCACCCTGAAGCTTGTCCTCAACAGCAGCCAATTTGCAACCTTGGCAGCTCTCTCTTAGAAATAAATAAGAACCAAAGGGTAATCTTTCTTTACATTGCCTTGATATGATAGTTGATAAATCAACTTAGTGGGGCCACACTGCACAGGTAATTGGACCAACAGTATTTAGTATTTTCTGCAAAAGTGATTTTGGGGAATAGATGAGCATTTATGGTGAGCTTGGTGGCAAAGTGGATTGTCCTCTATCAGGTGGAAGGCCTCCTCCAATCAATTGAAAGTCTTTGTAGGTAAAGACAGAACTCACCCAGGCAAGAGGGGATTCAGAGAAAACTCTCTTTAGTCTTGAACCACCATTCTTGCAAAGATCTGCAGTCTGGCTGGCCTACTCTGAAGATTTTGGACCAGCCAGACCTTCATAACCATATGAGCCGAAGCCTTAAAATAAATCTATAGACAGACAGCAGCAGGCAGGGGGTGTGAGGGGGTGGAGGGCAGGAGATATCCTGGAGGCTCTTTTTCTCTAGAGAACACTAATTTATACAGGAAATAAATAGTTCTTCCACATAAATTATCTAGTAGGTGGAGTATAAAAGTCATAAACGTCATTTGTGCTAAACAGCTTCCACAACCGTCTCAAACTTCCTACACTCGGGAAGGACCATAAACATTTGTGATCTCTCTTCCATTTCTCTTCATTGACTGTAACTTGGAAATTTCAAACCCCACAGAGGTGACTGATTTTTCATTACATTAAGTTTTCCATTCTAGATCTTAAAAGAGTTACCTGTACATGTGAAGTCTCTACTCCCCACTGGCCTTCAAATCAATGGTTTGAATGCAAATAGTTCATGTCAGAGTTTCTGACAAAACAAATGCAATTATTATTATTGCTAAAGCATATTTGAAATTCAGCATTGAATCTGTTGAGAATTCAATGGTGAGAATTTTGCTGGAATAAATAATGTAATGTCAAAAGCAACAGCAGTTAGAGCTGATATAATCGTGAACTCACCCATGAGGTTCCCAAAACAGCCTGCCCCCCTATTATGGATCTCTGAGAGCTTAGGAGCACTCTTCTGCTGCTATGCCTCTGGATCTTCTATTAGACACGATTCATTGACACATGATGGTTTTCCAGCAAAGACTGTCTGTCACTGTCACTGTCACTGTCCTCCCATTGTTCATCAATTTGCTCGAGCGGGCCCCGTAATGTCTCCATTGGAGACTTTGTTGTTACTGTGTTTGGCATATCGAATACATCACGGGGAGCTTGCCAGGCTCTGCCGTGCCGGTGAGATACTCTCGGTAGCTTGCCGGGCTCTCCAAGAGGGGCAGAGGAATCAAACTCGGGTCGGCCATGTTGGCTGCATGCAACCGCTGTACTAGCGCTCCAGCCCAAACACTGTCTAGTTTGTGTATTTAGGATGGGAGGTGAATGGAAGTGTACAGAGGCTGTATTCTCTCAACTTTAACTGATACTTTCAATTTAAGTAGTAGGATTTTGTTGGTAAGGGCAGAGCTTCATTAGACTGTCAAGACCAGCATAGACAACCCAGATGTTAACATAACAAAATTAGTTTTTCCCAGTTTGGAAACAACTGTTATTCCATGCTAATTCCTCTTTCTCACATTCACATGCTTGTTGTTGTTGTTTTGATTCTTAGTTGGGACTCCTCCAAGAACTCCCTGTAATTTCTAACTAAAGAGATTGTATTTGGCATTGTGCAGTTGGCACCCTATTCAAGAGTTACTTCCCATCTTACATATTCTAAACAACATACCTGAGAGGTACACAAATTTGTGATCATGTCCTTTACACACAAAAGTTGTGTTTTTTTAAAAAAAAATCTTATTAAAGAGCCATGATTTAGAATGTTACTGATAGTTGAGTTGTAGGCATATAATAATTTAACACCAGTCCCTCCACAAGGGTCAACTTTCCTCCACCAGTGTTCCCAGATTCCCTCCCCACCCCAAACTCCACTCCAGCCAGCCTGTCAATTTGACAGGCACCTTTTGAAGTTTCAGTGGCTTAGATCTCATGGTTTCAGTTTTGTTGAATCTATACACACAAAACTTTTTAATGGCTTCATCTATTTTAATCTATTATTCATCTATTGAAAATAAAATAAGAAATAGAAGGGGTGTTTCAGTCTACATTTGTTAACCTTTCCAACCCATTAGTCCAACAAGTATTCATGAGGCCCTGCCATGTGTTAAGCACAGAGACGGATATTTACACTCATATATGCTCACACATCATCTACTTCTCATGACACCATGTGGCTTAGTGGTACTGTAAAAATTTTACAAATCAAATCACATTGATATTAGCAAACATTGTTCTGTGTGGGCACCATGAAAACCCCTTTGAATGGATATTCTCCTTTAATCTCTAACAATGTAATTAAGTACATGCTTTTTTCACCTCCGATATCAATGAGTTAACTGGGACTAGAAAATATGAAGTAATGTCTTTAAGACTGAAGAGCTGATAGGAACAGGAAAAACTCTATGATCTCTGATCTTGAGTAAGGGACAACTTTTTCATCTTTTTGTGTCCTTATCTGTAAAATAGGAAGGACAATTCCATTTCTTAGGATTCTCCTAAGATTAATAAAATAACCTATATAGTAATTAAATATCCTAGTCCTGGGTCAGCACTCATCAAAAATTCATGTACCTGAATTATACTTTTCTCTTTCAATTGCCAGCACATTCATTCTAAGGGCATCTGTTCTAAGGCAACCAAACCGCAAGGGTCTTCCAGTGTACTTGCTCTTTCAAACTCTGGAAGTCCTCTTCCCTGTACTCTGTCCTCACCTGCCCTCTCAGGCAGCTTCAGCCATCCTCACTTCCTCAATATTTTCCAGGCAGGAAGTAGCCAGTCTCTTGCCGGGAGTAGTCAACTTTCTGTTCTGACTTTCCCCTCTCCAGGCTTGTTTTGAAAACCACCCTAACCTACCTTAAGCGGGGGGACCCTCTTTTCTTCACTCAGAGTGAATATCAGGGTAACCCACAATCTTCTCACACCGTTCCCAAGTTATTTATGCAGAGTTGATGGGCAGTTGATGATGCTGGCAAAAGATCCCTTCACCTTTCAGTAAGTTCTAGCCCTGAAGAAATATGTCTAGTATTCTTTATAATCCAGTGAATTTGTCTAATACTGTAATTAACTTTCAGCTTTAACCAAAATTCAATTGGAATATCCTGTTTCTTATCAAATACAACTTAAAGTTTCATTTTTCTTAGTGCCAAATGCAAAAACCTTTTATAATTTTCATGCTACTGAATACTGATCCATAATTCTAAAGTCTAATGAGATTTCAGATGAATGACTGCAAAATGCTGCTGCTTCTCCCTGTGCATTTAGGATATTGGATTACAAATCTGGAGAAGACATCAAAAGCTCCACTCCAGAGAAGTTTGTAGAAAAGACCATCTGTTTGAGCTTAAGCTGGGATGATAATTCACTGCTCCATCTCTTCAGAGTTCAGAAGTAATTGAGAAAAAGAGTCAGAGGCATAAAAGCCAAAACATCAGCCTGATAATTCAGAAATATTAAACTGGAGAATTGCAGCTTGGAGAATTGCACATACAGTTGTCCCACCACACCTTCACTCCTGTCTATAACTAATTTGGAAAAGTGGGTTACAACATCCAGAAAGATTAAATAAACTTTTTTTGGATCTCTACCCTGCAGAGGGAGGAGAAGTCATAAATGCAGGTCATTGTGGGTGGACACATCCCAGAGAGACAGACACCTGGTCTAAATGGAAGGAAGAGATAAATAATCAAAGAAGCTGGGACAAATGGAGATTCAGTCTTCCATGCCTTCCAAATAAATGCAGAAGAGGAAGAGATATAATTTTTCCCGTCCACACTCCTTTAAGAGCAAGTAGAAGATGGATATAAGTGGCACCTGGATGGAAAGAACTGAACTAAATGTCCTAAGTATGAGAGTAAAAAAGATTGCTGAGAAGAGGGGAAATCCAGGGAGAAAAGAGCCATGGCATCTTTTTACTGCAAGGCTGCCAGGAGTGAGCTGCTCAAGGAAAGGTATGCAGGAAGCAAGAGAGAGAAGGAGAGGAAGGGAAGAGGGGGTGAGGAAGAGGGAGAGAGGGAGTAGGGAAGACAGAGGAAGAGAAAGACTGAGAGAAGGAGAAGGGGGAAAAGGTGGTTGTACTCATGGAAAAGGGGATGACCTAGCTTGATCACCGAGAGCTTCAGTGAGGTCAGAGGAGGAAAACAGTGGAAAGGCACTCTGGGGTTAGTACAGAGAGGGTCTTGGTTACAAACCAAGGCATATGTTTATTATTTGGGCAGGAACTGGAGGCATTTAAAATGTTTGAGGAGGCTGAGAAAAGCATCACTTAGAGAAACATCTTAAGAAAAACAAGAGGTGGGACCAGAGAGATAGTACAGTGAGTAGGGTGCCTTGTGAGCGGTACTCCTGACACCCCATATGGTCCTCTCCAGAGCCCACAATGAGTGATCCCGAGCACAACTGGGTACGGCCCAAGAGAAAAAAATTAAAAGAGTAAAGGGGTTTTAAGATGGAGAAAATATGAATTGGGAGTGTCCGGAAGCAGGAAGATTAGTGAGAGTCTCCTCTATCTAGCTTGGGAGGAGAAGCCGCTTTCATTATTGCAATTGCAGAAGGACTGGAAGGAACATGACATGTGTATAGTGCTGAAGAAGCAAGAAAGTTCTTCTATCTTTAATCACCTCATTTAATACCAGAAATTAAGGGCAGTAAACAGCTCAAAGAGAGACTCCCGATAAGACAGACAGTTTGCATCAATATACGTTAATTAAATTAACACAAGGAAGACTGCGAAGGACTTGCTGGCTATACACAGGCAGGCAAGGGGAGAGTCAGGAATGAGTCATAGACTCCAAGAACCAGATTAATTCACTCATCAAATATTGATTGAGCTCTTACAATAATGCCAGAAACTGTTCCAGACTGCAGCAAAAAAAAACTTGGTAGGCAAAATCCTTATCCTTGGGGGCTTCCTAAGCCAGTGCACCGGGATGCTCCCTTGCCATACAGATAAGCAAGTGACAGGATAGGCACGTGCAAAGGCAGAGACAGAAGAGTAAAGGGCCAGTGCGAGTTGTCCCCAGTCTGAGGTGCAGTCTGAGGGTGTCTTCTTTCTGCCAGAGACCAGATGTAAAACAGGTAGCAAAGCCACACGCAGCCCTGACAGAAAGGGCCTGGGGTCTTTAACAGGGAGGAAAAATCCCTGAGGGGACACCTATCTGTTGTATTTTAGGAGCCACAAGTAGGCTAGTGCAGGCAAAGAACCTCCACAGGGAAAGTGGGTAAAATGTATCCCCAGAAACAGCCTTATGAGCCTGGTGAACACCTCCGACCACGGGGTGGAGAAATTCTTTGTTAGAGGGTCAAGAGCGATCACTGGAGCCCAACAAGAAAGTCCTACTGGTGGCTGGACAAGAGATAATGGTGGTTTGGAAGATACTAGAAAGACAGGAATGGCCATATTGCCAATATGTGATAAGATAATTGGCATCAGATTTCTTACTGGATTTTATGTGTAGTGGAAGGAAAAGAGAAATTAAGAACTCTTTTAAAAGTTTTGGTCTGAGTTTTTGGGTCAATATTTGTGCCCTTGCTGGGATCAGGAATGGTGGAAGAGGAATAAGGGCTTTGTTTAGAAGCTACTGCCTCGGGTAAACCTGCTTCATTCAAGGGGAGCTGCACCATGCTGCAATAAGAGAATATGATTCTGGGTTTAGAGAAATCAGAGTTAGAAATGGTAATTTTAAATGGCTTCACTATCACGAAAAATAGAGAATATGGGAGGGAGAAACTGGTTCTTTCATGTATCAATATTTATGAAGTTTTCTTAACCTGTGCCAGACCATTTCTAAGCTCTGGGAGACCAAACCAAAGACATTAACTCCTTCTTTGCAAAGTACTCAATGGTTAGTTAAGAATCCAAGCAAGAATCCAACCAGAACACTATTCTATAATCAGTTCTGGAACAGAAACACTCAGGGTTTGTTCCAGGAAACAGTAGAGGGGTATTAAATTTAGAAATTCAGTGAAGTCTTCCTAAAGATGAAGAGAATTTTTATGGAATGAAGAAGGTTTGTCTAACAGAGCTGGAGAAGGGGATGCCTATGGAACGCAGCTGGAGATGAGACTGGAAAGGCAAGCAGAGGATCTATCTCAAAGCCCTGATGGGTCATGCCCAGTTCTTTCACAGGCAACAGGAAAGTTCTATTTTAGAGAATGCAATGAAAAATACAAATGCACTTATCTAGAGAGTACAGAAAATGGAAGATTATAACTCCAAGGCAGGTCTTTATATTTTAAATAATCTTTAGTAGTACAGATCTTTCTCCTTCAGAAAGATCATTGCTGAATCCACAGACATGAACTCAGGGCTGGGGAGAAAGCTCAGAGGGGTGGAGTACGTGCCTGGGATTCACAAAGGCCCCAAGTTGAACCCTTGGTCCCATATGGCTCCCTGAGCACACTAATAGGGAAGCAACTTTCCCCTTCACCCCTAACCTTTCACCTCCCCGCCACCAAAAAAAAAGAGAAGTGAACTAATTGGCCAAGATATCAGGAAACAGGAAGTGCAGACAAAAGAGAAGTGGGAAGAGAATAAGGTGCAGACAGACCCACAGTTCAAGGACTAGAAGAAGAGGGGAGCTGGCATGGAAATCAGGGGCAAGACAATCAGGATAAATGAAAAATGGAAAAGCACAAGGTCACCGGGACCAAAAATAGGGACACTCCATGAAGGAGACTGTGGCTGGCAGGTGAGACACTGAGTCAGGTGAAGGAGGTAGAAATGGAGGGAGACCGACTTAGAAGGACCATGAGAGAGGGAGCAGAAGTGGAGAGCCTTCATTCCCAAGCCTGTCCTATATTTTTGATTAATACCTACCTTGTGTACTCGACCTTCACTTGACCTTTCCCCCTAACTTTCTGTCCTCTCTCTCCGAGTCACAATGTGAGCTCTTTCAGAATGACAAGATATCCTGCCAGCAGCAATTCGAACATTCCTCCAACTTGTAAGCCCATGAACTGAATCACCAAGATTTTATCCATAAGCAAATGGGTCAAAGCTTACCTTGATGGAAGAGATGCTGCCATAGTTACCTATGACCAAGATTCTCTTTAAGAACCCCCGTGGCTTGGAATAATCCTCACTAATTTGGCTGTGACTACCACCATGAAACTGGCCAGGAAGGGGGGTAGGGGGGTTGTACAATTTCCTGCCTACTTTCACCATATACAGTTTATCAGTTTGGGTTATTGTTGTTTTACAGGAAAAAAAGAAAAGAAAGGTGTTGGTTTTTTATTTTAAACATTGGTTCAAAAAAAGAAAAAAAGATGAGTCTCCTTTCTTCTAACCTGTAGAGGTGTCATTTGGCTAAAACCATCTATATATCATCTTTTCCTCTCATTTTCTGGCAGCCAGAATTAACTCAATGGAAATGCTGGCAAACTTTTGAAAGAGACATTTGTTTTCTTTAATGTCATGGCCATATCTAAATTGATTGATCTCTGGCTTTTAATATAATTGGATCTTTGAATATCCAAATGTCACTAATGCAAATTAAAAGCAATGACCCTACTCAATAAACTGGAATGATATCCATAGTTATTATGTAATAAGTGATGTTAATCAAAGCTCCATCTTCATAATTTTATTTTTCAAGACCAATTGTTTAAAAAACATGTGGAAGCAAGAAGGGAATAATTGGCCAATTACTCCAATCCCCACTATTTATAATGGTAGCAAACAGCACAAATAGCAAGCAAATTAAGTACATTCCCCTTGAGCCCATCAACTACCAAATGATGAGGGCTTTACCTCCCACGATTTGAATCGCTTTTTTTATTGGCTTGTTCTGGACCTGTTCCTCTCCCCTGGCCCTTAAAAACAGCCTCCCAGCTTTTATTCTTGCTCCTCTTAATGATATCCTCCACATTGGTCGTAGAATAAGCTCTCCAATGCAAAAACCAAACCAAGAATTCTCAAATATAAAAACCAAGTTTCAGGTAGCACCTGTTTGTGGTCTGTAAGAGCAACTGTCGTTGTCACTGTCACTGTCACTGTCCTTCGATTTGCACTGTCCTCCGATTTGCACTGTTCATCGATTTGCTTGAGCGGGCCCAGTAACATTGTGACACTTGTTACTGTGTTTGGCATATCAAATACGTCACAGGGAGCTTTCCAGGCTTTGCTATGCATGTGAGATACTCTCGGTAGCTCCCTGGGCTCTCTGAGAGGGGCGGAGGAATCAAACTCGGATCGGCCATGTTGGCTGCATGCAAAGCAAATGCCCTACCTGCTGTGCTATTGCTCCAGCCATGCATCTATAAATTCTTGATCATCTCTTACAGGACTGCTGGTTTCCTGGTTCCTACCTGTGGGCCCTGTTAGCCTTAGGCTCACAGAGTGACAAATGGAGCATAAATGCCTTGGAGGATTGTGTGGAAGTCAGCTCCTGTTTGACTCCACTTTCTCGTGGGTGAATTTCCTTTGGGGAGCTTCCAAGTCCTTGTCTGTCACCTCAATCAAATCACACCTCAGTCCTCCATGTCTGGTTTTCTAACTTCCACATTTGGTCAGAGGATGTGGTGACCCACCTTGTCCTTTCTCTATTTGTAGGATCCTTGTGCAAATTTAGCCAATCTTTTTTTCAGACCTCTGAAAACTTCAACAAATTACAGGATCTTTCTAAAAGGGTTTATTATTTATCATTTCCAATGTCAAGACATGCCTAAATTCTTATGATTATATAAAAGTGAAGCTCCATTATGCCTTTTTATGGTCACCCCTAAGTAAAAACTACTCCTATACCAGACACTCTATTATACATATATATTTTGAATTTGTATAAGATTTAACTCACTATATTTATATACACAATAATTATGGATATTAAATCTTTATATCTCAGTTTGCAAAACCACTTTTGAAAAACGATTATTGATATTATTGTTGTTTACAGTTCACTATTGGACAACGAGTGACTTAGAAAGGAAATCAAAGAGGAAATCAAAAGATTCCTGGAAACGAATGAAAATGAGGACACGAGTTACCAAAACTTATGGGACACAGCAAAAGCTGCATTGAGAGGAAAGTTTATAGCTCTACAAGCATTCCTCAGGAAGGAGGAACGAGCACACATCAGTAACCTAACCTCCCAGCTTAAGAGCTTGGAGAGGGACCAAAAAAGGGAGCCCAATCCAAACAGAAGGAAGAAAATAAAACTCAGAGCAGAGATTAACAAGATGGAAACCCAAAAAACAATCTGAAAGATAAATGAAACCAAGAGCTGGTTCTTCGAGAAAATAAACAAGATCGATAAGCCTCTAGCAAAACTCACAAAATAAGGGAGAGAGAAAACCTCAATAAACCAAATCAGAAACGAAAAGGGGGTGATTACAACAGAAACTACAGAAATTCAAAGGATCCTCAGGGAGTACTCTGAGAAGCTTTATGCCACGGAACATGAAAACCTCGAGGAAATGGATAAACTCCTAGATTCCTATAGCCTCCCAAGGCTGAACCAAGAAGACCTGGAATACCTGAACAGACCTATCACCATCAAGGAAATTAAAACGTTAATAAAAAGTCTCCCTAAGCACAAAAGTCCTGGCCCAGATGGATTCACCAGTGAATTCTTCCAAATCTTTAAAGAGGACTTACTCCCAATCCTCTTTAAGCTTTTCCACGAAATTGAAATATCAAAAACACTTCTGAACAGTTTCTATGAAGCAAATATCACCCTGATATCAAAAACAGACAGAGATACCACAAAGAAAGAGAATTGCAGGCCGATATCCCTGATGAACACAGACACAAAGATCCTCAACAAACTATTTCCAACGACTCATCAGAAAGATCATACACCATGACCAAGTAGAATTCATCCCAGGGATGCAAGAATGTTTTAACATTCGGAATTGATCAACATAACCCATCATATCAACAAAATAAAAGATAAAAAACCACATGATCATATCAATAAATGCAGAGAAAGCATTTGACAAGATCCAGCACCCGTTTATGATTAAAACTCTGATCAAAGGCATTGAAGGAACTTTCCTCAATATAGTCAAAGCCATCTACCACAAGCCCACAGCAAGTATTCTCATTGGGGAAAAACTAAAAGTCTTCCCTCTAAGATTGGGCACAAGACAAGGTTGCCCACTTTCACCACTCCTATTCAATATAGTACTGGAAGTCCTGGCCATTGCAGTTAGGCAAGAGAAAGGTATCAAGGGAATACAGATAGGAAAGGAAGAGGTGAAACTATCACTATTTGCAGATGATATGATACTATACTTAGAAAACCCTAAAGATTCTACAGAAAAGATCCTAGAAACAATAGGTTGGTTTAATAAAGTGGCAGGCTACAAAATCAACACCCAAAAGTCCATGGCTTTCTTATATACAAATAATGAAAGAGAAGAAATAGACATTAAAAAAAACAATCCCGTTCACAATAGTAACTCAGAAAATCAAGAATCTCGGAATCAGCTTAAACAAAGTGGTGAAGGACCTATACAAGGAAAATTACAAAACACTACTTCAAGAAATAAAAGAGGACACTAGGAAATGGAGACACATCCCCTGCTCATGGATATGGGGGATTAACATGATCAAAATGGCAATACTGCCCAAAGCACTATACAAATTCAATGTGGTCCCTCAGGATACCCATGACATTTTTCAAAGAAATAGACAAAACACTCCTTAAATTCATATGGAACAATAAACCCCCACGAATAGCTAAAACAATTCTTGGGAAAAAGAAGATAGGTGGCATCACTCTCCCCAACTTCAAACTGTACTACAAATCAGTAGTAACTAAGACAGCATGGTACTGGGCTAGAAACAAACCTGCAGATCAATGGAACAGAGTCGAATATTCTATCACAGACCCCCAAATATTTGACCACTTAATCTTTGACAAAGGAGCAAGAAATGTGAAGTGGAACAAGGAAAGCCTCTTCAACAAGTGGTGCTGGGAAAACTGGATAGCTACCTGCAAAAAAAAAAAAATGAATTCTGACCTCTGTCTAATGCCAGGCAAAAAAGTCAGATCAAAGTGGATAAAAGACCTCAATATCAGACATGAATCCATGAGGTACAGAGAGGAAAATATAGACAGAACTCTCCACAACATTGAAGCTAAAAATATCTTTAAGGATGAAACAGCACTGACCATGCAAGTGAAAGCAAACATAAACAAATGGGACTACATCAAACTAAGAAGCTTCTGCACTTCAAAAGAAACAGTGACAAAAATACAGAAAGAGCCTACAGAATGGGAAAGAATATTTACCTAATTCCCATTTGATAAGGGATTAATATCCAGGATATACAAGACACTAGTAGAATTGTACAAGGAAAAAACCTCCAACCCTGTCAAAAAATGGGGAGAAGAAATGAATAGAAGTTTCCTCAAAAAAGAAATACAAATGGCCAAAAGGCACATGAAAAAATGCTCCACATCGCTAGCCATCAGGGAGATGCAAATCAAAACAACAATGAGATATCATCTCACACCACAGAGACTGGCACACATTCAAAAGAACAAAAGCAACGAGTGCTGGCGTGGATGTGGGGGAAAAGGGACACTATCACTGTTGGTGGAAATGCCCACTAGTCCAACCTTTCTGGAAAACAATATGGACATTCCTTCAAAAACTAGAAATTGAGCTTTCTTATGACCCCCCAATACCACTTCTGGGAATATATCCTGAGGATGCAAAAAAGCACAGTAGAAATGATATCTGTATCAAATGTTCATTGCACCACTGTTCACAATAGCCAAAATCTGGAAACAACCCAAGTGCCCTAGAACAGATGACTGGTTAAAGAAACTTTGGTATATCTACACAATGGAATACTATGCAGCTGTGAGGTGAGATGAAGTCGTGAACTTTGCTTATAAATGGATAGACATGGAGAGTATCATGTTAAGTGAAATGAGTCAGAAAGAGAGGGACAGACATAGAAGGACTGCATTCATTTGTGGAGTATAAAACAACATAACATGAGGCTGACTCCTAAGGACATTAGATCTACAGGACAGATAGATTGCTCCATAGCTGGAAGCCTGCCTCATGAGCAAAGGGGAGAAGGCAGCTGGAATAGAGAAGGGATCACTAAAAAAAAGATGGCTGGAGGAATCGGTCAGGATGGGAGATGTGTGCAGAAAGTAGATAAAGGACTAAACATGATTAACCTCTCAGGGTCTGTATAGCAAACCATAATGCCCAAAAATAGGAAGAGATTATGGAGAATCATATCTGCCATGGAGGCAGAGGGAGGGTGGGAAAGGGGGGTTATACTGGGGATATTGGTGGTGGGAAATGTGCACTGGTGGAGGGATGGGTGTTTGATCATTGTGTGATTGTAACCCAAACATGAAAACTTATAACTATTTCACAGTGATTCAATAAAATTAATAAAAATATTATTGCTGTTTGTAAGTTGTCTCGATGGACCATTTCTTGGGGTCAGTAAAATTATAGACTTCTCTAACTATAACCAAAATCCAAATGAATGAATACTCCAATGAACTTGTTACTTGTTCTGTAGCCAACTCTAATAGATAATTAGGGAAAGAAACTAACATTTACAATTCTATCAGAGTACATTTCAGGAGTTACTAAATCATCTATAGACCACAAGCATACATATGCACAAATAACATGATACCTCCATTCTATAATCTATGGAAGACAAGATTTTCAAACTTGGCCTAGTTAAGCCCTTTCATCACTTATAGCCCAATTCTTAGAAAATCTGAAAAAAAAATGTATTCATCTAGAAAAAAGTACATGAAAACCAAGTTTTACATAGGACCGAGAAGATCAGCTGAAGAATTCCACATCAGGACCCATGGCCTAGAATGGAAAGAACAGGGTGAGAGACTGTCTGAGTTCATCATGTCAACCAAGACCATCCCTGGTAACTCAGTTCCAGAAAGCCGAATCTAAACATTGGACATGGGAGTCTCCTGGTGGACAGTTCCACAATGAAATTGACCACATCATATTTAATTGACGGTTTTGCCTGACCAATGTCACTGTTGTCCCAAAGTTCCATATGGGATCAGACCACCATCTCTTTCATGCAAAATTCTACTTCACAAAGTGGGGAGAAAGGGCTGCAAAGTTTAAGAAGAAAAAACTCCCAGAACGACCACCAATGGGGAGCTCTTTGGCACTATTGTGGCAACATGGGAAGATGCCGTCGTTGACAACATTGATGAATAATACAATGAACTGGTTTAGCATCTCCATGATTGTGTGAGGAACACCGAGAGATAGCCACAAAAAGACGCCTGTCTTCGAGAACTCTTGAGCTCATTCACCAACATGGCTTGGTGCAAGCCTCAGGCAACCACAAGTGAATGTCAGAGCTCGCAAAGCAGTGCAGAGAAGCAATCAAGGAAGACCTTAAAGAGAGAAGAGCAGCAGAGCTGGCAGATGTGGCAGAAGCCGGAAAAAGCATTCGCAACACCAGCCTGTCCTTCACCAAATACAAGACCAAGATGACCGTCCTCCAATGTCCTGATGGATCTATCACATCTTCCAGAAGGACAATGGAGATTATCCATGACTTCTACTTGGATCTCTTCGATAGCTACATCCATCTGCCCACATAGAAAATTCCGCAGGATGGTTATGTCCTTCCCCGTGTTCTCCCTTCCAAAATCCGATACACCATTTCATCGGTAAAGAAGTGAACAGCACCCGGCCCAGACAAGGTGAGACTTGAACACCTGAAGAATCTGCCATCGGCATACATCAATACACTGGCTTGGCTCTTCACACGCTACGTGTCTGAATGCAGGGTTCTGTTTCAATGGAAAACCATCAGGACTGTACTACTGTACAAGAAGGGACAACATTGGCAACTATCGCCCAATATGCCTATTGTCTGTCATATACAAGCTGTTCACTCGAGTCATTCTGAATAGGATTGGCAGAACACTAGATGAAGGACAACCATGGAAGCAAGCAGGGTTCCTAAAAGGATTCAAAACGATCAACCGTATCCACATGATAACCAAGTTCATTGAGGTTTCTCGGGAGTTCAAGATGCCACTCTCTCTAATGTTCATTGATTTAAAAAAGGTCTTTGATTTTGTTGAGACTGAAGTGGTCATGGAAGCCCTAGCCAAACAGGGCATTCAAACTCAAATCATCAGGATCCTCCATGAGCTGTAGTACAGATTTACTACCAGGATCTCACCATTCTACAAGGAAGTGATTATCCATGTCAAGAGAGGGGTTCAGCAGGGTGATACCATTTCACCGAAACTCTTCAGTACCACCCTCGAGAACATCATGCGACGACTGGAATGGGAAGGAATGGTAGTGAAGATAAATGGTTGGCAACTGCACCACCTCCGCTTCACTGATGACATCGTTCCATGACACCAAACATTAGCCAAACAGCACAAATGTTGGCCGACTTTGACCATGAGTGTGGAAAGGTCGGACTACAACTGAATCTCAGGAAGACAATGTTTATGAGAAACAGCCTTGTTCCTGATGTTCTGTTTGCTCTCAAGGGAATGAACATCTCCGAATGCAACAGTTATATGTACCTAGGTCGAGAAGTCAACATGACGAATGACCTGGCACCTGAGTTGCACAGGAGGAAGACAGCGGCTTGGAACGCCTTCAAGAGCATCAAAGAAATAGCTAAGAGTATGAAGAACCTCTGACTCTGTGCACATCTCTTTGATTTCACTGTTCTTCCTGCATTAACATATGCCTCAGAGGCTTGAGCTCTATGAAAACAGGATGAGAACGCTATTCTGGTCTCCCAAAGAAGAATCAAAAGAGCTATGGTTGGAGTATCACACTTCATTCAAATGAGAGAAAGAATCAAGAGTTCTGACCTCCATCGACGATCAAGAATCAGGGATGCTGTCTCATTTGCCAAGGCGTCGAAAATCAGGTGGGCTGGACACATAATGCAATTTGGAGACAACCAGTGGACTAGAGCCGTTACCGACTAGATTCCACAGGATGTCAAAAGATCGCATGGATCTTTTGACCACCTACAAGATGGTCAGACTTCGTTAAGACCCTGAACAATCAGTTTGAGGCTCTTCATGTTCCTAGAACGAGCAGACACCATTGGGCTACTCTAACACACAACAGGGGCGAATGGAGACGTTACTTGTGCCCACTCGAGCAAATCAATGTGTAATGGGATGTCAGGTGATCAAGTGATCATCTAGAAAATTCAGAAACTGAAATTTTATTGAAGACAAGATGGTAGAACACTTTAGAAATATAATGCTGAGCCCTCTGACAGCAGTAAAAATATCTGCAGGCCCCACAGATAGGCAGCTAGCAAGATGAGAGCACTTTAAATATCCTTCCCTAGGTGGAAGTGCAGTACTCACTCCCAGGTCTGCCTACAGGCCTAAGTCTGGAGGCTGTGTGTTGAAAGTTTAGGTTAAAGCATACCAAAAAATCTTTAATCACTTCATAAGATTTAAGGAATCTATTTAAGTAAACATCACCTCAGAGAACAGTGCTAATTAAATTACCAAGGAGTCTAACCCATTTGGCCTGAGATGAAGAAAACTTGAGGTCCTTTTTCACAAGACGGTTCCTCTTGTTCCCAAACAGCAAGTGCCTGACAATTCAGCACTCTTTCTGCCTTTGCTCTCAGAAATACAGAGCCCAACTGAGCTCCCTGCTGGAAGCACTGCCTGCCCCCCAACACCCCACTGCCACTGCAGGATAACCTTGACTTGTTGTTTCTACCTGGCCACAAGGAGCTTAAGTGTACTGAATTACAACCATCAGAATCTCCTGAAGCACTCCCATTCCTCTGTGTTTATCTGTCAACTATTCTGTACTCTGCTTCCCCAACCAGTTAGTCACCATTTTCCCCTAAGCAGTACCTGTGACTCTTAAAGTCAAATTCCTCAGAAATCTCTGGATTTGTATTTGTAAGTGACATACTGCTTTTCTCCTTCCCTTATTCCTTTTGCATATTTTACTTCATAGCAATGTCCTTTTTGTATAGACATAGGATGACAATTAGTTCTATGCTTTTGTAATTTGGGAGTTAATTGACTCAGAATAATATTCACTCCTGGGCATCTGTTTCCTTGACTTAAGCCTCAGTTGCCTTAGTTCCTAGCACCCCAAAAGCAGGGTCCTGACGAGGAACTGGACGGACCCAGGGCACACTGTGAGCTACGCTGGAATTGAAACGGGTCACACCAAGTGCCATAATACTTAACTATAAGTTACAGCATGCTCATGAACAAATTCTGTCATGATCCAAAAACAACTGTACAAGGACCCTGCTAGGGTTAGGAAGGGCTCATCTGGCCTGAGCACTGCAGTATGGGATCTATAGCAAGATGTCCCCAGGAGAGCCACCTCTAAGCTTAATAGTCTCTTACTGTGCCCATACAAGATGGACTAATATTATTAAGAAGTAGAATTAAGATAAATGGTTAAATGGTTGTTGGACTAAAGAAAGGAGAAACATACCCCCAGATGGTATTTTACCCTTGAGTGGATCTCCTGGCTTCAGGAGATTTTTGTCTTGTCAGAAGGAAGGGCTTTCATATGTTGATTGATCTACCTCATCTGAGTGCAGTTTCTACACGGAAGTCTTGGAGGTTGGGCAAGAGACCAAGGCTGGGAGATGGAGCTGGAGAGACTAGCATGGGGGACAGGAGGAGACGGGAATGAGGAGCAGGGTGAGACTGGAATGGGGCTCTTAGTTAGATTGAAACACGTGTGTGGGGAGAATGGAATAAACGGCAACTGATCACCAACTATCCTGGAAGCCCTGTTCCCTCCTTTACGCGTCCGTTGGCAGCAGCTGCAGGTCCCAGTGGGGAAGTGACACATGGTCACCTAAGGCACGTGGCGGGCAAGAGAGACCACATCGCTGCCTCCACTGCTCACTTATTTATTTTGTGATTACACACACCACCAGCTACAGCTCCAACATACGTAAAGGGCATGACAACAGCCACTTCTTTTTGCCAATTGGCTCCTTTTAAACTTTCTAAAACCAAAGTGGAAATTCTACATAGACTGTAGAAAGTAATATATCACCACATTTCATTTCAGCTAGACCCAGATATGAACCTAACACAGTTATTCCTTTTATTATTATTATTATTGTTGTTGTTGTTATTATTGCTTTTGGGTCATACCCAGCGATGCTCAGGAGTTACTCCTGGCTTTGCACTCAGGAATTACTCCTGACGGTGCTCGGGGGACCATATGGGATGCTGGGAATCAAACCTGGGTCAGCTGTGTGCAAGACAAATGCCCTACTATTGCTGTACTATTGCTCCAGTCCGCTCCTTTTATTATTTTTAAAAATGTCCTCGGGGGCCTCTCAATCAGTGCTCAGAGGCCGACAAGGCCAACTTCTGGCAGTGCTCTGGGAGCCATGCAGTGAAAGGGATCAAACTTGGGGCTTCGCACACACAAGGCCCATGTTCCAGCCCTTCGTGCATCCTGGGCCCCTTCTTAGACCTAAGGCTTTTTAAGCTATCCCAGGCTTATTTAGAAGGTAAAAGTCTGTTGTTCCACCACTGTTAAGCCCTTTGGAGCTCATGATTCTTTTTTTTTCTTTTTGGGTCACACCCGGCAATGCACAGGGGTTACTCCTGGCTCTGCACGCAGGAATTACTCCTGGTGGTGCTCAGGGGACCATATGGTTCCCCAAACCAAGCTGGGAATCAAACCCAGCTTGGCCGCGCGCAAGGCAAATGCCCTACCCGCTGTGCTATTGCTCCAGCCCCTGGAGCTCATGATTCTTTAACTATCCTCATACTAGATACCACAGAAAATTTTGCAAGCGCCTTCCCCCAAACAGGCATATACAAACCAGGCTGCACATGCTTTCTTCTTTTTAGGAGGGGTGGAGTGTTGTGGGCCTCCTGGCTATTCTCAGGGCTTATTCCTGGTGATGCTCAGAGAACCATAGAGGGAGCCAGGGATCAAAATCGGCCTGGCTGCATTAAAGGCAAACACCCTATTCTCTGTACTATGGCTCTACCCCGCGTGTGTTTTCCGCCCTCCTTCAATCTCACCAAGGTACCCCAATGAGTTTGCACGTCTAGGAAACAACACAGCCTCTGAATGCTCTTCATCCTGTCTTTGTTCCAAGCTGGCTGATGTAATGGATGCAACAGGTGCCTCATGCAAGAGATGAGATGTCCTCTGGCCCCCCTCAGAGAGTCTGGGCACTGTGACTCACACAAGGTAGGGGTGATAGTACAGCGGGTAGGGCGCTTGCCTTGCACGCAGCCAACCTAGGTTCAATCCCTGGCATCCCATATGGTTCCCCAAGCACTGCCAGGAGTAGTTCCTGAGTGCAGAGCCAGGAGTAACCCCTGTGCATCACCGGGTGTGACCCAAAAAAGCAAGAACAAACAAACAAGCAAACAAAAACCCATCCCCTTGCCTAGAGTGGGGACAGGCCCTGTGGTGTAATTTACACTCCATGGCTTCCCTGGGGTGAGAGCCAAGATCACACCTATGCTGATATTTTTTCTTCCTCCTCCCACCCCTGCAATTTTTATTGAAACATCATGATCTGTAATAGCATCTAATGTTCCATCACCACACCTACCAGGCCACAATGTTGGAGTCCCACCACCAATATCTCAAGATCTCCTCTCACCCGGTTTACACCTCCTCTACCACCACTGCTCAGAAAATTCAGTTCTGAGTTTTGGCCAGCTTTTAAAGTTCTGTTACCATTGGTCATTAGTTCTTCCCTTACTAAGTTTCTTTAGATGCCACACATGAGCGAGATCATTCTGGAACTGTCACTATCCTTCTAACTGACTGTACTTGGCATGCTACGTCTGGTTCCATCTTTGTTGCAGTGGATGGCAGGATTTTCATTTCTCTTGCAGCTGAACAGTATTCCATTGTGTGTGTATACCATTTTCTCCATCCACTCATCTGTTCATGGGCTGCTGGGTCATTTCCACATCTCAGCTATTGTGTATAGTGTTGTAATGGACACAATGCTTCCTCAAAGAAGATATCTAGATGGCCAATAGACAGGTGAACATTTGCTTTTCATGACTTACTATCAGGGAAATGTGAATCAAAATAACAATGAGATATCACCTCACAGCGGTGAGATTGGCACGCATGAAAGTGAAAGCACACAACCAACCAGAGCTGGTGCTGTTGCAAGGTCAAAGGAACTCTTCCACCTATTGGTGGGATTGTCAGCTGGTGCCATCTCTACAGCAAACAGAGTGGAGACTCAAAAACATTAAGCTCTGAGCTTCCATCTGACCCAGCAACTCCACTGTTGGTTTCTTCTTCATTCTCCTCCTCCTGAGGGCAGTCCCTCAATACAACACTCTCTGCCAGTCCCCTCACAGGCACTGCTCTGAGAACTCCAGTCCAGTTTCAGGTGGGGTTAGCGTTTGGTTATTTGTCCTGAAGAGAAATGCTGGTCAGTTATTTTTGTGTTGTCCTGTGGTTAAAACACCAAGACTTAAGGAAATCAAGCCCAGGACCAAAAAAAAAAAGAAAGAAAAAAAGAAAAAGCAGTTTTTGGTGTCATATCTATTGCAGGGTTTGATCCTCTTGTCAGAAGAGGCTGGTAAGTCCTAGGAGGAGCTTGACACGGGTGGCTCAGTTCCTCAGGCTCCCTCCCTCACATTCACCCCTCTCACTTTCTCTCTAAAATGCCTTTCCTCAGACTAAGGAACACCCTTCTGGATTCTTCTAGGACCTGTAGCCAGTGCTCCACAGAGGGCTGTGTGGAGGGGAGGAGAAGCAGCAGGGTACAGATAGGTAGCAGGAGGCTTCAGCCACAGCCCTGGGTGGGCGGGGACTAGATGGAGTTTGAGGGTTGCAAGCACAGCCCCCAAGATGAGGTGGGCACCGTGAGCACTGACCGATGCCTGGAAGGAAGAGTAGGTGCCGGGTGGAAAATGCCGGGCCAAGAGCCACAAATGGAGAGCCAAGGACCGAGAGGGTAGTGCCAGGTGCGGGCTAGCACTGCTGCCTGCCTGGGGAGATAGCCCAATCCACCTTGGCCAAATCCAGAGAACTGCTGGGAACGGCTCCAGCCAGCGGCACTGGCTTTGTTCCTTTGCACAGATAAAGGCCGGTCTGCCCCACCAGCAGGGAAACAGATTAGAGAGACACAGAGATGACGGGAAAGGTGAGGAGGCAGAGAAACCAGTTGGGAGGCTTTTGCAACCATCTCCAGGCCTTGCTTATCACATGTCAGCACTGCTTGGAACGGTTTCCACATCTGAAAACGTGGGATGGGCATGGGGGGCTATTCATGGGGGCTGTTCAGGAAGCCAGAGCTAAGATTTCCACTGAGGGGGGCTGGTGTCAGAGTCCACACGGCACATCCATGCTCCCCTGCATGGTCTCAGTGCCCCTTCCTGAGACCATCCAGAGGAGGCACTCTGGGCTCCGTCCTTGTGCAGCCAACCGGAGTGGATAGAGGCGAGGAAACGAAATGAGCAATGTTTGCAGGGTGAGCACAAGAAACGGGAAACTTATTAAATAGGTTTACAGGTCACACTCTTCCCCTTGGGCAGGGCAGATTATCTGCCAGGAGACAAAGCGGTGAGTACAAATAACTGAGGTTTCTACTTTCAGAGAATCAAAGGAATGGGAATTAGAATTAAGAAGGGAGGATGCCACTTCAGGGGTGAGAACTCGATCTTCGTGTGAGACACGTGGAATATGTGGAGACCAAAAGACAGCCTAGGGAAATGTCTGAGCATGTGTATTATTGGCCGAGTCTCTCTCTCTCTCTCTCTCTCTCTCTCTCTCTCTCTCTCTCTTTCTCTCCACCTTAGGTAATAAATCTCCCTCCTCTCTGTCACTTGTTTTATCAAGATCTCTTTCTCTGTCTCTCTGTCTCTGTCTCTCTGTCTCTGGCCAGAGAGATAGTACAGAGGAGCTTGTCTTGCATGCAGGCACCCCTGGGTCGATCTCTAGCACCATATGGAAGTGCTATCACTACTGGGACTGACCCTCCCCACCCCAAGCAAAGAGCACAGAGCTTGGAGTAGCCCCTGAGCACTAAAATGTGGCTGAAGAAACAAAATCTAAACAGATTGTTGCCACCGCCAACCACTCCTACTGCCCCAGTTATACTTGTTTGTATTAAGAGGCAGCCACCAATAGACACAGAAGACTGTGTCATTTATAATAACATATTGGACACAAGTCAAACATCTATTAACAAGGATCACCACGGAAACCTTCCCCAGGGTTCTGTATATTGAGCCTCAAAGAAAGAAGATTCTCTGTGTGGATATGGCCACCAAGATCATTCCTAAGTGTGAAACTCGGGCGAGCTGCATATTTGAGTGTGTCAAATCTGCATCTTCCCCTCTGTGCAGAGAGAGCCATGGGAAGACGAGGCCTGGACACACTGAGTGTCTGGCCAACAGCCCGGACAACAGGGCAGGAGTCCCAGTGGCCTCTGTTTTGTAGTCTCGTAACTGCTACGAATGCTTAAAAAGGGAAACTCAATATGAAGGAGCGGAGGTGTTTCCTCAGGAAGAAATGGAAGGAGATAGTTTACAGACGAAACCCACAGTGAGAGGAAAGACCCAGCAGCGCCTGCTGTCCAAGCCTTGTGCCTGCCCCACAGAGGAAGGCGGCTGACGGCAGGAAGGGACACGGGGATGGGTCAGGAGAGCGGAGTCAGGACAGCACAGAGTAAGACAAGGCACCACCTCCCTTTCGGTCGAGCCAGAAATTAGTGGAATTTGCCAAGTACTTTTTTTTTTAAATCCTCAGTTAGAGCAATAGCACAGTGGGTAAGGTGTTTGCCTTGCACGCGGCTGACCCGACCCACCCAGGTTCAATTCCTCTGCCCCTCTCGGAGAGCCCAGCAACCTACCAAGAGTATCTTGCCCGCACACGCCAAAGCCTGGCAAGCTCCCCGTGACATATTCGATATGCCAAACACAGTAACAGCAAGTCTCACAATGGAGACGTTACTGGGCCCGCTCGAGAAAATTTATTACAACGTTATGTACAATAGTTAAGTCTGGAAACAACCTGAGTGTTCACCAATAAGTGATTAGTTAAAGACGTGGGGTATAGAACAAGCCAGGAGAAAGACAAGATGGATGAGTTAACTTTCATGTGGAATATAAGGAAACAAAGCAGAGGAACAAGCAAAATAAAAATGAGGGTGCAGGGTCATCATTGGTGATTCACACCAGGGAGCACGGCACCCACGCTGGCATCTCATGCTCCGACTAGGGCTGCAGGTCCGCCCCCGTTCCCGTGCCTGGGTTGCTCCCACGCTCTCTCCCACCTGGTCCCCGCACTTCCCCGTGCCCGCAGCCCCTCGCTCTCCCGCATCAGCCCTTGGCATGGCCCAGGGCTTCCCCTCACCATGGCAGCAGCTCAGCAATGCATGCTCGACTTCATGCTTGACACCAAAGCTGATGGTGATACCATTCCTGGTCCATTTTCCAGGAGCAGGGCATGACCGAGTCAGAGCACACCGGGCAAGACCATGGCTACTTGGTGACATACATGAGCAAAAAATGGCAGCTTCTTTGCTAATTTGAGAATTTACCCACCTGGATTGCTGTTACTGAACCTTCAGAGCTACAACGGGGACAACGGACGCATGAAAGAAGTGGACAGCCTTTTGAACAAAGTAGAAGAAAGAATGAGAGAACTGAGTCAGGACTGCCCTGAGTGGGTGAAGCAACTACCACTCACAGTTCGAGGAGGTGCCATTGACAGGTACTGGCTCACCGCTGATGGCCGCCTGGTTGAGTATGACATAGATGAGGTGGTGTATGATGAAGACTCACCTTATCAGAACATTAAAATTCTGCACTCTAAGCAGTTTGGGAATATCCTCATCCTGAGTGGGGATGTCAATTTGGCGGAGAGTGATTTGGCATGCACCCGAGTTGTCCTGGGCAGTGGCAAAGATGATTATACTGGCAAAGATGTAAGGTGGGAGATGGAGACGGGAGCATATTATGTGAAACAGTCAAACGGAAACCAAAGATGATCACTGTGATAGAGATTGACCAAATGGTGATTGATGGATGTAAGAAATTCATGCGAAAAACGTGTGATGATGTCTTAGACAATCTTAAAAGAGACCGCTAGCAGGTTCTCACAGAAGACTGTACTCCAGTACTGAAGAGGTAGGCCACAGAAGGGAGGGAGTTTGACTACTGATTAATGATTTGACGGTTGTTCCCATCTCCACGACTCCCAAAGAAGATTCCACGCGGGAATTTCTGAGACTGATTCTTGACCTCTCCATGAAACAAGCACCGAAACAAGACAGGAAATATTTCACAAAGGGCAACTGCGTCAATTTGATGGAAGCCCTGTCACTCTATGAAGAGCAGCTAGGGTGCCTGTATTGTCCTGTGGAATTCTCAAAGGAAATCGTCTGTGTCCCTTCATACTTGGAATTGTGGGTATTTTACACTGTCTGGAAGAAAGCTAAACTTTGAAGAGCTTGACCCTCAGAGCACGTGTGCTGCAAATAGCCTTTCTGAACTTCCTATGCTGTACATGCCATCAAAATGAGTCAGGCAATTGACTGTGAATTCCTTCAAGTTTTTATTGTACTTATTTTTAATTAAAAAAACATGGAAAATGTCTATTTTGATGAGCTAGGGTGTTGTTTTTTGAAAGTCAGCTGAAGGATGCTTAAGCAGCGCCACAAGACCCGCTCATGCACTGAACATCTAGAATGTGATTTTTGTTACTTTTGTTCTGTGTGGGTTTTTTTTTTCTTTTTGTTTGTTTTGATAGACTTCAACTTTGGTTGTTCGGAGGAATGAACATTTTTTTTTATTCTGGAGGAAAATTCTTGATGGTGTTCCCCCACTTCCCCCAGCCCTTCCCCCCGCCGCCCAAATTGACTTAGATGTTAAAATTTGGTGCTTTTTTTTTTATTAAAAAAATTTTTAATAGTGAGACAACATGAGGTACAGTTGCAGACTTACACATTTTTGTGCTTGGGTTTCAATTATACAATGATCAATTGATGTACTATGATTTACTGTTCTTTTTTACAGTAACAAGTCTCACAATGGAGACGTGACTAGTGCCCGCTCAAGCAAATCAATGTACAGTGGGAGGAGAGTGCTACAGTGCTACTATGATTTACAATCTTGTCAATTATGGGTGTCTGTGTAAAGCATTTCAGCACCACACCCATCACCAGTGTACCCACTTCCTTCCCCCAAGGTCTCCCCCTTTCTTTTTTTTTTTAAATTTTTATTAGTGAAACACCATGAGGTACAGTTGTAGATTTACAAATTTTTGTGCTTGGGTTTCAGTTTTACAATGATCAAATGCCCATCCCTCCACCGGTGCCCATTTCCCACCACCACGGATCCCAGTATACCTCCCACCCCCCATCCCCCCCATCCCACCCTGCCTCTGTGGCAGGGCATTCCCTTTTGTTCTCTCTCCCTTATTGGGTGTTGTGGTTTGCAAAAGAGGCAATGGGTGACAATCATGTTTAGTCTATAGTCTTCTTTCCGCATGCTTCTCCCATCCTGGGAGGATCCTCCCAACACCTTTATTTGGTGTTCCCTTCTCTATCTGAGCTCCCTTTTCCCCTAGCATGTGTGGTTGGCCTCCAAGCCATGGAGTAAAATTCCTGGTACTAATCTCGGCCATTCTTGGGTGTTAGTCTCCTATTTTGTTACTTTATGTTCCCCAGATGAATGCAATCTTTCTATGTCTATCCCTTTCCTTCTGAGTCATTTTGCTTAACATGATACTTTCCATGTAGTACCATATATGTAAATTTGTATGTAAATTTCGTGACTTCATCTTTTCTAACAGCTACATAGTACTCCATTGTGTAAATGTACCAAAGTTTCTTTAACCAGTCATCTGTTCTCGGGCACTCAGGTTTTTTCCAGATTCTGGCTATTGTAAAGAGTGCTGCAATGAACAGACAATTGCAGATATCACTTTGACTATACATTTTTGCCTCTCTGGGATATATTCCCAGGAGTGGTATGGCTGGATCAAATGGGAGCTCAATTTCTAATTTTTTGAGAATCGTCCATACTGTTTTCCAAAAGGGCTGAACCAGTCGGCATCCCCACCAACAGTGAAGGAGAGTCCCTTTCTCACCACATCCACGCCAGCACAAGTTGCTTTTGTTCTTGTGGATATGGGCCAGTCTCTGTGGTGTGAAATGATATCTCATTGTTGTTTTGATCTGCATCTCCCGGATGATTAGTGATGTAGAGCATTTTCTCATGTGCCTTTTAACCATTTGGATTTTTTCTTTGAGCAAGTTTTTGTTCATTTCGTTGCCCCATTTCTTGATGGGGTTTGAAGTTTTCTTCTTGTGGAGTTCAACCAGTACCTTGTATATCCTTGATATCAACCCCTTGTCAGATGTGTATTCGGCGAATATCCTTTCCCATTCTGTAGACTGTCTTTGTATTTTGGTCACTGTTTCTTTGGAGGTGCAGAAGCTTCTTAGTTTAAGATAGTCCCATTTGTCTATCTCTGTTTTCACTTGCTTGGCCAGCGGTGTGACATCTTTGAAGACACCATTAGCTTCTATGTCATGGAGGGTTTTGCCAACTTTTTCCTCAATGTACCTTATGGATTCCGGTCTGATGTTGAGGTCTTTAATCTTGAAAATTCTTGATGGTGTCCCCTCACTTCCCCCAGCCCTCCCCCCGCCGCCCAAATTGACTTATATGTTAAAATTTGGTGCTTTTAAGAAAGATTTTTAAAAAATAAATAGCAGTGCTTCAATTAAAATTACAAGAGAAAAAAAATGAACCAGTGGGAATTGATTTAAAAAAAAAAAACTGAGTTTGAGACCCAAGAATGTCTATAGGAGATGAGCCTCTGGCCTTGTACGTGGTAATGCTGGTGCAACCCTCAGCACCATGTGAGTCCTCTGAGCACTGCCAAGAGTGATTCCTAAACAGAGAGTCAGGAGTAACTCCTGCGTATAGCCAGATATAGCCCAAAAATCAAACAAACAAAAAATAAGAAAAAGAAAAATGAAAAAGAAAACTGAGGGTACCCAAGGAAAAATGGCAGAGAGGGAACACTGGTTGGGGGCAGCAAATCTATCATGACAGATGCACAAATAAAGAGAATAAATCAATTAAGTTTTAATGAGCTTTCATTTAGTCAAATCTATATTGAATATTATAGAAAGAAAGAGGAAGAAAAAAGAAAGAGAAAGAAAGGGAAGGAGGAGGAAGGAAGGAAGGAAGGAAGGAAGGAAGGAAGGAAGGAAGGGAGGAAGGAAGATTTTGTTTCTAAATGTTTGGGGATAACTGTATGTGATCTCACAATAGTATCTCAGGAGATTTAACAAGGTCTCCGAGTGTGTCCTTCCTGAGCCCCCCCACCCACCAGAGTCCAACTCACCTCTGTGCCCATGGCCTCAGGGAGCCAGTGCAGAGCAGAATGGACCTTCCCTTTCCAACTCCTCGCCCCACCTCCTGCTCTAGGGAAAACTGGGGAAGGAGAGAAGGATTTTTGGGGTAGAGAACCATAGGTTCACCTATCAGTCCAGAGAGGGGTAAACTCAGACTAGGAGGGAGCATGGACATCCTGGACCCAGTGCCAGACTCCAAGCAAGACAGGGAGACAGAGCGACACTCCCTGCACGGAGGGCCCGCACAGAGGAATGTTCAAGACACAAAGAACTAGTGTCACCCACCCCATTATTTGCCAGGGAACATAGCACTGGTCAGAAGAGTCCAGGCCCTGAGGTGGTGGTGGTGGTGGGAAGCTCTCCTTTCTTCAACAGCTAATAGCCCATGGCCAAGAATTGAAAGAGGATGAAACTGATGAATCAACTAAGCAAAAGCAAAAGCAACCATTGCCCATAGACAACAGAATTGAGGAAAGGAGAATTGAGGAGGGGGTGGGAGAAAAGTGAGGGAAGTGTGCTAAAGGGTGGTGGAATTTAGCCTCTATTTTTATTTATTTAGTTATTTTTAACTTTTTTTAATTGAATCACTGTGAGACAGACCCTTACAAAGCTGTTCATGATTGGATTCCAGTCATAGAGTGTTCCAACACCCGTCCTCCACAGTGTACATTATACAGCACCAGTGTCCCCAGGTTCCCTCCCATCACTGTCCACCCCCACCCCCTGCCTGCCTCTATGGCTCTATGGCAGGCACTTCTCTCTCTCTCTGTCTCTCTGTCTCTGTCTTTCTCTTTCTGTCTTTGTCTTGCTGTCTCTGTCTCTCTCTCCCTTTTGGGCATTATGGTTTGCAACATTGTAGTAGGTAAAGGGATATTCTTGATAACCTTTCTGTATCAAGACCCTCTCTTTTTAACAACAAAAAAAGAACTGGTAACATTATTAAATAGTTTTACAGATCACAGTAATGCATTTCTTGTATACTTCAATTTGGCTAAGACATGCATGTCCAATTTCTCATTCTCAACCGGATCAGACTTGCTTTGAGAATGCCCGGGTGTAGGCATAAGTCTCTCTTTCTTGGCTTCCTCCCATCAGGTCAAGGCTGGGATGGAAAGGCAGTGACTTACAGGTGGGATGAGAGCAAGGAGTTGCAGAAGCTAGAGGACAGGTCAGGAGAAGCTGAGAGAAAGCACTGCTCAACTTTATTTTATTTCCGTGCCCAGAACTGAATTCCCTAGACGTCAGACAGAGAGGTTCAGTTCAAGAAAGGTCAATAAAATTGTCCTGTGCCTTGACCAGAAGGGGAAAAAAACCCCAAATGTTGAATCAGAACCAGACAGTGTGGAAGGGAACAGAGGCTAAATAAATAAAGGTGTTTTAAGATAATGCCTTTCTTCAATGTTTGTGGGGCTCAGAAGCTGACTCAGGTTGCTCCTGAAGGAGACTGGTTTTCTTTCATCCCAGACTTGGAACCTAACCGTCTTCGTAAAACAAAGGTAACCTTTGGAGCTGGGTGAACTGGCAGGTGGAATGATTACATTAGGATAAGAGAGGGCTTTACATACATTCAATTAACCTCATAAAAATGTTATAAATTCCACCCCCCAAGCCCCACCAAGTTCAGCGATAAAGTTAATGAAGTCTATACACATGTAGATTTTCAACGTGCCAGAAACTTAGGCTCTGTCATAATGCAATGTTACTTCAATAAAAATGAAGAGAAAAAAATCAATTAAAGACAAAAACAGTCTTAAGGCTGGACCAAGAACTCAAAAGACTGAAATTCAGACTTTGCACGCAGGAGGTTCACCAAGAGTAGCCCCTGAATACCACCAAGGAACCTGAACCTGAATAGCACCAGGGAAAATAGACAGGGTAAGAATAGATTACCGAAAAAATAGATTATTGTTGTTTCTCTTGCCTCTGAGTGATGGAGTAATGCCCCAGCTCCAAGCTGAATAAAGCAAATCAAAGCTTATCTGATATTGTAGGCTATGTCTGGAGGCAAGACATTCTCAAAGGCAGGGGGAGAGTCAGTGAGAGAATTATGAACCGAGGGGCAACGGATGACACGCTTTTGGTTGAGGATTGTAAGTGCAATACTAGCAGGAAGAGTAGAGGGGAGTGAGTCCAAGGGCAGTAAGAAATCAGATTACCTGTGACACTGAAGAAAAAGCCCAGTTGGTGCATCGATTTACGATGGTTGCGTCTAATAGGGCAAAGAGTGGATGCTGACTGGCTGATCCGAAACTTTAGAGGTTGAGGTTGGTGTTGACTCTCACCCCTAGAAAGGCCTAGAGTCCTGGAATGCTCTTTGGGGACCTCCCCCACTCCAATATCCACCTGTTTCGTCTTCTCGTTCTCCTGGTTCAGATCTTCATCTTGATAGAAACTAAAGCCCATCTGTATTTGCCGCCCCGCTGCCCCCACTCCTGCACTTCCCTTACACTCCTTGTGAGCACATCCGGCCATGTGCCGCTTTCTCCCCAGGACCTGGTTCACAAAGTGTGGCTAAGCCCTCGAGGCATGTTTCATATCTGTTCTCAGTCCCCTGAGGCAGCAGTATCCACCACTCCTCCTCCTTGACGTGGTCCCACGCTGGTGCTCTCCTGCCCTGCCTCTCCTGCTCATCTGGTCACTTCCCTCCAGAATACTGCACTTTTCCCAGGCTCTCCACCTTCCTTTAAAACATCACCCCTTTTCTGGGCTACATTATCCAGCTGCAGATAACTCAGATCCATAGCTGACTCCAGATGTCTGTCCACATCAGCTCACACCAGTATGCATGCTCTAACTCGCATACATCTTCCTCTGATGAATACAGCTGGGAGCACCTTGATGATGAATGCATCATGGTGGCACCTTGAGTCCAAGGATCAAAATCTGCTAACGATGAATTGCTGACTTGAGAATCACATGTGATTCATAAACTTAAAAACGAAAAAAAAGTGTTTTCAGGAAATTATTATGCTTTGTGTGAAAAACAAAAAGTAAACTATAGCTGAAAATAGCAAAAACAGTTAAATGGTAAAGATAATGAATAGGGGTGTGAAGAGTTGGGTCACACTTGGTGTTTAGGAGCTACCCCGAGCTCTGCGCTTGGAATGACTCTTTGTGATACTTAAGGACTCATATGTAGTGCCAGGGATTGAATCTGGTCCGCAGATCTCTCTGGACCAATGGCAAAGATTATGATTGCTTTGAAATGGATTAAGGGCTACTCAACAAGTGGCTTAAGCCATGGTCCCAGAGACTCAGAAACAAATCTAAGAACCCAGTGGCTTTTGGCAGAAATGCGTCCAGACTCCACATTACGTTACCGGCCCCGGGCCTCCCTAGGTGGGAAACGGTGCCAATCCACCACCTGTTCCCCCTGGCAGCTCGGGGGCGGCCATCTTCCAGAGGCCAATGGACAGCCAAGTAGGGGCCCACAGTAAGGAGACACATTTGGCCTCATGGGATGGGGGTGGAGCCGGCCCTTTCCTCCTTCACTCCGAGACCCCAAGTCACAGCCCATGAACGGGACCTCTGGGTACTCAACAAGCTGCTTAAGCCATGATCGCAGAGACTCAGAAACAAATCTCAGAACCCAATGGCTTTTGGAAGAAATCCCTCCAGATTTATTTATTAAGATTTCAGAATTCCAAAATTGTGTGACTGCTACCATGGCAGGGTGACATAATATGCTATTCATAATCAGCAATATAAAATAAATTGTCTAATGTTGCCTTTTCAATAGATGTGAGCATTGGGATAAAGTCCCTAGTGGTGGGATTAATGGTGGATCTGATGTCGGAATATTGAATGTAATCAAAGTAGAGAGAGTAATGTGGAAATCATCTGCCATACAGGTAGGGGGAGGGTGTGGAATGGGGGGTATACCAGGGGTTTTGGTGGTGGAAAATGTGCACTGGTGAAGGGACAAGTGTTTCATCATTGTATGACTGAGACTTAAACCTGAAAGCTTTGTAACTGCTCTCACGGTGATTCAATAAATAAATTTATAAAAAGAAAAAGAAATGGATTTTTAAAAAAGAAATATCTGGTAAAAGTTTACATGTGAAAACTCTGACTTGGGAAATTTGATATGGTAAAAATAAGTATATAATGAGCCTGAAAAGAAATCACCCATAAAAAAAGCTACAATCTTTATAAATTGGACAAAGATAAAAAGAAAGAAGTTGAAAAACCCAACCTTTGTAGTAAAATATACACAAGAAATATTTTATCCTGATGGAAATACTGTTATAAAGTAAAATGCAAACAGATAAAATATAGCATCTTGAAAATGGAGCAAGAAATTAAATTGCCTTAATGGAGTTCACCCTAAAATAAATCTTTGCCACAAAATTCATCAGTGTTGATATCATCTTAATGGAAATGTTTATGTTCAAGAACAAAGGAGAAAAATACAGCAGGGTCAAAACAGACTGGAATTTAAAATGATGAAATTAAATGTGGGTTTTCAGGGGAACTTCAGAACCTCCCAACCTGGACTAATTCATTTGTTTGTTTTGGGGCCACACCTGGAGGTGCTTAAGGCTTGACTCCTGGCTCAGCTCCGGGCAGGCTCTGGGAACCATAGGGGGTCCCATGGCTGGAGCACATATCAGCCAGGCAAGCACCCTATCCACTGTACTACCTTTCTCGCCTAAATGGAACTCACTTTATAGCCCCCTGAATGCTCACTTATGGGTGAGGTATCTCACCATAATTCCTTGCTCATCACCTTCCTGTTTTCCATGTCAAATCTCATCTTGCCTTTTCTGATTCCTTATGACCTCCCAATCCATTAGTCCCAGCCCATTTCCACAGCAACTCCTGCCATCATCACTTCTAGACACAGCTTTCTTTTTTTTCTTTTCTTTTTGTGTCACACCCAGCGATGCACAGGGGTTACTCCTGGCTCTGTACTCAGGAATTACTCCTGACAGTGCTAGGGGGACCATATGGGATGCTGGGAATCGAACCCAGGTCGTCTTCATGCAAGGGAAACGCTCTACTTGCTGTGTTATTGCTCCAGCCCCTAGACACAGCTTTCTTAACAGGTCCCACTATCTTCCTGATTCCAACACACTGCCGAGAGAGATCTTTCAGAAATATTGAACTCTGATCAACAATTCTTCACAGAATCACAGGATCCCTCTGCCCTGTGCCAGGTTTGGAAGTCCATCATGGTACTTCAACCTCCAGCCTCAGTCACACAGTCATTGCTATGCCCTGCCTCTCTGAGTCTCCACTTGCCATCCTCTCTCTCACTCAACAGGCCACACCTACTTCTTTCACCCTACATCCCTACAGCTACCTTCACCCTGATTCTGAATTTACTAGAACCCTATAGTAAGGGATTCCTATCCACACCTCCCTCACTAGTATAGCACTAGTCTATCTTGTCTATCTCTCACACTAAATGAGGACATTTCCAAATGAGGACATTTCCAAAGGAAGACCATGCCTTCATCACCACCATATTCTCTATTTCATGTACAACAGTTTACCTCATGTGTAACAGGACCTCCATGCATTTGTTAACTAATGAACAGATTTTATTTAATTTTCACAAATATCCTGCAGAACAGGCACTACCCTCATTTAAAGAAGCTCAAAGAATTTAAGTGACTTGCTCAAGTTCCCGTATCAAGTAAGTAGCAGTTAAGATTTAGCCTACACCAGTTTAACCATGAAGGGTATGTTTGTTCTCTCTGATTAACCATTCAGTGCTTCTCCAAATAACAGAGGTAGCAGACGTGGTTCCTATAAATGTGATATTGAGAGTCAATAGGGGAAAGTGATAGGCAAAATTATAATTACAACATAGAGGTCTTGAAGTTGTAGAGGCCTGGGCAATGAGTAAGTGCAGAGAAGGGAATGCGGGTGGAAAGATAGAACGGGGGTAAGGCCCTCGCATTGCATTTGTCCTGCCTAGATTTGATCCTCAGCGTCACATATGGTCCCCTGAACACAACTAAGAGTAATCCCTGAATACCACTGGGTACAGCTCCTCCCAAGAAAGAACGAAAGAAAGAAAGAAAGAAAGAAAGAAAGAAAGAAAGAAAGAAAGAAAGAGAGAAAGATTAAGAGAAGGTGAAAGAAGGAAGGAAAGAAAGAAAGAAAGAAAGAAAGAAAGAAAGAAAGAAAGAGAAAGGGAGAAAGAGAAAAAGAAAGAGAGAAAGAAAGAGAGAAAGATTAAGAGAAGGCCATGGGGGAAAGGGGGCAGGGGGAGTGTGAGCATTAGGTTTAGGGTCCAAAGGATGAGAAAAAGCACTTGTCAATGTTGGGAGGCATACCCTGGGCAGAAGGAAAAAATGAGTTCAGTTTCCTTATACATCAGACACTGCATCGGAATAAATTTAAGACATTAATATTCTCTCTGAGTGTAGTAAAGATGACAAAGAGGCAAATGCCAATTTTTTGACATTTCAAAAACACTAAAATGATTAAATGTGTAAGAGTCCAAGTGCCAGCGCGGGTGATTTCTCAGAAGCATCGCACATTATGCTAAAAGTGCCTTTCTTAGAGGCTGCCAGAGGCTCTGGCAGGCCATTATGGACGTATTTCTTCATGTCTTCTACCTCATCATCCTATTCTGCTGGCTTCCAAGGGCTAATTAAAATTGTACACTGACTGCCAAAGTAAATGCGCTTATATTAAAATAATAAGTGTTTAAATTAAATGGCTCAGAACGGAGTTTGATTCCAAGTTGACACACAGTTCTCTACCTCACCCCATAATTTTGGGAGGGAGAAGACTAAAGACCTAGCTGTAAGATTTAATAAAGAGTGAGTTCTTCCTGATATCTGCACTGATTCAAAATAATCTTGAAGCTTTAAAACTTACAAAAAGCATCTTCCAAGTCATTGTTCCATTTTATCCTTTCAATAGACTGAAATAAATGCTCTGAAATACTTAGATGAATAACCTATATGTGAAGAAAACACTGGTTGTTATTAAACCTGTGATTCCCATCAATTTCTAATTCTTTGTCTTAGAAACTGACAAAGTTTTATATTTATACTAAGATTAATGAAAAAGATATTGGTAAAAGTCATGAACTAGATAGACATTGGACTTGTCCCATTAAGAGTAAGACTTACTACCTGGTAACTTCTCAATAAACAAATTAACCTTCTGATTATTATACCTAACACTTATATACAGAAGTGTAAGCATATATTCCTGCTTGTGAGGCTCAAAGGACTGACTTGTTCTTCGTCTTGTGAGGAAGGTTCAGAGGAATCTTCCAGTTCCTTTGTAATGTGCCTGCCAAGTTGAGGGCAGGGGCTGGGAGTGGAAGGGAATATGGGGACACTGGTCGAGGGAAGTTGACACTGGTGGGATTGGCACTGAAATATTTTATGCCTAAAACTCAACTATCAATAACTTTGTAAATAATTGTTCTTTAATTTTTAAAAATTTATATCAAAAAAATCTTCTCATTCCTAATTCTTCATTCTGCCCCCAGACCAGTCTAGTCAATGCCCTGCATCACTCACTGTTTATTTCCTTATGATTCAGCCCTGAAAACTGAAACTCAGTCCCGAAGTTCTACTCTTCACTGGAAAGCACACCTTCCTGCCTTCCTCACCCTGGACTTGCACCCACTTGCATGGCTTTCAGTGACGGTTCTCAGCCAACCCATCTTCTGAGGCCTCATCAAATGCCAGTTTCTTTGAAGCTGTCCTGGCTCCCTTCACAGCAGAATGATAAATCTCTTGGTTGAATGGCCCTGCCACTTTGTCCATTCCTCTCGGGGGTACTTAACACGCAGCATTACAATATAATGGCTTGTGGACGGTAAACATATCTCACTTACCCTTGTCACGCTCGGGGTTTCTACAGTACCTGACACACAAAATACAGTCAACAAATGCTTCTTTCATAAAAAATACTAATGGCTGTTGATTAAAGTGGAGCAATTTCAGATAAATGTTACATGTAGAATAAGGCACTTAAGCTCACTGGATAGAGAATAACATTTCAAGTTGAGGCCAAGTCAATACCACTTAACTTAAAATAATCTTAGGGGTACCCCAGCCATTATATTGTAATGCTGCGTGTTAAGTACCCCCGAGAGGAATGGACGAAGTGGCAGGGCCATTCAACCAAGAGATTTATCATTCTGCTGTGAAGGGAGCCAGGACAGCTTCAAAGAAACTGGCATTTGATGAGGCCTCAGAAGATGGGTTGGCTGATTTGAGGGTCTAGCCACAAATAAAGATCCTTTCATCATTTGAGACTGACTTGAGGTTCTAGCCACAAATAAAGATACTGCCCATTTTGGCACAGAAACAATTTTTAAAAAAGCCAAAAACCCAATACCTCCCTGCAAAGACATAGCCTAGTTGAAAACAGAAATAGAAAAGAAGTTCTGGGCCAAAGAGATACTATAGCAAGTAGGGTGCTTGCCTTGCATGTGCCAAACTAGGTTCAATTCTCAGTACACTCCTGATGATTCTCAAGCACCATCAGGAGTGACTCCTAAGCCAGGAGATTCCTGAGCTTTCAAGAGAAAATCCAGTTCTACTATTCATAAAATAAAACATTACCTATATGATACCAGTAGAGAGATGATATCATACCAGTTAGACTTGCTTTGTGGAGCTCTACTAAACTGTGAAAAGAAAACAAAGAGCAGAAAATTGAGAGTGGAACAAAATCAATGGAATCAACTTATTTTCGTACCCTTTAACTACTTAATGCGACTTTCATTGCCTACATTAAGATAAAGTAGAAACTATGCATGAGGCATATCAAGATTATAAAAATACCAAATCAAATTGAATTACATTTAGTGCTGCTTAGAACAAAGAGTATCTAGCTAGCCATGTTCAGATCACGCACTTTAGTACATAATAGTAACATGGAATATAAGAGGCTTACAGCTCCAGGAATTTTTTTTATCAATTGGTGCTATTATATAGCTAATGATGTGGACGAAAGGCTAGAGGGAAATTTAAGAGGTAATAGTGATTAGGATCTGATTTAATCCCAATTTTCTTAGCAATAAAATACTTACTTGCAGATTATACATGCTAGATTTCTTATTTTTGGGCTTTTGAAGACACCTGGCAGAACTCAGGGCTTACTCCTGGCTCTGCGTTTAGGGATCGCGGATCACTCCTGGCAAGTCCAGGGATGGAAACCAGGTCAACATTGCACAAGGCAAATGCCTCACTCGCTGTGCTGTCACTCTGGCCCCCGGCCTAGATTTTAACTCCAGCATCTATTTGTTATCAATGAGCATATGCTCAGGGGAAAGTGAATAAATGTTATCACCAGGTGAAGACAAAGCATAAGATCGAAGGATAAAAATATCTTGAGAAAATATTTAAGTCATAATCTCACAATGGAGACGTTACTGGTTCCCACTTGAGCAAATCGATGAACAATGGGAGGACAGTGCTACAGGACAATGCTAAGTCACAATAAATATTTTTATTGATATTTTGAAGAACCAATCGCCATTCTCCACGAAAATGTTCACCTTAGTTATAATGTGTAATAAGCACCCTGCTTAATCTGAGGTAAAAGCTTTTCATGACTTGAAATCGATACTAAATTAGAAGTGTCAGAAACAACAGGAGGCTTTTACATCCAAATATAAATTTAGAGTATTGAAGACAATGGAACAGATACATATAAAAAGAGCAGTTTAAAAAAAAATCTTTTAAGCTAGAAGGCAGAAACCTTAAAGAGGATTATTTGGTGATTTTGAAAATCTACTGTGCATTTACTGTATGAAACCAAAGAGAGAGAAAGAAAAAGAGATATGGCTTGCATAAGAGGAGATGAAACTTGAATAATAGATCTTCATACAACCCGAAGAATATATCCACTTTTAACAAGCTCCAGAACCAAAAGGAGAAACAAAAGAAAAAGGTGTTGAGAATGGAAACACTGAATCCTGAGCAGAGTGAAAGCTAATTACAAGGATGCAGGTATGTGATCACAGCCCAGTGGTAACCCAACAAGCACAGGAGATGAAAGGAAAGGAAACTCAGTCATCTTGATCTGAGAAGAGTTCAACCTTCTCACCAACGGGCGACTCGGCACCAGGGAATGAAGAAAACGGAAGAGCAACGGGTTTGGGAAGACAAAATTCCAAGGGGTGAGCAACATCAGTGAGGTGATAAATAACATCTCTGACTCCTAAAGTCTAAAATTAAAACCTTTGCTAGCTGAACTCATAAAGAAAAATTTGTATAGTCAGCAACAAATTTACTGGAAAATTTGAGCTCATTCTGCAAATAGATTCTTGTTAATTAACTGACTAAATGATGAAAACCATTCTAAACATGACACATCTATTTTTTATACGGATAATGAAAAAAATGTACAGTGTTCTTTCTCCTCAAAATGAGAAATCTGGGATGAAAAAAAGCTTGCTAAGTCATGATGGTGCTTTTCATCTATTATTCGAAATTTCCCAGAAATTTAAAATCTAATATTTATGTAAACCTTATATTGATCACAAATTAAATACTAGATAGCTAATAAAACATTCATTTATGTTCATATACTTTTATTATAAAAATAGAACCTACAGAGCAGAATATCTTTTATAAAATATCCCTTTTAAATAAAATACTCTTCAAAAGGCGTTAGTTATAATGGTTTCAGTACTAAACTTTTGCACCATAGAAACACTTTCAAAAACAAGATTTTGCTCATGATCATTTTGAGATAACTTGTAATAATGGATACATTAAGCGATAGCACAGCGGGTAGGGCCTTTGCCTTGCATGCGGCCAACATGGCCAACCCGAGTTTGATTCCTCCGCCCCTCTCGGAGAGCCCGGCAAGCTACCGAGAGTATTCGATATGCCAGACACAGTAACAACAAAGTCTCCAATGGAGACGTTACTGGGCCCGCTCGAGCAAATCGATGATCAACGGGAGGGCCTTTACCTTTACCTTTCAGAATCAAAGGCACATTATTCGATTTGTGCTACAAAAATCAAGAAAAAAACTGGGTTAATATTCTTTAGAAGTCCATGGAATAAAGTCCCAAGAGGATAGATATAATGAGTATCTATAAAAAAAATGATTGCTGGAGAGAAAATATTGTTACTGAAAGTCAAAGATTCAGTAAGCTCAGGTAAATTTACTGCCAAAGCTTGCTCTGGGCTCAGCAGTATATTTTATTTCTTTAGAACACTGGTTGCAAAGATGTTCCAATTCTTAAAAACAAAAACCACCAAAACCATTAACTCAAATGCTTTGAAGAATGGCAAATGAATTAAATTCAGCACTACAGTTCGAGTACTAGACGTGTGGTAGTTACGGTTTGGAAAACAGGAGTCAGGTACTGCTTGCATAAGTTTTCAATGAAGACATCCTGAGTTAATAAAAACCATTTTGTGGTCGCATCTATACTAGCCAAATAACTGTACAGCAGTGGTCATCTCAGACACAAGTCTGATCACTGTTGTCACAAACTTGGTCATTCAAGAGAAAAGTTTGGAGAACTAGTTGAAAAGACCAAAGGCCTGAGGCCTGGGGTGGGAAGCCCATGGGCAGGGCTAAGAACTAATGCATAGATGGTAAAGATCATAAAGAACCTTTCCCAGTCTCGCATGACTCTGATGTGTCATCAAGGTTACTGCTTTGAATTCCCAGCTTTAGGTTTTGGACCCAATTCCAAGGTCATTATGTGATTCGGGATTTCATACTTTGCTTCAAATCTCCATGGCATAAGCGCAAGTTGCTATTTTTTAATCCAGGGGTTCAAAAATCTGAGGAGTGTGAAAGGATTTGGGAAAGAAGCCAGCGGGGTAATCTAGACAATCCCTCACAGAGAGAGAAGTGAAGTACGGGAGGTTCCCACGTGTGACCTTAGGTCAAAGAGGCTGTAATTGCTGAGTCAGAGTCCAGGCCTGCTTTTGATTCATCATCCTTTCAAATCACGAATGTTCATGACACACTTGCTGCTCAGGAGTATAGGAAACTCGCTTTCAAATCAAGAGGGTGCTATAGCAGAGTGCTAGCAAGAGACAGAATGCTTTATAACGCGAAGCTATTCCATAAATCAAAGGACGCATTCAAAGTCATCACTGCAGGGCGCCTTTTTCTTTCCACTTCTCTGGTAGGACAGGTGTCATCCCACTACCAATGAAAGACACAGTGGGCCAGAGTTTATAGTTTCATAGGATGATTACCTGCAGACTAGATACATGATTCATACACAGTGGGTTTCGTGTACTTTATGTAGTCACAAAATCACAATGATGAAATCTTTAATAAAAGATGAACAATTTTTAAATTGTGCATCTACAGATTTTCCATCAAAATTTTAAATAAAGTTTTTTACAGGGGGGGGGGGCTGGATATGGACATTCCTCAAAAAGCAAGAAATTGAGCTCCCATTTGAACCAGCATTACCACTTCTAGGAAATACAACCTAGGGGCCCAAAAACACGCAGCAGAAACACCATCTGCACTTCTATGTTCAGAGCGGCACATTCACAATATCCAGAATTTGGAAACAAACTGAGTGCCTGAGGACAGATGGATGGATAAAGCAACCACGGTACATTTATGCAGAGACAGAGAGAGAGAAAGAAGTGCCTGCCAGAGAGGCAGTAGGGAGTGGGGGGAGGGGTGGGCAGGAGGGAAACTGGGGATATTGGTGGTGGGAAAGATACACCCATAAAGGGACAGGTGTTGGAATATAGTATAACCGAAACCCAGTCCTGAACAACCTTGTAACTGTGTATCTGTTATTCAATTAGAAAAAATATAAGTGTGTCTGTCGGGGTGGGGTGGGGTAGGGGGATTAAAGTGCTTGCCATGTATGTAACTGACCCACCCCCTGTACCACACACGGTCCCTTAAGCATGCCATAAGTGATCCCTGAGCAGAGATTCATGAATAAGCCCTGAGCACAGCTGGGAGTGGTTCAAACTACCTGTCCCATTATTTCCAGAAACAACAGCTATGTGGTGCATTTTTGCCATGGCATTTTCCTTTATTGTACTCCTGTGTTCCTGAGTCTAAGAATATCTGCTAGGTGTATTTCACAGCAACTGACCTGGTATTTGAGACTGCTGTTCTGCAGTTAATTCTGGGAGGAAAGATTCAGGCAGGGTACACACCTAAGAATACTTGTAGCAATTTACAGCATCCCTTAAATTTGTAGCATCACAGTTAACATGTCTGTAATTTTGAATATATATCCCTTATTCAATAGCTTGTCTAAAACTGGGTGAATTTCTTCTGCTTCACTTTTCTCTACCAGAACTTTCGCCCACACACTGCATGCTAAGGCATAAACTCACTGTTGACCCAGTTCATGCTTAAACTGAGCTGCTATAGTTCATACTTGAAATATTATTTGTCTTAAACAACTCAGAATGCTACAGAAATTGTTATGTTTATGAAATACTTTCTCTTTGTTCCTAAAATTTTCAGAGCCCACTGCGTGGTGCTCAGGGCTTACTCTTACTCAGGGATCAATTCTGGAAGGTTCAGGGGACCTTATATGGTGCTGGGGATTCAACCAGCTTGGCTGCATGCAAGCTAAGCTTACCCACTATACCATAGCTCTGGCCCCTAATATTGGTTTAAAAAATATATGCCGTTTTTCCCCCTTTTTACAATAAACATTATAATTCTTTTTCTCAGAGAAGTGCAGGTTCAATGCTCAATAACAAGACTTCGAGTAACATGACTCAGAAAACCTATTTGTAAAGACTCTTTCCTGAATTCCAAGTCGGCTGCAATAAGTTATCATTTTCATAAATTATTTTATTTTCTAATTAGCAACACCTATACCAAAGAGTGTTCACTGAAAAATAAAATGGACTTTATTATTTTGCCTTTAGGGTTACACCCGGCAACGCACCAGGGTCACTCCTGGCTCACGCACTCAGGAATTACTCCTGGTGATGCTTGGGGGACATATGGAATGCTGAGAATCGAACCCGGGTTGGCTGCGTGCAAGGCAAACACCCTTATGCTATCGCTCCAGCCCCTAAAATGGGCTTTTTAAACACACTATCTAGCACGCTGAGTTTATTATGGTACGGTGGGGATTTGCATGGAATCCCATCGCAGAACTGCAGACAGCAGCTCCAATAAACAGAATCAATGAAAGTGACGCCCCAAGCTCCTGCAGACTGCACTTGCCCACCTTTGCTTCCCCGAGACCTGCACACAACTGCCCCCTCCACTTCTTGGTTGAGAATTTAAAAGGACAGACACAGCCTTTGGAACACGGGCTCTTGGCTCAGGAACGTAATTAGCAAACGAGAGAGAAATCTACACGGGCTGACATAGGAAACAGTGCCCTTCCCTTCAACTCCCAGTTGGCCTAAAGGAAGCTCCCAGAAGCCCAGAGAAGGGCTGGGACAGTAAATGAGAAGTAACATAACAGGCAAGGAAAGTCCACTCCTCTGAGACAGTAAGTGGTCGGGGCAGGAGGGGTGGTTTTGCGCTTAAAAACACACAAGAGTGAGCTAGAGCAAAACCAGAAACACACAGGAGTGAGCTGGAAGAAATCACAATGACTTCTGAAGATCTGCCCGCGTGTTCTGGCCGGCTTCGTCAGAGGCCAGGTTCCATCGATTAACCCGCAGGGGCTTGGGGAACCGTAATCCCGCGGACCCTTCAACCGGGCATCCGCCTAGGGACCCCCGACCCGGCTCTCCGCTGCCCGCCGGGTCTCCCAGCAGCGGCTGGCTGGCTCATGCAGCGCGGACCCAGGGGCCTCCCACTGCGGCCTCGGGAGCGAGCGCCGCATCTTCGCTGGATGGGTGCGATCCGCTCTGTTCGGCCAAAACACAGCACGAAGGGTAAACGGGGCCACCGAGGCACCGGCGGGGGCTAACGCTGGCCCGCCGGGGCGGGGGGAGAGGCACGAGGTGCCGCCAAGTGGAGGGCGCGGACAGCAGCGGCGGGCGGCGGGGGTGGTCCCGGGCCCCGCGGGCGCGGCGTCGCGGCGGCTGCCGGGCCGGTCCCGTCCCGCGCGGTGCCGATGGCGCGAGGCCCGCGGGGCCGGCCCGGTGGGGGGCGGCGTCCCCGCGCCCCCCCCGGCGTCCGCTTCCTGGCCCCCGCGTCCTTGGCACCGGCTCCCGGCCCCCCCGCGGCAGGGACGGTGCCAGGCGGGCCGAGGCGATGCACCGGAGACGCAGCCCGCACCGCGGCTGCTGCCCCGGGCCGGGCGTGGCGGAGCTGGAGCCGGGCCCCGGGCGCCGCGGCCGCGCGGGCTGCGCCAAGGGCGCTCCCGGCCACCGCCGGCCGCCGCCGCCGCCGCCGCCTCCGGCCGGGCCCCCCGCGGCCGCCGCCGCCGCCGCCCCGCCCGGCCCCGCCGCGCCCCGGCCGCCGTCCCCGCGCCGCACGGAGCCCGGCGCGCGCCACGGCGACGGCCGGAAGAAGATGGCGGCGGCCGTGGCGGCGGCGGCGGCGGCGGCGGCGGCGTCCGCGGGCCCGCACGCGCCGATGACGCCAACGGTGCGCGCCGGCCGGCGGGCGGCGGATGGCGGCGGCGGCGGCGGCGGCGGCCCGGGCTCCGGCGAGGGGCGGGGCGAGGCGGGGAGGGGGCCGGCCGGAGGCGGAGGCCGCGCCGGAGGCTGGCGGGAGGCGGCGGCGGCGGCGGCGGCGGCGGCGACAGTTTGCGGTGCGCGGAACATGGCGGGCGTGGGCGCCGGGGCCGCCTCGGGGGAAGGCGGCGGCGCGGACGGCCCCGAGCGCGACGGGCGCGGCGAGGGCGAGCAGCCGGGCGGCGGCCGCGGGCCGGCCAAGGCGCCGCCGCAGCACACCGAGACGCTGGGCTTCTACGAGAGCGACCGGCGGCGGGAGCGGCGCGGCGGCCGCGCAGGTGAGCGGGCGGCGGGCGGGCGGCGGGCGCGCGGGGGCGTTAGGCCGCGGCCGCTGACAGCTCGGCGGCGGCGCTGCCTCGCGAGCCGCCCCGGGAAGGCTCCTGGGCGCGCGAGCCGGGCCATTCGCTCGGCCGGGAGGAGCCGGGACCCTTGCCCCCGAAATAGCCAGGGACCCCTCCCCACCCCGGGCCGGGCCCACGAGTCGCCGCCCACCGCCGCGGCCCGCAGCCAGCGACCCTGCAGTCCAGCGCTCGCCGGAGCCCGCTCGGGATCGCACCGGGAACGGGAGCGCCTCGGGAGCGTAAGCCACCGCATCACACAGTAACAACAACAACAACAACAACAACAACAGTAGCGATCGTGATCACAGAAGGGGCAGTTGGCTGCCCGGGGAAAGATGCGCGGTACTTGGAGAGTTGTGCCGGGAGAGGAGGACTTAGTTCTGGGTTTTCCCGAGGGATTTTGCAAAGTGGCGTGTTTGGGTTTTTTGGGGGGTGGGGGGGTTCACGTTTCTTGCTCACAGTGGGGAGAGAGGAAGATTGAGAGTCGCATGTTGCATCCGACCCGGCGATCACGAGTTTAACTCTTACATAACTTGAGTTGTGAACAGTCACCAAGTCCAGGAAGTTTCTTCCACTGCCCCTTCCCTCCCCCCCACCCCAAATCACCTCTGATGGCCCGTGCCTGCAGGAAAAGGGGTGCCGGTTCCCCGAGCATTGACCGAACTTAGGCAGGGAACATGTAGACTGCTTCCATGCCACGGGGATGGTCAGGTGCTATCCAGGTTCACTTGCGAAGTTTTCACACGGATGAAGAGGGACCCCGTCTCTGAAAGTCAAGCACAGGCTGTGCCCTGTCCAATCCTTTTCAGCTAACTACTTAAAAATTCTCAGCCCTGTTTGATGTAGGTGTCAGTTAACACTTGGTTTGGCCAAGTGTTGACTTTCTGATTGGCAGGATCAGAGTCGAAGTATTACTTCTCCCTTTTGTCCGTTTACTTAGACTTGACTATTAAAAGCATCCTGGTACAGTTAGAGACAAACGTGGCCAGGTTGGATTGTCATTTCTGTCTGCGGCTTCTGAGTTTCAAGAAAGCCTGTAGTTGACAAGCTTCCTTCTGTGGTTTGCCTGCACAGAAAGCCAGGCAGGAGAGCCCAGATGCTTGGGCTCCTGGAGGAAGCGGGTACATCCTTACCTAGCCCTGTGTTGGGGGGCGGGGGGCGGATTCTGGGTGATGGGATTCTGTAGATGCTGTTCAGGCATCCCCACCTGTTTCAGAAGCTCGGATTTCCCGGCCTGGATTGCTTCTCGCGTTCAAAATGGGCTTCGAGCCCATACTTGCAGGAAGCCCACCAGCCTGCGCTGTTAGGGTAACCCTCAGTGCCTCCCCAGTGGCCCCTCTTGGAGAGGAGGACTTGAGTTGGAATGCCAGGAGTATGTTTGGGCTGGAGTGTCCAGGCACTAGTTGTGTGGGGGTGCCAGCTGGCCCCTTGGTTTCTGTCTTGCTCTGTTGGCATCCATCCTCCAGCCTGATACTACCTGGGTGCAGGCTTCCGTCCCAGAGGTGAGGATTCTTCCAACCCTTGATCCCAGCTTCTCCAGCACTGCTCCCTGCAGCATCTTGCAGCCTCTCCTTCCTCGCCTGGCTGTATCTTAGAAAACCCTGTACCCCCTCACTACTCTGGCTGACCGGTAACCGCTTCTGGCGGCCCCCACTGGGTCTGTGCGAGAAGTATTTCTGCTGGCATCCAAGTACGGCACTGGTTACTTGCTACTGTTTTACATTCTGGGGCTGCTTCCGTCACACAGGCCACTTTCCTTTTGAAAGTCGTAATCTGTGAGTCTGGTGGCCTGACCATCAGTTAGTTCCAAAGTCCCCTTTATCATTTCTTGCCAAGAGTGGCGGGCTCTTATAAATAAGGCCTTTATGTGCTCTCCTTACCACCAGGTTAGAAGCTTTCCCCAAACCTCCATTGGAGTAAAAGAAATCAAAGTAGGGGGTTTGGTTCCTGTCTGTGTACATGCATATATTTCGAAAAGGCGAATGAAAGCTGGCTTGTGTTTCTGTAGCTCTCTGTGCCATTGTCCTTGCTTTTCCAACTGTCCTGCCACCTGTGCTCTCTGACTTCTGTGTAGCCTGACAGGAACTGCTGCTGTACCTGGGGCTGGTGTTTAGACTTTGGCACAGCTCTGAGTGGCTGGGGGAACCCCCCCACCCCCGACGCCCATCCTGGTCGTCTCTGCTCTCTCTGGGAATGGTAGTTGTGGGGTCCACGTTGCCTGTGGCCCCTGCTGCAGCCCCCCCCAGAGCAGCACTCCGTCTTTCCCTCCCCTGGACTCTTCAGCATTCCCAACTCCTGCTGTGTTTCTGCACATGCTATCACCCTTGATGCATCTGTACCCATTCTCAGTTGGGGAATAGCTTTTACTTTTTAATTCTAAAAATATTTTTCTTGGTTTGGGGGCCACACCCCCTTGTCCTCAGGGACCACTCCTGGCTGGGTTTGGGAGACTCTCACCCGGGTTGGCCCCTTGCAAGGCCAACACCCTACTTGCTCTACCATCACCCCCACTCTGTCACTGGGAGAATTTCTGCATCGCCCTATACCCTGGTAGGAGTCTAGGCCTAGCAGTCAACTTTGGACGAAGAATTAGGCAACCTGTTCTTTGCTTGGCAGGCCGGATCGCTCTGTAGTCTCTGCTTGTTTGCAGTGCTTGCCTAATCCAGTTGGCTCTTTCATAACTCCACTAGTGAAATATTCAGTGTCTCAGTGGGCTGTATTGGCCCTGGAGACTTAATCGGAAAAGACTGGGTGTCAGATCAGTAACAGAACACCCTCAAGTGGGGCTGAAGCAGTGTTGATAACGCAGGACTAACAGGCAAAGGTGCCGCATGTAAAACAGAATTTCTGCACACAGATGTGGGGAAATGTATCGTTTCTGCTGGGAGCTGCACCTGATTTTCCTCTTCTTTTTAATGACTTCACTTTTTTTCCTATGCTTTTTGGGGTCACACTCGGCAGTGCACAGGGGTTACTCCTGGCTCATGCACTCAGGAATTACTCCTGGCGGTGCTCGGGGGACCATATGGGATGCTGGGAATCGAACCCGGGTTGACCCCGCGTTTGATTCAAGGCAAACACCCTACCCGCTGCACTATCATTCTGACCCCTGACTTCACTTCTTGAACTTGAACTCCAGTTTACTTCTCTGCCGCTACCCTTTAGGCCTCTTGCCCTCCCTCCGTCAGAGAAGGAGCAGCTGTAGAAGAGTGAAGCCTCATTCGGCCAACTGTTCTCTGTAGCAGGTTCCACTAAAACAGTGAGTGTGGGCTGTGGAAGCAGAACAGGGGTCCGGGCACGCGGTGCAACAGCCCAGTGGCATTTCCAGCCCCCGTGTTGCCCACGTGGTCCTGGCCCCGCAGAACCTGAGCATCGCTCTTAGCTGCCCAGCCAGGCTGCCTCCTTGCGGCCAGTTAGGATCAGGACAGAATTTGAGTGGAACACCTGGCCGCCTGAGTGTGCCTGGTATTCGTGCGATTGAGAATTTTGCTTAGTTCTGACAGATACTGTTTTTACTCAAAGATGTTTGCCTTTCACTGGTCCTTGCCTGCCACAGAACCTTTGTCACGGCTGTCCCGGAGGCCCCCAGCTTTCCCCGCGGCTCTGACTCTGAAATTAGACTCGAGAGTCAAGTAATTTCTCATTTACAGAGGGAAATAAAAATAACTGTAAAGCTGGCTGGGAAATTCCTTGGAGTAAACACAATGCTAATGATCCAGACAAAATAAAATTAGTCTCTTTTCTGACAAACTGTTCATGACTTTAAAGATTCTGACTTGCTTTGTTTGATACTTCTAAACCAAACGAGCCTTGGAAAGTCCTTCACTCTGGTCTTCGACCAGTTCAGTGCCTCACTTTTAAAATTGTTTAGCTTCGATCTGTTTCGCTCTACAGAACTCCGCCCACTGTGGGGAATGCTTGTGTGAAGAGTTAACGCTGTTAGGTCAGGGGTAGTTTGTGCCCGTTTTTAGTGGGTTTTTTTTTCTGAAGTGGGCTGGTTTGGGCTACACCCAACTGTGCTTTACTCCTGGCTCTATGCTCAGTGCTCAGAGATCACCCGTCAAGGTTTGTGAGTCAAACCTAGGTCTGCCACATGCAAGTGATATGGTCCTATCCAGTATATGATCGAAAAGTCCTATCCACTGTATAGCCTCTCTGGCCCTACATCATAACTTTGTAATCTGGTGATTGTTGGGGGAATATTTTTCTTTTTATACCCCTTTCATCTAAAACTTTATAAGTATATGAATATTCTGCCTATCCTTGACTTCCCTAAATGAGACTCTGACTGGTCGTATCTTAAAAACTGGAAGAGTCCCTTTGCTGTTGTCATGATTCTTAGTTGGCTTTGTACAATGGTGAATTTGGGAATAAACTTAAATTTAATATCTTAGTGTAGCCATAGTATATTATTTTTATATTACTTAAGACTGGAGCGTTTCATGTTTCATAATATTTTCTTAATAGCCAGTGTTACTCTCCAGTGTTTTTTTAATGGTCTTTACTATTTTAAGAATGATATATTTAGATGTATTCCTGAACACGTAAATATATACGCGATTACTCACTACTTTTAATTAATACTTTTTTTATCCTGGGTTCTTATTGCTCAAACAAACTCTCAGAAGATAATTAAGCATATTTCTTTTAGGGATGAGGAAGAAGCAATTCATAACTATACTCTTTCTCAATTTAAGATAGAATCAGAGCATTTCTATGAGAGATGAATATTGATTAAAATACTGTAGAGGAATTGATTTGGGTTTGTGATTGGTGTTTGCTTATCATTTCTCATTACTAATTACTAATTGATTCTTTTAATGATGACGCTCTTATTTATACTAGAATTAGATTTTCAGTTTTAAGAGTGAATTATACTGCTTTTTGGTATAAATGCTTACTGGTATATTGCTTACTGGATAAATGAACTGAAATTGGTTGACATGTATAAGTTTGTATAAAAAATAAACAGCTGGATCATTTTTGGAGAATTTGCTCTTCAGTTGTCTAGGCAAATATGTGGCAAAAAACATGAGAATGATTCTTGCAAAGCAGTAAAATACCAGCAAGACATGGAAAACGTTAAGGTGAACTTGGCAAGCAGATTTCTTAAAGAATGGTACCCCCCGCATCCCCGAGTTGAAGAACAGTAGCTTTATTAAATCCACCCTACAGCACAGAACATGTTAGTTGAGATAAGTCTGTCGAATGCTGAGTATTGTTTCAATAATCAGAAACCTTGAGACAGCCACTTCCTTCCTTACTTTGCACTGTGAGTTGCATTTTATTAGGGGCTGGTGCATCTCCCGCAGACCCTATGTTGGGAGGGCGTCTGCAGAGTGGGCCTGCGGGGAGAAGTGCGCCTCTAGTGGATGGTGGTGGCCACCCCAGCTGCTGGACCGGTGAAGCTTCTGCTCTGAACGTGTGGTTGCTTCTCTGTGTCTACAGGATGAGTTTCTCCCAGCTCTGTCCATCTCTTCCCACTCGGAAGGCGGATTGAGTGTGATTTTATTTTGTTTATTTATTTATTTTTGGTCCTTGCTTTAGCTGTGCTTGTTTGCAGCTCAAAAGGGGTTTATTTTGTCCTTTTCAAACGGCCGATCATGTGCCGGGTCAAGCCCGACTACAGCATAATTAGAATGCTCCTCACCCAGACTTTCACTCTGCATGGCTTTGCTTGAATCCGAGCATCTGTGAGCACCGTGATCGGAACACAGACGTGAACACTGAACCACCACATGTGGCACCCACATATGTATACGTGACTTGGGCCCGAGTGAGCATGCGGAGAGTCTGCCTGCCAGGAGTGGCTGGGGGTGAGCTCTGCACCCCCAGTGCACTTGTGGCACGTCAGCTCTCCGCACCATCCTGAGTCCGGTAAAGAAATACATGTGGGATTCCTTTTTCCTTTTCAGTAAACTATACCATATGCGTATGAGCAAGCCGCCTGACCCAGTGTTCAGAAAACTGATGATCTTTTTCGTTGCTTGTACTTCGAACCTAATAAAAGGAGAGTAAGTCTGCTTTTGCACTTTCAAGTTCATTTTTCACTGCCTGCCCTTTTCCATACTGCAGGCTCAGTCCCGCTCCTGAGGTACATGCCCACTGCCCACAAGGCTAACCTTTCTTCTCTTGCACGCGTACTTTGGAGGAACCACCACCATTTCATTTGGTCAAAGGGCCTCGAGGCCAGCTCAGAACCGGGACGCTAGTTCTACAGACCTTAGGTTTTCTTCGCTCTGTCAATCTTCGTTTATTTGTTCAGAGAACCCGCTCTTGGTTTTCCGAATCCTGGTAGGAAGTTGGGCGTGCTGGAGAGGAGGTGCTGGCAGGTCAAGCTTGTGAAGTGGGGGGTCTCTGAAAGGGGGCAGGGGTGACTGGTGGGAGTGAGGCGTTGGGCTCTGTCCTCATGTCCTGTACAGAGTCTCATCTCTCTCTTTGACATGGCCCGGTCGGGGGATTTTCTGTGGAGGGTCGGGGGGACAGGCAGCGAAAAACTCCCCAGAGAGGTGTGTGGGGAGACCCTTCTCTCCAGGGGAAGATGGTGAGATGGTGTCTCCTTGCTCGACTCAGTGATCCACATAACCCTGATGAGCCTCGACTGGGAAAGCGTCTTTTAGGAAGATGATGGCCTCACTGGTTCTCTGAGGTGGCCGAGAGAACTGGTAGGAAAAGCCATACCGCTCCCCCAGGCTGACTCTGGGAAGGTTACAGCCCCTCTCGGTGTGTCTCAATATTTTAGATTCTTCACCTAAAATACTCCTCTTACTGAATCACCAGCTGAATGTGGTGCTGAATAACCCATCAGCCTCCTGATAACTGATTGGGAGGCAGAAAAAAAGTCGATTTTCTGTATTCCTGATCACTGCCTTTCTGTTGTCTCCCCGTGTCTCTCCCTCAGCTCAGTCCTGTGTCACTTTTGAGACCCTGAGAACTTGGACTGGATAGGACAGTCCCCAAACATTGACTTTTCTGGTGTATTGGAATGAGCCTTTCAGTTTACACATACTAGCAGTTTCCTCGTCAGTCTTTGCTGGTGGTTTGGTGGAGTTGTTCAGAGTTATACACTTTTTGGGGGGTTTGATTCTCTTGTATTAGTCTGACTTGGGGACCCCACTAGTGTCCCCTGGTAAATATTGTTCTTTTGTTTTGTGTCTTCTTTTCCTGTAGGGCTTTCACTGTTGAGATTCCTCAGTGCTGAGCTAACAAGAGGATACTTCCTGGAACATAATGAGGCCAAATATGCAGAAAGAAGAGAGAGAGTGTACACCTGCATGCGAATACCAAGAGAACTGGAGAAGGTACTGTTTGTTTTTATTGCCATCGTGTTGAATGCTGTCATATTCTGTTACTTGAAAGTAGTGAACAGTGTCAGTTGAGCTGTTAAAAATATGAGAAATAGGGGCTGGAGCAATAGCACAGCGGGGAGGGCATTTGCCTTGCACGCGGCTCGACCCGGGCTCGATCCCCAGCATCCCATATGGTCCCCCGAGCACCGCCAGGAGTGATTCCTGAGTGCAAAGCCAGGAGTAACCACTGAACATCACCGGATGTGACCCAAAAAGCAATATATATCTCAAAATACTGTAATGATAACTAAAAAAAACAGACGGAGTAACATTCCCTTACAGGGAGAGACTATAAAATAATGTATTTTTTTTCCTTATGTCAGCTCTAGTGATTCTTAATTGTGCTGCTTATTTAGCCTACTGTAGTTTTTTTTGTGTCCCACCCAAGTAAATACTGTTGTATTTATTTAAACATTTTTTCTCAGGAATACTTCACTTTTGTACTCTCAGTTCCCTTCAGTTATGTTTTAGTATTTAGCACAACACATTATTTAATTTCAGCCTTTTGGAAAGTTTAAGTTTCTCAGAAACCCTCATGTAGGAAACGCTCAATGAGATTTTTCAAAGAAGAGGCTAGTGTGTTTCACCTTCAGAAGACATCCCACAGTGTAAGCGTGAGCACAGTGAGCCGAGTCATCCCTGAGTTCTCTCCGTCTAACGAGCCCAGATCAAGCTGTGCTTGTGGCTTGTTCCTGGCTCTGCCCGGGGCTCACCTCTAGCAGGGCTCAGGGGACTGTAATAGGTGTCGGGGGTGAAGTTGAGTCTGCTACAGACAAGCCGGCGCCCTCCCTCTGCCCTCTCGCTCCAGGCCTTCCTGTCATGTTTTTATAGTGATCTAAAATTTGCAACATTCCCATCACTTTTACTTTTGTTTGTGTCTGGCCCACACCTGGTGTGCTCTGGGCTTCCTCCTGACTTTCTAGTCAGGATCACTCTTGGTGGGCCCAGGGCAGAGGCGCTGCAGTTCCTGGGACACGTGGACCACCCTGCAGAGCCGGGCACCTCCAGGGCTTTTCTGCGCCCTAATGGCCCCCGACTCCTCCCTCCACCCCCACTTTTGGGTGGTGCTGGGGTTCTCCACACAACCTCATCCTGGGCAAGCCACCAAGCTGCATCCCGGCCCGCTGGGACTTCCTTCAAGCACTCTCGCATGGGTTTGAGAATCAACTTCTTTTCTTCCATTGATAACTACCGTGTCATACCCAGTACAGTGCGGGAGACTCCCCATCTCCAGGCAGTAGTGGGACACCAGCTGAGTGTCCCACCGTCTAGTCAGTTCTCACTCTGACCCAGAAATAGCATCAGGGCTTTACATTGTCTACCCAGAAAGAGCGTCCAGTTCTTCTCTGTAACCCAGAAATAGCCTCGCCTCCAGCCAGCTGACAACTCACTCCAACCTACAAGATTCCCCCTTGCCATGTTCAGATGCCCCTTTTAGGTGGGGGTCGTCACCATGCCTATAGTTTAGCCATCCCATGAGCCTGTCCTTGCCGGAGCCACCCACTGACCTCAGGAGCAGATGCTTTCTCCCTGCAAGTTTGCTCCCAGGCCTAGTCAGGTAGCAGACTTGCACAGGCCAGTGGCAAGTCGCTGCCTCCCGGCCCCTGCAGCCCCTGCCCTCTCCCCCAGGGGTGCTACCAGCCCTCGGGCTCATGTTTTGGGGAGGTTTTCTTCCATGGAATGGTTTGATGAACGCTTTGACCATTGCCTACTGATCTGATTCAAGCCCCTTTGCAGGTTCCACTCTCTGTGGGTCTGTCCCCTGGATTCCAGTCCCCATCTCTTGTTGAGGTCCAAAAGTCACCTGTTTGTATAGGAAACCCAAGACACCGTTGTCTTCGGTTTTGAAATCCCAAGGCTGTTTTAGGAGCAGTGCCAGGGAGCAGAATTCAGAGCAGATCTTTGTGTTTCTGAGTGCCTTGACAGAAAGCACCAAGCTGGCATTGTGTGGACGCTATTCTCAGGACAGGCTACCAACAGCCCTCCACGCTCTGCTCCCTGTTTCCTTCTAGGGAGAATACAGTGGGATTTGCCCGCACCCCACGGCCAAAAGCGGGCGCACCCCGGGCGTTTTGTCAGCTGGGAGGTGTCTTTCAGGAGCCTCTCTGGGCAGAAACCAGCCAAAGCCACATAATTCCATCCTGTCCTCTGTGGAGCGTTCAGAGTGCACTTCCTTCTCATGACCGTGACACTGACACAATGAGCTCTCTCACAGAAACGTAAACGTTTGTCATGAGCATGCCATTGTTTTCTTGGCAGGAGACCCACGGGCCTAGATGAAAAGTTTTCTGACAGGTCCGTGTGTCCGTTGATGGGTTGGTGACCCTAAGATGCATATTTTTAAATATTCTTATTGATCAAGAGTAGAAGTTTGCATGTATTGACGGTGTTAGGGGTTAGGATTGTTCTGTGAAACTCGTTTCATTTGTCTGTTAACATGTAAGGCAGAAAGATTGAATTACCATTGCTCATAACACAGTTACAATTTTTATGGGAAGGACCATGCCCAGTGGTGCTCAGGCCTCACTCCTGGCTCTGTTCAGGAGCAGACCAGGGTGCTCAGGGACCATATGTGTGCCAGGGCTAGAGCTTGGGTTGACCGTGTGCATGGGTTCCGCATGGTACCATGTCTCTGACCCTACGATTCTTTCCTAAACCTGTTTCCAGGGAGAAGGGATTTAGGCTTATAGGCCTATTTCAGATGTACTTACTTAGACTGTCCCTTGGAAGCCTTTTTGTGTAAAGTACGCACAAGGATGTCAGATTTCTCTGTTGCTAGAGCTGTTTCTGAGACTAAGGTACATCTTTGTAAAGAAATGAAGGGTGAGATTTCAAATTTAATTTCAGACCTAAATATCCCGTAGGACATTGTGAACGCAATCTTGTGTTACAGAGACCTGACAGTGGGCTGGGGGCATGACACCTGAGTAGTGCTCCGGGCCTCAAGGGCTCACCCGGGGCCCAGGAGGGGGCCGTGTGCGTTGAGCTCCGGTCCCAGGTCTGGGAAGGGGGTCATGTGCGCTGAGCTCAGGCCCTGGGTCCGGGGAGGGGGCCTTGTGTGCTGAGCTGAGGCTGGCTTTCTGCGTGCTGGCTGGGCGTCCGTTCTAGTCCTGTGCGCTCTCCCCAGCCCCAGGCCGGCTTGTCGTGTGAGTCACGCTTCAACTCAGCTTTCTATTAGAGCTGAGTTGGCTATTAGATTAGTCTGAGTTCGTTTTCGTTGTTCGTGTGTGTGTGTATCTTTATAGTGTCTATTTCAGTGTATAATACATTGCTCTTCTTTCTTGGTTTTGGGGAATGCTGTGATATTTCCACCTAACCTTTACAGGAAGAGGAACTTGATAATTAAAGAGCACGTTGCTTGGAGAGCAGTGAATCCCTTACAACATGAAACGAACGTTTGTACTTTAAAATTAAGAGAAAGGTCAACTCAGTATTGCTCACTGAACCTGTTTACTAATGCATAGTGTTGTCAGCTGATAAACACATTGCACCTGCCATCCAGGAAACAGGAATTGCCTATACACTGCATTTCACCTTTGGACCTGTTATTTGAATGTATGGATGTAAAAATTTGGAATGCTTTATTAACTCTAAGGGATATTTCTCTTCTACCCAAAAATCTCTTTCTCTTTCTTCAGCACCCACCCAGTCCCCCAACTCCTGTGCCCACACCTCTCGTGGAGCCTTGTCATGCACCTGCTTGTACTGTGGATGTGGTTCCCCGGGTGCAGAGGGGTTAAGGGCAGACATCTGAAGCCAGCCTGCCTCGACTTGAATCTTGCTCCACAGCGTATTAGCTATGAGGCGTTGAGCTGGTCATTCTGGGCCTGTGCCTCAGTTTACTCATCCATAGTTAGTGGTGTGGTCAGCCTTCTGTAAGTATTTCTAAATCTTTTACACCCTTTACTCAGCAAGCTGGTTGGAGCATGGTCTGCCCTGGAACAACAAGCAGGACTTTTGGGGCTTGCTTGGTTGGTTTGTTTCTGCAGCTCGACCAGCGGTGCTCAGGGATCACTCCTGGTGGTACTCAGACCATTCGGGATACCAAGGATTGGGCCTAGGTTAAACTTGAACAAGGCATGCACTCTCCCCGCTGTCCCCTTTCGGGTTTCTTGTCCCTGGTTTGCATTTCCACGGCCTCTGCAGCTGGAGCAGCCAGCATTTAGGGTGTGACGGGGCAGCCCTGGCTCTTTGTCCTCTTTGACTCTCTGGTTGGTTTGGGGGTGGAGGGGGCGGGGGGAGGAACAGGGGCAGTCACACCCAGCAGTGCTACTCCTAGCTCTGCAGTCAGGGATCCCTCCTGCTGGGGGCCGGGGGACTATCCGGGTTGCAGGGGATGGAACCCAGGTTGGCTGTCACTGTCTATCCCTCCAGCCCCCAGGAATGCCTTGCTGCTTTGACTCCTCCTGTGTCCTTGCTGCTCCTTTACTTCCTTGTTCGGGAAGGCTTCTGGAAGGCAGTGTCCTGCCTGCCCTGTCAGGTGCAGAGCTGGGGAACCCCTGTAGGGGGCGGGGGCTCTGCTTAGCCTGCGGGGCTGCTGGCTGTGCAGAAAGAGCTGGGGAAGGTGTGTTCTCCCTCTGTGCTTTCAGTGTGTGGTCAGAGAGTAGATCTCCTGCCTCCTGCCGCCTCTCCCACAAGGCCCTCGGGCACACGGGCACGTGGCAGGGGCTGATCCTTGGGCTGATAAGGAGGGGAAGGAGAGACCCCTTTCCTAGAGAGGGCGCACCTGCAGAGTGCTTGCTCTCTGCTCTGCACCAGGGACATCTCACCTTTGGCATCCATTTCTGTTTGAGTCATCAGGCAGGTAGCATTGGCACAGAAGAATTAGGTGCCAGGCAAGGGGCTCCAGCACTTCAGAGAAATTGGCATTAAATTCCTCTGCTCGCCTGCGTCTGTTCAAGCTCCCTTCCTCCCTCTGCCCGTGGGGCATCTCATCCAGACACCTCTCACCCTTGTGTGGGACCCATGCACCTGATACTGCAGCTTCTCATGTGACCCTTATCACTTCCTCGTTAGTCCTATATAAATCCAGAACTGCTGAAAATGGTCAAGAAATACACACTGTTATATTTTCTAAAGTTCCCTAATATCTTTAGCACTGTCCTGAGTATATTTACATCTTAACTTAGCTGCAGGTGAGTCACTCAAAATTAGTGATTTTCTCAGTCTGTATTCCAGATACTTTTATAATGTGGAGGCAAAGATAAACATAAAACCAACTTTGAGCCTGGTAGAGAATACAAAGTATATATGATTTTAAGAGAAGACAGAGTGGTAGGCTGTTGAAGAGTGCACTTCATCTTAGCAGACTGCTCTTGGGGGAGTGGAGGCACTGCTGGGAGCTCAGGAGATAGTGGGGTTAAGGCACACGCCTGCCTGGCATGTGGCCACCCCGTGTGACCCTCAGCACAGCCTGTCTGCCTGCTAGCTTCAGATAATTTCTCTGCTCCCTGTAGCCCCCTTGCTCTCTTTGTGTGTAGAGGGATGAACTTTGGGATCCAGATGAAGAAAAATGATTTTGGGAACTACACTCAGAGGCAGTCATTTACAGGCTTCCTGCTCGGCCAGACTCTCGGGCCGTTGTTCTTCCCACAGTGGATGCCTGCTTGTCACTTTGTTGAGAACTCCTGGAACCGAGAAGAGCGTCACAGGCCCTGTTCACTCACGCCAAGGCTTGCTGCCCCTTCGCCCGGGCCCTGTGCCCACTGCCCTGTGCGTGCACTGCTCCATTCGAAACTTCTCCCTTGCCCAGGAGAGTCTCCAGGAGCAGGCATCCTTCAGGGCGGCTCGCCCCTCCACCCTGCCCTCCCTGTCACCTGGTCTCACAGAGCTCACCTCCCGCTCTCAGCAGGTGCCCTTATGCCCCTCGGGGTAGAATTGAGCACGGTCTGATCCCTGCTCTCAGGGTAGACCCGGGGCTCTGGAGAGGGAGCCTCAGAGTGGTTCAGATGCAGTCGGGGTGCTGCTGGGTGAGCTGGGAGGCACAGGGCAGGATCCCTTCGTGAGTGTGTGACTTGGGGCACCTCCGAGTCATTGTACTGCTTTAATTTTAGCCATAACATTTCTGAAAGTTTTGAAACGTTTTGCTATCTTAAGATGAAAGCAAGAGGTAGATATTCAACCCAATGGGTAGCAGATTTTTCTTGCGTTTGTTATTTAACGAGAGAGATTGCCACAGATGGAACCACATATATGAGCCACCTCCTGGACCCAGGAAATAGATTTCAGAAAAGGGAAGAAACCTTGTTTGGGGCCATAGAGTCCTGACTAAGGTGTGTGCTTTACCTGCATTCCACATTTCTGGTAAAGCCCTGGAGCCCCCCTTAGCTCCCCAGTTCCCCAAATTGGCGCCATTTGGGAGACAGCCCCCTTCTCCCAAATAAGCCTTATTACATTGTCATCAAAGAAAGGCAGAGCTTTTGGTTTGTTCAGAACCTAATTATTTTTCAGGAGAATGTGAAAGCCGGTTGTGGACATTTTCAGAAGCTAATGATGGCTTGGCACACCACGTGGAGGATCATGCCTCCTTGGGCTTTCTTAACTTGGGGATCAGGTATGGAAAGTTTTGGGTAAATCTAGTTTCCTGTGGCTCGCATGGTGACAGCTGTCAGCAGTGGAACTGCTGTTTATGTGTTGAGGCTGAGTGTCCCCAGACTGGACAGGACCCTCCTAATGCTCAGGAGCTGGGCCACCCTTTGGGTGTCTGGGGGACCCTGTGATGGGGCAGTAATCCTAAACTGTTCTGCTGTGATTACTGCCCTGTCATAGCATCCCCTGGAGCCAAGAGGGTGGCCGGGGCCTGTGCAAGGCCCTGGCTGTTGTCAGGCTCTGTTGCTCAGAGCCTGAGAAGACCCTGAACCCTGGTGTCCTTCCCCAGACCTGTAAGACGTACCTGGAAATGTTTCATTTCATCAAAAAGTAAGAGCTGCCTTATTGATGGAGATGATGATGACTTTTTTAAAAAAATTACAAGTTCTCGGGAATTTTGATCAATCTCTGAGAATGAATTTTAAGCAGAAAGCTTGCGGTTTGCCACTGGGTGGTTTTCAAGCCTGTATGTGCACATGAAAACCTTCCCCATGGTTCTGGGAAGATGCCCTGAGGACCTGCCCCTCCTGCTCACAGTTCAGGCTGTGTGCCTGGAGCCTCCTGCCCCAGCAGCAGGTTCAGTCTGAGTTCCCCATCCCCACCCCCACCCACTATTAGTGGTGAAATTTAGTGAGACCAGCTTTGCATCTTAGAAGGCAAATAGAAAATACCAATTTCTGTTCCATGGAGTAAATGACTTTAACGACGCACGTTTCTTCTGGGTTTGGGGAGTGTGCGAATGAATGTTCGTGTTGTGAATTGCCACTGAAAGTATATTTCTTTTCTTTCTTTTTTTGACTTTTTGGGTCATACCCGGCAACGCACAGGGTTACTCCTGGCTCTGCACTCAGGAATTACTCCTGGCGGTGCCCAGAGGACCATATGGGATGCTGGGAATTGAACCCAGGTCAGCCGCATGCAAGGCAAATGCCCCACCTGCTGTGCTATCGCTCCAGTCCCTGAAAGTGTATTTCTGATACGACTGTGGTCAGCTTTGGGTCATGAAACTCCTTTGCAAGACTTGGACTTTCTTCAGACAGTGACCATGTTTTATTCAGCTATCAATCACAGTCTCTGCGGCAGTAAAGATGTTCAATAAATATTTCATTGAACAAGAGAAAGTGAGTCAAGCCGTGGGATGCGTTAGGCCTGGGAAGCCTGTGATTTGCTCACAGAGCGGAAGCGGGAGAGCCCAGCCCTTGTGGCTGAGTCCTGGGGAACACTTCCACTCTCTCAGCTCTTAGTTGGTTGTTTGGTTGGCTTTTTCAGACAGAAACAGTCGCCCGGCGTTTGTTGTCACCTGGCAATAACAGTGATCAAACACTATGAACAAACACCTCAGAGGCACTCCTATAGAAACACCCAGGAGACAGACAGCAGTGCCTTACCCGCGGCCTTGTGCCTCGCTACCACCCGGAGACGCCCCGGGCCAGAGTGACAGTATTAGTCTTCTCTGGCCCCAGCCGGCCCAGTCGGCTCCTTGACATTGTTTCTGAGTGGTCTCTCCGGCCCCGTGTCACCGAGGCCCACACACCCACCCAGACCCATGTTGCAGCCCTCTCCCTGTGTCTCCCCGCACTCAGCCATGCTTGGAGCCGGGAGCGGAATGTGAGGTTGCTGGGCGCACCCTGGCCTTGTGCACTAACGGGCCCTGCCATTTCAGGCCTGTGGGGAGTTCACAGGGATGGCACAGACCCGCTTGCCAGCATGGAGGCCGCTTCCCGAGTCCTGAGCTCCGTTCTGCTCCAGCCCTGTCGTCCACGTTCTGGTTTCCTCCTGTTTTGGTTACTTGTGAATCGACAAACATTGGAAGTGAGGTCTGTCCTGGGGCCTGGTTTTGCTCAGGCTCCCTGAGAACTGGGGCCTGTGCTCCCCACCACAGGACCTGGCAGCGGACCGAGGTCCTGAGGACTCCCGCTGCGGGGCAGCCCAGCCTCTTCAGGAGAGCTTTCCAGGATGGCAGCTGGGTTAGACCAGGCAGCAGTTTCCTGAAAGGGGGATGAAGGCACTCCCGAGCGAGCGTGTGACTGTAGAGCAGAGGGACCGAGCTCTTCCCCGTGGCCCTGCCTCCCCTGGGCTGCCCCCTAGGCCCACGGGAATGGGGCCATCCTTCCCGCCCAGCTCATTGCCCTGCCTGGCTGCGTGCAGATCTGGTGGCCCCATCCCGCTCCCTTGCCACCGTGCCACCAATGGGAGAGTTAGGGCGGTCTCTGTCGTGAGGAGAGGCCCCCACTTCCTCTGCGATTGGCTGTCCAGGATGCTAAACTAGAAGTGCTCTGCATCTGGGGGTGAGGTCTGCGCCCTCCCAGCCATGCCTCTGGCCAGGGCTGACTTTCCCCCAGGAGATGGTGATGTGGCCGCCTCTCGTGGGCGCCCTGTTTTCTGCCCCCGTTGTCCCAGCGCCATGGCTGTGTCTCCACAGGGGTGGTGATCCCGGTGCAGAGCTGGGGTCTCTGAGCTAACCTGGGAGTGGCACGGAGGGCAGCAGCCCCCTGCTGCATCCTGCCCGGCACCTCTGGGGTGAGCGTCCTCAAGGAGCGTGTGGTCCGAGGGAGAGAGCCTCTCTCCCCTTGGGCAGCCTTGTGTCCACTGTACACGCTCGGGGGCTTGCTGGCAGCATCCTATTTGCCGGTAACTGGGAAATGGGGCCCAGTGACAGGTGGCCTGTCGTCGGCGTTTCTCCGGCATTCCTCCCTGTCCGTAACAGAGGAACTGCAGAAGTGCCTGCCGACACAGACAGATAGATAGATAGATAGATAGGTGAGCGGGCCAGGGATGTGCTGTGCTCCCATCTGGGTATGGAGCCTGGCCTGTGAGGCTTCTGGCTGTGCGCACAGAGAGATGGGTCTACTTGAAATGGTTTTGCAAAAACAGTCCATCGTTGCCCTTCTCAGAAGTGGGCCCCTTTCGCTCTGAGTACAGCCCAGGTGCAGAGCTGGAGGCGCCTGGGGCAAGTACCATCAGGGGTGGTGGCCGTCCTTACTTAATCTGTGAGTTCTCAATGGTCACCTTGTCTCTCATCTTCTGTCTGCTCTCTGCTGTATCTGTCCACATTTAAGCGCATCAATGCCCTCTTAAATCGGATGAGCACCCCCCACAGCCCCATGACGTGTCAGAGACTTACATTCTGGGGGCCTCAGGGTTGGGACCGAGGGAGAGGAGGATGCAGTCTTGCCCCGACTGCGTGGCCCAACTGGGGGCCCTTTTCCCTGAAGCACACACAAGCACTGTGACTGGATCCCCACAACCGGAAGGCTCCTCCTCTTCTCCCAGTGTGGCTCTAGATTATTGGGTAGAAGTGTATCATTTTACACACAGGAAAATGCCACATGGACATGCAGTGAAAGGGGAGACCTACAGATGGCAGCTCTGCCTCCTGTTTGCTAAGAATCATGCCCCCTTGTCTTGTATCATAGAACTTCCATATACTAATTAGATGGCAAGGACAGGTGAAATGGTATTGAAATGAGTCATTGCCTCTTTTTAGCACAAGGAAACTGTATTTAAAGTCAGAATATACTGCAGTATTTCCCACCCATGAATCAGCTGATAGAAAATTAACAGCACAGTTTGAAGAGTAAAGTCAGCAAAAGTCAGTAAAGTCAGTTAAACAGTGACTCGAAAGTTTTTCTATAATGCCTGAAAGTCGGAGGAAATATCCCGATCCATATCAGCTGTTTTGAACCTCTGGTTTTTGAGAGAAACTTCGAGAGAGGATAAGCCGGCCACTGGAAAAAGACCTTCAGACTGGCACCTTTTTTTTTTTTTAAGTGGGTGGTTTGTTTTTAATCAGTGTAGACTCAGACCTTCTCACGTAGGTTTCATAGCTATCCTACAGCCCATAGCTAAGTTATGAGAAATGGATTTCGCACGAAGTTTAGAAATTCCTTGGTTATGTGAGTTTTTGGGTCTGTGCTTATTTAAAGACTGTTTGTTTACGTTGTACCCTCCAGCTCATGATCTTCGGGTTCTTTCTGTGCCTGGACGCGTTCCTGTACGTGCTCACCTTGCTTCCTCTGAGAGTCTTCCTGGCACTGTTTCGCCTCTTCACTCTCCCCTGCTACGGCTTAAGGTAAGTTCAAGGTAGACCATGAACCCTTCACCATCATTCCCAACTGAGTGATCAGGTAGGTTTGGCAGAATAGGGCTGATTCATTCATGCTTTCCGTTAGCCTTTGACCCTCAGTGCATTAACTCAAATGGTTTATCCTTCCAGCACTATTGCACAGGCTTCCTTGAAAGCAGGAACCTCGGGAACATATCATTAGCTGAAGGGGCCGAAAGCAGTCATCATCTATCATGTATTTGCACGGAGGAGTGTTTAGCATTCCAACCCCTCAGATCACCTGCCACATCATAGCAAACACACCGTGAGATCCGAAGTAACTCGGTAGTGCAGCCGGGGATGGCACACGTAGTCAGTGTCAGGCAGTTCTCGGGGAAGGTCGCACGTGCTGTTGTTTCTAGAGTGGCTCTTGCTGCCGGAGGCTAACCACAGTGTTTGCTTTAGTTGTGGAAGCTAAAAATCTTCCCTGAATTTCCTTTTTCAGTTAGTGGAAGTAGGGACTGTGTCAGTCTTCTGAAAAAGAAAAGTGTCACGACACTGGAGCTGAGCAGGGCAGAGCTGTCTGCTTCGTTTGTGGGACCTTGGTGCTTTCTTTCCCCGCGTGGCTGGGAGCCGCTTTGGCCCATGACCCAGGGCCCCCTTCCTCTGACTGTGCCGGCTCATTCTGGCCCTCGACTTTCTCCCAGCCCCTTTGCCGCCGCCGCCGCCTGGCGTCATCTGGATGTGAGAGCTGGGAGTGGGCTTAGGCTGGGAGAGGGGGCAGTGCTGTCAGAGTCTCCTGAGGAGCCCGGGCTTTGTCAGCCCTCCGGTCCGAGGAGTATGTTGGTGTCCCTGGGGCCTTGGTTTCGGTGAGATCCCTCTGATTCGTGGACTGGGGCAGAGCGTGAAGAGGCTTGCTCCTGGGGAAAGGATCCGAGCGCCCGCCCACCCCACCGCATCTCCGCAGGGAGCTGCCTGCCCGATTCCCCGCTAGCGCACAGGGAGGTTCTCCAGAGTCCTGCATCTTGGCAGTGAGGGTTGGGAGACGTAGGAGGAGTTCACACGGCAGAGCCGCATTCCCTGCCCAGTGAGGATCAGAGAAGAGACAGAACCAAGGGAGCAAAAGCCTGGGGTCAGGGGCTCACAGCCTCAGCGACTTCCCTGCTTCGGCCAGTAGCCATCACAAGGCGAACGTCCTGATTCTTTGGTCAGATGCCAGCTCTCTCTAATCTCTCTGGGTTGGGCTTTGGCACATCCGGGCCTTCATGTGTTGGAGGAACATCAGTGTAATGGGCTTTCTCTGGGGGAGAGTCTTCTGGGCGAGGGAGCCAAGAGAGTGTTTTTTCACAGGACCCCCGGGCAGCATTTCGCCTTCCTGTACCAGCATTCTGGGTTAAAAGGTCCCTCAAACTCCCTGTCTCCTCTCTGGCTCCTTTATCTCTGTCTCTGCTGCCAGTCGTGTAGATTCTTTAGGATGGGTTTTTTGGGTTTCTTCTGCATATAAAGGCTACCCTTTTCCCACATTATTTTAAAACACAGTCTGTATTTATGTAATATTTTAAAACAGAATTTCAAGTCTTTTCTATTTTTAACTTTTTTGCGGTGGCGGCGACAGCGTGTGCACCCTGAGCTTATGTGTTTGCTGTTTCTGTGACTAGATAATCCACAAAATTATACTTTATGTGAACCCTGATGAATATATGATGGAGTTTTAGAGAAAGCACACCAAAAATCACTGTCATGGAACTGAAGCGATTTCAAAAATTCAAGAGTCTAGGCCAGATTTTACAGAGTAGGAGAATACTATCTGCATGTTTGTGCCATAAGTGTGCTAAATCGAGTAATTCGTGCTCACAGGAATATGGGTTACAGTATTCACTTTTCCTCTGAGCTGTTTAGAAAACAGTATCTTTTGAGTATTAAAAAGAAAAAACACCAAACTTAAACTATTTGAAGCTTGAAGAGAACAGTGTGATAACGTGGTGTTAGCATAGCAAATACATTTCACTTTGAAAGAATTGTTCATCGGAAGCGGCCAAATTCTGCCCTCTTATAGTCTTTCTTGCAGTGATCTTGTTAGAGACGGTTTTGTTTTTGTCTTGCCTAAAATGTACCGTGCTTCATCTTTGTCAGCAAGCAAAGGGTGCTCTTGCCTTCCATCCTGTTTTATTTTTTTCCAAAGGGAGGAGAAATGAAAGACAGCAGCACACAGGTTGACTCTGTCCTTTTGTGTGTACTCCTGGCCTCCTTTTTCGTGTGGAGTTGTCGAGCGAGTCTGGGCGTCCACGCGTGGAGCTGCTCTGTCCCTCTGGTGGGGAGTCGCTGCCTCAAGTCCTCTCAGTGTGTTCTCTGAACCTCTTTCCAGGGCTGACACCTGCAGTGGTGCCTGGTTGGGTTTGGGGTATTTTGGCAGTGCTGGCGACTGAGTACATAAAGGTTCTTGGACTTTGGATCCGGCAGGGCCCGGGTGAACCAGGCCCCTGGGGAACCAGCTCCCTCTCCCCCTGCCGCCGGGAGCCCTTCTGATGGGCATGCGTTCAGCTGGGACTGGGTTTCTGCTTTTGTTTCTTATAATGAGGACACGCTTAGCTTGATTATATGTGGCCTATCCTTGTTTTTTAGAAGAAAAGTTTTTGTTGTTGTTGTTCGTTGTTTTTTTTTTTCTTTTTTTTTTAAGCAAAATTCTGTACCATGCTCAGGAGATGTTAAACATCATTTACCCCACCCTCCAAACTTATGAAATATAGAATAGGTCTATTTTTGTTTGTGTGTTTAGTGATTTTCTGTCTGTCTCTATCTGCCTGTCTTTCTTTTTTGTAGGTTTCTTGGCGTTTTGTGAATCTTCTTTCCTTCAGTTTGCGTAGGTCTCGGTCACATTTGAATCGAGGGAGACTTTGGAGAAGGTTGGTGCCTGGTGCCTCAACAGTCATTTTTGAAAACTCCTTGGGCAGTCAGCTCAATGTGGAGCGCTGCTCTCGGGCCGGGAGCAGATGCAGTACGTGAAGCCGTTTCTGACCCCACCTGTGCTTTTGGCATCACTCTCCCGCGAGGTTTAATTGGTAGATTTTATTTTTGAGAGGCGTGTGATGTCTTTTATTTATTTTATTTCATTTTTTTAGCATTCACCCATGAAAACTTTAGGCCCCTGCGCAGTGATGAATTCCAGATTTCCGAAAGTCGCTCGGTTTCCCAGGTTTGCCATATAACCCGCTGCGCAGACGTGCACGCCTGCTTCTCTTTCTTGCCGCCAGCCTTGCTCTGCCCACAGACCCAGCTGCTCCTGGGCAGCCAGGGACGCTTGGGAACGCTCCCGGGAAATGTCTGTCCTTCCCTCCCGCCACACCCACCCCTGCGTGTCAGTGGAGACTCTCGGGTTTTGTGGTCCCTGATTTCTCACCTCGGCGCTCGAGTAGCATGGCCACATGATAGCGCTCTCTCTCTCTCTCTCTCTCTCTCTCTCTCTCTCTCTTCCCCCCTCCCCCTCTCTCGCTCTCTCCCTCCCCTCTCCTCCCTCTCTCTCCCTTTCTCCCTCTCCCTCTGTCTCTCATCAGACTGCAGGGCGGAGCACTTCCACTTCCTGGATAGAATGGAGTGTGGTGTTACAAGCACTCCTCGTGGTTTGGAAACCCTGATTTTTCCTTCTGTTTTCTGACCCAGCAGACACCAGTACAGACACATTCTGATTTTTGTGAGAAAGAAAACCAGCATCGGCAGGCCGAACTACCCAGGGACAGGCTGTGCCTCAGGAAGCATGATTCCCTGCGCTTGGTCTTCTGGCTTGAGCTCCGCTAGTGCAGGGTTTGGTGATGTCCCCCATCATGGGAGGGTCAGCGAGGTGCTCTTCTTTGAAGGCACGCGGGGGTCTGAGCGTGTCATCAAGCCCCTCACTCATCACTCCCAGAGCTGAGCACAGCTTTAGGAGACCTGGGGGTTTTCTGTGCTAGTGTTGGAAATCGTTCTGAAGTCCAAGGCAAGGCTTTAAATCAGTCAAGCCTTCCGTAGCTTTTTCTTTTTTTTAAACTGTCAGGAAAGCAAGATTTAAAATCATTTTCCTACTTAAGGAAAACCTCTGTCCATACTTTATTTGAATTCACTAAAACGGTGAAGGGGTTTCTCTTCAAAGGTCGGAGCCGGATCTAGTGTTGGGTTTGTTTCAGTTGTGCTTGTTTCTTCGTTCTCTAATGGACCAGACGTTCCTAGCCATGGTGGGAGTCGGAGAGAGGCCAACTGACCAGCCTGTGTGTCCTGCCATGAACTGTCCCCTGCTGCACCCCTCAGCCCCCTGAGTCCATGCAGGCCACCCAGGCGGGCAGTGGCCTTTCTCTTGCCCACTGCACTGCCTCTTCTTCCTTCTCTCCTGCTGCTGCCGGTGTGTGACTTGAGCTGAGGTCAGTGTGTTCTCCATCCCGGGAGGAGAAAAAGCCGCTCGCCTCCCGTCTCTGCCCTATCCTCTGTCCGTCAGCCTCAGGACCCCCGGAGCTGCTGGGGCCCCTGATCCAGGTCGGGCATTCCAGTGGGCCAGTGATGAAATTGAGGAATCGAGACCTTTTGCTTTCTCTCAGAAGGAGTTCGTGGAACAGCTGTGCGGTGCGGGGGCTGGCGAGCAGCGTGGGTAAGGCAAACCTGGCTGCAAATGACCTGTGTTCAGTCCTGGGTAACGCTTACAGTTCCCCGAGCAGAGCCGGCTGTAGCTCCCCAGCCCACCCCCCAAAACAAGCCTGTACCTTTACAAATAACGTTTTGTTTAATACTGGTGAGAGCTCACAACCAAGACTGTAACTTAGACGAGCCGCTTTCTCTTTTCTGTTTTGAGTTTTCGGGGGAGGGGTGGCGGTGGGAGGGTCGTGCCCGGCTATTCTCAGGGCTCACTCCTGGCAGGCCTGGGGCTATGCATGGGGTGCCAGGGGTTGAACCCAGGTTGCGCACGCTCCAGCCTAGATGAGGGGGTGTCCCATTTCCCCTCCCAGCTTGCTCTACTCATTTATGTATTCATCTGGGATTTTGAGCGTTTGCAGAATGAATTGCCAATCTTAAGAGGCACTTATCAGGAAGAATGTCAGCCTGAGAGGCTAGTTCAAAGTTGATTGGCAGGATTGTGGATAATCTGCTTATGGAATTGGAAATGCTTATCAGATAGGCATCTAAAAATACCCTAGCCCATAAGGAAACAAATCCTGGGACCAGTTCAACTTGTTCTGTCCAGGGAAGCTTAATATTTTAAGGTTCAGTCTTTTCTCACTCAGAAAGCAGTGGCATGTACAGATGTCTTTTAAGGTTCTAACTTAAAGCAGATTTGATTTCAACTTTTCTTTCTCACTGAAAAGGATGATTATATAAAAGTATGACCCATTTCTTACAAGTTGTGCTTGTTTTATTCTTTGAGTACTACTACTTAAATTTAAATTTTAAAGCCATAGTATCTATGGAGCAAGAGCAACCATGTCTGTTAGCAACTGGAAAGTTTTCCCCAGAGCAGGGGCTGTAGAGAGAGCAGTCCAGGATCCAGTAGCAGGTAGTCCTGTGGTTGTGTTTTCAGAAATAAAGAACAACAATGATAAATATGTTTTGTAGCACAGTCATCTGTCTAATTAAAAAGACGGCACAGTGATGAAGTGTGCGGTGCCTGGGGAGTGATAGAAGAGCGAGTGTGCTACCTGCATGTGCCCTGCTCGTTCAGTCCCTGCCACCAGCCACGGCCCCGGTGGCCCTGAGCATCACGGGGCCTGGCAGCAGCGTGTCCTCGAAGCCTGGCATTCCGCCATTCAGTGGGTTGACGGCATTACAGAAAGCCGGCCTGAGGGGCCTCAGAGCTCTGCTTGGGAGCCCCTCAGCCCCCGCCCCCCCGAAAGAGACAGATTGTGAGGACATGGCCTCTGGGGCTGGACCGCCCAGCTCGGGAGCCCTGCCCCCGCTGTCGCCACCCTCGCCTGTCCCTGGCTGTCCGCTGGCATCCAGTGGGAAGGGCAGTGGCACCAGGCAGAGCGCTTGCTGCCTGCCCCGTTACCCCTGCGAGTTGCTTTGCTGCGTAGGGCAGACGCTAGCAGCTCCCTGTCGCGTGAAATGCAGCTCAGTCCCACGCGAGGCAGAGACGCTGATGCAGCTCGCATTTAGTTTCCAAGAGCAGATTCTCTCTTCAGACTGTGTGGCATTGGGTTCTTGGGGAGTCTCTATTTCAGTGCTTGGTAGCATAGATTTCTCACGCTCCTTTAACTGAACATGATATTCGTTCATAGATTAACACGCTGTTCCTGTGTGGCAGATGCTTATTAGGAAACAGTTTAAGCATTTAGAAGAAGCCCTCTTCTCTTGATTTATAGCCAGTGTAGATGACTGACATTAAAATTAATTTTAATGTCAGTCATCTACATTTAATTCGGTAGATCTAATACTAAGTCTTCACCTTTGGTTTTCAAAATCACAAATTAATAAGATCCACACTACCCTATTTTTAATTTTTACCTTTTTTTTAAGTTAATAAACTGTGTCATATGGTTCTTAACTTCAGAGGCCAGGATTGTTGGTGATTAGTGATTTTCAGCGTGTGCTCAGCTCTTCCTGCACTTGGAGGAGATTGGATGGGGCATTGTGGCCAAGGCATCCGCTTGTCCCTGGCCTCGGCTGGAGACAGCCGCGCTCCGGGCAGGAGCTGTGCCTCACATGTCTCCTCTCACTGTTTGGATTAAAAATAGGCTCGGCCACGGCTTTCACAAGTGTCATATCTCACTCTCGAGTAAGATAATGGACCTGTGTTCCAGATCCCAACTCTCGGTTGTGGTCTGGAAGACAAGAGGTGGTCCTGACGGGCTTAGTGAAGGGGCAAAGGGCCGGAGTCGGCCAGGGTCAGGGGTGCTGGAGCTGCGGAAAGCGAGGCAGAGAGTGACGTGGGCCTGGGTTCAGCACTGCCCAGAGTGTCCACCTAAGAGGAGTTTCACTTGATGCAGCCTGTCTGGCTCAGTCTGACTTGGACAAGTTCTGGTCCGTCTTCCGGTTTAGGTTCATTAGGTTCGGCCCTGGGTTTGCCCGCCTTCTGCTCTCTTCCTTGAGCTGGCATACAGAATTTGCCTCTGTTCCGGACTTGCTCAGAGCCATGCCTGAGTTCAGCCCTGGACTGTGCGCTTTGTAGAGAAGAGGAGTACGTTTTGCGTCAGCCGGCCACTGAGTAACCAGCGTTCTGTTCTGGATACCGTCTGGGAGATGCGGCTTTGTAGAAGGAAGGAGCCCTCCCTCAGGGCAGACCAGACCCTCAGCGGCCCTGCTCGGAGTTACTGGGTGTCGGGATGGGGATTCCGTAGCTTGGGGGTTGCAGTGCACGTGACAGCTGTCAGCATAGGAGCCGGAGCTTTTTCTGTCCTGAGAAACCAGCTTGTAGGGACAGGAAAGCATCTTCCCAGGCTGGCATGGAAACCGAGACCCAGTGAGAGAACACTTACATTGCTTCTTCCGGGGTGTTTGGGGCAACACCCAGCAGTGATCCGGCCTTACTCCTGGCTCTGCACTCAGGGATCACTCCTGGTGGTTCTTGGGGTACCATATGGGATGCTGGGGATTGAACTCGGGTCAGCTGAGTACCAGACAAGTGCCCTACTCACTGTGCTATCGCTGTGGCCTACCTTGCTTTTCTTTTCCTAATACATTTTCACTTAGATGACTTAGTAAGAGGCTTCTGTTCACAGTTTAGATTTAGCTCAAAATAAAGATGGATTCTGCTCTTACTAATTAGGGAAAACATTTTCAGTTCATGTCGCAGAAAACTAAAGCACAGGGAAAGGTGCTTGCCTGATATGCAGCTGACCCAGGTTCAGTTCCTACACCATAGACGGTCTCCCAGACCCCACTGGAGAGAGAGGAGAGTTTCTATAATAAAGACTCTGCCCTATTTATTTTATTTTAGTATTATTTTTTAATTGAATCACCGTGACATACAGTTACTAAGCTTTCATGTTTTTCAGTCATACAATGATCGAAAACCCATCCCTCCACCAGTGTCCGCATTGTACTCCCGCTTTCCACCTTTCCCCCTGCCTCTGTGGCAGAGTTTCTCTCTCTCTCTCTCTCTCTCTCTCTCTCTCTCTCTCTCTCTCTCTCTCCCCCCCCCCCCCCTTTTGGGCATTATGGTTTGCAGTACAGATACTGAGAGGCTATCACGTTTGGTCCTTAGTCTACTTTCAGCACATATCTCCCATCCCGAATGAGAATCTGCCCTATTTAGAAAAAGTCAGGGTAGAATTCGTGGAAACCATGAATGTGTAAGATGATTTCCTAATGAGTGAATGTAACTTTGAAACGCCACATGGTAACTTCTTCACCAAGAGGTCCATCGGACACTGGCCTGACCTGTGTGGGCTCGGGGCTGTCTCGCCCTTTCCTCAGGAAGTGCCATTGGGTATGACCCCTGCAGGAGCAACTGCTTGAGATTGGTTTTCAGAATCTCTTCTACACATACACGCATGTCACTAGCACATGTGTATCACACCAGGCTTGTGGTTGTGAAAGATGAGAAGCCTGGTCGGACCCTGTTGAGTCGTGGCCATGCTGCCACCCAGTCGCTCCATTGCTGTCAGATGCTTCCCAAAGGAGTGCAGCCCGAGAGAGCCAGTGTACTGTCGAATAGACAGGACAAAGTGCAGACAGTGCTTAGATGCTTACAAGTGTGAAAGGACTAATGGGAAGGCTTAGTGGGCCTCAGAAGGTGAAGCTCTCTCAGACTCCTGGGAAGCCTTTGCTGAGCAGCACTGGACGCAGATGGCCGCCCGCTGGATCATGGCTTCAGATTGCCCACTTATAACAGCAATTCTCATTTGAAAATGTTTGTATTCAGGGCCAGAGTGATAGTATATTGGTAAGACCTTTACCAAGGCCTTTAGCATGTGGCAGACCTGATTGGATCACTGGCACCTGATTTGGTTCCCCAAGCACTACCTGGAGTGATCCCTGAATACAGAGCCAGGAGTAACCAGTAATTGGCGCCAGGTGTGACTCAGATACAAACACACAAACAAATAAATGAAATGTCTCTGTTACTGCTTTCAGGCAGAGCACGACACTCTAGTGAGTAGTCATAACTTCCCTCATTGAGTTGAAATTTTACAGATCCAGACCAGTGCCCATTGCCCGTGTACGCCAGTGTTTGTCCACTGAAGATCGCTTACTTCCAGAACACGTAAAGTAAGACTCAGACTGTCCTGACTGTTGTGTTCCAGGGATAGACGCCTGCTCCAGCCCGCCCAGGTGTGTGACATTCTGAAAGGGGTCCTTTTGGCTATCTGCTATTTCATGATGCACTACGTCGACTACTCCATGATGTATCACCTGATACGGGGGCAGTCGGTCATCAAGCTCTACATCATCTACAACATGCTCGAGGTGAGGTGGCTCCTAGGCCGCGTCGGGCACGGGGCTTCAGACCTTGGGTATTTTGCGCAGTCACCCCAGTGACTGGACTCAAGGGCGGGCCAGGACTTGGGAGCTTGGGGCTGGAGAGGCTTCCTGAGAGCTGTGCCTTTGCTGCTGGCCTGGCGTCGTCCAGGCGGTGGCTCATCGGGCTGTCCCATGGGCTGTGCCCACTGCAGCACCCTCGTGAGGATGGACGTCACAACGCTGGGGAGTCTGTCTTGCAGATCCATTAGAAACCCCTGTGCACCTTAGCCAAAGCTTTAAAGATTCTGAAGAAAACGCTAGTTGTGTTCTTATGTTTGCTGTCAGGTGTTAAATTGTCCTGAATTTTTTACATCGAACAGACAAATACGGTTTCTTCGTTGCTCGACATGCTTAACAATTGCTATGCGTTCTGTCACTTGAAAGCAGCCTATGAAAAAGATTGCATTTCTACAGAAATCAATTTAAGCAGTTATAGAAAATGATTCCACCTTATGGGTGGAATTTTAAAAAATTTTTTAAATACAAAGGGTTTTGGTTTTGGTTTTTTAAATATGCTCTTTTAAATATGAAGCTACCTTGGGTTCTGTAATTAGCTTTTGGGATGCAGGTGGCATATTCCTCTGTTGTTATCTGGGGACATAGGTCTGGGGTGCCTCTCAGCTTGGTTGCCCGTGAAGGGATTGTTCTAATGAGGAGGCAGAGGCAAGGGTGTCTGGTGAGGGCTTTGTGCCTCATCGCAGAGTCCTGGCCCTTCTACGACTACCCATCTCAGCTTCTGACTTGGGGCCCATTGCCCCTCAGGATGCTGACGGGGATGGGGGTGGGGGCTGGTGTTTGAGTAGCAGAGTAGCCATCCCGCTGAGGGAGGCGCGCCAGGCCTCCTCTCCTCTGCTGGCCTGCTGCCCCGGGACACTGTTTACAGACTCAGCTACCAGGTCACAAGGGGAGAGGCCGGAGGAGGGGCTCCAGTGCCTGCTGACCCAGGATGCTGTCTAGTGGCATCGAAGTGTCACACCCCTGGGATTGGAGGTGCCGCTGAGTTTTAGAACTGTACTGAAATCGACTCGAAGAAACCACTTTCTGTTGATTTTTCTTTTCTTTTTAGGTAGCAGACCGTCTGTTTTCATCATTTGGACAAGATATATTGGATGCTCTATACTGGACAGCCACAGAGCCTAAAGAAAGGAAAAGGGCCCACATCGGGGTGATTCCTCACTTTCTCATGGCTGTTCTCTATGTCTGTATCCTTTCAGACTCCCAGGAGTCCCAGCAGTCACTGTGTACTCCACACTCTGAACAGAACACGTCCTCTGGTTTGTGTAGCTGCCTCGCAGATTTAGAGAGCGAGAGTGTGTGTCTGTGTGTGTGTGTGTGTTTGCGCCCGCACGCGCGGGCCCTCAGGAGTGCGTCATGCGATGATTTCTCATGGTGTCTCTGAATGTAGGAATGTAGGAATGTAGAGAATGTAGGATTAATGGTTGAAAAGTTAAGGGAATTTGTGGAATGATTAGTGTGAGAGTCAAGTTTGTGTGAGTGCAGTGTAAAACAGTTGCTGTTCTTACGTAACTCATATGAAGCTGAATATAATTCAGCGACTTGTAGACACTTTAGGAAAGTAACAGATGAACCTATATTTATCACAATTCATTCCACTTTTTAAAAACTTTCTGAGGGCCTCTTTCCCAAGCTTTGCCTTGGTACGGGAGGTTCCGGGTAGCTGTGTTCTGCAGTGACCTTGGGGATGGCCTGGCAGCAACCCCCTCCCGTGCATGGTTCCTGTGGATTGCCGCCCCCCTGCTCTGCCAGATGTGTCTAAGCTACAGCCAGTAGGGAAGTTACAAAACTAATGGAATGCTTAACCAAGAATCGATTAAAAGCAGACTCACCTTTTGTTCCCACCCTTCACTTTCAAGATTTTGTAAGCCCTCCTGATAGCGTATGAAAGCAGACATTGGGTTGGTTCCTTGACATCGCTTTCTGCTAGTTCTGCACGCGATTCTTATTCTGGTTCAGGCAACAACTCTCAACGTAGCTTTTAACTCACACAACAAGTCACTGCTCACCATCATGATGTCTAACAATGTAAGTATGAGGTTTCAGTTCCTGTCTGTCAGGTACATGAGCACCTGTCCCGCAATAGTCTGACGGGGTAAAGTAATGTTTTCTCTCTTATTTATTCTCCAGGACACAGTATATCCTTTTTTTTTTTTTTGGAACTGTTATAATGATGAAAATATTTCTGTTTACTGTTTCAGTTTGTTGAAATTAAAGGAAGCGTTTTCAAGAAATTTGAAAAGAACAATCTTTTTCAAATGTCAAATAGCGGTATGTAAATTCAGTTCTACTTGCAGCTTCCTACAGTAGTATTTTGCAGTTCATTTCTAAGCTCTGACATCACTTTTTATGCAGGCTGTTGTTTCTTTCCTTTTCAAGTTTTTTTGGTTTGGGGGCTACACCCAGCCCTGCGTAGGGCCTGCTGCTGGGGACCAAACCCAGGTCAGCTGCCTGCGAGGCAGACAAACGCCCTGCCCACTACATTGTCTCTCCAGCCCCCGAAGTGGTGTTTCTTTGATATGAGCTGTGCATTCTCTCACTCAGCATCTTTGCCGTCTCCTTATTATTCTGGTTACTATCACAGCATGCTTAAAACGATTAAAAAAATTGCGAACATTTGTCCAGCAACATAGCATACTTCCAGAAACTTCTCATCAGTACAGAAATTTCTTGGAAGCAGGTGTTGTGAGTTCATCTTGTGAAGGTGGAAACAGAAACATGAGTTTGACTTCCACGGGGTCATTCCCGTGGTGACAAGCCTCACCTGCCTCTGTTCTGTTCATTTAGTTTTGCTGTGCGGTTCCTTTCTGATCGTAGGTGTGAAGGCGCAGAACTTCCTGTGGGAACATTGCAGTATGTGTCTGCTAAGGAGCACTGTTCAGCTGTTAAGGGGGGAACAGAATCGCTGCTATTTTTAGCTATAGAGATGAATCGCAAAAACATTATGCCAAGCAAAAAGGAGGTCAGACACAAAGAAATAATTTTGTGTGATTCCATGAGTTTTATCATCAAAGTTAATTCATGATGATAAAAGTAAAAGAGAGTGATTGCTTATGGGGATGAGGCCGGGCTGGGAAGGAATGGATCCAAGGGACCTTCCTGGAAGTATGGCGTTGTTCCTTACCTGATCGTTTTGGGCGGTGCACACACAGCAGTGCTCAGGGGCCCCTCTTGGTGGTGCCAGACGTCTAGATGCAGCTCCTGCGTGCAACGTGTACTTCCTCCTGTGGAACCTGTTTTATATTTTAGTTAGCAGGAAGAGTGGCCCAAGTTAAGCACCATCCAAACTTAGTCGGAGGTTCACTTAGAAAGCGGTCACTTCACTGCTGAATACTTCAGAAAAGGGGGAAAGTAGTGGCATCTGCAAATGTTTAAGCAAAGTAACACTTGGAATCACTGAACAGACACAGGCTAGATGTGAACAAAAAGAAGCATGCCCAACAGAATCCAGTCCGGATGAGCGTCTAGGGCCAGGTGCCTCTTGGTTCTCAGCACTCTTACCGAGGTCTGTGCTGTGGCGCCGTGCATTCATACTGGCCATGAGTGCCACCGCGTTTTGTGTGGGGTAGAAACTGGGGGGGGGGGGGGGGGGGGGGAGGGTCAGGAGGTGCTGTGATCAGGTAGGGCATGCTGGATCGCCGGAGAGTCAGGCGTTTATTCCAACTTACAGCGGTCTGTAGGCCGCCCCACGAGAAGGGTTTCCCTTGGCGAAGGTAAAGCACTTGGTGCTGCAGTGCAGTGTCTCTCCCTGTCTCCTTCAGCTTTTATAGGCATTTGATGCCGTTGCAGGGAGTTTTGAAAACCTTTCTCTAATTTTTGAAAAAAAAAAAATCTGGGGGCTGGAGTGATAGCACAGCGGGTAGGGTGTTTGCCTTGCATGCAGCCAACCCGGGTTCAATTCCCAGCATCCCGTATGGTCCCCCGAGCACCGCCAGGAGTAATTCCTGAGTACAGAACCAGGAATAACCGCTGCGCATTGCCGGGTGTGACCCAGAAAGCAAAAGCAAAAAAAAAAAAAAAATCTGGCCTAACGTTGCTTGTGGTGCTTAGACAGCCCAGGGCCAGGTCAGGCCGGGGGTCACTCCGGGCTGCTGTGGCGGCTGAGGGTTTGCTTCCTGGACAGGCATTGGCGGCTGGGCATGCAAGCGCATCGCAGACGCTGCCCGTCACACAGCAGCTGCTTTCTTTTCTGTGAATTTGCCTGTTTATCTCTCTCAGGAGTTGAGCTGCCGAATGCATCTTGTAAGTTTCACTGCCTCATGCCAGTTTAATGTTGAAGACTGCATTTAGACGTTTTAGAGTAACTTGATCCCTTGCTGTCTGTGAGTTGACCATTCGGGGAATTGGCTTGAGGACAAAGAGAGTGTAGTTTATTCAACCAGACTTGGAGCTTTCATCCTTTCCCCTGCATCTGAGTATAGAACTGTGGACTCTGTCTGCTTCATGTTCGTTTTGGATCACTGTAGTGGTACTCAGGGCCTGCTCCCCAGATTAGCTCTTATGGGTTGCTTTGCTGTGCCCAGGGAACCGTGTGCAAGAGAGCAAACCTGGGCCCTTCGACATGCAGTGTGTTGCCTTCAGTCCTTTGAACTGTTCCCTGGCCCGGAACCTAGAATGTTCTGACTTAATATTTGTGACATGAGAATGTTGACCGAGTGGTTTCATGTGAACTCTGCATTCAGAAACATCCTATAGGAGGTCTGTTGATGCGGAATAAGGCTCCAGGGCTTGAGAGAATAGCCGGTGGGTGAAAGAACTGGCTTTCCACGCGCACCTGGTAGATCCCTGGCACCAGGTGGTCTCTTCGAGCACCACCAGGTGTGGCCCTCGAGGCTCCTAAGCCCCTCAAAGATGGTCCAGCTTACCCCCAGCTCCGCAGTCCGAGCAGCACCACGTCCTCGGATTGAGCAGTGACCCGCCGGGAGGGGCCCAGCTCAGGGCCAGGGCCTGTAACAGACCACTTAAATGACAGTTGGAAACACAGCAGCCACCTGTTTTACATGTAAAACGTGCCTGTAAAATTTTTTTATACCCTGTTAATGCTAATATAGTAGGGAAAATGGGACCCAACATCCTAAATATCAGAAATGTTTTTAATGAATTCATCTTTGTCTTTAAGTTCCTTGATTAAAAAGAATTCCCCAATAGTACAACAGGTAGAGCGTTTATCTTGCTTGCTGCCGGTCAGATTTGATATCAAGCACTTAGTATGGTCCCCTGAGCACAGAGCTAGGAGTAACTCTTGAGCACCACCGGGTATGGCCCAAAAAGCCAAACACACACACACACACCCCCCTTTTGGGGCAGTTTTAGAGTTTAGTTCAGTGTTAACCATGGTAACAATCTATTCTTCTCAGAAAGGTGATTATTTACCTGTGTTATATTTTATTTAGCTAAAATCTGTTTTTAGATGTGATTGCAGTATTAGTGCTCTCTTAGCTAGACGAGGGGGTTTCATAAGGTTGATGCTTCTGCTTGCAGTTTTACTGGTTACTCAAAATTTTATTGGTGCTACTTTTTTTTTCTTTATAAAATTTAAACATCTATCATGTTCCCAGAAAGTATTGGAATAGATTGATGATTTGAATACTTGTGAAAATGTATTTAAAATTTTTTTTACATAGTAGAGTTACTGATGAAGTCAGTGTCTTAACCAACAGATCATCCTATATAAAAATACACCTGTCTTATGTGAATAATATATTGATTTTATCTATTTGAACATAATGTCATTAGGTTCTAACGATTTTTATCTGTTAATTCTTTTAGATATTAAGGAACGATTCACAAATTATGTGCTCTTGCTAATAGTGTGTTTAAGAAACATGGAACAATTTTCTTGGAATCCAGGTAACTCTCAGCAAATACAGTGCTTTCTAGAAAACTTTACTCTCCTTTTTTTCTTGGCAGCTGTGAGTTTCGGGGAGGGCTCTCAGTCTGTGCTCAGGAGGCTGGAGGAGCCCTGCCAGCCAGGCGGTGCATGGGTTCGTGGGGACCCCTCAGAGCCACCCAGGCAATGTCAGGGCCTGCAGGGCTGCACCAGATGGGAACTGTGTGGTGTGGGGGATGTGACCCTGTCCGATACCTTTGCACCTGTATCATCTCCCCAGCCCTCTCCTCTTGAACAACAAAAAAAATTATTCCTGTAAACTATATGTACTCACTGCTGGTTTATAGATACTTGTGAGAAATCAGAACAGATGTAAAATGTAATCCATGATCTTGGGAATATAGTTAAATACAGTTCCAAAAGTTATTTTCTGGCAGGGGCCCCGTAAGATCAAATAATCTGCCGTACAGTAACAAGTTCTAGTCTCAGTCGCTCCCAAGACCGTGTGTCTTTGGACAGCCAAGCCCTTCTCGGTCCACATCCTCTGGCCTCTGGCTTCTCGGCTCATCCTACACCAGCTCACGGGCTCCACCACGGCAGTCCTGGGCCAGTGTGACTGCAGAGCTTGGGGGTCTGCAGGCCTTTGGCTGGGTGGTTGTGCCAAGTCGGGAACCCAAAAGTCTCCTGACTGCTGGATGTTTGAAATTGTGTCTCACCTGTTTGATGTTGACTTTGAACCCATCATCCAGTGACTGCGTGTCAGATAAACCAGATGTGAAATCTGTTTATCATTCTTTCCCAGCTGAGAACATTTTTTATGAACATTTTTTAAATGAAATTACTGTTTCTAGAAGCTTGCCCTAAATGCCCAGGATTATAAGTAACAAAAACAAGTCCATGCTGATTGCTCCACACATTCCACACTTCCCTCTTGTGACTCTTACCACGGTGAGAGAGATACTTTTTCGGGTAGATACGGAACGTGGAGTGCAGGTAATTAAGGAAGCTGCGCCCCCAGGTCCCAGTGTGTGACAGGCACCACCGCAGACTGCCCCGCGCTGCCAGGGCCTGAAATGCTGTAGGTCTTTGGCAGGCGCTTGGCACAGAATTGGCATTCTCATACATGTAGCGAAAATACAGAAGAGCAGATCTGACAGAGTACACCCCTGTGACCGGAAATAAAGGATGGCTCTTTCTTTATCTAAGTCCCAGAGACCAAGGTCAGAGCCTGTCCAGTGCCGGCACATGCTCCTGACCGGTTCCTACGGCAGTTTACAGCTGGGGAGTGTGCCAGGAGCCCTGCTCGCCGGGAGGGTCCCTGTGGGCTGAGGTCTCCTTCGGCCAGATCAGCATGCCCTTCGCTGCGTGCTGCCCTCTAGTAGAATCCTGCTCTCACCTCAGGGAGATTCTTGAGTGTCTACGCTGGTCTGTGAGTGGTGAATTCTGAATTTTGGGTGTCGCAGATTCTTTTCATGTGAAAGTTAATTGTCTCTTTCCCCCTGTACTTTGTAGATCATTTCTGGGTGTTGTTTCCAGATGTCTGTATGGTAATCGCATCGGAGATTGCTGTGGATATTGTGAAACATGCCTTTATCACCAAATTCAATGACATTACTGCAGATGTATGTATTACACGAAGCAGCCCAGCGTTAAACGTCTCCCTTAATACAGAACAAGTAACAATTTTAGGTTTCTTGATTTTAAGAAGATAATAACAGAGTACTACTACTTGAAAGTTAGAATTTCAATTCAGATTTCTAAAAATTCTACTAATGAAAGTATTTTTTCAGCTAATCAGTCCTGGTTATCAAAACTTTTCTCTCTAGCTAGAGTTGTAAAATCATTTTTTTTAAAAAATTGATTTCCCTATAATTTTGAGTAGGTTTCTGATAAATCCTAGAAGACAAAAGCCTGATATATCTCTGGTGAAAGCAGTTGGTGAATTTTTCAGTCTTTAACACAATGGAGGCAGTTACATTGTAGAATTTCCAGAGATACATTCATTATATAAAAACATGCGAACCAGCATTACCCAGCACATCCTTCCCTCAGGCCCAAAGTGAATGGTAATATCAACAGTTTTCTAGATTTTATTGGGGTTGTCATTTGCCTTGCTGGATACCTACTATTTTATTTCAGAAGACAGATTTAAAGTGCAATGCAGCTGTAGCTGCTGCAGTGTAATAATTGAATGATAGTCTTTTCAGGGCTTGCTTTGTTGTTCCCCTTCTTTTAGGGGCCATGTCCAGAAGCGCTCGGTGCCACTGCATTGCCAGGGGTCAGACCTTGAGCACCACAGGCAGAGGATAGCCCAGTTTCTGGACCCATCTTCTCAGCCCACTTTTCTGAATGCAGAATATACTTGAATTTTAACTTTTTTGTAAAGCACTATGAAATAGTTATTTCTTTTTTTAAATTTTTTTGGAGGTTATTATTATGGTCTTTTTTTTTTTTTAATTTTTATTAGTGAAACACCATTAGGTGCAGTTGTAGATTTAGAAATTTTTGTGCTTGGGTTTCAGTTACACAGTGATCAAGTACCCATCGCTCCACCAGTGCCCATTCTCCACCATCTATGATCCCAGTATCCTTCCCACAACCCCCATCCCACCCTGCCTCTTTTTTTTTTTAAATTAGTGAAACATCATGAAATACAATTGTAGACTTACAAATTTTTGTGGTTGGGTTTAAATTATATAATGATCGAGTACCCATCCCTCCACCAGTGCCCATTTTCCACTACCATGGGTCCCAGTATCCCTCCCACTCCCCCACCCCCCCCATCCCACCCTGCCTCTGTGGCAGGGCACTCCCTTTTGTTATCTCTCTCCTTTTGGGTGCTGTGGTTTGCAAAAGAGGAATTGAGTGGCAGTCATGTTCGGTCTATAGACTACTCTCAGGATGCATCTTCCATCCTGGGCAGATCTTCCCAACACCCTTTATTTGGTGCTCCCTTCTCTATCTGAACTGCCTTTTCCCCTAGCATGTGTGACTGGCCTCCAAGCCATGGAGTAAACCACCTGGTACTTATCTCGGCTATTCTTGGGTGTTAGTCTCCTATTTTGTTACTTTATGTTCCCCAGATGAATGCAATCTTTCTATGTCTATCCCTCTCTTTCTGACTCATTTCGCTTAGCATGATACTTTTCATGTAGTACCACTTGTTTGCAAATTTCATGACTTCATCTTTTCTAACAGCTACATAGTACTCCATTGTGTAGATGTACCAAAGTTCCTTTAACCAGTCATCTGTTCTCGGGCACTCAGGGTTTTTCCAGATTCTAGCTCTTGTAAACAGTGCTGCAGTGAACAAACAAGTGCAGATGTCACTTCGACTATACTTTTTTACCTCTCTGTGATATATTCCCAGGAGTGCTATTGCTGGGTCAAATGGGAGCTCAATTTCTAATTTTTTGAGAATCGTCCATACTGTTTTCCAAAAGGGCTGAACCAGTCGGCATTTCCACCAGCAATGGAGGAGGGTCCCTTTCTCGCCACATCTGTGCCAACACCAGTTGCTTTTGTTCTTTTGGTTGTGGGCCAGTTTCTGTGGTGTGAGATGATATCTCATTGTTATTTTGATCTGCATCTCCCTGATGATTAGAGTTGTAGAGCATTTTCTCATGTGCCTTTTTGCCATTTGGATTTCTTCTTTGAGAAAGTTTCTGTTCATTTCATTGCCTGATTTTTGGATGGGGTTGGATGTTTTCTTCTTGTGGAGTTCAACCAGTACTTTGTATATCCTTGATATCAACCCCTTGTTGGATGGGTATTTGGCAAATATTCTTTCCCATTCTGTAGACTGTCTTTGTATTTTGGTCACTGTTTCTTTTGAGGTACAGAAGCTTCTTAGTTTAAGATAGTCCCATTTGTCTGTTTTCACTTGCTTGGCCAGTGGTGTGACATCTTTGAAGATACCGTTAGCTTGGTTTTGCCAACCTTGTCTTCAGTGTACCTTATGGATTCCGGTCTGATGCTGAGTTCTTTAATCCATTTTGATCTTACTTTTGTACATGGTGTTAGGCAGAGATCTGAGCCCATTTTTTTGCATGTAATTGTCTGGTTTTGCCAGCCTAATTTGTTAAAGAGGCTTTCCTTGCTCCACTTCACATTTCTTGCTCCCTTATCAAAGATTACATGATTGTATGTTTGGAGGGAGATGTCAGTATATTCAACCCTGTTCCATTGGTCTGCAGCTCTGCCTTTGTTCCAGTACCATGCTGGAACAAATTATTAATTGTTACTGCTTTGTAGTAGAGTTTGGAGTTAGGGAGGTTGATTCCTCCCATCTTCTTTTTCCCAAGAAGTGCTTTAGCTATTCGTGGGGCTTATTGTTCCATATGAATTTCAGGAGTGTTTGCTCCATGAAAGAGTTATTTCACCATTTACTGTTTGGGCTTTCTCACATGACAGCCAGAGTGAAGTCCTTCTCCCTTGGGTCATTTTCCCAGCATCACAAGTCAGATTTCATAGGAACTACTGTAGTTGTTAGTGAGAGTGACCCTTTACAAATACCTTTACTGTCTAACAACTGAGTTCTCTAGTTTAGTTTTCTTTTTTTTTTTTTTTTTTGGCTTTTTGGGTCATACCCGGCGGTGCTCAGGGGTTACTCCTGGCTCTGCACTCAGGAATTACCCCTGGCGGTGCTCAGGGGACCATATGGGATGCTGGGAATCGAACCCGGGTTGGCTGTGTGCAAGGCAAACGCCCTACCCGCTGTGCTATTGCTCCAGCCCCTCTAGTTTAGTTTTATATCTTGCTTAGCATCCACTCTTTAAAGGAGACCTCATTATTGTTAGATAGACAGTAGTAATAATCTCTAAGTGAGTCATTGAAGTTTAAAATCTCAGCATTTTTATATGTACATTATTCTCTTAAAAATAGTCATTCTTGGGGATGGAGTGATAGCACAGCGGGTAGGGTGTTTGCCTTGCACGCGGCCAAGCTGGATTCGATTCCCAGCATCCCATATGGTCCCCTGAGCACCGCCAGGAGTAATTCCTGAGTGCAAAGCCAAGACGTAACCCCTGTGCATTACTGGGTGTGACCCAAAATTTTTTTTAAGAAGTGATTCTTTTAAAAATTTTAAGCTCCAGAACCATAAATCATTGACTATATATCCTTCTCGTGCACATGCAGATGGGGGAGACGCACTTTAGGAAAGCAGAGACATGTAACCCAGATGTCTGCTTGATTATGTCATTCTTTTCCCAGGTTAATTCCTGAGCATTTTATCTACAAAGACTAATTTTGTTTTTGTTTTCTTATTTTTTAGTGAGACACTATGAGGTACAGTTGTAGACTTACAAACTTTCGAGTTTAGGTTTCAGTTATACAATGATCAAGGAGGTAAAGGACCTCTGCAAAGACTAAATCTTGACTGTTGTCTAGTCGTACCACAGTTTGTAGTACATATTTTTGTAGTATATGTATTTTGTACTTACGTAATTCATATTTTTTCTTACTTGTCTCAGGTCTACAGCGAATACAGAGCCAGCCTTGCTTTTGACCTTGTTAGCAGCCGACAGAAGAATGTAAGCATTGTATTAAGGATTTTCCCCCTTTCATAACTGAAAGGAAATCAACAGTGGCTTCATTAAGCATGGGGTGCTAGTTCAGGGTAGCAGCATAAATGTACACTTTTTCCAGTTATCTGCTTTCTCAAAACTAAATGTTTACAAGTCCACAGAAATAATACTAATCATCCTAACAGCTAAAGTGAGAATGTTTTTTGCAGTGTTGTAAAACTCCTGCAATTTTGCGTTTCACAAACTTCTAAACTTGTAGGTTTTCACCCACAGTAGCAGTTTCTCTTCTTGCTCCCAGCCGCCCCCTCCTTAGAGCTTTCTCCTGGGGGTGATGGATAGTACTTTCGTGGTTGGTTTGGTTTGGGCTTGGGCGTGTTGTGTGGGGCCAGTTCCCCGCCACGGGCTGCTCCTGACTCAGTGCTCAGAGGAACCGTGCAGTGTCAGGAATCCAAGCTGGGTCTCCTCTGTGCTCAGCGTGCGCTTCCAGCCATCAAAGCCGACTCTCGGCCATGGGTGCCTGCGTGGGAACCTTTCAACCTGTCACCTCCTCTCTCTGCAGGCGTACACCGACTACAGTGACTCCGTGGCCCGCAGGATGGGCTTCATCCCGCTCCCGCTGGCTGTCTTAGTAAGTCGCTCCTCTTTGCCTTCCATCAGATGACAGGTCACTTGGGATAATAGAGTGTTGACAAGTAGCTCTCAGACAGTTTCCTTCCAAAGGATCTAATATAAAACCGGAGGTCAGTAACTGACGGCTCAGGAAGCTGGGTTTTAAATCCTAGCACTGCCGTTTGGTTGTTGAGCCACCCAGAAGAGGAGAGGTGATAGGAAAGAACTCTGCAGGCCGTGGCTTGGCTAACACGAAACGCTGTTGGTTGCTTGTTTATCTGGGGGTGGGTGGGGCAGTCCCCACTCAGTGCCAGGTCTGGCCCAGGATTGATCACGTGATCCCTAGGCCAGACCCCGCCGTGCTCCTGACAGGGTTTGCAGGCCAGTGCTCAGCTCTGGGAGCTGCCCGCTGGGCCCAGCATTTTTCTTTTGACTGTCAGTACCCAGCAGTGGGTGCTGCCGTGGCCACTGGTGGAAGTGGGGGACACATATCAGCAGCAGTGGACATCTGGGGGACATGCAATGCAGCAGCATTCCCAGGGGGAAGCGGGATGGAAGAGATGCAGCCAACATGCTCCAATGAAGAAGTACTCTGTGCCCATTACAATTGCCCTCAAAATTCCAAAGTATTTACAGTAAGAATTTACATTCTTAGATTCAGGGACTGTACTGCTTTCTGAATCCAATAGCAGCCTTTTTAAAGTCATAAAGTCAGTGAAATCCAAGAGTACTGGGGTAAGATGCTTGCCATGCATGTTGCCAGCCTTGGTTCATGCCCAGCTCGACATGGACCTCTGAGCACTGCCAGGAATTGCACCTGAGCACCGCCTGGTATATCCCCCGCCCCAAATAAATACCATAGCACCAGACTTTACTAAACAAAAAAAAAAAAGAGACAGGTCATCAACCTTGAATATTTAAATGAATCGTTCAAAACAGCTTTGCAAATAGTTGCTAACCACATCTGGCTATAATAATGTTAATATTATTTGTATTTGATTATATTCCTTACTGGCTACATAATCTCACATGAAAATAAATGAAATCTTTTTGCCAAACAACATTTGGAGTTGTATAAAGCGGAAGTCAACTTAGAGAGGTAGAAAGAAGTTGTCTGGCAGACCAACTGTATTAATGGACTTACCTGACTTTCTAGAGGACGAATGATCATTAGATTTGAAGTTATTTAATTTTCAGTGTGACTTTCCAAATAGAATCCTAAAATAGATATGGGATAATATCCCAAGTTTTATAGTTTTTTTGTTTGAGTCCATACCTGGCAGTACTCAGGATTTATTTCCGGATCTGCACTTAGGAATCACTCCTGGCAGTGCTCAGGGGACCATATAGGCATACCAGGGATCGAACGTGGGTCAGCTGTGTGCAGAGCAAGCTCCCTGTTTTCTGGACTATCACTATGACCCCGAAGTAGTTTGTTTAAGGTATGAAAAACCAGAATTCTGGGGAAATGAAATATTTTAAAGAAAAAGTTTAAAAGGTTGGTGTAAAATGAAATAGTCATCTTTTTCTAGTCGTTTCCTGCAACTAGGAAACATACTACATACAGTGTGATGACGAACCTACATAATCTGGCTGATTTTTTATCTTGTTTTTTGGGTCACAGTATCAGTGCTCGGGGCTTACTCCTGGCTCTGCACCCAGGAAATCACTCCTGGCAGTGCTCTGGGGACCATATGGGATTCTGGGGAATGAACCCAGGCCGGCCATGTGGAAGGCAAACAAATGCCCTACCCGCTGCACTGTCGCTCCGGGCCCCACCTGGATGACTCTTTTTTTTTTTTAAACTGATTAAATAGGATTTTCAGTGGTCCTCTTCTGCTGACTGACTTGCTAGAAAGCTCTCTGTATGATTTTTTAAAACACAGCATTTAAAGGATTCCCTCGTCTTTCATTCTTTAAGTGAGCTCATATTTATATGGAGCCCTACCAGAAGACTTGAACTCGCGTCGTACAGTCTGTTATCGGCCATTGCTGGCGCCCTCCTGCTTCCTGGACAGGAGCTCGAATTGTGGGATCTGGCGAGTTTCTCCTGCAGTGCAGAGTAACAGCAGGGAGCCCTATGAAATGTGTCCAGGCCTCCATAATCAAGTTAATTTTTAATTAAAAGCCCAGGAGTGGCAATATTTCCTTCTAAATGTTACCTTAAGTCCTAAATGAATTTGTACCCAAAAGTAGTTGACAGAGGTCCTCCATAAAGGTTTCATGGAAATAAAGATAGTTACTAGATAAAGATACATACTAGATAATAATAAAGTCATGTGATCCTGATTGTGGTCATTAATGACCTTTCATGAGTAACGTCCTGGGGCCACCTTCATCTACATCTCTAGTTTCTGTGCAGCTGTAAGACCTTCCTACCCCTATCTCAGAGTAAGACTTGATTGAATATATGACAGTTCATTTCCTTTATATCCCATTTTTTTATTGAAAGCATTTTTAAATGTTTAAAATATATCTTACGGTTTTTCAGACACTCCAACAAGCTCTTCCATTTCATAATTTAACATAACTAGATAAGATGTATTTTTCTGATTTTCAGTTTCCAGGTAGTAGTCCCTCCTACGCTCCAGTATCTGGGCATGCAGACCTGAACCAGTAATGCATAAAAATACTTTTGATAACACATCGCACTGGGTTTATTTAGCACACTTCCAAGGACCAAGCTATTCTCTGTAAGAGTTAATAAAATACTTAACTGTTAGCTATTCAAAAGAGACAAATTTTTCTTTACAAAAATTAATCTTGGGGCAGGAGTGATGATAGTACAGCAGGTAGGGAGGCTTGCCTTGCATGCGCCAACCGGGATTTGATCCCCAGCATCCCATGTGGTCCCCTGAGCCCACCAGGAGTGATTCCTGAATAAAGAGTTAGGAGTTACTAACCCCTTGGGCCATACCCTGGGTGCTCAGAACCTTCAGGACTATGGCAGATGGAACTTTCAGGGGCTGTAGGGTGATGGGATCAAACTCAGGTCCCTGCAGGTTCATGGCCTGTGCCCCTGACTCTGGCCATCTCCCTAGCCTCTCATTTATTGAAGCAACACAGACCACCTGCAGCTCCCTCTCCACTGCTTCTTGTGAGTTGCGGGGCATTCTTGAAAAGACTGAGAACCAAGGTCAGCAAAAGCAAGAGGAAGAAAAGTGCCTGGCAACCAGCTCTAGCTCCAGTGGGAATGCAGTGAGCGAGATGAATTTATTTGGCTTTCCAGAACAAACACATCTTTGTTTCGAAACTCAGCTGATACCCATTTCTCTTTTTCTTGTTGTTTTAAACTTTGGGGGTTTGGAGCCACAGTCTGCAGTGGTTGGGGGTTACTCTCAGCTTTGCACAAAGAAATTATTCCTGACAGTGCCTGGGGGACAGTTATGGGGTGGTGGGGATCGAACCTGGGTCGGCCATGTGGAAGGCAAATGCCCAACCCGTTTCCCATTGCTCCAGCCCGTTTCCATTTCTCTTAAAGACAAGTAGATATCATTCACGAACCTGACATATTGTCTGACTGCAGAGTTAGCAGTTGAGTGTGTCATCAGCATAGGTACCCTTGATTTGTGGGAACAAATTCAAGTCTGCCACAGAAATGGCAGAGAAGTCCCATCTTGCTAGGAAATGACAAATCTAGAACAGCTTCCTTAGATTCAGACTGAAGCTGCCAAGAATATTAGAATCCTTGTGGGAAATCTTAATTTTAATATTAACTAATAACTCTGGTTGTTTTGTTTGTGTGTTTTTGTTTTGGTCTGTTTCTGGCTAGCTCATCCGAGTTGTAACAAGCTCAATTAAAGTGCAAGGAATCCTGTCTTATGCCTGTGTCATACTCTTCTATTTTGGGTAAGATGAACTCTCCTGAATGTTTGGGGTTATAAAGTAGATCCTACGTACAAGATGTAATGGAAATTAAGCGCCACCGGATCGCATCACACCCATCTAAGTGCCTAGAGCCTCCCTTAGCCGACTCTGCCGCTAAACGTATTTGTGATCGGATTAAAATCCAGGGAAATTGAATGTGTTGCTACTTGGTACTTGTATTAATAGAACTTTACATTTCATTCTGATTGCTAATGAAATAATTTACCTAAGTCCCTCTTGCTCAGAATTTATTCCACCCCTGTTTTCTTTTATGATACGGTCTTCCATTGTTACCAGAGACTTTTCTGCATTTAATAGTATCTTTGCATTTCTGTTGTGTTTGCACGTGAGTATTTAGCACTTGGCTCTGTTTTTGCTCTAAGCCACTGTAGCATGAGCCCAAAGGAGATGCAGAAGTGTCATTTCTCTCTGTGACTGGCTGAACTTTTCTCTGCAGCCGTTGTTCCATGCAACTTGCTCTCTCGTTGGGGGTGAGTGTTCACCTCAAGGAAATGCAGACTGTGCATCCCTTCTCTTCATCAGGATGCTTGCTCTAGAAGCACAACCAGGGAAGTGACCTAAAATACAGAATTGAAGGGCTTTGGCGGCCTTTGTCATATAATAAACCCATTCATTGGACATGCTGTAAACTCATTAAAATAAAATTATTGGGGAACGTGAACTGTTAGGGCAAATGTCTGTGATGAGTGGTCATCTAAAACACGGCAGCTGAGCTAGCGACGCAGCTTGATGGGCCGAAGTGTGCGGGGCTTGCCAGGAGCCTGGGTTCATTCCCTGGATCCTCATGGTCCCCAATACCTCCGGGAGCAATCGCAGGCACAAATCCAGGAGTGGCCCTGAGCACTGCTGCTGACCCACAAAAAAATAAAAATAAAAACACTGATAATAAAATAGCCAAATTGGCTGCCATTTCGCCGTGCCAAGTGTGATTCTGGGCGCTTGCTGAGATCCCGGCCTGGTCAGACTCACTGGACAGGAAATGAAGAGCTGCACAGGTGCTCATTCAGCAGGATGAGTCAGGGTTCGAACTCACACTGTCCCTTATTTGGGGCAAACTATACTCCATTCCACCTCTAAGTGTCCATTTGTAACCCAGATAACTGCAAGATAAGGCGTCATGCTGTCTGTCTCTGGGGTGTGGGATTTTTTTCTTTTTGTTCATCAAATGTATGTTTTGTGGTAAGAAAATAACGGTGAGCGGTGATACGTCAAAGCTGTGTCATGGCTTCTCACTATCAGAAACGTGTCTGGGAAGAAGGTTGGGGACCTGTGCTTGCTTAGGGACTCACCCTCCGAGGTGGCGCCAGGACCTGACGGACAGCAGTGGTTTACATTTTCTTTCTGGTTTTAGGTTGATATCCCTGAAAGTGCTGAATAGTATCGTGCTCCTGGGGAAGTCGTGCCAATACGTCAAAGAAGCCAAAATGGAAGAGAAGTTGTTTCATTGTCCCCCAACCAGCACTCCAGGCAAACCCCCCACCTCCTCGCAGAGCAAGTGTCCGCCCTCCCAAGGTAGGAGCGCAGCTTCTCCTAGGGGGCCTCTCCCGCCTGAAGCCCCACCGGAGGCTTTCATTTGTCTTCACTGTGTTCAGATGTTCCTGTTTCAGTTCTCAGCCCTGCTCGGCCTGGCACAGGCCCGAGGATTACACTCCTGCACAGTCCAGTTAATGATCCTCAGTTCCGCTCCCACAGGGCCCAGGGAGACATAAAGGCAGGAGAGCCGGCTCAGGGGGCGGGGGGACCCCAGCAGGACGGGCACAGCACAGAGCAGGCTGGTGGCAGGGACCCCTGCTGGGAGCGCCGCTGACTGGGCTGGGCTGTGGCTGGGACTCCTTGGGGAGGGGCATGCTTGAAGTTTTCCCAGGGGAATCTCAAGCCTGGGAAGAGCAGGAGGCGTGTGGACAGGGGAGATGGAGCTGGGGAGCACAGGCCATCCGGGGGGCAGGGGGTGATCGTGCAGCGAGGGGGGGGTCTCTGAGAATCCCAGGGGTCCTGGCCTGGAAGATTTGGGGGAAGAACTGGGAGGTGGACTTCATTTTGTCATTAGCAGGTTCTCACCATGGCGACACTTCCTCGTGTGACGCTTAGGTGAAGGGGTGAAGGGCTTATTCTTTTTCTTAAATTTTATTTAATGAATTTTTGGTGGGTTTTTTTGTTTTGTTTTGTTTTTTACTTTTTTTTTCACACCCAATGATGCACAGGGGATACTCCTGGCTCTGCACTCAGGAATTACTCCTGGCGGTGCTCGGGGGACCATATGCGATGCTGGGAGTCAACCCTGGGTTGGCCACGTGCAAGGCAAATGCCATACCTACTGTGCTGTCACTCCAGCCCCGAAGGGCTTATTCTTACATGTGCGGAGGGTGGTGAGCACCTGTTGGGCGTCCTGGGCTGACAGGAATGGTCCCGGCAGGTGAGCGAGGGTCCCACAGCCGAGGTGACTGAGTAGGCGAGGGGCGGGGACATTTGCAGAGCGGCGCCCATGGGGCCTGGACGAGCAGCCCCAGAAGCAGCCTCTCCGCATGCTGATGCTCGTCTGGGCGGGGGTCCCGTTTCAGGGGGCAGCGCCCCCGTTGTGTGGCTCTCCAGGGAGCTCCAAGAAAGCCAGCCACCCACGGGGCAGGTCCCTTCTCGGTGTCGGTGGTGGCTCCCGGCCGCTTCCAGCTGACCATCTGCTCCTGCGGGCCTGCCCTGGCCCTTGCTCTCTGGGAGTCTCGGCTGTGGTGGGGCAGCAGCCCGTGGCCATCCTAGCGGGCACACCCAGGATTGCTATTCGGCGGGGCACTGGCCGGCACTCGCCCAGTGAGCCCTGGTCAGCGGTGCATGTCTCCTATGGGGCTGTGCTGAGAAGGACTGAGCAGGGCCCTCCGAGCTGCTGGTCTCGAGGCAGCGCAGTTTTACAGCAGACCCGGGTTTTGTTCCCAGGAGGTGATCCCTGAGCACAGAGCCAGGAGTAAGCCCCAGCACCGCCGAGTATGACAAAACTCCGCTCCTCCCAGAATAAAACAAACCCCAAAAATGGTGGGCCTGGGTCCCAGCACAGCTGCCCCCAGGGCCAGGCTCCATGGTCTCGTGGTCAGAGCACACGCTCAAGGTTTGTTTGTCGCTGCTTTCTCTCCTCCTCTGGACCTGGAGGTGAGATGCTAAGCTTTGCTGAGCGGGCCCGTACCTAGCACCTCGGTCGTCTTGGTCTGCTGAGCTGTGTCCTGAGCAGAGGGGCCAGTGTTGGTGTTGGTCTGACCTGACTCCTCGAGGGGCATTTGTCCAGGCTCCCATCCTCGCAGAATTGTGCCGGGCCATTACTGTGTGGCATAGCTACATAATGCCCCTTTAGATGGAAGGCCTGGAAGTGGCATTTAAGTCCTGGCTACTCTCCAAAGCTCACTTGGCCGACGTCTGCATGGGAAGGAAGTGCAGGCCAGCGCGGGTTCCGGCCTCTCTAACGATCCCCTCTCTCCACAGAGGAAACCCTGTCCGCCTCAGTTGCCAGCCAGCCCCTTCATCCCAAGGAGAATGTCGTTCCTTTACTCGTGACCAGCAACTCCGACCAGTTCCTGACGACACCGGACGGCGATGAGAAGGACATCAGCCAGGAGAACTCGGAGCTGAAGCACAGATCGTCCAAGAAGGACCTGCTGGAGATCGACAGGTTCACGATCTGTGGGAACCGCATCGACTGAGCTCCGCCAGCGCGGGCTGCGGCCAGGCGCTGCGATGCTCCAGTGGCACTTAAATATTTATTTAAAAACTTAAGTTATTAACGGAGAGCAAATCTAAGTATCTACCTTCCAGGCATGTGGTCTGGCCGAAGGTCAGGTCGGAGAGCGGCGGGACCTGCGCCCGGATGCTGGGCCGGGGGCGCCCTGGCCGCCAAGCGGCAGAGCGAGCGGCTCGGCTTCCCAGGGCTCCGGCCTGCGCCAGACCCTCCGCCCAGTCACTCGAGCTTCCGAACACTGAGCTTTGCCTTGTGGCCTCTTCAGTATAAGGATGTACCTGGAAAACTGTGACGCTTTGCCCGCGACACACGACATCACCGTCCAGCCTCCTTCTGTTCCCATCAGCAGTTTTCAGACTTGACTTCATCTGCCAAAGCATTTAAAAACACAAAAGTAAACTTAAGATAAATGTTCCTTCCACCAGAATGATCTTTGGAGACGTATCTGAATTAATCAGAATTAAAAAGAGAACAGAAACTCCCTTGAAGAAGACATGATGAATAGTAGCATTTTATAGGGGGGGGGGGGGGTGAGGGGTGGGAGATACCCTAAATCCCTAAATCAGTTTGTTTATTTAAAAAATATTAATGAAGGTTGCGCATCTCTAAGAACATATTTCATCGTTTTTAAGTTTACTCCATAAAGCAAAATGTGAGCTGTGTTTTAATTGCAGTAGATAAAATAGAACTCTGATAAAAAAAAAAAAAGGCACTTTTTATACTGAATAAGCAGAGAGCAGTGTTAATTTGAATGTATGGGTAACTGGTTTCCCTTGAAAACTAATCGTTTCATCAGTTGTTACACGTAAAGGGTTTGGGTTGTTGAATGGGCTGAAGAATCGTCCCTGGACAAAACTCAAAGGGATACACTTTGACTCCGGGGTTCTTAAAGCGAACGAACGTCCTAGGTGGGTTGATTGGTCAACGTAGCCTTGCCGGGGGCACATGCATTGCACTCTGCCCTCCCTGCCTCTCCTCAGGGGGATGTCCAGGCGCGCCCGCGCGCTGTGTGTGTGTGTGTGTGTGTGCGTGTGTGTGTGTGTGTGTGTGTGTACACCCCTCCCTGACTCTCCTCAGGATGTCCAGGTGCACCCCTGCTGGGGGGCGGGAGGTATATGTGAATGTGTGGGGGCAGGCAGGGCCGGCTGGAAGAAAACGGGTCTCTGGGGCGGTCTCTGTGGCAAGTGTCTGGGGGAGGGGGCCTTGTTTGATCCTGCCTCCATTTCTGCTTACGCTCTAGTTTGTGGCCCACAGCACAGGGCAAATTATTCACACCACCTTTTTTTTTTTAATTTCTCCAGAAACCTTCCTTTGTTTCCATGAAAACTTTCCAGTGTCCAAAATTCAGAATGTCCAGATGTTGCTGATGAGTGTTTTTCCTTTGATGTTTTCATGTTGAAGTTCAGGCTTTTGTACTGATGTTTCAGGCGTACGATAAGCAGGTGGTGAATTTTAGATGGTTTGTGTATTTCCGGGAGGAGTGTAAAGCGAGCTCCAGTGCTTCGTTCTGTGGTTTCAGACACAAAAGTGAATGTTAATGTTTTATATGAACTGAGGAAGCCTTGGAGATTGATGTCCACTCACATAGGGTGAAAGAGCAGCGTGCAGATATGCATCTGTGCAACTACCAAGTATTTTAAGTTAAAAAAAAAGATTTCTAAATTGCTCAGTGTACGTTTCAGTGAAACCCCATTTTAGAATCACTCTTCTTTTTCCATTCTCTCTTCACTACCAAAAACACCAGTCCACGGTGAGTGGGAATCATTTGAGGCAAACCTTGTCAAACACAGCCCTAATCAGAGCAGACACATGGTTGGGGCTATCTCTCGGTTCCGCTTGAATTATTCTGCTATTGTGCTGTCATTTTCAGAAGAATTTTATTTCCTTTGCAGGATACATTGGGAGTTTGGAATGATGTTCATTTCTTCTGTTACAATGGCATTCAATACTAATTTTATAAGTGCATCTTGTGTGAAACTCAATAAATCCAATTTTGTAATCTTTTTTAAAACGGTCACTCCTTTTATTTTAATAACGTTTATGGTTGTTTCAAAAAGAAATGTTCACCACTGTAGAATAAAAGTTTATTTCTAGTCTAGAAGTGACAGGGCCATCTAATTTAAGTAATTTGGGGGTGGAGGCCAGTGGTGGTAAATGTTTGGTTTTTGATTTAAGGAAAAATGCAGAGTGAACCTTGATCAAAGACCATTCACTGCCCCTTGGCTAGTGCAGACCCTGGCATCTCCAGGCCTTTTTCAGTGCCACACTTTGAGGCTTTTCGTGCCCAAGACTCAAGGCCAAGAAGTGCTCCGCTTTAAGAAGTTAACCTGGGAACAACCTCTGTCAGACGCCCTGTAGCTATTCCTCTGGAATACACCAAGGGTCATCCAAGGGCCTGGCCTCACTTTCTCAAACACTTGGGCCAGCAGAGTGACTTTTGTCCTCAGTGTAACGTGCTCAGACAACCTCCCTGTGCCTGTCCATGGAAGAGACATTAGGATCACATCCCCAGATTTCTTCCTGCCATCCTGTTAATTGCAGAGAAGAAGGAAGACTTTCAGGAAGGGTGGAGAGCAAACAAGTTAGTGAAGTAATGTGCTGGGAAAGGCCACCTGTCATCCCAAGGTGGCAGTGGCGTACCGCTGGGATTGGGATTCTGGGTCTGAGACGCAGTGCTGGGGATCCAACTCACTGCCTCAGGCTTGCAAAACCTCCAAGCTATTATCCCCAGATCCCCACTTTTACATAAAGTCATGCTCGCCTTTTGGGTCTGATTGATTCAGATAAAGGCATAACGCTTTCATAGTGCTGCTGTGGGAGAGAAAAACTTTGCATGGAGTGTTCCCCAAGACTGAGCTGCAGCCCCAGCCTTGATGTGACCATGAGGCTCCGCTCAACAAGGGAGCATTAGTCTGTGGTCACAGGGTGAGACCACATCCCAGTACACTCGCAGAAGCAGAACTTCCTGAGGATGACAGAACCGTGAGCAGAAGGACTATGGGTCCCAATGACCTGCAAACACCTGTGCTCAGTTGTCTGCAAGAGAGAACAAGGGGCGCCCCAGAGGGGGGCTGGTGAGAGCCCTCCCCGCCCCAATGGACCCAGCCCTGGCAGCTGCCCTCCACGCGCCAGGCCACTTCCCACACCCTTGGGCTGGGCCTCACTTATCGTGAACATATTCCTGGACACATCATAAGACACTCCCTACCCATTCTCCATAATTACCACACGATATTTGATGGGGTCAGATAGTAGGCAACAAATCAGAGAGGGAAATATATATATATATGCATATATACATATTTTCAGATACATATATACCAGAGCTCACATCACCAAAGCTTGAACAACACATTAGTGATATCCTATAGACTGTCTTAATGGCTCCTGCCAAAATAGAACAATCTTCACGCTGTTTCCTATATGAACTTTTTTTTTTTTTGTAAGCATGTTCAGCATTTCTTCATAACAGAAAACACAAAATACATTCTTTCGATTGTGTTTTGGGACGGGGATTGGGGCTTGGGACGGAAACATCCTGAATTTGGTGGTGGGAAGGTGTAATGGTGGTGGGATTGGTGTTTGAATATTAAATGTAATCAAATATTGTGAACTAGTATTTAGGAAAAAAGAAGAAAAAAGACCGAGCGCAGCCCTCGCTTCTGTCCCCTGAACTGCGGCCGTTTCAACGATTCACCAGGAAACCCACAGAGGCCCATGGGATGCCTCGACCTAGGCAGTGACATGTTAGGCCTGTTTCTCAGACACGTTTCCAGAAAAAAGAGTTCCGTCGGCTGCTGCTTGTCTGCAGGGGAAAGCCCCCAGTGATTGGGGTCCCCACACGTTCAGAGGCCAGACTCCCAGCCCCGCTGACAGGTGTGAGCCGAACATCAAACATTAAATGAATGGAACATCAAACGTCGTAAGTGGCTAAGTCCTGTTTGTCCATCTCCTTAGACAAACAGTGGCTTGCCCTTATCTCTCAGGAAAGTGCGCATGTGCCCACGGGGAGATAATGAACACACCCCAGCAGCTTGCAGAAATGGAAGCAGGGCATCGAGTTTAAAAAGCAGCCGAAATGCCGTCCTCAGGGACCCGTTTGAAGTCAGTGGAGCTGTGAGGTAATCTTGGCACGTCTCCCCTGAGGTGGGTGGTGACCTGGCACTCCTGCCTGCCTGGAACGCTGGGGGGGGGGGGGGGAGGTTGCCTATGCTGGCCAGGACTGAGGGGCAATGTGTAGTGGAACCATGTACTATCGAAAGGGAATGTTGGTGAGAGGAGAAGCGGCCTTGGGGAGCTTCAGTCTTGAAAGTAGACTCAGCGGACTGCTAGTGCTGGAGTATGCAAGGCACTCTTCCACCCCATGAGAGTGTCCCTGAGGGTCTTCCACACTCAGGGGGGCAAGCCCACAAAAGATGGATTCGGGGGCTGGAGCGATAGCACAGCAGGTAGGGCATTTGCCTTGCATGCGGCCAACCCAGATTCGATTCCCAGCATCCCACATGGTCCCCTGAGCACCGCCAGGAGTAATTCCTGAGTGCAGAGCCAGGAGTGACCCCTGTGCATCTCTGGGTGTAACCCCAAAAGAAAAGAAAAAAAGCAAAACCAAAAAAAGGTAGGCTCTGGCATGCTGTGGTACAGTTGTGGCTGAAGGTGTTTGGTATTTCAAGTATTCAAAGGGTACCTGTGCAGGGTAGCCCTGTAGCACTGTACTGCCCTCCCGTTGTTCATTGATTTGCTCGAGCAGGCACCAGTAACATCTTCATTGTGAGACTTCTTGTTACTGTTTTTGGCATATTGAATGTGCCACAGGGAGCTTGCCAAGCTTTGCCAAGCTTGGCAAGGTGGGATACTCTCGATAGCTTGCTGGGCTCTCCAAGAGGGACAGAGGAATTGAACCGGGGTCTGCCACGTGTACCCTGTGCAGGGTACTTTTTTTTAATTTTTTGCATTTGGGGAGGAGGGCAGGGCTTATGAACTCAGAGATTATTCCTGTTAGCCAGTGCTCGAGGGACCATATGGGGGTGGCCAGGGATGAAATATGGGTCGGCCACATGCAAAGCAAGTGCTCTATCTGCTGTACTATGACTCCAAGGTATTTGGTTTTTAATATATGACTTTTTCTGATAGATGAAGAAGCTAGGGGGCTCTTGAGAGACCACTTGGCACCTCTCTAATTAGGTGAGGAATTAACACATTAGGTCATAGAAGGGTGAGTCTAGTGCAAAATGGGTCTTTTTGACACTGCATAGCCTCACACACATGTATGTTCGAGGGGAGGGCAGAGATAGCTCAAGTTTGGTTCTCCAGATAAGCCCAGTGCTGGGGAAATGCAGACACATCTCACTGGGCTTCATCAGTTGCAGTCACTACCCACCAGAATGGTCCATGAAAAAAATTAACTTGCTCCCTGAAGCCGTGGGGTGGACATGGCTTGCTAAGCTCGGCCATCATGCTGTGCCTGGTGGGGCAGGGGGAGCCCCAAGAGAGCAGTGCTCACACCTTTCCACTCGGTCTGCCTGGGCCGCCTGGGGGAAGGTCAGCATGTCCTGCACGGTCACCCCACGCTGGATCAAACACTGGCAAAACTGCACATTTTTGAAGCCTTTGGTTAGCTTTGCTCCTCCAGGAATATTTGCTAATGAAGGGAAGGTAGAAAAAGCTTCAGGAAAAAGTGGGGGTGGGCAGAGGAAGGCATACCCTTTCCCCCCTAACTCTGGCCCGTTCTTTCCACCATCTCTGACAATGTATGCATATGTCAACATGCGTACATGTGTATGTATATGTCAGTGTGTGCATACATACATCAATATGTTTCCCCAAAAAGCCTCAACAGAGTTTATTTTCTTTACAGCATGCTTCATTTCCTTTACACGTGTGTGCATTTTTTTCCACGTGAACCTTTGAAAATATTTTAATGGCTGCACGTTCCATATGTAGCTGTATCACAATTTGATGAATCACTTTTTTTTTGTTGGGCATTTGATTATTATCATAAACTAGAATTATTTGGACAAGACTCCAAATGCTCATTGTATGTATGTGGTGCCAGGGCTCAAACTTAGGGCAAGACAAGTGTTCTACTACTGAGCTATGCCTCGAACCCCCCATATTATCTTTGCTGTGTGTTATGAGATTGTCTTCAGATGCGGGGGAGGAAGGGGGGGGACACCTGAAATCAAAGTTTGTCTGAGGCCCACACTTGACCGGCCCCGGCTAGAGGCTGGCCTCATCCTTGCCAACCTTACAGCACATTCTAGAAGTGCACCCCTGGTTTTATGGTATGATTAAAGACTATTGGTATATTTATCAGCTTTTTTTTTTAAATTTATGGAGCAGCATTGGTTTATAGTGTTCTATAGACCTCAGGTTACAGTTTCATAATGTCCACTACATTATCCCTCACCACCGCCCATTGGACCCCCTTTATCTGGCTCACCTGCCTCAACCCCCTTTCCCTTGAAACTCCCCAATCAGATAGTTGCCTTTTTAGTGGCATAAAAATTTCTATCTAGGGGCCGGAGAGAGAGCAGTGTGGGTAGAAATCTTGCCTTGCACTCAGCCAATCTGGGTTTAATCCCTCATACCCCACATGGTCTCGCAAACTCTACCAGGAGTGATCCCTGAGCACAGAAACAGGAGCAAGCCCTGAGCACCACCAATTGTGGCCCCCCCAAAAAACAAAATTTGTATTTTTTCTATCATCTCATGCCAGTGAGAATAGTGCGTATAGAAAAGTCTGGAGACAGCCAGTGTTGTCTGTGGTGTGGTAAGAAGGAACCTCATCTGCCGTCACTATGAATGCTATTGGGTACAGTCCCTACAGCAAGCAATATGAAGATTTCTCAAAACAAAAACAAAAAATGAGAGTAGAATTCCTGTATGATCCAGCAATAGCAAGTTTGGCATCTATCCCCAAAACATGAACATATTAATTCAGAAGGATGTATACACACCTCTGATCACAGCTCCGGGGATAACAGCCAAGACATGGAGACCACTCAGATGCCCAGATACACATAAAAGGATCAAGAAGTTGTGGAATATGGACACCATGAATGCTATGCATCTCTGAAAGAGAACAAAAGCCTGCAGTTTGCCAAAACCCGAATGGAAGTAGATCGTCCATGTTGATGATCAGTATGGATCATGTGAGTGGAGGCAGGAGGAAAGGGACAGATTCAGAATCATCCCTCATGTGGTACTTCAAGATATACAGCAAAGGATCAACAAAGGGCCAAAGGCAACACAATGGGAGACCTGATCCACACAACTGAGTTGGTGGCAATTGTGGGGAGGAAAGGAGGTTGAATGGAAGGGGTGTTGGTGGGGTCCCTAGGAGAGGTAGATGGGTGCCATGTTGGAGTTATATGTATGTTATCATTAACTTGATCACTTGATCACTTGACATACTGTTATTCATTGATTTGCTTGAACGGGCGCCAGTCACGTCTCCATTCGTCCCTGTCGCATGCTAGTGTTAGCCCAATGGCGTCTGCTCGTTCTAGGAACATGAACAGCTTCAAACTGATCATCAAGGTCTTGACGAAGAAGTCTGACCATCTCATAGGTGGGCGGCCATGCGGTCTTTTAACATCCCGTGGAATTCATTCGGTAATGGTTCTAGTTCAGTGGTCGTCTCCAAATCTCATTATGTGTCCAGCCCATCTGATTTTCGATGCCTTGGCAAACGAGACAGCGTCCCTGATTCTTGACTGTTGACGGAGGTCAGAACACCGGATTCTTTCTCATTTGAGTGAAGTGTGATACCCCAAGCATAGCTCTTTCGATTCCTCTTTGAGAGACTCGAATAATGTTCTCACCTGTTTTTGTAGGGCCCAGGTCTCTGAGGCATATGTTAACGCAGGAAGAACAGTGGAATCAAAGAGATGTGCCTGGAGCCGGAGGTTCTTCGTCCTCTTAGCTATTTCTTCGACGTTCTTGAAGGCATTCCAAGCCGCTCTCTTCCTCCTGCGCAGCTCGGGTGCCAGGTCATTTGTCATGTTGACCTCTCGACCTAGGTACACATAGCTGTTGCATTCGGAGATGGTCATTCCATTGAGAGCGAATGGGACGTCAGGAACGAGGCTGTTTCTCATAAACATTGTCTTCATGAGATTCAGCTGTAGTCCTACCTTTCCACACTCACGGTCAAAGTCGGCCAGCAGTTGGGCCGCTTGGCTAAAGTTTGGTGTTATTAAAACGATGTCATCAGCAATTAACAGTATTATAAGCTATAAAACCTCGATTTTTAAAAGTTTTTAAAAATAAAAGTTGGGTCAGCACTTACCTTGAATGCAGCTGACCTGGGTTCGATTCCCAGAATCCCATACTTTCCCCCCATGTACCACCAGAAGTAATTCCTGCATACACAGTCAGGAGTAACCCCTGAGCATCACTGGGTGTGGCCCAAAAAGAAAAAAATTAAATTTTATGTATTTAACAACATTTTTTTGTGTTTCTTCGTTTTTCCTTTTTGATGTCAATTGCAAGTGGGGCAGTTTGTCTAGACTGGAAACTTTCGACTTTTAATGAGGGTTTATGACAGGAAGTGTATTTTGCATCAGAACTTTGGGTACACATGCATATATAACCGTGTGGTAAACCTTCACCACACGGTACTTGCCCTTTACTCTGATTTATACAATTTTTTGGTTGATATTTTAAATTTTATTTTTATTTATTTATTGTTTTTTGGGCCACACCCAGCGATGCACAGGGGTTACTTTTGGCTCATGCACTCAGGAATCACTCCTGACAGTGCTGGGGGACCATATGGAATGCTGGGAATCAAACCTGGTTTGGCCGCATGCAAGGCAAACGCCCTACCCGCTGTGCTACCGCTCCAGCCCGTCGATACTTTTTAAATGGTGATTATTCCCAACCAAAGCAAATTTCAGAGTCTCGCAAGGGATTGTGTCCCAGGTTTTGAAACACACCATGACTTAAACCAGGTCTGATCGACTGCTTAGAGGTCAAAATGAGCAAACCAGCATTTTATCAGCACTGAATAAAAGTGAGGTATAAGCAGGTCGGTGCCTGGTGTTACACAGCCAACCCCAGACCTGAGTGGATGGCAGCGTGAGGACAGGGAGGCAGGAGCATGTCCAGCCTGCCATGGCGGCCCGTGACCACTAGGTTGCAGGAAAGGCTCTGGGGGAAGCGTCGCGCTAGCTTACACTCAAAGGCTGGGCGGTGACCACAGGCCTTTCTCTGCTCTGGCGGATCTGGGGAGCCAGCCCCCCCAGCCACCCCCCCCCCGTCTGGGTTTGCCCCTGGACGCCTCCTCCTTGGGCCCTGCTGTGGCCGAGAATGGAGAGAAAGCCAGAATCCTTCTGTCTCTTCCTGCAAGGCGACAGTTCAGCTTAGTATCACTTGACTGGCTCACTTGTGTCACTTGATGCCCAGAGCTGGTTCTTTCTGCGAGAATCCTGACAAGTGCTTCTGGGATCAGCATTTAATTCAGAAGGCTGATAAAGAGCTTGCTCTTCAGGCACATCTGCTGCCCGAGCCCATGTGCTGCTTGCACCCACGTGGCCGAGCACATGTGGAACCTGCATCTCCCCTCCTGAGATGTGTCCTTCCATGCTTCCACAGCTAATTCTGGGGTGTGTGTAGGGGCTCTCTCTGCCCTTGGAAGGCCTGCGTTCTCACTTGAGTTTCTCTCTCCTCTCTCTCTCTCTCTCTCTCTCTCTCTCTCTCTCTCTCTCTCTCTTTCTCTCCCTCCTTCCCCCCCCTCCTCCCTCCCTCTCTCTCACCCTCCCTCCTCCCTTTCCAAAAACCTCCCAATAAACCCTGTTTCACTTCAAAAAAAAAAGAGTTTCCCCTTCAATCAGACCAGCGGTGACATTGGGAGGCAGAGGTGGACAGTCATAGACCCTTTGGGGGTAGTGGGGTATGATTATTTTGTATGTCAGTACTACACATTTTAATATTATTGACATTACCCAAACTATAAAATATATATGTATAAATAAATAAAATTCATTTTAAAAATTGTAAGTTCTCATTCACCAGTGTGTATGGGCTGGCAAGATTCAAGCCTTTGAGGGCCCAGCTGGAGCAAACAGGGCAGGAAGGGCCAGTGGTCTCTGCCTGTACAGGGCTTCCGTCCTCTGCCCTCTGAGGAATGCCTGTCTCCTGGGCCTGTGTCAGGTGGGCTGTGAATGAACGCCCCCAACTTTCCTGGCTCTCCAGCTGGTAAAGGGAAAATTCAGGAACTTCAAGATCTCCATAAGCTCATTCCTGTACTAAATCTTCCCCCGGGACAACTTAGCAACCAAAATAAGCCAGAGATTTGAAGAAACACTTCTTCAACCAGGATATCCAGATGGCCAGTGGGCGTATGAAGTCTCATCCACTCTGACCACCGAAGAAATGCAAGTGGAGACCACAGTGAGACTCCTCAAGCCCTCCCTGTGGGAGTGACTCAGCCCAGAGGCATGGCACAGTGTTCTGATCAGCAATGCATGCAACTCAGGTCTTCAAGAAAAGGAGAGACACGGGACAATGTAGGTGGAGATTCAGAGTGTTCGTTTGCACTAGCCTACTCCAAGGGAGGATAGAGCCTCTCTGGATGTGGCTTTGGGACCACAGGGTGGAATTCAGAAGGTGCAACTCAATGTCCCAGTTTATACTTTATTTCAAAGTGAGGTTCAGGACCATGTGTTGTTTGATCTAGCCGGGGCCTCTCCCACTCTCTATTCTCTGTTCTTGCCTTTTACAAGTCTGCCTGCATTGATGACATAAGTCACTGTCTCTTACCTCTGCCACCTTTGCATCCGTGAAGTGAAGTGCCACTGTATCTCAGGGGCTCCTCCCACCTTTTTACCAGCCAGGGTCATTGTAATGTCAGGGCACATAGCACTCCTACTACCTGAGTGCCTGAGAACAGATGACTGGTTAAAGAAACTATGGTACATCTACACAATGGAATACTATACAGCTGTTAGAAAAAAAATGAATTCATGAAATTTGCCTATAAGTGGATGGACATGGAGAGTATCGTGCTGAGGGAAATAATTCAGGAGAAGGACAGACATAGAATGACTGCACTCATTTGTGGAATATTAAAAAAATACATAATATGAGACTAATACGCAAGGACAGTAGAAACAAGGGCCAGGACTAATGGTCCTCAGTTGGAAGCCTGCCTGAAGGTCTTCTCCCCTTTGTGGGAGATGGCAGTTAGGATAGAGAAGGAGCCATTATGACAATGATGGTTGGAGGGGATGGGAGATGTGTGCTAAAAGTGGGTAAAGGACTGGGACTGGTGGGGGTGGAGAATGGGCACTGGTGGTGGGATGGGTACTCCATCATTGTATAACTGAAACCCAAGCACAACAACTTGTAAGTCTACAACTGTACCTCATGGTGTTTCACTAATTAAAAAAATTAATATAAATAAATAAATATAATATAATACAGAAAAAAAAGAAAGTGGGTAAAGGACCAGACAGCCTCTCAGTATCTGTGTCACAAACCATAATGTCCAAAAGGACACACAGAGAGAGAGAGAGAGAGAAAGAGAGAGAGAGAGAGAGAGAAGAAAATTTCCTGTGCCTGTTATAGAGGCAGTCTGGAGGGGCAGGGGTGGCAGGAGGGATACGGGGCACATTGGTGGTGGGAACTGCATTCTGGTAGAGGAATGGGTATTGGAGCATTGTGCGATTGAAATCCAATCATGAAATCTTTGTAACTTGTATCTCAACTGTGATTCAATTTAAAAAAAGAAAAAAATAATAACACTCCCACTGGTCAGCATCAGCAATCAGAGCCCTCCCCATTCACCCGTCCTCCCTGAGTCTTTGTCTCCAATGGGTAATTCTCTGCAGAGTCCTCCACCAGTCTCAGAGTGGTGTCAGAGGGTGCCAGGCTACTCACTCTCTCACTGGCTCCTCCTGTTGAGGACAGTTTCCTAGGCCTTTTCACACAGTCATCCATAGTCCTCCAAAGTTCTGTCCAAGCCTTGGGGATGGACATTCCTCCAAATGTCTTTGAATCACTGTGTCATGTAGGATATGAGTTCACAACAAAGGGCCAACAACATTCAGGTGTCTAGGGCATCTGAGTTGCTGGACCGGCCTCTATTCTACATTCAGTCCCCTCCGTCACTGCCATCCCCATAGGCTGAGCAACACCAACTGGGTGTGAAGCAATCCCATTTCTAGCTCTGCCCTCCACACCCCTTCTCCCCCAGAGGAATGCTCTGTGCAGTCCTCCTTCTTTGTGGTTCTTCTTCCTCCATTGGAGGAGCGCCTTCCCAAGTCTTGGGTCACTTCACATCCTGGTGCTGATTCTGAGGAAGGTCCTGGCACTGGCTCTTGCCTATTTGGAGCACTAGCTTCCTTTGTCACTAAAGTGATGTCCTGGGGGTTGGAGCGATAGCACAGCAGGTAGGGCATTTACCTTGCACAAGGCACATCCGGGTTCGATTCCCAGCATCCCATATGGTCCCCTGAGCACTGCCAGGAGTAATTCCTGAGTGCAGAGCCAGGAGTAACCCCTGTGAATTTCTGGGTGTGACCCCAAAAAGAAAAAAAAATAAAGTGATGTTCAGTAATGATGGACAGGAAAGGGACCCCATTTCCTAGCAGGCTTTGAGAGTGGGTCACCGTTATTAGGAGGGAAAGACTAATGTCATCCATGTTGAAGAGCATCCAAGAATGTCCTCCCTCTGCCAAGGAATCTTGAAGGAATTCTGACCTCACCATCTTCCACTCACTCACTCACTCACTCACTCACTCAATAAACAAAGCTGGAAGGTGAATCCCAAGGCACTGCTTTTGCTGCACTGCATGACCTGTGAAGAGCCATTCTCTCACACTCGTTGGAATTTATTAAAATGATGCTGCCTTACACATATTTCTATATTCCTAAGTCTCTGTTGGAAAATGGCAACGGATACAGGAACACAGAAAAATTAAAATCCCTTTTCCTCAGTAAAGTGGGAATCTCCTGACCAGATTGCTGAGAGAAATGGAAACAGGCTATAATTGTTGGATAATCAATACTCATATTTTTAATGACAAAAAAGCCCTTAAATTTCTGCAAGACCAAATACTCCCCGGTCTGTGTTTTCTTTAATGATCTTATTTGAGAGGTAAAATTGGTTCAATTTTACTTATTTTCCAAAGAAGGAAAATAAGACCTGGAAAGATGAGGTATCCCGGGGACACAATTGGTCCAAGACGAGGACGAGACTCACCCCAATGCAAGACTGACCAGAACTCTCGATTCTTCCAACTCTATCCCTCCCACCTCCTGCCACGGCAAATTAAATTCCTCTGGTTTCCTAATTAAGCTGGTTCATTAGTGCTGTCACTTAACATAGATGACTGATATTGATGTTGTCTTTACTCCACTTTACAAAAGTTCTTTGACTTCCAACTCTTTAATTAAGCCACATGATAATCCCCCTAGCAAGATGCTTACCCTGTTTGAAAAGCTGAAGCTGTATCTCCGTGGAAACAGCCTCCTAATGGGATCAGAATCGCCTGTGCATTCATGAACTAGGCCTGGGCTTCCAATGCCCGGATCTGTCCCTGGAAGGGACATGTGCCCCCTGTGGCTATGATCAGATGACCACAAACTTTTATTTTTCAGTCAGCATTAATAACTCACCAAGTTTATGCTTACTGTTGTCCCTTCGGATGTTCACAGCAGCCCAGGGCAGCAGCAGTGATAATACCTGCTTTAAAAATGGAACTCCTGGGGCTGGAGCAATGGTACAGCGGAAGGGGCCTTCGGCAAGCCTGGGTTCAACCCCAGGCCCCTCCAGGAGTGATCCCCAAGCATAGAGCCAGGAATCAGCCCTGAGCACTGTCAGGTGTGCCCAACCCTTCTCCCCCACCAAATTGAATTACTGTACGATCCCGCAATATCATAGCCGGGCACCCATCCAAGAATGAGTGTCTTTTGAAGACATTGAGAAGGGTATGTGCAGACCTCTGTTAACAGCAGCATTATCCACAGTGGCCCAAACAGGAAGCCTGTTTAAATGTTCATGGACAGATGCTGCGTAAAGCAGCTGTGGTCTGAAGATGCAAAGGAGCACCACTTAAAAAGGGATGAAGTTGTGCATTTATGATAATGTGGAGATTCTGTTCCATGAAAGGAAATGAAGAGCAGTCACTGAATGGTTTCACTCACGAGTAGGATATCATCAACGCAAACAAAGCTGGGAAATCGCAACAGAAAGGAACTCTTAGAGGTGGACATTGAGAGTGTGCAGCTGGGAATGTGGCTCAGTGGTGAGCGCATGCCTCACTTGTGTGAGGCCCAGGGTTCCATCGAGTTTGTTTGCAAAAACGAGGCTCAAACCATGCTGGAGAGAGGAAGAGGGTGTGGGGAACGGGCAGAACGGATGCTTTGATGGTGGATGAGCCTGGCACCTGGGGGCCAGTGTGTGTAGTGGGTGCACACGCATATACGATTGTTCAGCGCTTGATGCACACCCAACTTATATGCAAAAAAAACCCTCTTCAAGAAAAATAATTATCCTTGTTTATACAAGTTGGGGAGCTGGGGTGCTTCTGGTTATATGTGAACTCTGAGGTCCCTTGTCCTGCCTGTCCCTTTTGAGAGCTGTCCACCGTCCACTGCCATTTAGGCGGAAAAGGCTGAGGCAGAGAGAGAAGTTCGTAAGTCCAGGGGAAAGTGGACTTCTCGCAGCGCAGGGGTGGTGCGTACCAGTTGAGTCTGCCCTGTCCTTGCCCGATGCTGGGCTCTGGCCTCCCACAGACCCCTAGAGTCTTGGGGAAGGCAGGAATTTGTACTCCCCCACAAGCTCTGGGCTCCCCCAAGGTCCTTCAAGAGCTGCCGCAGGAGTGTGCCAGAGGGATCCAGAAAGGAGGAGGAGGGGGTGGTGGGGGCCAGAGAGCCAGGGAGTGTCAATGAGTGGGGTACAGGGAGGGGTCCCAGGGAGCTGGGGACACAGGGCTATGGGGGCACAGTAGGATTCTCCTTCTCTACTGTCACCCAGAGGAGGAAACTCCTATCCGTCAATTGGATGTGTGATAATTATTTCAGGAGGCTACTTTTGGGGGGAGGGGGTCCTCTCCTGGATTCCCTGCCTCCCCTCCACAGTTCAGCCTCACAGTGCAGTAGCCAGCCAAGGCCTGGGTCTGTTCTGATGGGCCTGTAACTTTGGGACAGGAATAGCTTACATGGCACCCTTGGTTTTGGATAAAATGCTCCTTCTGGATCAAGTCCTGCGGCTTCAAAGCGACGGAAAGCCTCTTTTAACCTTCATTCCATCTCCCCCCAGGTCCATGCTTCTAGCTGGGGCTCCCACTTGATTTTAACTTTCAAGCATCCCACTGAAGTCGTGAAAAGGTGCTTTTAAAAAACAGAAATTGGGACTGGAGCGATAGCACAACGGGTAGGGCATTTGCCTTGCACATGACCGACCCGGATTCAATTCCCAGAATCCCATATGGTCCCCTGAGCACTGCCAGGAGTAATTCCTGAGTGCAGAGCCAGTAGTAACCCCTGTGCATCACCAGGTGTGGCCCAAAAATCAAAATAATAATAATAATAATAAAAATCAAAAATCGTGCATAAAATTGTGTCTGTACTTTATCTTACCCCATTCCCAGCCCCACACTCCAGAAGCCCTGAAAAATAAGTCTCCATGCCTCCAATAGATGGAACAGGGAGAGTTGGGTCTTTCCAAGTAGCCCGCCCCAAGCGTTACTATTTCACTTGCCCCAAAGTCCCACACAGAAGGCTTTTCTTTCTTTCCTTTTTTTTCTTTTAAGGTCACACCCGGCAATGCACAGGGGTTACTCATGGCTCATGCACTCAGGAGTAACTCCTGGCAGTGCTCAGGGGACCATATGGGATGCTGAGAATTGAACCCGGGTGTGCCTCGTGCAAGGCAAACGCTCTACCCACTGTGTTAGGCTCCAAGGCTTGTCTTTCTTTACTAATACAAAGTTCATGTGATGTAAAAGCTCTCTTACAAGGCTGAGGATATGGCTCAGAGCAGTTGTCTTGTCTGTGAGAGGTCTAGGGTTCAATTCCCAGTGCTGTGTGCTTCCCTGAGCACCACCAACAGGCAGCCCCAAGCACCTAGCCCAAAGAAGCCCTAAGTGACCTCCAAGTGGGGCCCCTAAACAACAATAACAAAAGTCCCTCTCCCACAAGGATGGCCGTTAGTAAGTAGGTTTATAAAATAACTCTGTTGACAGGGCTGTGGAGGAAAAGGAGCCCTCACACATGGGAGTGAGTGGTGCAGCTACTAATGGAAAACAGCAGTTTCCCAAGAGGATAACCAGAGTTAGCTCATGACTCAGGACAGAGCCCCGAGAGAACAGAAAACAGACACCTGTGAAAAGTCTTTACACAAGAATCTTCATCGTGGCATGATTTCATAATAGTCCAAGAGTAGCAGCACCCAGATCAAATGGAGAAGGAAAATCCCACACATTGGACGATTATTTAGCTTCAAAAGGGAATGAAATACCGAAGCATGCTACAGTGTGGACAAATTTTAAAAATAGAGTACTGAGCGATAGGCACAAAGACCACCTTATATCAGACTCCATTTCTGTAAAACATTATGTTCAGGCAGATCCAGAGAGAGAGAAAGTGACTAAGGGTTTCCCAGAGCTGGGAGAGGGACACCGAGGCAGCTACATGGATAAAGAATTTCTCTTCAGGTTACAAATGCTCCCAAATTAGATTGTGGTGATGGTTGGCCAGAAACCACTGAAGCTTATGGTCTAAATGATGACTTTTATGGCATAGATGCATACCATATGTTTCACTGTATACTAATAAAAAGTTGAATAGCTTAGGAAATGTCTTAGGAAGACTATGCTCCATTATAGACCAAATTTCAGCCCTAAACTATACTTTTGATGGTGGTAAAACTGTGGTCTTAAAGGACAAAGCTACCTGATGCTGATAAATTGGATAATACCTCTCACAGCAGGACTCTCTCACAGAGGCAGTAATTGTGTTACAGCCATTTTGCAGGAAATAACTGGTAGACACACACACGCACGTGCACACGTGCACACACACACAAACATTTCCTTTGTTTGGTCTTGCCTGCCTTGTGTTTTGGGGAGAGCCAGTAGAGCAAAGACCTATTCAAAGAAGTAGTAAACACACACACACACACACACACACACATACACACACACACACACACACATTACCCTGAAGCTGGAGAGATAATACAGTGGGTAAGGTACTTACCATACTTGTGGCCGACCTGGGTTCGATCCTGGACACCTTATATGGTCCCCTGAGCCCTACCAAGAGTGATCCCTGAGCATAGCCAGGTATGGCCCCCAAAGCAAGCAAACAAACAAAAAATCTTTTCCCTCCATGCAAAGTCCGGGAATCAGTGCTGGCTTTTCGGCTACACTGGGCAGTGGGCGCACATTCAGCTTCACGCGGCCTCTTTATGTGATGTGCATTCTGATTTTTGTGTTCAGGAGCAAAGGTAGGGGTATTTACCTGGCCTTGATGATAGAGAAAATTGAAGCAGAGATTAGTTTTAGAACATGTCAGGAACTCGCTCTCTGGCTGGCTGCTGTCAACTTGGTGGTTGTATAATTTTATTACTCCAGCATTTGTGACTAGAGGCGTAAGGGAATGCTCTTAAATTTTTAAACCAAGTCAATAAGTAAATAATGGAAACTGTTACAATAAAAATCCATGAAGTATGAAAAATACTTGAACATTGACAATGAAGATGTTGTTCAACAAATCAATAGAGAAAAAGAAACAGACCAGGGGAGAGAAGAAAGTTTCTATAGCATTGATTCTTGAGAAAACAAAAAGCAATTTTAAAATGGCAATAATAGGCCTTTTTGCCTAGAAAAAGCAAAAAGATTCAAGGAAACAAAAAACCAAGGTTAATGAGTTCTAAGCACTTTCCTGTATTTTTTATGGGGACTATAAATTGGTAGGAATGTTCTGTAGGGCTATTTGAAAGTAGGTATGAAAGGAGTAAAAACAGATTTGGAATCTAGTATGCTCAGAATTCAGAAACTCAGGTCCTAAAGTTTGCGGCCTCAACCATTTATTAGGTGTTGAACCTTGGATACATCATTTGATTATCCCCAGACCTGTTGGCTCACCTGTAAAAATTGGGTTACTTATAGCTTTTGTTTCCTAAGTTTCTGTAAATATACATTATTCCAGGCAGCATCTATGAAGCCCTGGGCTCAATCACTAAGCCCTCAACATTTCCTAAGCCCTCAACATTTCCTAAGCCCTCAACAGATATTTACTATTTTACTGTCACTGAAAATTTTTTCTACTCTTCTAATTTGGATGATAGAGATCATGCAGGAGAAAAAGGAGATATCTGCTATACCATCAACCCTTAAGTAAACGTGAAGGCATTCCACGGAGCTCAAGATCAAGAGTCTGAGAAAGATGTCTGCCCAAAATAAGCTTTGAAAGGCAAAGAGGAAGCTTACCTATCAATTATCTAAGCATGATCACGAGGGATACAGAACAATACAAGGAATGCAGATGTATTACTGGTAGAATGTGTTACTTCATCAGAAAACCAGAGCACCACAAGGAAAATAGGCAGGTGCACAGAACAGAGAATTGAATGGATGGCAAGAGCGTAACTCTTGCATCCCTGCAAAACCCAGGTTGCAACTTCTCATCAGAGTTAAGGTATCTGTGAGCCCTGAACCCTGAAAGTTATTGGGGCTTACACACTGTCAGGTCTTCAATGGCACCTTTGTTGTGCTCAACAAAGCTCCAGTTGACTTGCTGAGGATTTGGATCCATCTATTGCATGGGGTAACCTATACCTGATGTCAATATATGAATCTACAAGCATGGACGATGGCAAAATCCTCAATAAGTGAATTGTCTCAACAGATAATGCATTAAGTACTCAATCTTTTGATAAATATAACATCACCTGCGTGGGAGATCTCACTCATGAGATCTAGCACTGCTGAAAAGGGCTCCAAAGAGGAAAGTTGCTTCCTCTGGTCTTCAAATTATCTTCCCCGCAAGATGGAACAAAGAAAAGATGACCAATTCAGAGGAAGGCGAAGATACTAGAAATAAGGAAAACCAGGTCAATCCACCACTTAGAAAGAATGAACTAAAGTGTCTGTTGTATTTTTCTGATCTGGTTAACAAACAACTGCTTTTAAATTGCAAATAGTAATAATAATAATAAATAATTTATTCTATAAGCAGGTTAATCAGTATTTTATTTGTTTGGTTTTGGTTTGGGGGCCATACCCAGTGCTGCTCAAGGCTTGTTCTTGGCTCTGCTCTCAGGGCTCACTTCTGGCGTGTTCAGGGAAATATACAGGGCGCCAGGGATCGAGCCTGGGTAAGCACCATTGGAGGCTAGTGCCTTCTCCGTTGTACTATCTCTCCAGCACAACTATTAGTTGTATTTTTATATTAGTGTCAATTAAGATTATACCTAAAAATGTAGTAGTCACATAAGTTACAGCTCAGCTGTATAATTGAATTTACATGAAGATATTTTTAAATAAAACCTTAATTGACATAAGAAAATGTTTACAACATGTTGCAAAGTGGAGAAAAATAGGCAAAAACACAATATTCTTGTGAAACACTGTTAATATAAAAAGAAGCCATTACAGAGACTCCAAAAGTGTGGGTTCATGTGTGTTGAGTGACCACATGTGTGATTAGATTATTTTTCCTTTACGTGATTTCTAAATAGGTCTTCTTTTTTTAAACCAGCATTAGATTCATACTGTCACTGTCACTATCCTCCAGTTGTTCATTGATTTGCTCAAGCCGGCCCAGTATCATTGTGAGACTTGTTACTGTGTTTGGCATATCGAATACGTCACAGGTAGCTTGCCAGGCTTTGCCATGCAGGTGAGATACTCTCAGTAGCTTGCAGGGCTCTCCGAGAGGGGCAGAGGAATTGAACTCGGGTTGGCCATGTTGGCTGCGTGCAAGGCAAACGCCCTACCCACTGTGCTATCACTCCAGCCCAGATTCACACTAAAATGGGGATCAATTAATCACTTGACTTCCCATTAATCATCGATTTGCTCAAGTGGGCGCCAGTGACATCTCCATTCGTCCCTGTTGCCTTCTAGTGTAGCCCAGTGGCGTTTGTTCGTTCTAGGAACAAAGAAGAATGAAGAGCCTCAAACCGATCATTCAGGGTCTTGACAAAGAAGCCTGACCATCTCGTAGGTGGACAGCCATGCGGTCTTTGGATGTCCTGTGGAATCGAGTCAGTACGGCTCTAGTTCAGCAGTCATCTCCAAATCTCATCACGTGTCCAGCCCATCTGATTTTCGATGCCTTGGCAAACAAGACAACGTCCCTGATTCTTGACTGTTGACAGAGGTCGGAACTCTGGATTCTTTCTCTCATTTGAGTGAAACGTCGTACTCCAAGCTTAGCTCTTTCAATTCCTCTTTGAGAGACCCGAATAGCGTTCTCATCCTGTTTTCGTAGGGCTCAGGTCTCTGAGGCATACGTTAGTGCAGGAAGAACAGTGGAATCAAGGAGATATGCCCAGAGCCAGAGGTTCTTCGTCCTCTTAGCTATTTCTTTGACACCCTTGAAGGCATTCCAAGCTGCTCTCTTCCTCCTGCGCAATTCAGGTGCCAGGTCATTTGTCATGTTGACTTCTGGACCTAGGAACACATAACTGTTGCACTCGGAGAGGGTCGTTCCATTGAGAGTGAATGGAATGTCAGGAACAGACTGTTTCTCATAAACATTGTCTTCGTGAGATTCAGCTGTAGTCCGACCTTTCCACACTCACGATCGAAGTCAGCCAGCATTTGGGCCTCTTGGCTAATGTTTGATGTTATTAAAATGATGTCATCAGCAAAGCGAAGGTGGTGTAGTTGCCCACCATCTATCTTCACTCCCATTTCTTCCCATTCCAGTCATCGCATGACATTCTCGAGGGTGGCACTGAAGAGTTTCGGTGAAATAGTATCGCCCTGCTGAACCCCTCTCTTGACATCAATGATCACTTCTTTGTAGAATGATGAGATCCTGGTAGTGAATCCGTAATACAGCTCATGGAGGATCCTGATGTATTAAGTTTGTATGCCCTGTTTGGCTAGGGCTTCTATGACCGCTTCTGTCTCAACAGAATCAAAGGCCTTCTTTAAATCAATGAACGTTAGACAGAGTGGCATCTTGAACTCCTGAGAAACCTCAATGAGCTTAGTAATTGTGTGGATATGGTCGATGGTATTGAATCCTTTTCGGAACCCGGCTTGTTCACATGGTTGTCCTTCATCTAGTGTTCTGCCAATCCTATTCAGGATGACTCGAGTGAACAGCTTGTAGATGACAGACAATAGGCAGATTGGGCAATTGTTGCCAATGTCGTGGATGTCTCCCTTCTTGTACAGTAGTACAGTCCTGCTGGTTTTCCACTGGGATGGAGCCTTGCATTCAGACAGGTAGTGTGTGAAGAGCCAAGCCAATGTATTGATGCTGTCAGAGAACCTTGACAGCAGATTCTTCAGGTGTTCGGGTCTGACCTTATCTGGGCCGGGTGCTATTCGTTTCTTTACCTATGAAATGGTGTGTCGGATTTCGGAAGGGAAAACGTTGGGAATAACATATCCATCCTGCGGAATTTGGTATGTGGGCAGGTGGACTTGGCTATCAAAGAGATCTGAGTAGAAGTCATGGATAATCTTCTTCATTACCCTTCTGGAAGATGTGATAGATCCATCAGGACATCGGAGGGCAGTCATCTTGGTCTTGTAGTTGGCGAAGGACAGGCGGGCGTTACGAATGCTTTTCCCAGCTTCTGTCGCATCTACCAGCACTGCTGGTCTTCTCTCTTTGAGGTCTTCCTTTATCGCATCTCTGCACTGCTTTGCGAGCTCAGACATTCCCTTGCCATTGCCTGAGGCATGCGCCAAGCCACATTGGTGAATAAGCTAAAGAGTTTTAGAAGACAGGCAATTTTGTGTGGCTATCTCACACGCTACCTGTCTGAATGCAAGGTTCCATCCCAATGGAAAACCAGCAGGACTGTACTACTATACAAGAAAGGAGACATCCACGACATTGGCAACTATCGCCCAATCTGCCTATTGTCTGTCATCTACAAACTATTCACTCGAGTCATCCTGAATAGGATTAGCAGAACACTAGATGACGGACAACCATGTGAACAAGCTGGATTCCGAAAAGGATTCAGTACCATCGACCATATCCACACGATTACTAAGCTCACTGAGGTTTCTCAGGAGATCAAGATGCCGCTCTGTCTAACGTTCATTGATTTAAAGAAGGCCTTTGATTCTGTTAAGACAGAAGCGGTCATGGAAGCCCTAGCCAATCAGGGCGTACAAACTCAATACATCAGGATCCTTCGTGAACTCTATTGCAGATTCACTACCAAGATCTCACCATTCTACAAAGAAGTAATCATCCATATCAAGAGAGGGGTTCGGCAGGGTGATACCATTTCACCAAAATTCTTCAGTACCATCCTCGAGAACATCATGCAACGACTGGAATGGGAAAGCATGGGAGTGAAGATAGATGGTCAGCAACTACACCACCTCCGCCTTGCTGATGACCTCGTTCTAATAACACCAAACATCAGCCAAGCAGCACAAATGCTGAACGACTTTGACCATGAATGTGGAAAGGTCGGACTACAGCTGAATCTTACGAAGACAATGTTTATGAGAAACAGCCTTGTTCCTGACGCTCCATTCGCTCTCAACGGAACCACCATCTCTGAATGCAACAGTTATATATACCTAGGTCGAGAAATCAACATGATGAATGATCTGGCACCTGAGTTGCGCAGGAGGAAGAGAGCGGCTTGGAATGCCTTCAAGAGCATTGAAGAAATAACTAAAAGGACAAAGAACCTCCAGCCACGAGCACATCTCTTTGATTCCACTGTTCTTCCTGCATTAACATATGCCTCAGAGACCTGGACCCTACAAAAACGGGATGAGAATGCTATTCGGGTCTCTCAAAGAGGAATCGAAAGAACTATGCTTGGAATATCACGATTCACTCAAATGAGAGATAGAATCCGGAGTTCTGATCTATGTCAACGCTCAAGAATCAGGGACGCTGTCTCATTTGCCAAGACATCAAAAATCAGATGGGCTGGACATGTAATGAGGTTTACAGACAACCGCTGGACTAGAGCCATTACTGATTGGATTCCACAGGACATCAAAAGATCACGTGGACGCCCACCTACAAGATGGTCAGACTTCTTCGTCAAGACCCTAAATGATCGGTTTGAGGCTCTGCATGTTCCTAAAACGAACAGATACCATTGGGCTACTCTAGCACGCAACCGGGATGAATGGAGACTTTACTGGCACCCGCTTGAATAAATCAATGAATAACGGGGATTAAGTGATTAAGTGATCTCTCTCGGTGTTCCTTGCACAATCATGGAGGTGCTGAACCAGTCTATCGTATTCCTCGTCAATGTTGTCAACGACGGCATCTTCCCATGTTGCAGCAATAGTGCCAAAGAGCTCCCAGTTGGTGGTTGTTCTGGAAGTTCTCTTCTTAAACTTTGCAGCCCTTTCTCCCCTCTCTGTGAAGTAGAATTTTGCATGAAGGAGACAGTGCTCCGATACCATATCGGGACAACAGTTTGGGACAACAGTGACATCGGTCAGGCAAGACCGTCGATTGAATACAATGTGGTCAATTTCGTTGTGGAACCATCCACCGGGAGACTCCCATGTCCAACATTTAGATTCGGCCTTCTGGAACTGTGAGTTACCATGGATGGTGTTGGTCAACATGATGAACTCAGACAGTCTCTCACCCTGTTCTTTCCATTCTAGGCTATGGGTCCCGATGTGGAGTACTTCGGCTGATCTTCTCGGTTCTATCTTGGCATTAAAATCACCGACAATGATCTTGTAGAAGGTGTGGTCTTCTTTATAGAACTTCTCCAGCTCCATGTAAAAACTGGGAAGTGTGAAGAATTCCGATGCCCACTCTTCTCTATACCTCTCTATACCTCCTTATAAACCCCCGTCTTCCCACTATCAACATGCCTTCCCTACTCACACCCCCCAGAAGTACAATGGTCACAATCATGAGCCAATGTTGTTTTGTCATTATCACTCATGTTCTTCGTTTATGTGAGGGATTAACTGTTGGTGTTGTATTTAGTCTGTTCATTTGGAGAAGTATACAATGGTAATATAGTATGGTACAAGATAGTTCACTTCCCTCCCCCCACCCCCCTGACCTCTGTTTACTCAACTGTACTCTTCAACACCCTCCCTCCTCTTGCAGCTATTCATCATTTTACTATCTTTGCAACTGAAATATTTTCCAGTTGTTACTTTTCCATTAGTTGCTCTAAGGCTTTAGAGTTGAAATTAGACCCCGTGTGTGGCGTTTTCAGCTTTGCATTTCTGTCTTAAAAACATGTCTTTAATCCTCCATTTCTCTCCATGGCTTGTTCATTCAGTTCTCCTGAGCATCAAACAATTATTTGTCTGGATGCACCACTGTCTATTTCTCTATTTACCCATTGAATGACTTCTTGGGTTACTTCCGTATTCTGGCAATTATAAATGAGCTGCGACAGACACTCTTTTCTTTCTTTTTTTTATTAAAATTTTTTTTAATAGTGAGACTTCATGAGGTACAGTTGAAGACTTACACATTTTTGTGCTTGGGTTTCAATTATACAATGATCAAATACCCATCCCTCCACTGGTGCCCATTTCTCACCACCACGGATCCCAGTATACCTCCCACCCCCTATCCCCCCATCCCACCCTGCCTCTGTGGCAGGGCATTCCCTTCTGTTCTCTCTCTCTTATTGGGTGTTGTGGTTTGCAAAAGAGGCAATGGGTGACAATCATGTTTAGTCTATAGTCTACTTTCCGCATGCTTCTCCCATCGTGGGAGTATCCTCCCAACACCTTTATTTGGTGTTCCTTTCTTTATCTGAGCTCCCTCTTCCCCTAGAATGTGTGGTTGGCCTCCAAGTCATGGAGTAAAATTCCTGGTACTAATCTCGGCCATTCTTGGGTGTTAGTCTCCTATTTTGTTACTTTATGTTCCCCAGATGAATGCAATCTTTCTATGTCTATCCCTTTCTTTCTGAGTCATTTCCCTTAACATACTTTCCATGTAGTACCACTTGTATGTAAATTTTGTGACTTTGTCTTTTCTGACAGCTACATAGTACTCCATTGTGTAAATGTACCAAAGTTTCTTTAACCAGTCATCTGTTCTCGGGCACTCAGGTTTTTTCCAGATGCGACAGACACTCTTGTCCAGGATTTAGCATGGAAACATTTCCAGGGTTGTTTTTTTTAAACAACAGTTTTCCCCGCTCCCCTACTTTATTTAAACTTCCGCAGTTTACAAAGTTGTTCATAATGATTTGTTATAGTCATTCAGTACTCCAACACCAACCCCACCACCACTGTGACCTTCAGCATTGAAATAATTGCAATAAGTACAAGATGTAACAAAAGCTTTATGATTCCACTTACATAAATGTCCAGATTTGGCAAATTTGATTTGTTGTTGCCTAATGCCAGATGGATGAGGTGGGGAGTCTTTATTTGTGGATAGACGTTTCCTTTGGAGGTTTCAATAATGGTATGTGTATTATAGCTCATACATAATAAAATGGTATGTTATTTAGGCCACATCCCATCATCACAACCATGTAAGTTCATCTACTGGCCCTATTCCAGAGACTCATAAATAAATCTCAAAAGAGGAGCCGGAGTGATAGTACAGTGGGGAGGGCATTTGCCGTGCACGCAGCAGACCTGGGTTCAATCCCTGGCATTCCACATGGTCCTCTGAGCACCGTCAGGAGTAACCCCTGAGCATCATTGGGTGGGACCCAAAAGGTAAAAAATAAATAAAAATTTAAAATTAACGAATGAATGAATTAATCTCAAAAGAGATCAACTAGCTGAAAAAATTTCTCAGATTCCCAGTCCCAGCTGAGACCTCCTTGGGCAATCTTGATGGGTGTTGGTGATATAGTGGTGAGCATAGCTGCATTCCTGGGCAGTCTCAGAAGGAGGGAAGGCCAGCTCCTGCCCTGTCAAAGCCCCGGCAGCTACACCCATGTGCCAAAGCTTCCACCATGCCTCTGGCTGGACTCCGCCACCTCAGGACTGAGCTCCACAGAGAACCTAATCTGCCAAAAAAGTTCCAGTATTCAGGTACATGGGATTTTGTGACTGAAAACTCCAGGCCTTCTCAGAGTCAGGAAGGGCAAATTCACCCCACCTTCCTTTACTTCTGGGAGCCTGGGCAGTCCCACCCAGATAACTTCTGCCCAGCTAAATATTCTGGATTTTCTGGACATGGGCCAGGACATCTCCAATCCATCACAATACGTATTATGGAATGTATCATTTACTTTACTGTTGTTTTCTAATGCTGAGTCACTGTCTAGATAGAAGACATTTTCCTTCTTTTCACCAACTGAGGGACATTTGCACTGCGGCTCCATTTTCGGCCAGGAGGGTTATGCTGCTATAAGCAAGTACACGCACTTGTGGGGGCGCGATTTGATTATATATCCCTGGCGTGTCAAGGCTGGGTCACATGATGACTTGACACTTTGCCTTTTGAGGGACTGCCAGACTCATCTTGCCAAGTATCTGTTCCAAATAAGGCCAGCCACATACGATGTTTCCATTGCCCCACGAATTTACTGACCCCGGTTGTGGGCTGTCTTTTTCATTCTAGCCCCTCTAGTGGTGATTTGCATTTTCACAGGGCCCTCCTCTCTGTTTCACAAGTGTTTTTCTAAGTGTTTGGTTTAGTAATTGTTAGGGACGAGTTATAAAAACAAACCATTACAGTGAATAAACAACCCCGTATAATTATCATCTTCGAAGTGAAGTGCGTAGACACTCAGTCACGGGAGAACCAGGCAGTGGGGACAGCGGGCTTGAAAGAACCAACATTGGCCTGTGGGAGAACTCGAACGGGCTCTGTGGTCCACTGTCCCTGCTGCCTGCCCTCCTATCCTGAGACGGCCATCACTGCAGAGACCTCTGCCCCTCCCCCTGCAGAGAATGGAGGCCTGTTTTCTGCACACATCCTCTTATTTTATGCATTCAACTCCAGCACATGCCCTGGGCCCTGGCTCCGTGGCTGGATTTAAGTTTGCTTCCTCTTCACCCAGTTTTTCTGGGGGGTTTTGTTTTGGGTGGCATGCCATGCAATGCTCGGAGTTTACTCCTGACTCTGTTCAGAGATCACTCTTGGCAGGACTTGGGGGACCACCTGGAGTGCAGGGATAGAACCCAGATCAGTTGTGTGGAAGGTAAACGCCCTACCTGCTGTACTATTGCTCCAGCCCCTATTCACCCCATTTTGGATCTCACCTATGACCCACTCCCCAGTATCTTGACAGAAAACCTGACATGCATGAAAGAACTCTTGGGAACACACCCTGGGGCTTTGCTTGTCCTACAGGCTACATCATCCCCCCCCCCATGGTCCCCACCATGGAAAGATAAGGTTCAGAATTACAGCCACCCCTAACTACACCCCAGTTCAATTTAACCGGGCCCATCTAGAGTGCACCTGTGTGATCAGAGCTGGGCTCCTGGGAGCTTCGCATTGACACTCAAGTGACAGAGTCATGCCCCCTTTTGGCACAAACTCGGAACAGCACACAACAATCATGGCAACATGCACAAAGGACTTCAGCATCCCCGTCTGCTGGTGGCTCACACACATCAGCTTCCCCTGACCCATTCAGGGGCTTCCTGTGTGACCTTCCAGAATAGTGCAGATTCCATAATCTGACTGCAGCTCACGGTCATTACCCTACTCGTGTCTTTTCATTCCCTAGACAGGGTGACTTGTCATCTTGAGTTGGTTGACACTGGAGAGGGGCTGCCCGCCCATCCACCCCTGTCCCTCACTCCTAGCTAGTTCCTAAAGAGAGAGTGAATGTTCCACCTCTCGCCAGGTCTGTCCTATGCAGACCAGCCAGCCAGAGGCAACTTCCAGCTAGCCTCTTTGTATGTGGCCACCCCCCGGGGCCTCCATCCACCTGCTTGAATCACCCCCAGAGACAGAGACCAGACACCTCGGCACAGCCTATGCCCAGGGCCTGCTACAATTTTTCCAGCTCACCATCTCCAAATCCACTTGCCTTCCTCTGGAAAGCCTGATAAAAACCAGAGCCTGAGTTTCTTCCCTCCCTCCCCTTCCTTCCCAGCCAACCCTGGTGCTTCCCAAGTAGGCCTGCAGAGGGCGCTGCACCTCCAGTTCCCAGGGATCTGGGAAAAAACTCCCTCTCCCCCACGTCATTGTAACTGAAACCAACCTAAGGGCCAGGGAGGTAGCTCAGGGGTGAGAAGGGCATTGTCTTCCCTGACCAAGTCCCTGAGTTCTGAGTTCTCCAGTCACAGAGGCCCCTAGGCGCCATCAGATGGAGCCTTGGTGGATCCTGGTACCACCGAACCTTTCAGCCCCATTGGCCAAATACCACAGGGAGTGGCTCCAGGTCCCGAGGACTGTGTGGGTTGACCCCCTCGAAAAGAAAAAAAAACACTTAAATAACCTTTAAAAAAGTCCCCAAGATCTAGTCTAGGGTCCCTTCCTCCTCAATAAAGAATTTTGCAAACAGCCAGCCAACACCCTCTACTTTTATTTTCAACATAGAAACCACTAGAGGGATTTTGGTTTTGTGCCGCTAGTCCTGATGGCGAAGCCCCTTGACACTCAGCTAAACTGAAGCAAAGGCCCACACCATCTGCATGGGCACTGGCCCTCTCCAGGAAGCCCTGCTGTGTTGACATGGGCACTGGGGCCTTGGCAAGGCTCTCTATCAACACATGGCCATCCGGAACCTGGCTTGGCTCTCTACACTTGAGGTACCCCCTCCCCCCACCCCTTGCAAGCACAGAGCGTTGCCCTGGCTATGTGACCCGCCCTGGCTGGCCTCCAGGGAAGGCCGCTGCAGGAGTCAGTGTTTTGCAATTCCTTGAAGTCTGAATCATTTCCCTGCCATGACCTCGCCTCCAGGTTTGCTTTCAGTCCCCGGAGAAGAGGGATCCAAGAGTCCTGTGTCGCTGAACTGAATTTCCTCTCCATGCATGGAAAGGCTTTGGCACTTGCTTCTTCCTTCCACAGCATCAGAGCCGAAAGTCCCAATAGCCAGCTTTTCTCTCCCAGGTGGGGCCTTCAGAGATTTTTCCCCCTTCCTCCCTCCACTTCTGCCACGTGGGACATCCGGATGCAGGAGTCACGTATGTTCTCTGCCTGGCTTCTCCTGGCTTCCTCCGCTCCACTTCCTGCCTAAGGTTTCCCCCTGGTCCAGCACGCAGACCCCCTTGGGCAGGTTTTCCCCAGAATTATTCTCCTTTGGTTCCTTTCCCTGGTGCACCTTTGGTTCAGAGAAAGCTCCACCCGCCAGTGTCTGGAGTTGAGTCCTTTGCCTACCTAACTGCTCCTTGAACATGCTGGACAGCTCCAGGACAGCGAGCGGGTGCTCCATGCTGATGCCCCGCTCCCCTACCCCAGCCCCTGAGCTCGGAGGTCCTGTCACACAGTATCTTTGTGCCATTGAGTTCTGACCACACCCCTGTGCCTGACCTCCAGGATCTCAAAGACCCTTGGTGCCAAGTCGAACGCATGCTTGTCTCCCATATCTCCTTGGTTCCTGCTCTCACCCTTCCTCACCCCATTTGGAATGAGGAATTCATGCAGGAGGGGAGGAGGAATGCTACAGCTTTCCTTTTTCCCTTGTGATTATTGTTTATTTTTAATTTTTATTGCAGCTTAAGTAACGTGATTCTGATCCTGTTAGCATTTATGGTCTTCATGCACAAACTTGCACATATTCACCACCACCAAAACCCTCTACCACAGTCCTTCTTTATTTTTGCTGTCACTGTCACTGTAACTGTCCTCCCGCTGTTCATCGATTTGCTCCAGCGGGCACCAGTTGTGAGACTTTTTGTTATTGTTTTTTGCATAATGAATACTTCATGGGTAGCTTGCCAGGCTTTGCCGTGCCAGTGAGATACTCTCGGTAGCTTGCCGGACTCTAATTTAAAAAATTTATTCAAAGTTTTTAATATTTTGGTGTATAATGTTGCCAATATTATTATTTTACTCTTCCTGTGCTGCTATGTCACGTACACCAGCAGAGATTCCAGGATCCCTCTACCATTTTTCCAAGGTCCCTTCTCCCTAGCCACCCCCCGTCCACTCAGTCACACACCCTCAGATCATAGTCCTGTTGGTGAGATTGCTTTAAAGGAGAGTCTTCTCCCAGGAGTCTTCTCTGGAGAGCCTTCTCTGAGAGTCTTCTCTGAGCTTTGTCTCCTGAGTCTTAGAGACTTCTCTGGAGAGTCTTCTCTGAGAGCCTTCTCCTCTCCGTCTTCAAATTTCTCCTTTTCTCTCAGGAAGAAAGGGGAGGCACAGAGAAGTTCTGGTTCATTGGGTGTCCCTGTGGGAATGTAACAGATACCTCTTTTCAGAATGTTCCAGAACATGATGGGGTTTTTTTGGTGTCAGTGACTTGGGACATTTGAAAGTTTATTTATTCAGCTTCCTGGAGGATGGCTAGTCTGTTGCTCACAGGCAGGAGTCAGTAAGCACCTTTCGAAAAGCCCAGCCCACACATTTCCTTCCTGCTTCGATTCCAGAAAGGGTGAACTCCCCAGTTCCTGCTCTCCCCAGGGCTCTCCACCTGACCCTTAAATAATGCAACCATGAAGGGGAGAGTTGCAAGCGGCGTATACAGTGTGGCAGCTTCTGGAGAGCACCATAAAGAGGTGTTCTGCACCCCGAGCTGGGATGGGGTGACTCCAGAGTGGAGTGTCCCTTCTTGCCTCTGCAAAGCTTCTCTAGAACTGCTTCTGTGGGTCTTTCCCCCGACTGCCCTGTTTGGGGAGTGTCTGCCCACATAGGGGCATCATCAAAGAGAAAAGCATTTGCTTTCTTCAGGACTTCAGAGAATGACCAGAGTCTTGGTTCGGGCTGAAACACCTCCTGAGGAAAACCAGTCTTTGTGTTTGGGCCATGTCAGCATTAAGTTGTAAGCTCAGCTTGGTATTCAGTCTGGGCCAAGTCTTTTATAATTCAACAACAAAGAGCTGTGGCAGGGCAGAATTGCTCCTTTCAGAGACCACCTTAGCCTTATGGTTTCCTGCACGGAGGAAATTCACTCCCAAGCCCCCTCCCCCCTTCCATGACTTCATCTAAATAAATAAATGAGTGAATGAATGAATGAATGAATGAGTGAATGGATGCACCACCCACTGCAGCCAGCACTTTCCCGGGATGTCCAGGTGAGCCCCTTGTATTGACACCATGACTTCACCTTCCAGCTCTGCTGAGTGTCCATTTCCGCCACAGGGCCTGAGTCTCCCAGAGGGAAGAGGTTTTCGAGGTCCGGAAGTCCCCAGGACCCAGCAGGCACACCATGAGGCCACCCAGACTTTCCCCGAGCAGCTCTCTCTCGCAGCCCCGCACAACTCAGCTCTGAGACCTCAGCCTGCATCGGGCCCCTGGGAGTGTCTCCGTGCAGGGTACAGGCTTTGTGCAGCAGCTGCCGTGCGTCTGCCTCTGCCCACCCCCGGGGCCCTGTGGTTACCTTAGCGATCAGCTCCCTCCCAGAGCTCCCTGGGACCAGCTGGAGCTCAGGCTGCCACCACAAGGCTCTCCGGACCCGTCCCTAGCTAGAGACAGCACTTGCACATCACACATCACACAGAGCCTTACCCCATCTAGGTCAGGGTGGAGGACCAAGCTTAGGCTGATGCCCCCAAAGCTTCATGCCCATTCAGCGGGCGCAGGATGCCCCCTGGCAGTCCCAGGCATAACCCCCAACACAGAGCAGAGAAGCACATCTTTGGAAACTCGCTAAGATCAATGGAAATTTACCCGCCAACTCTGCCTCTGGTTTTCCCGAGCAGACTGTCATCTTGGTTCATTTTAGCAGGCTTCTACAGGCATGAAAAATATTCTGTTCCCCAAACATTTGAATTGCAGTTTGGCTGACCTCAGCGTCTACTCTTTCCAGTGAAAGATTTTTGTGGGCAGCAGCTGCCCAGGAGAGGGACTGTGTGCCCTGGTCATTGGACAGAGCCCAAAGCACATGGGGCCACATCACAGACACGGAGGCACAGAGATAGTGTAAGTCTGGGCAGGGAGGGATTCTGCCATCTCTCTGGGCCTCAGTGACTCATGTGGAGAAGCATTTGCAGAGCTTGACTCGGGAGGGATGGAGATGGGGTGGTTGTGGTGTGGGGAAGCTTCCCAAGAAAGCATTTAAGACACCTGGGTGAAACGATGCAGGGCTGGAGAAGGTTTGGTGCACCAAGAGAGGTTAACCATACTCCAAGTAAGGGCTAGTTCTTGCTTCTAGCTGCTGGGAGAGAATATCTAAGCTTGTTGTGTCCTGCCTGATAGGATTGTCCTTGTTGGCGTAGGGAGAACCCCAGCAGAATCAGAAGGGGGCTGGACATGCAGGTCAGCTACGTGGGCAATCAGCCTTGTCTCCAGGACTGGCCTCTCTCTGACCTCATGAATTGACTGGACACCACGACTGGAAGGGCAGTGTCCTCAGGTGGAAACCATCAGTGCTGTCAGCACCTGTTACTCCCCTGGAAGTGTCAACCAGCCATTTCTACTTGGAGGTCTCTGGGGCAGCCCCTACGCCCCCCCTCTTGTGGCGGATTAGAATCAGGAAGCTTTTATCCAAACAAACAGCAGTGTGGCCGGGTTCTTGTGTCCTGGGGGTGAATTATTGAGCCTGGGGGCCGCCTTGAGAATACCTGTGAAACTGACCTGAGGAGAAGGTCAGCAGGAATGAAGATTCAGAGCTGGAGAGTGGGGGAGTAGTGGGGGACTTACGGTCCCCGACTCCTGCGGGTCTTTCCCTGCTCTTCCTGGAACCTCCAGCAGGCACGGAGCAGCATCTCCGAGGCCAGCAGGTCCTGCCTCCCTCCCGCGAGATCAGGTCCTGGAGGGGACATTTCATCAGCTGGTCCTGGGTGGCTGCTTTGCACCCTGATTGTCTGTGAGTACAGAGAGCCACGTGACCCACTAGGTGGCTACAATTAGGGGCACCCACCACTCCTGCCTCCGACCAGGAGGGCTGCCCTGACTCTGAGCAGCCCAAACATTATCTCCTGCAAAGACTTAGATGAGAGTAACCCTTTTTCCAAGAGGCCAGGGTGAGGAAGTGTTTGCCCCAGCATGCGTGGGGCTGCATGGTGACTCCTTTCTGAGCTCTGTGCCTGGAATTCTTCCCCACGATTGCCAAGAGGACCCCCAGGTCGCATGTGCACTGGTGTTCTGTGGCGCCTAGAAGGCCTCGAGCATCCCGCAAAGGCGAGGGCTGGCAGGACCTTGTGTCGCCACTAGCAGACGAGCTTCTCCAGCAAAGTTATTTTCACAGCTGCCGCGTATTTACTTAGCATGCAGTCTGGCTTAGACGTAATAAAACTGCCATCTGTCCTGCTTACAGTGCCCCCCGAGCAGTGCCCTCTGTGTGCCCCGAAGGCTCTCGAAGCCAGGCCCACACCCCCAGTGGCTCTGCTGAGCCCTTGATCTGCATTCTTGGCTCTTCTGTCCATGCCGTCTTCCCTCCACACGTGCTCTCGCCTGGGCTTCGCAGGTCCTGCTGGGCCCCATTCTCGGGGTGCTGCCTCTGTCTCTCCCACAGTCTGCATCTGCTCTTTTCTCTCTGCCCAAAAGTGGGTGTCCCTGGAGCTGGGGTGATTGCACAACGGATAGGGCATTTGCCTTGCACGCAGCTAACTCGGGTTCAATTCCCAGCATCCCATATGGTCCCCCGAGCACTGCCAGGAGTAATTCCTGAGTGCAGAGTCAGGAGTAACCCCTGTGCATCACCGGGTGTGACCCAAAAAGAAAAAAAAACAGTTGTTGTCCTTTATGGGAGCCCCCTTTCGCACCAGCTTTCCTAGCTTGGTCAGTGGTGTCCTCTCCTACCTTTCAGGAAGGGCTTTTCTGTAGGACCTTCCAAGAGGCTCCCTCCGTGGCTTCTGGCATCACTGCGTGGCCGTGCCAGCGGGTCCAACCTCAGACCATAAACCCAAGCCATCTCTGCCCAGTGCTTATCTCTTGCTCTCCTGCTTCTGCCCTGCGATCACCAGCCTACTGCTTTAACTTGCCGTTCATGCTGATATCTGACCTAATACATTTCCAATAGGGGGAGTGATATCAGAATCTCTGAGGCAGGTCTGGGTCGGAAAGGTGCATCGAGCGAGCAAGATCCTGGGGAAATTCTGTGAAGGGCCTTGAAGAGGGGCAAGACTCAGCCTTGTCTCCAGGACTGACCCTCCACAAATTTCTGGACACAACTTTTCCAAACCATTCCAGTCCCTAACTTCTAGCTTACACTCTGTCCTGGAGCTGGGAGGACATTTTTATTTCAGTGATATTTGTTCAGCTGCAATGTCACAAGGGCTGAAATGGCAATGACTTCATAGATGGAAATTTGCATACCTCATTCTCTCACAAAATACTCTCTACAGATACACACAAGTCTGGTGCAGCCCTTCTCAACTGTTGGACTCCATGCCTGGTCCTATTTCTCCACTTCCTCGTGGGCCATCCACCCCAGCATCCTACACCTTCACACTTAGTAATCCACTTCTCCCTTCCAGCCAGCAGGAGAGGGAAAGAGGAAAAGTTGGACAAGAAAGGGACAAGAAAAGATGCGCGTGTGTGTGTGTGTGTGTGTGTGTGTGTGTGTGTGTTTCTGTCTGTGTCTGTGTCTGTGTGTTTCTCTATGTCTGTGTGTTTCTCTCTCTCTCTCTCTCTCTCTCTCTCTCTCTCTCTCTCTCTCTCTCTCTCTCTCTCTCTCTCTCTGTGGTGCCAGGAATCCAATCCATGGTAAAGCATATGTTCTGCCACTGAGCTACATCCCTGGCCAAAAACTCAGTGAGGAGGCCAGCTGAAAATACACTGTTTTTCTTCTAAACAATCTAGCGTGACCAAACAAGAACCCTCTCTATCCCAGTAATGCAAACAGAAGTCTGGAGCAGGAGGTCCAGGAAGATTCTGTGCTCGGAGTCTTCTTCTACCCGCCTTCTGCCTGGCCTCTAGTTCAGATGTCAAGGAATGGAGGAAGCGCCAACAGGCTCCTTTTGACCTCTCTTCCCCCTGTATTTGACCTATAATAAAAGAAAAACTTATTATTAAAAAGTTTTTATTAAAGTTTTGACCTTTAATAAAAAATGTTCTTGAGTTCATTGGTTTATAGTATTATGGAATTTCAAGGATTTAGCTCCATCCCTCCATATATGTATAACAGTCTCCAACATTCCAAGCCACGCTGCAACCAAAAAACCACTTATACTCATTCCTCCATGCCATACTGCACCCCCCAAAACTCGTATACTTATTCTTCTGTGCCATGCTATTCCCCCAAACTCTCTTATACTCATTCACCCCTCATCCCCCCTCCAGTCACCATCATGATTTTCATTGAATCTAAGTAAATTTTATCTAGAATAAGTTGGGGTTTTCCAGTTCACTTGCTTTTCTTATTCCATAGAGAAGTGAACCCGTCTGGTAATGATCTTCTACGTCCTTACTTTTTCATTTAGTATAATCACCTCCAATTATATCCATTTCCCCCCAAAAGGTACAATTTCATCATTTTAATGGCAGAGTAGTAGACCCTTGGGCATATAAACCATAGTTTCCTAATTCGGTTATTTCCAACAACTTTGTTGAATCAGGTGGTGATCTGGAGGATACCTCCAGATAGGAAACAAAAGCAGAGAAATGGGAGCAGGGTGGAAACAGAGATATCACTTGCCACAAGCTGTGTTGGCTCCTGATGCAGTTACATACAGAGATGAACACTGATCTCTCTAAAGTCTCTGTCAATTTGTCAGCTAGTCACAAAGGAAAGCTAATCCTAAGGCTTATGTGAAACTGCTGTGAAATGTGTCTCAGACACACTGCAGGCAAATCCAGTCATGATTCCCCAGTTTTTTATTAAGTGAGAGACAAATGCATTCACACAATCCTTGGAGGTACCCTGGGGTTCCTGTAAGGGCATTCACAAAAGAAGTGGGACTTGGGCAACAACCCAACTCATACCCCTGACTTAGTCCAGAGTGGAGGGATGGGGTCTGGAAATAATTTGGAAAAGAGTATTTGAGATCCATCCTGACATGGCTAATATGCACTTTGGGACAGGAAATGCCTGAAAGGTAAACAAAAGATCTACTTGTAAAACATTGTCAGCGTGAGCTTAACTGCAGGCTGGTGAGGCTTGGAGACACTGGGGTGAGGGAGGGAGTGTGCGTTCACGGGGGCACAAACTCCAGGTGTGTTTCTGCACACTCTACGTCTGCAAATGGTAGAATCCACCTTTGACCCACGAAAATAGACAAAATGGAGGGCTGCACATTATAGGTACCATTTTTACCATAGACTGTAATGGGCAACAAATGGTAAAGCTTATATATTTACCCAAATGACATTAATTTTACATTTCTAGTATTAAAACAACTTCATAGGGCTGAGGTGATGGCACAAAGAGCTGGAGCACATGTTTGGCATGTGGGATCTAGGTTGCATTTTAAACACCACTGGTTGCAGCCCCAAACGCAAACCTAACAACTTAGTGAGAAAACATTTTCGAGCTTGAAATGAAACTGTAGCAGCTTCGTGTCATTATCAGCACTGCTGGCGAATTCTCCTCACCCCCCTCTGCACATTTACCAATGAGATGCCCACTTCCATGCTGAGAGGGGAAGGTGTGTTAGATGTGCAAAAGGAGCGATTTCTTCACAAATTTGAAGAAATAATGTGGACCAATTCCTTGAAAGGCAAAGAATATCAAAACCCACACAACAAAAATAGATAACCTTAATAGCTTGGTATCTAGGAGAGCAAAAAAAGCTGGTAACTAAAGTCCGTACAGAAAAAGAAGAGCACAGACAGAAGCAGATATATCAATTCTCTGGAATTTCCTTTTTTCTGGGGGGTAAGGTGGGAACAGGGCACGCCCAGAGATGCTCTGGGGTTACTCCTGGCTCTGCACTTGGGAGTCACTCCTAGCAGGCTCAGGGGACCATACGGGACGCTGGAGCTCAAACCCAGGTTTGCTATGTGTGAGACAAGCACCTTACCTGTTGTACCATCTCTTCAGTCCCTGGAATTTCTTTTTAAATAGAAAATGTGTCAGGGATGTGGGTCCATGGCAAAGTACTTGCCTTGAGTATATGAAACCCAGGTTCAATCTCCAGCACGGCAACAATGAATAAACTATAAAATAGCTGTTCACTCAGCATAATCTTACCATTTGGCCAGGGAGATGTTTCAAAGGGCTCAAGCACATGCTTTATATGCAGGAATCTGGGGTTTGGTCCCCAGCATTTTATGATTCCCCAAGCACCACTAGGAGTGTCAAAACAAAACAAATAGCAGAGACAGACAGAATTCCCCTTATTCATTTTAAGAGGTTAGCTTTACCCTAATAGCAAAAGTCTACAAGAAATGAAAAAAAACTGCAGAATAATAGTACCTCATAGAATCAGATAAAAAATTTAACCGAGTTTTGGCAATTTGAGTTGATATATAAAGTGATGGAAACTGCAGAGAATGCTTCATGACTGAGTGGGAGAGTAAGGCTCAGGATACAAATCTGTTTCAACATTCAAAGAGCTACATGGTTGTTTTTCTATCATGAGAATTTATTCATTGTTTTCAGGGGCAGTACACCAACATTTCCATTGTGCACAATTCTGAATACACATACTGAAAGTCTAAGAATCATGCAGTTGCCAGGAGATGGCACACTGCTGAAGGCAGTAGCCTTGCGTGTGTCTGACCCTGGTTCAATCTGCAGCAACACATACTGTCCCCTGAGCATTGCCAGGAGTGACCCCTGAGCACAGTCAGAGGAGTAAAACCTGAGTAACGCTGGGTGTAATCTGAAAACTAAAGAACAAAACAAAATAAAAAGGCAGGGGTGACACGGCCAGGAAAAACAGGGACCAGGTGGACTGGTCGATGACTGGAATCAACCACAGTGCGTGTGGGACAGAGAGTAGGCAAGATAGAAAAGGGTCCAGTATGACATTAATAGCTGGAAATGATCATGCTCGACAAGAACTGAGTGTTAAAAGTAGCAAAGGGGAGGTTAGAGCGATAGCACAGTAGGTGCAAGTGGCCAACCGAGGTTCAATTCCCAGCATCCCATATGGTTCCCCGAGCACCACCAGGAGTAATTAGGCGTAATTCCTGAGTGCAGAGGCAGGAGTAAGCCCTGTGCATTGCCGGGTGTGATCTAAGAAGCCAAAAAAAAAAAAGTAGTACCAGAATATACCTAATAACCTTTCAGTATTTGTATTGCAAGCCACAAGGTCCAAAAGGGGAGAGGTGGGTGGGGGAAGTTCCTGTCATAGAGAGGCAGGCTGGGGAGATGATGGGTGATGGGAGGGAACCTGGGGACACTGATGCTGGGAAATGTACCCTGGTGGAGGGATGGGTGTTGTAACACTGTATGACTGAAACCTAATCATGAAGAGCTTTGTAAGGGTCTACCTCACAGTGATTCAATAAATATGTCTTTAAAAAAAAAAAGAGGAAGGGGATGAGGTTCTATTACCATCTTAAAACTGTTTCTGCAGCTACTAAAAACCCAGCACTGGAGTTGGAAAAATGACAAGGATTAAGGTTCTTGCCTTACATGCAGTTCATCCTAGCTTAATCCCCAGCACTGAAAATCCCCCCTCCTCACCCCCAGCACAGCAAGCAATGACCCTTGAGCACAGATATGTCCCCCACCCCCAAGCAAAGCAAAGCAAAGAAAAGCAAAGAAAAGCAAAACAAACAAACAAAATGCTGGCGTTTGTAATAAAAAAAAAAAAAGGTTGGTAAAAATATTCTCCTGGATTGCACAAGAAGGAGATGGAGCACTGAGATGACCCAGAACATGCATCCATCAGATGAGGCCCGACTCTGAGGGTTCTCATTGCTTCATTCTCCATCTGCAGTTGTCTTCTCTCATTGCTTGGCTAGCCATGTCAGCTGCTGTCCCTTGGCTCCCCTCTTCCTCTTTGCTTGCCTTTCTGGCTCTATTTTAGTGAAAATGGGCTTAGTAGACATAGATGATTCCTCTCATATCCCCTTGCAATCTTTGGTGGCCGTCTTTGGTCGGATCACCTCCCTTTGGGGCATAATGCCTGTAGGCCGTGCCAGGACAAGAACCTACCCGAAGCTACCGCCTGGCAGCCGATCAATGCGATTTTGAACAGACAGATTGACAAAAACCAGATCAACAGCTCATGAAGAAAACTCAAAAAACCTAAGCTGAATTTCCTTGAAGGGAATATGCAAAATCCTACAATTAACATCTTTTGGCAAGAATTTGAAGTTTTGTCTTAAGACTGGAAACAGGGCAAAGATATTCCCTCTTATTGTTCCTATGCTGCATGGTATGAGAAGTTCTAAATCCTACAACATTAAAACAAAAATCAAAATATGAACACGTTAGAAAGCATGACAAAAGATACTGGCTGAATATTTGGGAAATTTCAGTATGGCTGTTGTCTTTTCTTGCATTTGTGGGGAAGGGTGATTAGAAGGAGTATATTGGTGCTGCTCAGGGCCTGCTCCCAGCTCTGTGCTCAGGGCCTGCTCCCAGCTCTGTGCTCAGGGCCTGCTCCCAGCTCTGTGCTCAGGGCCTGCTCCCAGCTCTGTGTTCAGGGATTGCTCCCAGTAGTATGGGGGATCAGAGAGAGATCCCAGACCTCATGAATGCAAAGCCTGAGCTCAGTTTGCTGTTACTGCAGCCCCCACTCTTGCAGTAAATTAAAAAATTTACTGTCTCTTTGTAAACACTTGATCCTTTGAGAAAGCTTTGTTCTTAAATTTTAGACTTAGGCCTGAGGTCAATGACATTAACTTTTAAGAACTAAAATCACAATGAAGTGCCCAGAATAGCTTAGTTCTAATTATAAGCACTTACATTTCATCCTTTTCCTGGAGTAGAATGGCAAAAACCCAATCCAAACCCAAGGCCAAATTCAATCACATATGTGAATAACAAAGCAAAGCTTCTGTGAATCCCTGGTAACTGCCTAAACAAGACGCTAGATCCTCAATCCTAGAGAAACTCAATTGCCAGTGTAGGACCCTGTCTCCAAAACATCTACTAGATTAGCAGAAAATACTAGGGTTTAGCACCTTCCCACTGGTTCCAGATGGGAGTAGGCCCTAAGCACAGAGCTGGGAGCAGGCCCTGAGCAGCACCAATATATTCCTTCAAATGTGCTCCAAAGGCTGCCCTCCCAGCTCTGTGTCACCTCAACACCCATGGTCCAGGTCACGCGTCTTCCCGAATGAGGCATTGTCCTCACTGGTGCTCTTCCCAGCACAACTCCTTCCTCCGCAATCCCCACACCACAGCTGGAACCAGGCTGGCACAGATAATAAAATATTCCTGCTGGCAGCATCCTCAGTAAGCAGTTAAAAACAGAAAACACTTCAACAGGATATAGAATATCATGGCTTTCAGAGGTCAAGTCCTCTTTGGGGAGAAAATCCCCTTGAGGGAGTCTCCTCTTGCCCAGTTGGTCTTCAAGGCCAGATGTCAAGCTTTAGCCATCTCTTCCTGCTGGAGGCTGGGAGGGTGAATCTTCAGTCAAGAAAGGGAAGCTAACCTGCTCTCCAGAATGTTGGAATTCCTGCTGGCAAGTCTCTGAAACCAACTGGACCAGGTGAACTGCGAGGACCTGGATGGGGGTGACAGAGTAGAGTGGGGAGGGCGGGGATTGGGGGAGGCTGACATTTCCCAGATAGATTAATAATTGGCAATCACCAGTGGCCAGGTTTAGAACATGGGATGTTGACAATATGGAATCTAGGTAAATAACTGATTGGTACTGATGGACTCCAGACAAATAACTGATTGGCAATTGTAATGGAATCTAGATAAATAATTTTGTTTCCGTTTATACCAATCTTCCCCATGTAATCATTGATCCAATTTTTTATCTCCCACTTGCCATCTGCCCTTGTCCCACGTGTATTGCATTCCATTTCCCCCTATATAATCACTCTTGATCCTGAATAAAATTTTCTACAGTGCCGTCAGCCTGTAGTCTGTGTCTACTGACCATCAGTCATAGACTGCATCTCTACCCAGGTCACTAGATACTGCTGGGCAGTAACAAACACACTTCTGCTCACAGGAAATGTGTCTATCCATATTATTCTGTAGCCTGTGGTCCACATCAATGTGCTCTGAAGTTTTATTTTCAATTTATGGAGGTGAAGTATAATGTTAAGTGAAGTAAGCCAGAAGAAGATGGACGAATGGAATGAGCTCTCTTATTTGTGGTGTATAGAGTAACTGAACAAGGAAGGTAATGAATGAAAGGGGAAGCCTAGATCAACCCTGACCCCGCATGGTGGCCGCTGCCTCAGAGCTTATTAGACAGCCAGGTATGAGCCGATAGTGACGGGGCAACTGTGGCCTCAGGGATGGGGGGTGTACCTGGCACATCCTTCTTGCCCTGCCAAGACCACGAGTTGCCCCCCACGAGTGGCTCTCCGGCACGGCCATGGACCCAGAGGCACACAAATCAATCTCGGAACTATTCGGCTTTAGGCAGATATCCCTCCAGACTTAATTAGTAAGATATCAAGGTCACGGTCACGGTCCTCCCGTTGTTCATCGATTTGCTCGAGCGGGCCCAGTAACGTCTCCATTATGAGACTTTTTGTTACTGTGTTTGGCATATAGAATATGCCATGGGTAGCTTGCCAGGCTCTGCCGTGCGGGCGAGATACTCTCGGTAGCTTGCCGGGCTCTCCGAGAGGAGCGGAGGAATTAAACTCAGGTCGGCAAACGCCCTACCGCTGTGCTATCGCTCCAAGATATCAGAAATCCAATATTGCGTGGCCACTACCATGGCCACACGACATCATATGGTCTTCATAACCAGCAATAGAAAACAAATTATTTCACGATGCTTTTTCAACAGGTTTGATTGTTGGGGGGGAAATTCCAAATAATAGTGGTGCGCCTTTTGTTGAAATAATGAATGTAATCAAAGTAGAGAGAGAGTTAAGTGGAAATCATCTGCCTCACAGGCACTGGGAGGGGTGGCATGGGGGGTATATGGGGGTTCTTGGTGATGGAAAATATGCACTGGTGAAGGGATGGGTGTTTGGTCATTGTGTGACCGACACTTAAACCTGAAATCTTTGTAGCTTCTCACAGTGATCAATAAGTAAATTTTAAAAAAAGAAAAGTAAACGGCCACCGAGGCCTGTTGCAAGGATTTCGTAACCCCTCACTATACCCATAATTAGTATGCACAAATACGATGATTGTCATGCAGCCCACAAAGGCACAGATCCGTTCACATGTTTTTGGAGGCCAGAAGTAAAACACAAAACCAGAATGCGTTCCAAGGCCATGGAGACTCAGCTTGGTCCCTGGGCCAGCCAGAAGGAGGTTGAAACACCAATTTCCAGCCCACCTTTCACTGGGCCCCACTCTAGGTCCCCACCTTGTGATAACCAATTCCTGAGTGCTCCTGGGTGCTCTAAACACAGGAATTCAGTGACTTCCTCCACAAAGGAGTTATTGCCTCATATCACAGGCACTCTGTAAGGAACCGGCAGCAACCGGCCTCATTCCCTTGTATGAAGGGTCTGGGCGCCTCTCTCACCTCCAGTGAGTCACTGTCACAGAAGCATGCAAGGAAGGAGGAACAGCAATTTCTCAGAGACCCTTTTATCGGGAATCCTACGGAATGTCTCGAGGACCTCCTTTCTAGCTTGAGTGATGGAGAGAGAACACACTCACTGCTGGGTGTAAGCAACCATACACATGTCAAGGAAGTAAGTGACCACAACCAGGGTCTCCACACATGGAAGGGGTGCATTCTGGAGGCTCCTCACATGTAAGCAGGAGTGCAGTATGGGGGGTCTCTACCCTGTAACAGGGGTGCAGTGTGGAGGGTCTCTACTCTGTATCAGTGCTTGAACTTTGCCGTGTTAATTCTCAACCACACTTAAGTCCAAACTGCAAACTTCTCCATGTCTCGGGAACCTCATCTTGAGCTCATGTGGACAGTGGGACTTTTCACAGGTGGATCAAGTGAGTTGTTAGGAGCTGCAGAAGGCCAAGGAGAAAATTGCTTGGGCAGAGTTGGCTGGAGGCCTGACTCCCGTGGGAAGCTATGACACCGTGCCCCCCCAACACACCCTGCCGGGAGAGTGTGTGTGTGTGTGTGTGTGTGTGTGTGTTGGGGGGGTTGTTGGGGGAGGGTGTGTATTGGGGGGGATGTAGATCTACCCAGTGTCAGAGCCACACCCACAGGCCACCATGCGTGCTTCCTGACTAAGGGCTGCTTCCTACTAGGGAAAAGCTGTAGGGTTCAGCTGTGCTCTGGAACCAGAAAGGCATAGGATCTACCCGGGGTTAGGCGCAGGGCCAAGCTGACACACATTCGGAAATAGCATTTCAGTGTGTGTGTGTGTGTGTGTGTGTGTGTGTGTGGCAGCATTTTGCATGTGTATATGTGTGTGGCAGCTTTTCACGTGTGTGTGTATGTGTGTACATGCACATCTGTGTGTGGACACCCCCTTCCCATTCTCATCACAGGTTGAAAGGACAGCACTCCAAATGGGGTCTGTCCGCTGCTGGACCCAGGCCTTGGTGTGGACCTCTGCTCCCACATGCCCACCTATGGGGGCCCTTACTCTCGGGGAACTCTCCAGAAAGGTTGCACAATGCAGGAGCCAGCATGCACTCAGGGATCTGAGCAGCAGCGTGAGCCCTGCTCCCCGTGGCCTCCAAGTTGAATTATTTATGATGCTGTCTCGGTCGGGCTGTGTTTTTAATTAGCATCCTGGGAAAAGGCTGCGGCCTCGCCAGCCTCCTGTGGAATCTCCGCCAAGCCTCCTCGGCCCTGTGATTGTTTTGGTAACAGGATCGATTACCCTGGCGAGCTGACGCGGGCCTGGCTCAGAGCACACCAGATGCTGGAATGGCTTCCTGGCTTTAGGGAACCTGTGACCAGCCCCCACCCACCCCCAATTTCCCAGACTTGCCCTTCCCCAGAGGGAGGCTTCTAGGACATGGTGTCCATTGGGAGTGGGGGCCTGCCTGACACGTGGGGGGCCACGGGCCGTGCATCCTGGGGACGCGCCGCCCGAGAACCCTGCACAGCCTCCGAGCAGCGGACACCAAGCAGCAGACGCCCAGGGAGCGACCGGGCAGTGGCCCCTGCACCTCGGCCCCTGCCTGCTTTGAGGAAGCACTGTCAGAGCATCTGCAGTGACAGCCGGGAGATGAGCGGAGTGGGAGGCCAGGGACAAAGCCAGCCGCAGCCTGGGACCCGAGGCAGGCAGGACCAGAGGCACGGAGCCCACTCAGGTGAGGTGTGGGGGGACACAAGAGGCTTTCTTGGGACCAACTGTGACTGTGTTGTGGAATTACCATTGGGTTCAAATACTGTGAAGTTTCGTGCCTGTGTAACTGCCATCACCTGTCAGAGTTCCAGGCCATTCCCCCAAGACCCTTCTGGTCCTTCTTCCACCCACCTCCCCTTGCCCCCATGTCCACTGCCCTAGTTTTCCCCAAACCTGAGTTCATTTTGTCCTTTCTTGGCAGGTTCATTTGTTTTAGCTATATCACCAGTGTCTTTTACTTCCTCACTGATTTCATTTCATATAACCACCTTGAGTTTCATTCATTTTCCTCCCAAAAGGCAAGATTCATCTCCCCCCACCCCTTTTTTTCTCGAAAGCATCTTCTTATTCCATCAAGATTATCCACCCCGTGTCCCATCATTTGCTGATGAGCCCAGGGTGTCTCAGGGCCTTGTGGATCAGCCTGCGTTGCACACGGCTGGGGGTGGGGGGGGAGCACTCTCCTGGAGAATGAGTGGGTTCAGATGCCCTGGACGAATGTGGAGGAGTGATATTGCCCTGTCACAGAGAATTCCTACTTTTGTTCTTTGAATAACATGCAAATGCTGTTTGGGGTGATTTTTTGCGGGGACAGATTTGTTTGTGTTTTCATTTGGGGCCATATAGGGGCGCTCAAGGCTCTGCACTCAGGGATTATTCCTGGTGGTGTGGAAGAACATACTGAGTTGCAGGGATAGAACCCACACCTGCCAGGTGCAAGGCAAGTGCCCTCCCCGCGGTGTCATGGAATGTGTCTCTCATTACCACATTCCAAGTATCTTCAAATGAAAACCACACAGCTCAGGGGCCAGAAGGCTAGTACACAGGTGGGGTGCTGGTCTTGTGTGCAGTCAATCCGGGTTAAATCCCCGGGACCCCATATGGTCCCGAGCTCACCAGGAGTGATTCTTGAATGTAGACTCAGGAGTGAGCCCTGAGAAACCCCAACAGAAAAATAAATCACAACACAACCATTTCCAACCCACTGCTCTGGGGAAGAGGAGGGCATGATGCCAGCCCCTATCTGCGGAACACCCAGAACCAGTAAAGCTGTAGAGACAGACACAGGGTGTGTGTGTGTGTGTGTGTGTGTGTGTGTGTGTGTGTGGTGGGTGGGTGGGCATTACGGGCTGGGAGGAGGTGCGAGGTAGGCAGTGATTATGGAGCAGAAACTGTTCCTTTGGCGAAGTGAAAGTGTTTTCGAACTAGAGCACGGAGCAGTGTGGACAGGCGGCTTTAGAATTCCTTACTTGCTTGTGTGACTTTAACCTTGGTTTTATTTAACTTAATTAACTAGGTCGTTTATTTTTGGTTTTGGAGCTACACCTGGCAGTTCTCAGATACACCTGGCTTTGCACTCAGGGATCACTCCTGGCTTTGGATGATTCCCGGGCGTACTCAGGACCACCCAAAGGGATGCTGGGTGGGCTACATGCAAGGCAGCTCCTACATGGTCTCTCTGATCCTAACTCCAGTTTGAGAGAAAGAGGAAGGAGTGGCCACCACGGGGGCAGCTGACGCTGTCCCTGCCTGGGTTTGCTGCACCGTCTTCCCCGACCTCCCCAAGACTGGTGCTTCAGTTAAATCTCCAGGGGCCAGGAGAAAGCACAGTGTTTAGGGTTCAATCTCTGGCACTATGTGGTCCTCCCAAACATCCCTGGGTGCGCCCTTGGAGACCCCTGAGCATCTGTGGGTGTGTCTGGAGGCCCCCACAGGCTGACGTGACCCAGTGGTCCCAGTCCCAAGGGCACATCCTTGGGACCTTGCACGGAGCTGCCAGCCTGCTTAGCTGAGAAAACCTGGTGGGTCCCCACGGGTCTCTGAGCATCCCGTGGGAGGCAGTAAAGTCCTGAGTGTGGGCTGGTGCCCTGAGCACCTCGGGTGACGAGCCTGCCCCTGCTGCCCGCTGCTCTGAGGGAGGGTGGGTGGGTGGGTGGGGCTGTGGGGGCGTGGTGGAGGGAGACAATCTCTCATTCTCTTCTGGACCAAGTCAGCATCCTTTCCCTGTGCCAGACTTCTGGGTGACTCAGTATCCCCTCCACCCTTACAGATCTCCTTGCCCCACCCCATTGTCCCGCACAGCACTGGGAAGCTGACCTCAGGCCCGAGGGGACAGAGCTGATGACCAGGACCAGGAGGGTCCCGAGTGGCTCAGCCCGGCTGCTCCCCTGCCCTCCAGCTGCCAGGGAAGGTCCCCTGGGGCCTGTTTGTGGCTTTCGTGGTCACAGGACCATGTCCCTGATTTGTTTCAAAAACTGAATCATCATGAGATAGTTACAAAGATTGGGTTTCAGTCATACAATGTTTCAACACAAGCTCACCTGTGTGCATTTCCCAGCACCATTGTCCGGGTTCCCTCCACACCCCACCCCTACTGAGCCTCTCTATCCCCCCCCCCCGCCCCCCTTTTAGGCACTGTGTTTTGCAAGTTACTGTTACTGAAAGGGTATCACACGCATCCTTTTCTCTTTCCCTCCTTTTACACTCTTGTCCACCAGAGTGATTACTTCTATCATTGTCATAGTGGGCCCTTCTCTGTCCTAACTGCACTCTCTCCCCCACAATTAGTGGCAAGCTTCCTCCAATGGACTCTCCTCCTGGCCCCCCCGTTTCTACAGTCTTTCAGTACTATTCTCATACTACGATTTCTTTTGTCATTGTTGGCTTAGCATTTACTTATTTGTTTGTTTATTTGCATCACAGTGAGATACACAGTTACAAAGTTGTTCATGATTAGGTTTCAGTCATATCATGCTCCAACACCTGTCCCTTCACCATTGTACATTTCCCACCACCAATAAATCCAGTTTCCCTCCATCCTCACCCATTTTATCTCTATGGCAGATACCTCTCCTCCTCCCTCTCTCCTCCTCTCTCCTTCTCTCTCTATCCCCCTTTCCCTCTCCCTCTCCTGCTCTTCCTCTACCACACACTCTCTTTCTCTTTCCTTTTGGGCATCATGATTTGCAATACAGGTACTGAAACGGTGCCATGTGTATCCTTCACCTATTTTCAACACCCCCTTCTTGCCCAGAGTGATCACTACCAACTATTATTGTCCTACTTGTCCCTTCTCAGTCCCCTCTACCCCCACTGCCCTTCACCCTGCACGCTCTTGTGGCAAGCCTCCAACCATTGAACCAATGACAAAAAATCTGGTCCGTTTTCCTGGCTTTGGATATTAGTCTCATACTGTTTTTTATTTTTAATTTTAATATCTCACAAATGAATGCAGTCACTCTATATCTGCCCCTCTCCTTCAGACTCATCTCACTGAGCATACTCTCCATGTCCAGCCACTTAAAAGCAAATTTCTCATACTGTGATTTTGATACATTGCAAATGAGTGTGGTCATTTTATGTGCATCCCTGTCTCTCTGACTTCTTTTACTCAAGTCCCTGGTTTTCACATCACGGCAGGAAGCAGTGCTGATGTGGCAGTCCCACACAGCAGGCACTCTGTGTGCCCGAGGCAAGGGTGACCCTGTCTTCAGCCTCCTCAGACTGGGCAAGGCTCCTGGGGTCAGTCCCAGGGGAAGACACACCAGGTTGTCCCCACGCTCTGCCACTCACTCGGGGGGGCTAGCTTCTCTGCTTCCTTGGCCTGGGATTTCTGTGGCCATGGAAGCGACTTGGGAAAGAACCACCCACTGTCCCTCCTGGGGTGCGGAGAGGCAGGGATGGGTGAGCAGACAGTCCAAAGGGTCCTTGGAGGGACCAGTGACCCAGAGCTGGACCAGGACACAGTTGCGAAGAGACCTGGAGGGTCCCCTTTGCCAGCACCTCCTTCCTTACTTTCCTGGAGCGTGAAGAGCGAGGGGTGGGGTTGGGGGGCCTGGGGAGAGGCCCAAAGGGTCAGAGCCCAGGGTGGCCCCTTAGCAGATCATCAGGGGTGTGGCCCCCGAACAAAACATTTGTTTCCTGACAAAACTGTGGTAAAGCAGCGTGACCTGGAACTGACTTCCTCCTGGCTACCAGGAATCAAGAGCCTGGGGAGAAGAGGAGTGTGTGTGTATGGGGGGGAGGGGGGCACCCGGGGAGGTGCCTGGCAGGGCTGCCACTGAAGGGTGGAAGGGCAGTGAGGCATCATTACAGAAACTCCTCTGCTTACAGCGTCCACCCACTGCTTGATCTGGGCGTGGGTAAACCCAGAGTGCCCCAATCCCCCCTGACCAGAGAGAAGCAGCTCAGCACGAGAGGGAAGGCCAAGAAAGCTGAGTCCCTGTCTCTCAGTGGAGGGAGGGGTCCTGGTGGGATGGGTCGGTGGGGGCAGTTAACCTGGCCGAGAGCGTCCTCATCTGTCAGCTGGAAGGAATCCCAACTCCCTAGCCGAGCGCTGACTGCTCTGCTCAGGTGACCACAGACGGTATCACACATCAGACCAGTGTGATGGTTCAGACCAGTTTTTCTCAACCAGGCATCCCTTGGGCCCCTGGGGGACTCCCAGGACATTCCAAACGGGCCAAAGGTAAAGTGGGGGGGACATGGTACAAGATTAGGGGTCGAGCAGCCTGTGAAGGAAGGAAATGAAGTGGAAGGGTGCCTACGGTCCCGAAGGTCCCACCTTGAGAAACACCTGTTGAGACTCCAAGCAACGTTTTTCCTGCTGGGCTTATCTGCAGCTCCTGGAGATAAGCAACGTTGACAGTTGCTCACCTCTTAGTTTGCTTCCGTTTGGGGGGCCACACACAGCAGTGCTCAGGGCTGACTACTGACTCTGCTCAGGGATCACTCCTGGCAGGACTCAGGGACCATCAAGGTTGCCAGGAGGGAATCTCCGTCTGCCTGAGGCAAGACAAAAGCCGCCTCCCTAACCTCTCTCTAGAGGCAGGGCCACTGCCCTGGGGCTGGCCGCTCAGGATGTCTGGGTGTGGCCCAGGTTCCGGGAGTCTTGATGGGAAGGTCCAAATGAAGAAGCGTGTTTATAAAACCTCTACCTGGTGCACCCAGCTTCAGTACCCACAGCCGCGTGGGTGGGCGTCCCTGCCTCCCTACTCTGCATCTGGACATCCCGTCGGCACCACCGACTTCCAGACTTCTCCCGTAAACAACTTCCCAGCCAGAGCACGATGAGTGGAGGGCCAGGCGCCCCACCAGGCTTACAGTCGCTCCAGCCTCCCAGGGCGCCCCGAGACCCAACTTCTGCCCTGGGCCCAGCCGCTGAGCGCGGGGCGAGAACCCCCTTTCTTGGCTCTCCCCTGCGCAGGGCCAGCAGAGCCAGAGGAGCTGTAAGGAGGGCCCGGGGGAGACGGGGGCCTCCCTGCCCCCGCAGGGGTGTCAGAGTGGCCACCCCGAGACCAGGGCCCCGGGGCGGCTGGGATTGCTGATGTCAATCAGGCGAAAGCGGAGGATGCTGGAACCGGAAGTGGCTCAAACTGGCCAGCAGCCGCCGCCTGCTCTGCGGGACCGCGGATGGGCGCCTGGACCCGGCCCGGGAGGACTGGGGTGCCTGGGGCCGCGGGGGGCCGGCGGGACACACAGGGCAGCCGCCGAGGGGGCTGAGAGCTGCCGTGCTGGCCATTGCCAGTGGTCGTCTATGTCCCTTGGGTGCCCCCAAATCTCCTGTAACATCCCGCACCCCAGTCCACGCCCAAGCTGGAGCCAGAGGACAGCAGGTAGGCGTTTGCCTTGCACCACACTGACCCGGGTTCGGTCCCCGGCGCCCCCTTTGATCCCCAGGGCCTCACCAGGAGTGATTCCTGAGTGCAGAGCCAGGAGTAAGTCCTGAGCCCGCCGGGAAAAGAACACCCCTTCTCCCTCTCAAAAAAAAAACAAACAAAAAGACCCGAACACCCATTCCAGACCTTCTCAGCTGGGCTAAGGAAACTGAGTCAGGATCTAGTCCAGGGTTGAGTCAGAGAAGCCAGGGGACTCCAGGGCTGTCATGGTGCCAGGACCCAACCCAACACCCTCAGCCCAGACTGCCCCCCACCCACCCGCCCTGCTGCCAGCCCTAGAGAAGGGGCGTGGCTGGGTGGGAGGCAGCATCCTGGACCAAGTCCCTGCAAGATGGGCTTCCTGCCCAAAAATGACATCCAGAAATGTGCAGCTGGGGTGGAGGTTTCTGTAAAGATTGGGGCTTCTGTTGGGGACTGAGAGAAACTGCACCCCCCCACCCCAGTCCTAAACTCTAGAAGGACCAAGAGAGCAGGATCCTGGGCCTCACCTTCTCACACCAGGGCTGGGCGGCCTGTCACCCTGGAAACCGTGTCTCTGTCACCAGGTCCCAGAGCTGCGTCCCTGCCCGATGGACAATAGCAGCTCCTCTCTGTCCCAGCTGTCTCTTCCCTCTTGCTCTGGCTTCTTGGATGCTTCTGCAGGATGTTTGTTTTTGCGGTTGTCCATGGTTTGCCCTGGCAGGGTGAGCACCTCCGAGGCAGGAAACACCTTGTCTGCTTTTAGCTGAGATGCTCTGTATAATTAAGGGCAAATTAGCAGGAGAAAAACATGCTCAGTTTTATATGTATAGGATCTACAAAGACAGGTGATCCAAAGATGTAACCACATCAGGAAGTTTTAAACTATATTTTTTAAATGAAGGGACCTTGATTTACACAGTAATTTATAGCAGTTTCAGGCATCCAGTGTTTCAACGCCAATCCTGGCTTCACTGTCAACTTTCCTCCCTACTGTCCCCAAGTTCCCTCCCACCTCTCAATCGGCCTCCTGACAGGAATATTTTAAAGTTTGGAGTTTGGCCTTCAAGGGCTAGCTTGAGGTTCTGAACGCTTTCCCCCCCCCCAAAAAAAAAATCCTGTCATATTACTTTCTTTTGATTCCAAGAGTTCCTTCTGTCTCACTACATTGAAAGTTGTGTTCACAATCAGCACCATTAGACATTATCAAGGCTCTAGCCTTCTTAGAAGGTGGTGAGAGTCTTTAGTATTTTTTTTTTAATACCTTTTCTTATAAAATATGGTGAGATTCTTGGCCAGGGATGTCACTGATAGAGCATAGGCCTTGCATGTAGAGGCTCAAGATTGATCCCTAACATCACACACACACACACACACACACACACACACACACACACACACACACACCACACACTGAGATTCTTAGAGGAAAGAGTGTAGGGTTGATAAGAAAAAAGGAACTAAATTTCCATGTGCACTGGGTCCTAATAATGCCATCACACTCCATATTTCCCTAAACCCTCCCACAACCCAGCAATTATGTGGATGTATATTATCTTTCCTGTTTCAGAAATGCTCAGAGAGCTGGTATGAACTGCCCAGGGTCACACAGCACTTACAAAATTCTGTAGACATTGTTGTCTAAAAAGTAGAAGTAATAATAAATAGAACCAAAATAATAGTTAAGAAATGATGTCCTATAAGAGTATGAACAGGAAATTGAGACTTGACCTGGGGAGATTTTGAGCTCTGGTTCCAGAGCTCTGGTCAGAAGCAACCCACGTCCTATTTTCCTCGGCTGACCGTGTGGATGGAGTGAGCTTTGGATTTCCCTACTGAGTGATGCTGAACCCTTTCCCCTGTGTCACCTGTCTTCCTCTGAGAAGCATCTGTTTCTTTTCCTCTCCCCGTTTTTTGAAAGGGCCCCAGTGGGCCAGTTTGATCTGCTTTGGAAAATTTTAGGGCTGGCTTCCCTTTGCTTTATATTTTTCCAGTCTCTAACTGAGCCCTTTGCATCCCATACCCAATTCTCAGTGGAATCAAGAGCGCCCTAATCTGTGAGATTATTCGCTGCAGTCTGTAAATGCTCAATTGCAATGCTTGGGTGTCTCCTGCACATGCGCATCTTTTGGGCAGTTTGAAGCTTGCCTCAAGTTTGTCTTCGTCAGCAAAGCAGAACCAGGATTTGAAGTCGTATGTGTGCGTGTGCATGTGTTTTATATGCGTGTACACATATATATGTATAGATATACATATAGATATACATATAATGTAATAAATTAAAAAATGGCTTAAAGCAGTCAAATTACGTAAACCTGACCCTAAGACACCAAGTCATAAATAAAACAATGTGTCTTCTCCACAGGGGTAAGAACTGTTTATATGTCTCTGTTGTAGAAGGAGACTCAAATGCTGTCGAAAGCTGCTCTAGTTGTATCACAGTTATTGGCTTAGAGGTTGGGGATGTGCAAATGAGCTCATTTGGGGAATCTAGAATAACCAGTGTAGCTTGCCTGGGGTCTGCAAGGTATTTATGGCAGCAATAACAGCTGATCGTGAGTCCTTATATGCCACTTGTATTTATTCTAGGAAATCTAATAGTTACTGAGTATCGTGGCTCTCACATTTGGGTCCACTGTATGTTCAGTTTAAAATTCATGTTTTCAAAACCTCCACTGATGCTAAGAATAGGAAAATAAGAGAGTTTGTCCTGGAGTGTGTCCCAGAGTACATTTAGTTCACTTACTTTATTCCTTGAAGAAATAAAATTTACAACAATTTAAAGAAGAAACTCTCCATTAAAAAAAATGCATCTTGGGGTTAGAGCAATAGCATAGTGGGTAGGGCATTTGCCTTCACATGGCCAGCCCGGGTTCAAATCCCAGCATGCCATATGGTCCCCTGAGCACCTCCAGGAGTAATTCCTGAGTACAGAGCCAGGAGTAACCCCTGAGCATCGCCAGGTGTGACCCAAAAAGCAAAAAAAAAAAAAAAATTAAAAATTGCATCTTTCTAAACTATGCCCTTGCTTTTGCATAGAGCTTTGCAGAACATGAAAGTTACCCCTTAAGGCATTTCTGTGAACCCATAAACTACTTTAAGAATTACTTCCTTTTATCTTTTTAAAAATGATTTAGATTTGACCACGCCGAGTGGAACTCAGGAGCTATCCTGACTTGGTGCCCTGAGGTTACTGCTGGAAGTGCTACTCAAAGGCCCTGTGAGGCGGAGGGGCCCAACCCCTAGCCTCTCACGAGCAAAGATACTCTCCAGCCATTTACACTGTGTCTTTGACTCTGAATTCACTTTCAAACATTCAAGCTTCGTTTCAGAAAAGCTGTTTCTCAAACTGTATCTTCTATAAACTTGAATAGGAAGGTTTTAAAGGCCTTCCCCAAAATTATAACAGAAGGATTAGACTTTTTTAAAAAATAATTTTTATTTTACCAAAGAATATGATTTACAAAGTTGGGTTTTGATAGTCGAGTTTTACACATCTAATATTTCAACACCAGTCCCACCAGAAGTGTCAACTTCCCTCCGCCAGTGCTCCTGTACTCCATCTCCCACTGCTTGACCCCCCCACTGGACACCTTGATGTGCCCATGACAAAGTTCAGTGGTCACAGCTTAGCTCTCATGTTCTGGGTGCTGTTGAGTCTGTGCTTTGGGTATATAACTATGCCACGCTCCCACGTCACCAGTGGAACTAAAAACCTGGCCCCTTTCCCCCTGTTACTGCCCTTTTGTGTCTTCTTCCTTCCCGCCTTGATTTCTTTCCTCCTCTGTCGTTCTCCTCCCTAAACTCTGAGGCCAGCGGTGACTTAGGGTCCTCCTTGGCTACTCACATTTGTCCGTGCAGCTATGCTCTAGACCACAGATGACTGAGATCACTCTGTGTTTGTCTTTCTTCTTCCTGCTTCCTTCCCTCAGCTTGATGATCGTCTCCATACAACCAGGTTGCAGCGAATTGCATGACTTCATCATTCTTGCAGCTGCGTAGTGCTGCACAGGATACATATAGTTCACCTCCCTAGTCCACTCATCTGTCCTTGGACGCCTCGCTTGATTCCATATCTCAGCTACTGTACTAAGTGCTGCAGTGAATGAACATGTTTATGTCCTGGGGACGAATCCCCAAAGATGGAATTGTTGGGTCCTAGGGCAGCTCAGTTCTACTTGACTGAGGACTCTCCATACTGTTTTCCACGAGGATTGGACCCGACACTCCCACAGTGGTGGAAGAGGGTCCCTTTCTCAGCCCAGCCTGCCAACACAGTCTGCTCCCACTCATTCTGATATGCGCTGTTCCTGCTGGTGTGAGATGGCATCTCTCTGTCGCCTTGCTTTGGATTTCCCTACCAACAAGTGTTGCTGAGACCTTTGTCATGTGCCTTCTGGTCAGCCACCTGTCTTCCTCCGAGACTTGTCTGTTCATTTGTTCTTTCCCCATGTTTTTATAGGGTTTTTGAGTTTTGTTGTTGTCAGATAGACCTTTAAGTCACCCTAGTCCTGCTATTTGTTCTACTTTCAAGGAAAGATTTCTTTTTAAAATATTTTTATTTTATAAGGTAGTTCACAATATTTGATTGCATTTAACATTGAAACACCAATCCCACCACCATTACACCTTCCCACCACCAAATTTTGGATGTTTCCATCCCAAGCCCCAAGCCCTGTCCCAAAGCACAACCGAAATAATATATCTTGTATTGTCTGTTATTGAAAACTGCTGAACATGCTACCAAAAAAGTATCCATAGAGGAGACAGTGTGAAGATTGTTCTATTTTGGCAGGGGGCATTCAGACATTTTTTAGAATATCGCTAACATGGGCTGGAGTGATAGCACAGTGGGTAGAGCATTTGCCTTGCACGTGGCTACCCAGGTTCAATTCCTCTGTCCCTCTCGGAGAGCCCAGCAAGCTACCGAGAGTATCCCACTGACACAGCAGAGCCTGGCAAGCTCCCTGTGGTGTATTCAATATGCCAAAAACAGTAACAACAAGTCTCACTTCATGTTCCTGGAGTGAGCAGATGCCATTGGGCTACACTAGCTAGCAACAGGGATGAATGGAGCCCACTGGTGCCCGCTCGAGCAAATTGATGAACAATGGGGACAACGGTGTGACAATGCTAGTGCTATCACTAACATGTTGTTAAAGGTTGAGTGATGTGAGCTTTCATATATATATATATATAGCTATGTATATATACATGTATTCATATATATTTTTTTTCTATGATTTGTTGCCTCCCCTCTCGGAGAGCCCGGCAAGCTACCGAGAGTATTCGATATGCCAGACACAGTAACAACAAAGTCTCCAATGGAGACGTTACTGGGCCCGCTCGAGCAAATCGACGATCAACGGGAGGGCCTTTACCTTTACCTTTACCTTGTTGCCTACTATTTGAACCCCATCAAATGTGGTGTGGTATTTTGGAGAATGGGTAGGGACTGTCTTATGATGCTTTGTGGCCACATGGAATACATTCACTTGTATGTGAGCTTGGCCCAAGCATGTAGGGAGCAGCCTTGAGCATGGCAGCGGTTGGGTTCTGGAGGTTTTTGGCTGCCGGGTCTGGGTTCCTTGGGGCAGGCAGGGCTCTCAACCACCCCCCTCTGGGGCACCTCGAGTGGAACAGCCTGGCATGGAGTCCAGAAGCATAGCTACCGCAGGTGTAATGTTGTTCCCTTTCGGGAGAAAAAGCTGTGTGATCTGGATGGTGGCTGATGATGAGATTATCTGGAACCCGCAGGAGTTGGCTTATGGGTATGATCCCTGGGTCACTGACAACTGAGGGGAAAGGGGTAGAGGATCTCCCCTCCCAGTCCCATTGAGCCCAGAGTCTATGGTCACAAAGTTCCACATTACCTGGGTTTTGTCAGACTTCACTCACACATGAGGCTTGGTGCAAAGATTTCTTCTTTGAGTGACTCTTACACCGATGCTTGCCGCCTCCTCCTCCTCCTCCTCCTCCTCCTCCTCCTCCTCCTTCTCCTCCTCCCCTTCCTCCTCCTCTTCCTCTTCCTCTTCCTCGTCCTCCTCCTCCCCCCTCCTCCTCCCCCCTCCTCCTCCCCCTCCTCCTTCTTCTTTCTCTTCCTCTTCCTCTTCTTTTCTTTTCCTTTTGGGTCACACCCAGCAATGCTCAGGGGCTATTCCTGGCTCTGCACTCAGAAATTATTCTTTCCGGTGCTTGGGGGATCCTAGTGGATGCCAAGGACCGAACCTGGTTCGGCTGCATGCAAGGCAAATGCCTTACCCTCTGTACTACCACTCTGTCCCCAAGCCAATGCTCTCTTTAAATAGAAAATCTTGGAAATAAAGAACAGTTTTTTGCGGGGAGGGAGGCCTCAGGTGGTGCTTAGGCAGCCCCAAGACACTCTCAGCATCTCTCAGCCAATCATCGGTGGTTCCATGTAAGTTCCCGAGAAAGTGCTGCTGCCCAGGACCTTCAGTGCTGGCCACTGCCTGACCAGTGCTCCTGCACCCCCAGTGTCACACCCAAAGCAGGGTCCCCAGCGTTTGAGGTGAGCACCTTAACCACGGTCTTATCTCTCCAGCCCCCAGAACAATTGACTTATTAAAATGAATTTTTCCCTCTGCTGATGTTGTCACAGTTGCTGGGAGTCGTGTCCACGCTTGGTTGTGAACCTCGCAAGCACACTGTGTGGGATCCTGGCAGCCCCCACTGGGCCTCATCCAGGCACCACTGATTCCCAGCCAGAGTGTGTGAACAGAGGACCCGCTGAGCCATTTCCTGCCCCCACCCAACCCAAATAATCTTTTAAACAGTAGAAGAGAAATGTTGTCCCGTCATTCATCAAGGCACTGGTGGCTGATGGCATGTGGCGTATTTCCTTTTGCTTTGTTCTGTGAGAGTTTTCTCCCTGCCCCCCCCTTAGTCCTAGCGGTTATTGTTCCTGTGTTTGCTGGTATTTATTCTCCCCCTTGTTTTATTCAAAACAGGACCAGTGACGGGGCTATGGAAGCTTTGGGACAGCAGGGGACAGAGTGACCACCCATGTCATGACCAGCGGTGAGTCTTTCTCAGATCCAGGTCAGACACTTGAGACAGGTGTGTTCGGAGAATCTGACAAAAAGCTTCCAGCCCTCTGTTCTAGAAAGTTCCCAGGAACCCAGGACCCCTTGTGCAAGATCAAGAACAGTGCCCCAAGCTCCAGCGCCTCTGACTCAGGTCTGATTTGATTTCCCTGTCTTTATTTATGGGTCCAGGGCCACAGCTACTGGTCCTGAGAGGCTACCATTGGCTCCGTGCTCAGAGTTTGCCCGCAGTGGTGACCAGCCAGGCAGGGGTCTTCCACATGCCCACACGCAAAGCCTGTGCCCTGCCCCTGACCCCGGAAACTTGAAGGACCCCCAGAAATGTAGAGTTGCCTTCTCAGTTAGGGATGCGGGTTTCTGCACACCTCATAGGCTGAGCAAGAGGCAAAGAGGGAGCCCCTACCCAAACTTGTACTGAACCCTTTGGAAGTGGCCACAGGGCCACCTGTCTGCCCTCCGCAGGAGTGTGGCAGCAGCTGGGGGCAGGGTTAGGAGTGGGGGTGCTGCCTCTGAGCCTGATCCCTAGAGCTGGGGGCGCTCAGCCTCCCACAGGGATGAGGGAGAGGAGACCCCACACGCACACACACACAAGACTCCAAGGCACCGTCCCCTAAAGCAGTTGGCGCCCCACGCCCCGCGCCCAGCTCCTGTTCTAGGTGGCCCGCGTAGACTGGGCCCAGCCAAATCCTGACCCCAGCAGGTCAGGGCCCAGGGCGGCAGGGCAGGGCCATGACTAGAGGCAACAGTTGTCCAATCCAACCTGCTCAGCGTCGTGCCCCATCTCCGTCTCTGTGGAGGGGGAGAGCCGGAGCCGGAGCTCTTTGGGCACAGAGCTGGTGGCCGCAGGCAGGGCAGAGGGTGGGTGGGCATTTGGGAGCGAGGTCCACAGGGTTGAGGTGGAAGTGAGTGAGCATGGGTGCGCCCCAGGCCTGCAGAGGAGCCTCTTCGATACGGGGTGGGGTGCGGCTCAGCAGTGCACCGGAGATGCTCAGGCGCTCTCGGGGCCAAGAGGAACAAGGAGACCCACCTCCTGGCAGGGGGGCCTGGTGGGCCCTGAGCAAGGGGGCACTTAGAAGGCGAGGATCAGGGAAGGTTGTGGGGCCCCTTGGACATCATCCCGGGAATTCTTTGGGGTATTATTATTATTACTACTACTACTACTACTACTACTACTACTATTATTTTGTAATTGGGGCCGTGCTCAGGGCTTACCCCTGGCTCTGTGCTCAGGGGTCTTTCCTGGTGGACTCCTGGGGTGTGTTTCCGGGGATCAAACCTGGGTTGGCGTGTGTAAGGCCAGTGCCCTGTCTGCTGGACTATCTCTCCAGCCCCCTTCCAAGGCAAAGGGACAACAGAAGCTGGCCCTGGGCAGGATCAGGAAAGCAGGAGAGCAGGAGAGAAAGGTCCGAGGGGGGGCGTTTTCACACTCATTTGGCGCCACCTGCCCGCCTCTCCGGCTGCCCCACCTTTAGGATGGAGTATACACACAGAGATCCGGGGCCTCCTCAGCTCACCTCCCCCGGCCCCTGGGCCCCTGACCACCTGTGTGTCCTCTCCTCACTGTTCTCCATCCTCCCTGACACCTGTTCCCCTTCATCCCATCACTGGGCTCCTTCCTGTCACCCTCGGATGCCCTCTGGGAGCCCTCTCTGGTCCTCCATGCCGAGACCAGCTGGGCCAGAGCTCCCTCTCCTGCTGGATGCAGGCCTCACTCTTCCCTGTTCTCACTCCCAGCTCTGACACCCAGGGCAGGCTAGGACTCGCCCGTTGCCCCTCGAGAAGCTCAGCTGCCGACATGCAATGCCTAGTGGGTGGCTTCGTAACTGGTATGCTGGGCACAAAGGAAGGCTCACAGGCACCAAGCAGCTTCCTCAGAACCCCTGGGCTAGCTTCAGCTCTAGCTAACCAGGGTTCTTGAAGGAGCTATTTTACATTTCAAAAGGTGGTTGTTGGGAGGAGGTGGGAAACTGGGCTTAGGAGGACTGGCCAATGGTTGGAACTAAACACAAGTGTGTGTGTGTGTGGGGGGGGGGGGGCCTGAGGGTAGGTAAGATAGAGAAGAGACTGCTATGACAATCATAGCTGGGAATGCTGGACAAGATCTGAGGGTTAAAAGTAGCTAAAGTGGTATTGTTGATAACCTTTCAGTATCAATATTACAAACCACAATGCCCAAAAGGAGAGTCAGAGAGAGAGAGAGAGAGACAGAGAGAGAGAGAGAAAGAGAGAGAGAGAGAGAGAAAGAGAGAGAGAGAGAGAGAGAGAGAGAGAGAGAGATAGTGAAATACCTGCCATAGAGGCAGGCAGGGGGTAGGGTGATGGGAGGGAACCTGGGAACACTGGTGCAGAAAATATACGCTGGTGGAGGGATGGTATTGGAACACCGTATGACTGAAACCTAATCATGAACAGCTTCATAATGTTCTATCTCACAATAGATTAGGAACATTATTGAACATTATGATTCAATAAAAAAACATTTTTTTTAAATTAAATTAAAAAAAATTAAGGGCTTCTTGCCCTGCCAAGACCACAAGTTGCCCCCCATGAGTGGCTCTCCGGCACGGCCATGGCTCCAGAGGCACACGGACCTAATTCGGAACCCAGCAGCTTTTGGCAGAAATGTGAATGGACTATGCATTAAGCTATAGCGCTGTGCCTGCCGCCCCGAGGGAAAGGGTATCTGTCTCCTCCGCTTTTTTAACCCCCAGCAGCACAGCGGCCACTGCCTCAGAGCTTATTGAACCCAAAGGCACACAAATAAATCTCGGAACTATTCGGCTTTTGGCAGAAATCCCTCCAGACTTGATTAGTAAAATATCTGCACTGCACTGCACTGCACTGTCTTCCCATTGTTCATCGATTTGCTCGAGCGGGCCCAGTAACGTCTTCATCGTGAGACTTCTTGTTACTGTGTTTGGCATATCGAATATGTCACGGGGAGCGTGCAGGCTTTGACGTGCAGGCGAGGTACTCTCAGTAGCTTGCCGGGCTCTCCGAGAGGGGCATAAAATATCAGAAATCCAAAATTGTGTGGTCACTACTGTGGCCACATGACATCATATGGTCTTCATAACCAGTAATAGAAAACAAATTATTTCGTGACGCCTTTTCAACAGGTTTGATTGTTGGGGGGTGGAAATTTCAAATAATAATGGTGCATCTTTTTTTGAAATAATGAATGTAATCGAAGTAGAGAGAGAGTTAAGTGGAAATCATCTGTCTCACAGGCATGGGGAGGGGTGGCATGGAGGGTATATTGGGGTTCTTGGTGGTGGAAAATGTGCACTGGTGAAGGGATGGGCATTTGATCATTGTGTGACCGAGACTTTGTAACTGTTCTCACAGTGATTCAATAAATAAATTTTTAAAAAAATTTAAAAAAGAAATAAAATCCCTGTTTAAAAAAATTAAATTAAGGGGCTAGAGTGATAGCACAGAAAGTAGGGTATTTGCCTTGCATGCGGCCGACCTGGGTTCGAGTCCCAGCATCCCATATGGTCCCCCAAGCACTTCCAGGAGTAAATCCTGAGTGCAGAGCCAGGAATAACCCCTGTGCATTTCCAGGTGTGACCCAAATAGGAAAAAAGATAGTTAAATTTAAAAAAATAAATAAAAATTGGGTGGGGAACAAGTGCCTTCGGGGGCCTCACACCCTGCAGCATGCCACGAGGTCACCAGGCTCCAAAGATGTCCTGTGCCCTGGAAGCTTCTGAATAATGCTTATGACAGAAGCTGGAGAGGAGCAGAGGGCCGACACACTCGCCTGGCCCACAGCTGACCCTGGTGCGATCCCGGGCATCATGCCCAGCTTTCCAGCACCCCTAGCAGGGACCCCTGAGTACAGAGAGCGAGTGTGGCCCCAAAAATGAGGAGGAAAAAAATACAAAGAATACTTATTCCAAGATTCTCTCCTGCCTCCAGAACCACTTATCTAGAAGGTTAGCAGCTGCCTGACTTGTTTGCTACATTAAAAGTAAAGTAAAGGCCCTCCCGTTGATCGTCGATTTGCTCGAGCGGGCCCAGTAACGTCTCCATTGGAGACTTTGTTGTTACTGTGTCTGGCATATCGAATACTCTCGGTAGCTTGCCGGGCTCTAACGGTCAATTTTCCCACAAATTATGCTTGAAAGAGGAGGCTCCCCCAAGAGCAAGGCCAAGGAGGGGAGCAAAACAATTATAAGAATCAGCTTGATCAATGGCTGAATAATAAAAAATAAATAAATAAATAAATAAATACACAATTTTAAGACTGGGATGGGGTGGTGAGTTCTTCTCAAGTATCTCCTCTCCTTTATGAAAAGAAACAGCAACTGAAGCCTGGTTTATATTTATGAGATTATTTCGGGCCCCTAACAGAAGGTTCTGAATTCCCACTGTGAGTGCCGTTTCCTGCACAACTCGAAATAGCACCGTCCTGACAGGCTTCGACCAAGTTGGAAGACAGGAGCATGCAAAAGGAGCACGAACAGATGCAGGGACACTCTCAAAGGCCCTAGAGGAGAGGCAGAAGCCCAGACAGGTTGACCAACTTCCCTGAAGGCCCACAGCAGAACGCGGCAGAGTTGGAACCAGGCGTTGGTCTCTGCACCCTGGCCTGGTGTTTTGACCTCTGAGACACAGGATACGCTCGGGAAATGTGGGTTCTGGGCAGAACACCGGGATGCCGACATTTCTGAGCGAAGCGCTCGCTGAACAGCCTGTTAGACATGGTCAATCCCTGAGCATCTCCTGGCACATGTAGGCACGTAGCAGGGAAGGTGACACGGGCCACACTCTTGCCCACCTGCTCTGGGAACAGGGCACTTGTGTCTCCTTCTCTGCCTTGCTGGCGTGAATCTAGGAAGTAACAAGGCAGGCTTCTGCAACTGAGCAAGAGCTCTGTACGGAGGTTGGGCAGGCAGCTCGTACGGAGATGGAGGTGCATGTCCTGCATGGGGCTGGTCCTGGTTCCATCCCCAGCACCACACAGTCCATCAAGCATCTCCAAGTGATGCCTCAGAAGCCCCCTGTCCCCCGCTACCGAGCACTTCTGGGTAATACCCAACACTGCAGAGTCCAAGTAGCACTGAGTCCTGAGCCTTAGCATGGAACCACTGGCCTGGTGGGTTGAAAATCCCCAAGACAAGTCCCTGGGCCACTTGAGCACTGCTTGGGGGACCCCTCACCATCACCTCCCCAGGAAAATACTAACTTAGGAGGTTACACGAATGGCAGCTGATCAGGTCTCACTCTGTCATTTGCTCTCAAACCTTGGTTCCCTCATCTGGAAAATGGGAAGGAAGTTCCGATTCTTAAGTTGTTGATGGTAATTAGATGAGATACTGCCGAGTACCCTGGAATAGAATCTGTCTGCATTGGTTGAATTAAAGAAGTGACTTGGAAGAGAGAAAAGAAGTGACCTGCACTACCTTGGGCTTTGATTTGTTTTGTTTTGTTTTTTGATTCAAATATAGAAGATGAAATACTATTTTATTTTTATCTGTTTTATTATAAGGAGAGTAAATGACATGCAGAGAAGTTGGGCAAGAGCAGAGGTGTTAGAATTCTGTGTATCAGCTTATTATTTATTTATTTTTAAATAAGTTTTATTGGATCACCATGAGATATAGTTACAAACTTGCATGATTCCATTTCAGTACATGCTCGAACACCCATCCCTCCACCAGTGTACATTTTCCACCACCATTGTTCCCAGTGTCACACCCGCTACCCCCACCCCATCCTACTCCCTGCCTCTGTGGCAGGCATGATCCTTATTACTCTCTGTAATTATGGGCATTATGATTTGCAATACAGATACTATGTTTGGTCCTTGGCCTACTTTCAGCACACGTCGCCCATCCCTCCAGTCATCATTTACTTAGTTATTCCTTCTCCATCCCAACTGCCTTTTCCCTCAGCATGTGGGGCTGGCTTCCAAACCATGACATGATCCTCCTGGCCCTTGTCTCTTCTGTCCTTAAGTGTTAGTCTCATATTATGCTACTTTATATTCCTCAAATGAGTGCAGTCATTCTATGTCTGTTCCTCTCTTTCTGCCTCATTTCACTTAACATAATACTCTCCTGACATAATACTCTCCATGTCCTCCACTTGCATGCTAATTTCATGACTTCATCTCTTCAAACAGCTGCATAGTATTCCATTGTGTAGATGTAGCAAAGTTTCTTTAACCAGTCACCTGTTCTCAGACACTCGGGTTTTTTCCAGATTCTGGCTTATTGTGAATAGTGCTGCAATAAACATACAAGTGCAGATGTCATTTCTACTTTGTTTGCATCTATAAGATATATTCCCAGGAGGGTATTGCTGGGTCACATGGGAGCTCAATTTCTAGTTTTTGGAGGAATGTCCATATTGTTTTCCAAAAGGGCTGGACCAGTTGGCATTCCCACCAACAAGGAATGAGAGTCCGTTTCTCCCGACATCCGTGGCAGCACTGGTTGTTCTTGTTCTTATTGATGTGTGCCAGTTTCTGTGGTGTAAGATGATACCTCATTGTTGTTTTGATTTGCATCTCCCTGATGATTAACGATGTAGAGCATTTTTAATGTGCATTTTGGCCATTTGTATTTCTTTTTTTGAGGAAGTTTCTGTTCATTTCTTCTCCCCATTTTTTTGGATGGAGTTAGAAGTTTTTTCCTTGTAAAGTTCTACCAGTGTCTTATATATCCTGTATATTAAGCCCCTCTCTGATAGATATTGGGTAGATATTTTTTTCTCATTCCGTGGGCTCTTTCTGTATTTTAGTCACTGTTTCTTTTGAGATGCAGAAGCTTCTTAGTTTAATGTCCCACTTGTTTATATTTGTTTCCACTTGCTTGGCCAGTGGTGTATCATTCTTGAAGATGCCTTTAACTTGAATATCACGGAGGGTTCTGCCTACATTTTCCTCCATGGATCTTATGGATTCAGGTCTGATATTGAGGTCATTAACCCATTTTGATCTGACTTTTGTGCTACCTAGGCTTTTGGATCTGTCCTTGCCCTTATCTCTCACCTTCTTGTTCTGCTATTCAGTGTGTAGAACTGTAGCCAGACCTTCCCTGAAAGGAGGGATGGTGGATGGGGTAGTGTGTGTCCTCTTTATACTCATGTGGACAGAAATGAGAGACAAGAAGCAGCACAGAAATCATATTCCACTGGACGGCATTTTACCAGCTATGGAGAAGCTTGTCTGCAAGTGCTTGAAACATCCAAACTAATAAGAGCTTAAACCCATGAAAGGTAGTTTGTGATCTCAGCAGCAGAGGGAAGCCAGTGCAGGACTGGTATGGTGCACCATGGCATTGGGCAGCCAGATCCCTCCTGTGCTGTGCCCTCCTGTTCATGACATCTAGTTTCAAGTTCAACTCATGGCCCAAGATGGCTGCAGCAGCTCCAGCCATCAAAGTCCTGCCCAGCAGAGAGGAGAAAAGAAAAAGGAGGTTCCATCTCCCTCTGTGGAGGTGAATTTTGTGTGTCTTCCTACTAGGGTAAAAAAGATGCCCAGTTAAACATTGTCTCTAGGTGTGTCTGTCAGTGTTTCCAGATGAACTGGCAATTGAATCAGTGGATCCAATAAAGTTAAGGGCCCTCAGAGGGGAAAGGGTGTTGCTCCCTTCCGCCCTCCTCCCTCTGGAAAGAAAGATGGCGGCCACATGGGAGCCTTGTGGACAGCAGGTATGAGCCGGGGGTGTGGGGGCGACTAAAACCTCATGGGAAGGGGGGCGTTCCGGTCCGTCCTTCACGCCCTACCAAGGTCACCAGTTGCCCCCCGCGAGCGGCTCTCCAGCACGGCCACGGCCCCAGAAGCACAAGGACTTAATGCAGAACCCAGCAGCTTGGAGCAGAAAAGTGAACAGACTATGCGTTAATCCAGGCCATCATGTCTGCCCGGAGGGGAAAGGGTGTTGGTCCCTTCCACCCTCCTCCCTCTGGAAAGAAAGATGGCGGCCACATGGGAGCCTTGTGGACAGCAGGTATGAGCCGGGGGTGTGGGGGCGACTAAATCCTCATGGGAAGGGGGGCGTTTTGGTCCGCCCTTCACGCCCTACCGAGGCCACCAGTTGCCCCCCACGAGCGGCTCTCCAGCATGGCCACGACTCCAGAGCACAGAAACCAATTTCTTAACTGTCTGACTTTCAGTAGAAATACTTCCAGGGTCAATAAGTAAAATAGCAGAAATCCAAAACCAACATTTAATTCTTGAACCCAGCTGTAGAAAGCAAATCACTTCACAATGCTTTTTCCAGCATGTCTGATTGGGGGGGGGGGGTAAACTCTAAATAATAGTGGTGAATCTTTTATTGAAACAATGAATCTAATAAAGCAGATAGAGTGTTAACTAGAATTCATCTGCCTCACAGGGACTGGGAGGGTTGGGGGGTGGGGTTTTGTTGGGGTTCTTCATGGTAAAAAATAAGTATTGGTAAAGGGAAATGTGTTTGATATTTGCATGACTGAGACCTAAACCTGAAAGCTTTGTAACCTTTCCCACAGTGATTCAATAAATAAATAAAAAATAAATAAATAAAGTTAAGGGCCCTTCCCAGAGAGGCTGGACGTTGTCGAATCTGTGGCAGATTGACTGGAACTACAGGTGTTCACTGTGTGAACTGAACAACTCATTTATCATCTCTTGCCCGGAGCTGGGATTTAAATGAGCAGCATCTATGGTGCCCTTCTTGGGCTTCTGCATGCAGATTGCTGGACACGACCAGCGGCCCATGGCATCAACTTGCAGATGGCGTCTCCAGGGACTTCTCTGCCTCACAAATCATGCAGATGGCCTAATCCTTCTAACAAATCCCTATATCCTCAGTATGAGTTCCTCCACCCAGATCCTGCAAATTCCAGTAGGCGGGAGTCACACCCACCAACTGGCCCCCTGGCGCCGTGTAATCCCATCAGCGGCCAAGACTCAGAGACTATAAAACCCAGCTCCCGGAAGAGAACAACGCAGAGTCTCCTGCCCCCGTGCCTGGCTGTCCTCGCAGGGGCCCTTTGGAGGGGGCAGGTTGATTTTCCCTCTGCACTCCGAGCAGAGCCCTGGCAGCTGAGGACCTCCAGAACCAGCCACCACCATGCTGAGACCACTCTCCGCACGCATGAAGGTACCAGCAGAGGAACAAAGGCACGCGGGTCCCGGGACTGAGATCTCCAAGCCTACTTGGATTGGGGTGAGCATCCTCCACCCAGATCCTCCAAATTCCAGTAGGCGGGGGTCACACCCACCAACTGGTTCCCTGGCGCCCATGTAATCCCATCAACAGCCAAGACCCAGACTGTAAAACCCAGCTCCCGGAAGCACGACATCTTATCATCTCATTCCTACTTTGGACAAACTGGCAGGCTGCCGAATGTAACCTGCCCACACGGCAAACTCCCCGTGGTGTACCCAATATGCCAAATACCAGTAACAATGATGGGTCTCATTCTCCTAACTCTGAAAGAGCCTTGAATATGGCACTTTTTAAAAAATCTCAGGCTAGGATGAAGGAGATGTTACTGGGGCCTGCTCCAGGCAATCGACAAATAACAGGATGGTCGTGATAGTGAGTTCCCTATTGTTCTGATTCTCAGGAGAACCCTGACAAATCAATGCTTCCCCTGGGGCTGTTTCCCAGGGATTTTGGTAGTGCTCCTTGACCAGAATTATGTGGACACACCCAGATCTGAGGAAGCCTGGGGATGTGCCTGATATCTCTAGGTAAAGGCAGTATTGCTAAGCAAGAGCTGTGCTGCCACTGCCCGTTATTTCTGGGCTGCATGAATCCTAGGCCAGAGCAGGGATTTTCTTAGGTCAGCTATTTTTAAATATCGCATTGGAGGTGAACAAGGTGACCCTCCCTCCCTCCTCCTCTCTCTCTCTCTCTCTCTCTCTCTCTCTCTCTCTCTCTCTCTCTCTCTCCCTCTCTCTCTCTCTCTTTCTCTCGTTTTAGCCACACCCAATGGTGCTCAAAGCTTACTCCTGGCTATATGCTCAGGGTTCACTCCTGGAGACCAATATGGGGTGCCAGGGATTGAATCTAGGTTGGGTGCATGCAAGGCAAGTGCTTCACCCACTGTGCCGTCTCTCTGGATCCTGATGCTTATTTCTTAAAATATTTTGTTGTTGTTGTTTTTGTTATTGCTGGGCCTCACCCGGCAGTGTGCAGGGCTTAAGTCTTGGCTCTTTGCTCAGGGATCACTCCTGGTGGGGCCCAGGAAGCCATATGGAGATCAAACCCAGGACAGCCACATCTAAGGCAAGCACCCTACCTGCTGTACTATCGCTCCCGCCCCAACAAAATCTTATTTTAAAACCTAACATATGTAACTGACTTCTGGACATTTGTTCCCCTGAGGAGTCTAGACAAAATCCAGCAAATGCTGGGTCCCTGTGTGTTACTGGCAAATTCACACTCTATATAGCATTGAACTGGGAAGCTGGGCCATAAGCCCCTCAAAAGAAAGCTTCTGGCAATGAAAGAGCAAAGTGGCTTTCCATCAAGTATTTACTTCTGAGACACACATTTCCTGCGCTCTCTCTGACCCAGGAGAAACTGGGACTCAGAGAACACAGTTGTCTGAGGGCTCCAGGTCTGCTCACCCACTCACCACTCTCACTCTCCCGAGCTGCCTCTCAGGCATGGTGAGAGGGGCTAGCTTGGGCTTTTTCCAGAGACATTGTGTGTTTATGTCCAGTTAATGGCGATGGGAGGATCACATGAATGGTTTTTATTTCCCAGTGCATATGAAAGTTATGTTTACACTATACTGTCAGCCATTAAACGTGCAATAGCATTATATAGAGAGTAAAATACATATTCGTAGCTTAATTTTAAAATGATTTATGGCTTAAAGAAGATAACCACCATCTGGGCTTTTGGCAAGTCTCAAACTTTTTTCTGGTATAAAAAGAGCTATGTATATATCTTCAAAGCACAATAGAATGTGTTATTTCTATGTGCTTCCCCCCCCCCCCCCAATTTGGTGAGGTTCAAGCATGAATACTTGGGAATCATCTGTGGGCTACTGAATCCAGCTGCTTCCGTGGCCAGCAACAGAGACCCAGTGAAAGGGGATGGGGGTGGGGGTGGAGGGAGGGGGCTGAAGGCAGGAAGGGCCGGGGATACGGGAGGCATGGGCATCATGGAGGGGGTGCAGGAGGTTTCGCGAGGGCAGTGCTTCCTTCCATGGCTGCCTCCATGATGCACGACAGTTTGTGTAGCGGGTATAAGCGTAAACATGTCCGAGATGCTGCTACAGGGGAAGCAGTTCCCAGGGGACAGGGAGACCTCAGCCTATGTGGGAGACTTCGGTTTCACCAGGGGCTTTGACCTGGGAGCCCCAGTGAGCCCCAGTGAGGGTGACCCAGAGCTGGAGAACCCTGGAATCAGACACATCATGGACCCACTTTGTCCTAAACCGTGAGGGTGTCCACAGTTGAGAGACTGGGGGCAGTGGGTGGGAGGGTCTTCCCGAGCAGTCTTTCTTAGCACAGGACTGTGGGTGGCTCCATAGTCTTAAAACCAGTGGTTTTCACTCTTCACATTAGCAGTCTAGTACCAGTTTTTTGGGCGGGGGGCTGATATGTGCTGCTTCATTTATTAAAAGCCTCTAATATGGCACCGTTGGGAAGGTCGAGTAAGGAGAGGCTGCTAAAATCTCAGGGCTGGGACAAATGAGACATTACTGGTGCCTGCTGAGTAAATCAGTGAACAACGGGAGAACAGTGCTACAGTGCTACAGTTATTCATTTATGTTTCCTGCATCCACATGAGATGCTCTGTTAGAGGGGGCTTGGGGAACCCAGAGCAGGATGTGTCACTGGACCCAGGGCTGCGTTGGAATCAGGAGTCACATAGCTTTAGCTTGGCTCTTTCCAATTCTTGCTTCAGCTTCTCTGTGCACCTACCCACCTTCCAACGCCTTCAGACCAGACCTCTCTACTTCACCCTTCATGCGGGAGAAGGTCGTGTCAGCAGATCCTGGCCAAGCTTGCTGAAGACACACTGTCTTACACCAAAAGCAATCAATTCTTCCAGCAACAAGGGGTTATATCCAAGAAAATAAAGAACATATACAACCCAATAACAAGAACAGCCTAGTTTTAAAAGTGGGCAAAAGACGTGAACAGATACCTCTTCAAAGAAGACACAAATGGCAAGAAGGCACATGGAAAAATGGTCATGATCACCTATTATAAGGGAGACTACAACTAATACCTGTGAGAGAATATGTGATGGCCTGGGGCTGGAGCGATAGTACAGCGGGTAAGGCACTTTCTTTGCATGCAGCTGACCCAGGTTCAATGCCTGGCATCCCATATGAAAATATCATATAAAAAACCCTAGAACCCTCATTTAAAAACTCTCAAAAACAGTGAATCAATATAGCAATGTAGCAGGCCACAATATTAAAATAAACTAATAAAAACACACAAAAAAATTGCATTTCTCTATGCAAATAACAAACTAGAAAGAAAAAAAGAAGAAAGACAACCCTTTCAAAATAGTGTCAAAAATAAATTATCTACGAATTATCTTAAAAGAATTACCTAGTGAAAATGATAAATCACTGTTGAAAGAAATAGAAGACTCTAGGAAACGGAAAAATATTTTCTGTTTAAGGATTGGAAGAATTAATATTGTCAAAATGACCTTTCTACCCAAAGGATTATATACATTCGGGGCAATAAATCCCCATTAAAATTCCGATGATGTTCTTCATGGACTTGGAACAAACTCTACTAAAATTTTTATGGATTCGTGAAACTCCACAAATAGCCAAAGGACTTCTAAGAAAAGAAAGAAAATGAGAAAATGAGAAAGAAAATTTGAATTGTACTACAAAGCTATAATAATCAGAACTGTATGGGACTGGACTAAAGATAGACTTACAGACCAATGACAGCACAAGCCAATGGAACAGAATTTAAAGCCCTGAGATAAGCCTTCAGATATATGGGCAGTTAATCTATAACAAAGAAACAAAAAACATGAAGTGGAACAAAGACAGTCTTGAACAAATGATGTAGGAAAAACTGGATAAATACATGTAAAAAAAGAAATTGAAACTGGAGCCATATCTCACACCATTCACAAAATTTAATTTAAAAAACGTTAAAGACCTCAAGATTAAACCAGAATTCATTAAATACATGAATAAAATCTGGGCATGGATATCAAAGCTGTTTTCAATGAGCTGACCACAGAGGGAAGAGAACAAAACCAAAAGAAAAATAAACAAATGAGACTACGGGCTGGAGCGATAGCACAGCGGGTAGGGCATTTGCCTTACACGCGGCCAACATGGCCGACCCGAGTTCGATTCCTCCGCCCCTTTCGGAGAGCCCGGCAAGCTACCGGGAGTATTCGATATGCCAGACACAGTAACAACAAAGTCTCCAATGGAAATGTTACTGGGCCCGCTTGAGCAAATCGACGATCAACGGGAGGGCCTTTACCTTTACCTCGAGACTACATCGAGTTTAAAAGGTTTTGCATGGCAAGAGGGGGCTGGAGAGATAGTACAGCAGGTATAGCATTTGCCTTGCATGCAGCCAACCTGGGTTTGATCCCCAGCACCCTATATGGTCCCCTGAGCACTGCCAGGAGTAGTTTCCTGAGCAGAGAGCCAGGAATAACTCTGAGCATCATCAAGTGTGAACAAAAATAATTTTTTTAAAAAAGGAAAGAAAGAAACTCAAGCTTAAGTGGAAAGACACCTATGAATGAGAAAAAAATCTTTGTATACAAAACAAAGGGCTAATATCCAAGGTTTATAATGAAGTCAAGAAGCTCAAAGATTAAAAATAAATCCAATAACCTTATAAAAATGGGGAGAGGAGATGAACAGACACTTCCCTAAAGAAGACATACAGATGGCTGATAGGCTTATGAGAATGTTCATTGTCCCTTATTAAAGAAATGCAAATCAGAACAACAGTGGGATATCATCTTATATGAGGGGGAATAGCACATATGAAAAAGTTTGGGAAGAGCCAGTGTTTGGCAGGGATTGAGATGAGAAAGGAGCCCTCAATCACTGCTGGTTGGAATATTGGCTGGTTCAACGTGTATGAAAAGCAACATGGACAGTTCTTGAAGAAGTAAAATAGAACTCACATACAACCCAGCAAGACCACTCCTTGGCATCTAATCCCTAAACACAAAATTATTAATTCAAAAGGAGCATTCACATCTATGTCCACTGCAGCACTTGTATAATCACCAAGATATGGAAAGAGCCCAAATGACAAACTATGATGACTGGATTAAAAAGCTATGCTTTATTTACACAGTGGAATACTATGTATAAGAAAGAATAAAATCATGCAATTTGCCACTACATGGATGAACGAGAGTATCTTGCTGAATGGAGTCAGCCAGAGGGAAAGGGACAGAGACAGAATGATCTCTCTCCTATGTGGAATGTCACAGTAAGGGAGTAACAAATGGCCAAAAGGAACAGAATTTGCAAGTTTGTTCATGGAACTGAGGTTACAGGGCGTGCGGGGTTGGGTGAGGGTGGAGATGTGTGAATGGGAGAGACCTTAGGACGTTGAAGGGGAACAGGCACTCAGGTTAATGTGGTGTTGGAACGATTTATGCATCAACAGTATTGAAAATGACAGTACCTCAATAATATGTAGTTTGAAAGGAAAAAGTTAACTTCATTAACATACCCAGTGAAATGTTACTCAACTGATTAAGATTACTCAACTAGAAGAAAGACGAAATCTTGCCTTTGTCAGAAACTTAGATGTAACTAGAGGGGATTGTGTTCAGTGAAGAGTCAGAAGGAAAAAATATATACATACCAGAAGATTTCAGTAAAATGTGAGAGTATAGAGCGACAAGATAGGGACTGGAGAGATAGTAAAGAGGCTGATATGCACACGCATCCAGCCATGGCAGAATCCCTGGCACCACAGGGCTGGAGCATCACCACATTCTCAGGCTCTCACGCTGAGTCACTAGCCTCCTTGAGAATCAGCAGGAGTAGCCCCGGCTATCCCTGAGCACCACTTGGAAGCCCCCATCACCAAAGAAAGAAGCAAAATAATCGAACAGACATAGCCAGTTGAATTCTTTTATTATGACCGTCAAATAGAGGTTATAGAAGGAGAAGGAGAGGGAAGAGAACAAAGAGTAGAGGTGAGGTGTCACCAGTGGACTGTGATGCGGGTTGTTGGTACTTCGGTGCACTCACAAAAATATAGAGCATTGGAAAGCAATGCCAGAAGACAAAAGAGACAGAGAGCAATGAGAAGGCTGTCTACTGACTGGGAGAGCTGGAGAGGGAAAGGAGGGAGCTGAGAGCCTGGAGGACAGTGGAGGTCAGGCCTGGGGGTCACCTGAGCCTCTCTTCTGGCCGCTCACCTGACGAGTTGGAAAGTCGGAACCCTTCTGTTCAGAGAGATAACATCCGGAAGCTGCACATGACTGCAGCTGCACATAAGCCAGTGCACATGACTTAAAACTCTCGAGGAGCATTCGTGGCTGTTCTGAATTTCACATTAGGGTCTAGATGTAGAAACAAGATCATTCTCTCCAGATTATCTGCAGGGCCCTCAGAGCACCACAATGTGAGCACCCTGGAAGAAATCCTAATAGTCCTTCCTTTTTCCTTCTCTAAAAGCTTTGATGCTCAAAATTCACAGTTAGGTGTGGAGTCCTGCCAAGGGGTAGGCTCTGCTCAGCACATACACCCAGCACCCTTGTTTGTTGGCTGTCCCCAGGGAAGACTACAAGGAGGTGAGCCACATTCCCAAAATAACTCACTTTGCAATTCTTCGGGCCAGGCTGATACCTGGGAGGATGTGGAATCAATGTGAGAACTGACTTCCCGGGGTTAAATAGGTACCAGGAGGGGGTCCTGTGCCTTGGGTGCATGGATATACGTGTCCATGATCACAGTCCACAGCACCTTAGCAGCTTCCAGAACTGACACCAGCACATATGAGTGTGTCTGATACTTTTATCTAACTCAATAGTTCTTCTAGGGACTTATTCTTACAAAAGCAAACTCTGGGTTTTGAACATTCAAGTCACAGCTTAGGTAGAAGCTATTGAACATTCCATAGACAGGGACAGCTCCACAGTGGAGAATGATGGCATCCCAGATGTTGAGAGTGCCAGGCTTAAAAAACGCAGTCTAGAACAAGATTCTCCTTTGTCATTGCTCTTCCTTCCCTAACAGTCACTGATCTAAAAACCTCCCTCAGACTCACCAGGTTATGGAGGGGATTGGGCAGTCCTGCTACTTTGTCTCATTTTAAGCACATGTCTACCACCAATGCCCAACCCAGTCCATTCTTCTGTGTTGCTTTCCAATTTTTTTTGCTGTCACTTCAGTTCTGAGGATGGAGGGGAGAATCACTGTTCTTCTGCCATTTTCCTTTCAGAATTCCAAGCCCTGGGGCTGGAGCAATAGAACAGTGGGTTGGGCGTTTGCCTTGCATGTGGACGACCCGGGTTCTATTTCCAGCGTCCCATATGGCCCCCTGAGCACCACCAGGAGTAATTCTTGTGTGCATAAGCCGGAAGGAACCTTTGTGTGTAGCCAGGTGTGACCCGCCCCCCCCCCAAAAAAAGAAATTCCAAGCCTCTATGCTTACAGTGTCAGAGTTTATTACAATATAACTTTGAAAATATTCCCCTTGAGTTCCTTTGGGTCTTGAGTTCTTTGGGGTCTTGAGTCAAAGATTTCTCAAAATGGATTGCTGGTAGGGAGGAATGGAAGAAAAGTTGTTAACAAGCCTTAATATGAGATTTGCAGCATTTCTAGTCCCTGAAATGGCATTGTTTAATACAATATTAGAGTCTGTTGAATGGTTTAATGGGAACTATCCGCTTTATCTCTCCAACATTTATCCAAATTTTAATTTAAAAATTAATGTTTACATTGTGTTATTTTCCTTCCTAAAGCTCATAAGCTCCATTAGAGCCTTAAAATTGATTTCCAAGGAATTAAACAAATGACCCTTAGACTAGATAGAGTGAAAATACGTGCAAAGATTTTGTCCAACTCATTAATTAACCAGTTATGGCTGGTTCAATGAATACTTCAAAGAACAGACATTTATATAGGCAATTGGGATTTTGAAATGAATACTTGCCGAAAGTCAAGAAACTAGTCATTATTCTATAGGGCAATAAAATATTATGTTTGGGATCATCTCTACATGATACAAATGAAATTATTCTGCTGAAAACACTTGTTTGCATGTTAGCAGTTTCAATAATTCTACTTTCATAGAGTTGAAAAGTATCCGAATCAATAGAGATACAGTCAATGCCATGTTCTTCTATATAACCCAGTGACAGGTCCTGGCCTCACTCCACTACTTAGAATATTTCCTCAGAAGGGCAGAGGTCAAAATGCACCCAGATCCCCTGAACTCTCCAGGCACACTATTTGTGGAATGAAAAAGTTGCTTGTAGATGCACCTAGAAGTCCTTCGAATGCAGGATTCCTGCAGGAAGCTGGACATTTAGAGGGGAGTTATTTAGTTCCTTGGAAACCAAGAGGGGGAGGAGACAAAGGGGGGGTTGGGGAGTTTAGCAGAAAAATAGAAAGTTCAGAAATAATTCCTACCATTTAAATCATCTGATAAAACCTTTGCAAGATCTCTGACAGTGAGAAAACTGAAGTTCAGAGACATCAAATAACACTCCAGGCTCCACAGGGAGAGTACCTATTGATTTAGGGACTTGTTACATGCTTTTCTCTCTCAGGGGTCACTCTAGAAAAGCAAGGTCCCTCTTTCCTTCATTTCATTCTCTGACATATCTCCCTGTTCAACACTGTCAACTAAAGGAGCTCAACGCTTGCTGACTACATGAATAAGTCCATGAGTGGATGCATGAATGAACAGAGGTGCAGAGCAGAGACTTCGTCTCGAATCTGTTTGACCTCAATATCCTTTGCTCTCCCCACCATTTTAGAAGAAATAGTTGCTCTTTTTTCACTCCCCAGTATAAGTAACTGGATGGAACTATAATTTAACACCTAATTGCTCTGGATAAAAGAGAAAAGTGTTTTAATTAGAAGAAACCTTGCTGTGTTTAAAATAAGTATCTCGTTATAGCTTAAGCAGCAGACAAAGTATGAAGCAAAAGAGAATTGCTTTTTTAAAAAGCTCCACAATCACTGTGCACTATTATCCAGCCATAAAAAGGCTGCCTTGCTTTTTGAAGCAACATAGATGCATCCTGAGGACATTATACTAAGTGAAATGAGTCATAGAGAGAAAGACAAATACTGAATCTTGCTACTTATAGGTAGAGTCTAAAAATAAAAGTAATCAAGAAGAAAAACTAGACACACCCAGAAAAAATGGCAGAATAAACCATGTCAGAACAGCATCCCTTTCAAGCATAATCAATGGAAAATCTAGTAGCCCGTGTACCTTGTTCTTGGTGGGGGTGTCTGATTAGCTCATGTATCTGGATATTTTTTTAAAAAAATTTTTTAATTGACTCACTGTGAGATAGTTACAAAGCTTTCATGTTTGAGTTTCAGTCATACAATGATGAACACCCATCCCTCCACCAGTGTGCATTTTCCACCACCAATGTTCCTAGTATCCCTCCTCCCCATTACATCCCTCCCCCTGCCTCTATGGCAGATAATTTCCCTCTTACTCTCTCTCTCTCTCTCTCTCTCTCTCTCTCTCTCTCTCTCTCTCTCTCTCTCTCTCTCCCTTTGGACAATTGAGAGGCCATTACACGTTTAGTCCTTTCTCTACTTCAGCACACATCTCCCATCCCGAGCAATTCTTGCAACCATCATTGACTAAGTGACCTCTTCTATATCCTAGCTGCCTTCTCCCCCAGCACCTGCATTTCTGAAGGTTGCTGATCAGAAGGTCGGTGAAGATGTATGGGGTTGGGAGAGGGCAGCTGTAGTTACTGTCACAGCGGTGGCAGGACCAAGAGCTCTAGTGCTACAGGCCATGGACAGAAAATGGACAGAGTTTGGACTTTGGGGCACTCGTGTCTCTGACGCTCCTTGGCGCTCTCGGAGGAGGGAAAGGCCCACACTGCTTCCCGAAGTCGGGTGCTTTGACTTGATGCTCAGCCGCAGCACTCTCTGCAGGCACAGTCTCCCCTGGCCCTGCCCTGCTCCTGGGTGAATCAGGGAAATCTGCCTTTCCAGATAGCATTCTGCCCTGGCTCAAACTCAGCAGAAAGTAACAGGAAAACAATTTGTGGACCAGGCAGAGAAGAGAAGGGTCAAGACTTGAGGCGCCAGGGCTATGGTGCCACCCAGCAGTCAGTCTATACCCATGGGGCAAGTGAATGATGGTGCCTTCAGCCTTCCCGATACCCCAAAAATGCTGCTGTGCCTCTGGCCGGACCCCACAACTTGGAACCAAGTTTCCCAAGAAATTAAATGGCCAAAGGTTTGGTATGGGGGAGTCACACCCACAAACCACCCCCAGTTCAGCTATACAAGCTCCACAAACTATAGGCATCTGTCCAAGGGGGCAAACTGAGGTTGTGGTAGGAAGATTCAAAGTAATGGTGGTGGGACGGTGCAATGGTGGTGGGATTGGCGTTGAAATATTGAATGTAAATAAGTTTTGTTTTTTTTTAATTATCAGTGAAACACCATGAGGTACAGTTGTAGACTTACAAACTTTCGTGCTTGGGTTTCAGTTATACAATGATCGAGTACCCATCCCTCCACCAGTGCCCGTTCTCCACCACCAATGATCCAGTATCCCTCCCACCCTCCCATCCCCCCCATCCCCCCCCCGTCCCACCCCGCCTCTGTGGCAGGGCATTCCCTTTTGTGCTCTCTCCTTATGGGTGCTGTGCTTTGCAAAAGAGGCATTGAGGGGCAATCATGTTCGGTCTATAGTCTACTTTCAGCATCCATCTCTCATCCTGGGGGGATCCTCCCAACACCCTTTATTTGGTGCTCCCTTCTCTATCTGAACTGCCTTTTCCCCTAGCATGTGTGGCTGGCCTCCAAGCCATGGAGTAAACCTCCTGGTACTTATCTCAGCTATTCTTGGGTGTTAGTCTCCTATTTTGTTACTTTATATTCCCCAGATGTATACAATCTTTCTATGTCTGTCCCTCTCTTTCTGACTCACTTCCCTTAGCATGATACTTTCCATATAGTACCACTTGTAAGTAAATTTCATGACTTCATCTTTTCTAACAGCTATGTAGTACTCCATTGTGTAGATGTACCAAAGTTTCTTTAACCAGTTATCTGTTCTTGAGCACTTAGGTTTTTTCCAGATTTTGGCTATTGTAAACAGTACAGCAGTGAACATAGAAGTGCACATGTCATTTCGACTGTACTTTTTTGCATCTCTGGGATATATTCCAAGAAGTAGTATTGCTGGGTCAAATGGGAGTTCTATTTCTAATTTTTGGAGAATCGTTCGTACCATTTTCCAAAAGGGCTGAACAGTCAGCATTCCCACCAGCAGTGAAGGAGGGTCCCTTTCTCACCACATCTGCGCCAACACTGCTTGTTTTTGTTCTTTTGGATGTGGGCTAGTCACTGTGGTGTGAGATGATATCTCATTGTTGTTTTGATCTGCATCTCCCTGATGATTAATGATGTAGAGCATTTTCTCATGTACCTTTTTTGCATTTGGATTTCTTCTTTGAGAAAGTTTCTGCTCATTTCGTTGCCCCATTTTTTGATGAGGTTGGATGTTTTCTTCTTGTGGAGTTCAGCCAGTACTTTGTATATCCTTGATATCAACCCCTTGTTGGATGGGCATTGGATGAATATCCTTTCCCATTCTGTAGACTGTCATTGTATTTTGTTCACTGTTTCTTTTGAGATGCAGAAGCTTCTTAGTTTAAGATAGTCCCATTTGACTATATCTCTTTTCACTTGCTTGGTCAGTGGTGTGTCATCTTTGAAGATACCATTAGCTTCAATGTCTTGGAGGGTTTTGCCAACCTTGTCTTCAATGTGCCTTATGGATTCCGGTCTGATGTTGAGGTATTCAATCCAATTTTATCTTACTTTTGTACACGGTGTTAGGCAGAGATCTGAACCTATATTTTGCATATATTTGTCCAGTTTTGCCAGCACAATTTTTTAAGAGGCTTTCCTTGCTCTACTTCACATTTCTTGCTCCCTTATCAAGGATTAGATTATCATATATTTGGGGGGAGATGTCAGTATATTCAACCCTGTTCCATTAGTCTGCAGCTCTGCCTCTGTTCCAGTACCATGCTGTTTTAATTATTACTGCTTTGTAGTAGAGTTTGAAATTAGGGAGGTTGATTCCTCCCATTTTCTTTTTCTCAAGAATTGCTTTAGCTATTAGTGGGGGCTTATTATTCCCTATGAATTTCAGGAGTGTTTCCTCCATTTCTTTGAAGAATGTCATGGGTATCATTATAGGGATCACATTGAATTTGTACTATGCTTTGAGGAGTATTGCCATTTTGAAAATGTTAATTCTCCCGACCCATGAGCAGGGGATATCTTTCCATTTCCTCGTGTCCTCTTTTATTTCCTGAAGTAGTTTTCTTTGTATAGGTCTTTTACTTCCTTAGTTAAGCTGATTCCTGGGTACTTAATTTTCTGGGGCACAATTGTGAACAGGATTTTTTTTTTCATGTCACTTTCTTCTCTTTCACTATTTGTGTATAGGAAAGCCATGGACTTTTGGGTATTGATTTTATAGCCTGCAACTTTACTATACAAGTCTATCGTTTCTAGGAGTTTTTTGGTAGAGGTTTTAGGGTTCCCTAAGTATAGTATCATGTCATCTGCAAATAGTGAGAGCTTGATTTCTTCCTTTCCTACCAGAATGCCCTTAATATCTTTTTCTTGCCTAACCGCTATTGCAAGTACTTCCAGTACTATTTTGAACAGCAGTGAAGAGAGTGGGCATCCTTGTCTCATCCCTAATCTTAGAGGGAAGGCTCTCAGTTTTTCCCCATTGAGGATGATGTTTGCTGTAGGCTTGTGGTGGATGACTTTAACTCTATTGAGGAAAGTCCCCTCTATCTCCATTTTGGCGAGGTTTTTCATCATGAACGGGTGCTGGATCTTATCAAATGCTTTCTCTGCATCTATTGATATGATCATATGGTCTTATCTTTTCTTTTGTTGATATGATGGATTATGTTGATTGATTTTCCAATGTTCAACCATCCTTGCATCCCACTTGGTCATGGTGTATGATCTTTTGATGAGTTGTTGAATTCTATATGCTAGTATTTTGTTGAGAATCTTCACATCCGTGTTCATCAGGGATATAGGCCTGTAGTTTTATTTTCTTGTGGTGTCTTTGTTTCCTTTGGTATTAAAGAGATATGGGCTTCATAGAAACTGTTTGGGAGAGTTTCTGTTACTTCAATTTCCTGGAAAAGCTTGAGAAGAACTGGCAATAGGCCCTCTTTAAATGTTTGGAAAAATTCACTAGTGAATCCATCTGGACCTGGACTTTTTTTGGGGGAAGACTTTTGATTACAGTTTTAATTTTCTTGATGTTAATAGGACTATTCAGGTACTCTAGGTCTTCTTGATTCGGCCTTGGGAGATTATAAGAATCCAGGAATTTATCCATTTCTTCTAGATTCTCTTGTTTCGTGGCATACAGACTTTGAATGTAAATAATTATGCGAACAACTTTATGAAAAATTTAAAAAGTAAAACAAAAGAAATTCCAGGTGTTACCAGCTCCTCCTAAGAGCAGGGATGGAATCCAAATAATTTTAGAGACAAACTGATGTAATAGCCTGCCTGCGTCACCTCAGAAGCCAATGTGTATGTGCATCCTCAGAGAGCCAGCATGTATGTGCAACCTCAGAGAGCTAGTATACGTGTGCAACCTCAGAGAGCTAGTATACGTGTGCGACCTCAGAGAGCCAACACCCATGTAACCTCAGAGAGCCATCACCTGTATAACTGAGAGCCAGCATGTGTGTGCTGTCCCATACATCTAAGCAGCAATCCCCACGACAAAGAAATTATTAATATAAGAGTGATTTTTTTAATTGTGCCTTGTAGTAAGCAATAAAAACTAAACAATCTTGTGCCTGCCTAGAGCAGACTTGGGGATCGTGGGAAACTAGGGGCCATGGTAGGAGGTCACACTGGTGGTGAGATTGGTGCTAGAACATTGAATGCGGGAAACAGCTGTGTTGTGAACAACTTTGTAAATCAGGGTGTTTAAATAAAGATTTAAAAATGGGACTAAAAAGAAAAAAAAAAGACTTGAGGTGCACCCAAACCTTCAGGACCCAAGCCAGCCTCCCTGCAGATGAGGGGAAGAGCTGCCTGCCTGCTGAGACTGCGTCACCACCAGACACTGAGGCACAGAACATTTATTTAGTGTATGTGGAGGGCACTCCTGGTGGTACTAAGGATCAAACCCAGGCCTTCTACAGGAAAAACCTGCCATCTGAGCTATCTCCCTGGTCTTCACCGCAGTTTTGGTAGGCGCTAGCATAGCAGACCTCATTATCTCCCTCAACCCTCCGAAGTCCAGGGGGGTCTGTAGTTGGATCAAGCCATCACTGGCCATCAATACCTGTAGCTGGACCCAGAGGAGGGGTCTGGGGCCACAGAGCTCGTAGTTAGATTGGGAATAGACCTTGCGTGCTAGAGAAGGACATGAAGAAGACTCAGGCTGCAGCGCTGCCTCAAGGGCAGTGACCTAAAGAAACCTCTGTCATATTGTGCCCTCCACACACAGCGAAGATGCTGCGGAAGCAAAACAGAATTCTAAGATTCCATGATCTCCACTGAAAAAAACCAAGTCAACTGCTAAAAACTGGTTAAGTCCTACGACAGAAAGAATGAGAAAGATGAATTTTTTGAAACCAATTTTAACAACATAGAAAAAGTGTTTCTAACAGGAAGTTTAAAATAACTATAATGAAGAAACTCGACAAAGTGTATCAGATGCACAGCACTACGGAAGGAAACATTGAATGAAGGAAAAATAGAGTGAATGCAGAAGTAGATCTTCACCAAAAAGACTAAATCTGTAAAATAAAAGGTTCCAAAAAGTAATATTGCATCTAAAAAAACACAGAGAATGGAATGAAGACTTCCACAGTACAACAAGCCTGCTCAATATTTCAGGGAAAAGCAGAAGTAAACATGAAGATTAAATTCTAATAATGATTCAAATAAATAGGAAGAGAGAGAAATAGGACTTAGGAAAAAGGAAAACCTATGAGAATTAATCAGACTCCATTAGAAGTGAAACATTATAATGGACATAGGAGAAGGAGAATGTAAAGATAAATATGAATAGAGATTCTATTTGAGAAATCGGAACTGGAGAGATAGCTCAAGGATTGAGTGCATTCTTTGTAGGAAATCTGCATTCAATCCTAGGTACCCATCGTCCTACCAAGCACAATGAGGTGTGGTCCAAGCCTCATCCCTCCCACCTCAAAAAAACAAAAAAGTTGAGAACTTTTTAAACTTCAGGAAAGAACTTCCGAAACTTCAGAAAAAAGCTAACCAAAGAAATCCAGGAAGCTAACAGAACACCAAATTTATAAATGCAAAACGACATACACCAAGACGAAATATTGCTATCTAAAGTCAATGATAAGAAAAATTAAATGCTGCTGGGGGAAATAATATATCATACAACGTAAATCAAATCAGGCTGTTATCAAATTTCTTAGCATAAATCCTATAGAGATCTGGAGAAAATGAAGTGACACATTCAGACTTCTAAAAGACAAAAAATGCCAGCCAAGAGTACTCTACCCTGAAGAAGTGTCCTTTAAACATGATGTAGAAATAAAATAATTTCCTTGCAAACGAAAGCAAAGTGGCGTTTATCACAATCAAATCTATCTACCCTGTAAGAAATATAAAAAGAAGTTCTTCTATGTGAAGAGAAAAACAAACAAAAGAATACAAAGCTTTGAGAAAAGTGGTAAGTAGTAACAGAACAAGTATAAATAAGAATAAAATGATATAATTACAAAACACTAATTGGAAGGTAGGAAAGAGAATCTGCTTACTCTCATGATAACAAGCTAGCACAAAAACGTTATTTTTGTGTGTGTTGTTATTATTTGGGCCACACCCAGCTGTGTCCGGGGCTTACTGCTGGTTTTGCACCCAGGGATCACACCTGGCAGGACCTGGGGAACTATAGATGGTGCGAAAAATTGGGCCCAGGTCAGCTGTGTACACAACACATGTTTTACCTGCTGTACTTAAAAAAAAGCCTATTTTAGATTCAGAAAAGTAATACAATCTTCAGGGTAACCACACAGATTTAAAAAAAAAATCTGATATAGAGATATGTAGAAAAATAATGAGAAAATTGAATCATCAGGGGAAACCACCTAAATGAAAAGATAGAGATTCATGGAAAAATTAACATCACAAACAGAAAATTAACTTGAAAACAAAACACTCAATGGCAATAATTTTCACTCGTCACTTGTAATCACTTGTCATCCCGTTGTTCTTCAATTTTCTCGAGCAGGCGCCAATAACATCTCCATTCGACCCTGTCACGTGCTAATGTAGCCCAATGGCAACTGCTCACTCCAGGAACACGAAAGCATCAAACCGTTTGTTCAGAATCTTGATGAAGTCCGACCATCTCGTAGGTGGGTGACCAGGTGTTCTTTTGACGTCCCGTGGAATCCAGTCGGTAATGGCTCTAGTCCAGCAGTCGTCTCCAAATTGCATTACTTGTCCAACCCATCTGATTTTCGAGACCTTGGCAAATGAGACAGCATCCCTGATCTTCGATCGTCGATGGAGGTCGGAACTCGGGATTCCTTCTCTCACAAGTGAAACGTGATACTCCAAGCATAGCTCTTTTGATTCCTCTTTGGGTGATCTGAACAGAGTTCTCATCCTTTTTTCGTAGGGCCCTGAGACGCATGTTAGTGCCAGAAGAACAGTGGAGTCAAAAAGATGTGCCTGGAGCCAGAGGTTCTTCATCCTCTTAACAACTTCTTTGACACTCTTGAAGGTGTTCCATGCCACTCTCTTCCTCCTGTGCAGTTCTGGCACCAAGTCGTACCTCATGTTGAGTTCTCGACCCAAGTACACAAAGCTGCTGCATTTGGAGATGTTTGTTCCATTGAGAGCAAGTGGAGCATCAGGGACTAGTTAGTTTTTCATGAACATTGTCTTGGTGAAATTCAGCTGTAGTCCGACTTTTCCACACTCACAGTCGAAATAGGCCAGGATTTGTGCCACTTGGCTAGTGTTTGGTGTTATTAGAACGATGTCATCAGCAAATCAGAGGTGGTGTAGTTGTCGACTGTCTATCTTCATTCCCATTTCTTCCCATTTCAGCCATCACATGATGTTCTTGAGGGTGGCACTGAAGAGTTTTGACCGCTTTCTGGACGCTCAGGCCAAGCCTTACGTGTGAATGAAGCCCCACAGAACCCCACAGAACCAGGTAATGCGGAACTTAGTGACCTTGGACTCCAGGCTCAGTGGGACCCAGACACAGAGATCCTCTGCCTGCTTCCTACAATCTCCAGTGACCCAGGGGTCATACCCATAAGACACACCCTGCTAGTGCCAGATAAAGTACTCATCGGCCAACCTCAACTACCCAACCGCTGCCACACTCTAGGCCACTTTCCAGGCATCATAAGACACTTCCTACCCATTTTCCATAATTACCGCATCATATTTGATGGGGTTCAAATATGGTGTGAACATACAGGTGGGAACACCTGTAAGGGTGATTAGAGGCTGCCCTAAAATCTTCCAGTCCCTCTCGGAGAGCCCAGCAGGCTACCAAGAATATCCCATCTGCAGGGCAAAGCTGGCAAGCTACCTTTGGCATATTCGTTATGCCAAAAACAGTAAAAAAATATGGGCCTCATTCCCCTGACCCTGATAGAGCCCCCAATACAGCAGCGTTAAGAAGGATGAGCAAGTGGAGGCTGATAAAATCTCAGGGCCGAACTAGGCTGCCAAAACTAAGAAGAAATAAAATGATTGTACTTTCAATGCACATATGCTGGCATCAGAAGCATCCATCGAGGACCTGATGGTGCAAGTGCAGAAGATCAAGTACAACATCATTGATCTGACTGAGATGAGAAGGTATCGATCACATCACACCATTTTCGACACTGGAGAAGAACTTTTCCTTGGAATATGCGACAATAGAGGCAATAATTAAAACTCAAATATCAGTAAGTAGCCTACATATGAAAGGTCTGAATTCACTAATCAAAAGACACAGGGTAGCCTAATAGACCTTTTTTTAAGTAGGATCTATCTATACTATTGTAAAAGAAGCCCTTCATATCTAAAGAGAAACACTGTCAGAGTTAAAGGCTGGAGGAAGATACTCTAAACCAATAACATTGAGATAAGAAGGACTACGAGTCTCATATCTGATGAAATAGACTCTTAGGGCCAGAGCGGCATAGTGCAGTGGGAAAGGAGCTTGCCTTGCATGCAGCTGAACTGAGTTTGATCCCTAGAACTGCACACAATTTCCTGGTCCCTGCCAGGAGTGATTCCTGAGTTCAGATCCAGGAATAAACCCTGAGCACAGCTGGATATGGCCTCAAAACAAAAACGAAAAAACACAATACCAACACAAAGACTTCCAGTCAATTAAGAAACAAAGACAGAGAGCATACAATGATAAAGGGAGCCATTCACAAGAAGATATAACTGCAATGTATATAACTTCAAGATATATATCCAAGTCTCTCCTTGATATCTTTTTCCCTCCTTGATATCTTTTGCTAGCACAGCGGTAGGGCGTTTGCCTTACAAGCGGCCAACATGGCTGACCCGAGTTCGATTCCTCTGCCTCTCTCAGAGAGCCCGGCAAGCTTCCAAGAGTATCTCGCCCTCACGGCAGAGCCTGGCAAGCTACCCGTGACGTATTTGATATGCCAAACACAGTAACAACAAGTCTCATGATGGAGACGTTACTGGGCCCACTCGAGCAAATCGATGAACAATGGGAGGACTGTGACCCTGACCGATATCTTTTACTTAAACTTCAGTCACAAGGAGGCAGGGCAGTGGATGTTGGGATGGAGCCATTCTTTTTCTAAAGGCAGTATACCGTATACTGCCATGTTTGTTGGTCTTACAAACACATTTTTCCCCCGGCTCATAATTTATGGTAGAAATTGTTGGGTTAACTAGAATAATATATAAACTAATGAAACTATTGTGCTTCACTCTTGTTGCACACTTGTTATACACAGACACAGACACACACATACACATATGGGCAACCAACAAGGGTGCACCTATGTATATAAAACAATATTCCTAAAGGTAGACTCTGAAGCAACACAGTAAAAATGACACCAGGGCCTAGGAGATGGTTCAAAGGGCTGGAGTGATGCTTTACATGTGGGAGAACTGTGTCCAGGGTCTGGCATGGCATGACCCCCTAGGCATCCCTGCATGTGGTCCAACCCAAACCAAACAATGTCAAAGGTAAAGGCAAAAGTGAAACAGCACTACAGATGAGTCCACATACTTTATTCAAATGTGCTACCAGAAAACACATTCAACACATAAAATACGAAGCTGCTCAATACGTGCGCCTGTAACGTGTGGTGAAATGTCCAAACTTCCCAGGTTTCATATTCCAGATCCAAATTCCGAACCTTTCTCCCTGGCATGGGCCCTTCTCTTTTTTCCCTTTTGTCCAAACAGAATTGAAATTTTCTCCCTCTGCCCTTGAGTCAGTATTCAGTGGTCTTGATACATGAGTTATAAATTTACCTGAAAGTTCTCCAGGAATGAAAAGAATGTTTTCTTGGCTTTAGGTTATTAAACACTGACAATGCTATTTTTGGCATCCAACTCCAGAGGAAAGGGACAGGGGGAAAGCAAGATGAACAAGAAAGCATGAAGCAAAACAGTTATAGCATCCCTGTGTTGCTTAAATAGTTTCTTTCAAAATAAGAGGCTATCTATAGTAATTTCCTTCAAAATAAGTGCCTATTTAGAACCCCTCCTCTCTCTCACACACATGTGCGCGCACATATACACACCACACACACAGAGCCTTCTCCCTCTCCTTGATATCTTTTTGTTTATTTCATTTTGAGGCCATAGCTGTTGGTGCTCAGGACTTACTGCTGGATCTGTGCTCGGGGACCACCCCAAGAACCATATGTGGTGCCAGGGATTGAACCCAGGTTGGTTATATGCAAGGCAAACACCCTACCTGCTGTATTATCTCTCCAGTCCCTCCTTGATATCTTTTGCTTAAACTTCAGTCTTAAGGAGGCAGGGCAGTGGATGCTGAGATGGAACCACTCTTTTTCTAAAGGCAGTATACCATATACTACCATGTATGTTGTTTTTGGGCTGGAGCGATAGCACAGCGGTAGGGCGTTTGCCTTGCACATAGCCGACATGGCCAACCGGAGTTCGATTCCTCCGCCCCTTGGAGGGCCCGGCAAGCTACCAAGAGTATACCACCTACATGGCAAAGCCTGGCAAGCTACCCATGATGTATTCGACATGCCTAACACAGTAACAACAAATCTCATGATGGAGACGTTACTGGACCCACTCGAGCAAATTGATGAACAACGGGAGTATAGTGACAGTGACAGTGATGTTGGTTTTACTAGCACATTTTTTCTCTACCTAACAATTTATGGCAGAAATTGTTGGGTTGACTAGAATGATATGTTTACTAATGAAAGTATTGCACTTTATACTAAATGACCAGGGGGAAATAGTCTATCACAAGAATATTTTTTTTCAAAGATGGGGATTGATGAGAGAGAAGAGTGTACCCTAACAATAAGTGACCTCAGCTGACATAAATTCTAATAACATTTGTTGATATTTAACTTTTATATTCCAGCCCTATTGTAAGTTTTCTCTTTGCTGTGATTCACTATTTAACCTAATGCTATTCAGTGGATCTTTCTGTAAGATGGAAATGTTCTCTGTGGTGTTGAAAACGGTACCATCTGGCCCCATGTGATCACTAAGCTCCTGTGATGACCAGGAATGGGAAGCACAAGCGGGTGACACAGCTCTCCATGGGCAGTTTGTGTCAGAACCTGAATGAAGTCTCTGGTTCTTAATAGAATGCCAGGCTGCCTCGTGCTTAGATTTCATTTGGGCAGGAAAACAAGGATCTGTTTCTTGAAAGAGAGAACTAGTGTTTTGATTCTGATGATTGAGTGAGTGTGTGGGAATAGTGTCTCCCCTCTGGCATTGCATATAATAGATGACTTAGAAGTTCATTTGCACTGTGTCACTGTTACTGGAGAGAGGGGGAGAGAGAGAGAGAGTGTGTGAAGAGAGGAGAGAGGGGGGAGAGAGAGAATGTGGTGGTCCTCGGTTCTACATCTTTGTTGAAGATAGAATTTAAGGAAAAGACAGGGCAGTTCTAGGTGAGCCTAGCACCCCAGCACTGTCCCTCATACAGTTGCATAGACTAGCCAATACAACCAAGACAACAGACCAGTGGTTTTCACCTATCCTATTCCTGAGCACTGCCACTGAGCCCTAGATCAGTGGAGGAAGAATGCTGGTGCAGTCAAAAGTAGAGAGATTTATTAAAGGGTTACGAGCATACACAAAGGCATGGGCGCAGACTCTCAAGAGAGTGCCACTGGGTGGGGGCGGGGAGGGTGAGTCCTTGTGAGGAGTAACAAAGGGGCCTAACTAATGTGTGGTCACAGCGGAACTGCATCACAATTAGGCAGCCCAGGTGTCTTTCTCTATTTGTCCTTTCTCCCCCCCCCTCCCTCCTCCCCAGCTCCCATCTGATTTTCTGCCTACACAAAGAGCGAGAGCGGGGTTGTGGGATTAGGGGTCCCTGTCAAACTGGACAGATGCATCATTAGGTCCCATCCCTGGCTGCCCAGCAACCGTCCTAATGGTGCGCTCTGTGTTTACTCTGTGCTCATTCACTTATCGAACACCTTGGCTGGTCCAGATGGAGCAGAGTGGAAGTGGGGAAAGGATCAAAAAGAAAATGCATTAAAAAAGACAGTCGAACGGCTCCAGGAAGGCAGATGGCCAGCCATGTGGATTCGGAGCTGGAGCATGGGCCAGGAGGTGCTTCCACAGACAGCATTTGCCTCAGAGGCTTGAAGTCCGAGTTTGCTCTCCGGCATCACCACCCCTGCCAAGTGTGACCTGGGGAACCACAGCAAGTGTGTGACCCCTGCTCATTGCAACCACAGCACAGGAAAGGGGGGAAATAGGTCAGTTTCAAAAAACAGGCTGGAAAGATAGTCCAGCAGTCGGACACTTGCCTTCCACAGAGCCGAGCCAGGTTCGATCCCTGTATGGGCTCTTAAGCATTGCCAGGAGGAAATCATGAGCACTGCTGGTTGTGGCCAAAAAAACAACAATAAACAAATAATTAAATGCCAAGCCCCCCGAACTGCCATTGGTGAGCAAAGGACGGAGTGCCTTTTGTTTCTTGTGGTGAGCTGGCATGCTAGGAGGAAGCCTCCAGGCGTGCTCTGGAGGCCAGACCTAGGTTCTCATTTGGTGGTCTGTGGACACGGTGACCAAAGCTCCTCTCATCAAACCTTTTCTTAAGGATGGTCTTGGCATCTCTCTGCTGTTGTTGCTAAGGTCCTGTAATATCCTTCACCTGGCAAAGGGCTTCTCTGCAACCAAGAGCCCTCATCCCTACTAAGCTGTTGACATTGTCGCCATCATTCTTAAGAACAGAATGATGTGGGCCCTTACCAACTTCCTGCAGCAGCAAAGGGAACCAAGACTCAGCAAGGCATCCTTTGATTTAAATTGATCTTGAGTCATGGTGATGCAAAGGGCACAGGACAGGACGGATGCTAGAGGCAGAGAACATTAGCTGCTCTGGGGAGCTCAGCTGTGCCCTCACTTCAGAACAGCTTCAGGACCCAGGGGGCTTCCCGGGAGGTCAGGCAGAGGCTCCTGACCAGCAGGGGCTGCAGAAGGGAAAGAAAGGAGGTCTGGTTGGAAGCTTCCGGTACCACCTCACCTTGCTATGCCCAGTGCGTGATTTTCAAACTCCCATTTGTTGTCTTGGAAATCCACACACTGGAGATTAATTTAAATCAAAGGATGCTCATGGTGGCACTGCTTTAAGTACTGGATTCTGGGGTATGCGAGAGAGCAAAGGAGTTGGTGTTCTTATTCAGGCATCATTCCGTTATCTGCCTGCCCACTCATTCCATAAACATGAGCCCCTGCTCAGCCCCGGGCTGCCTCCCCAAGGCCCTTTTCCCCCCTCCTCTATTCTAATGTTGACCACAGGACTATACTCTTCTCTGAGGCACAAGAGGGCATATTGAGGAGATGCATGTTGAAGAGGGGGACAAGCGATGGCGTTAGACTTAAGATCTTCACCAGGTTAGCAGCTGGTGGGCGAGAGAAAAAGCAGAGGAGGGCCAGCACCGCACACGTGGACACACAAGGCTAAGCGAGTGAAGAGCCGGGGGCTTCCTGCTAGCGGCTGGTCTGTAGGTGTGTGTAGAAGCAAGGACTGCTCCAGCCGTGTGCGTAGTTCCGGCCACTTGCCTTGTGGTCCGGACACGTCAAGGAACCAACTTCTTTGGCTTTGTTTTTATTGGCTTTGTTTTGTTTTGTACACACACACACACACACACACGCACACACACACACACACACACACACACACACACACACACACACACCATACCCCCCTCCCCGGTTACTTTTATTGGCTCTGTTTTGCTTTACACACACACACACACACACACACACACACACACACACACACACACCCATACCCCGCGTGTCTGGGGCTTGGCCCTCGCAGCGCCTGAAGTTCCGGGAGGTCGGTCGCCCGCGGTGCAGGTCTGGGGCGGAGTTTTGAGCCGGGTGCTCGCCCGCTTTCCCAGCCCAGGGCTCTGCCTGCGGTGCTCAGCCTGGTGTCTCCGGGGCTGAGCTGGACGCCCTTCGCGGGAGGGAGCGGGGGAGCCCAGGTCCCCGGGAGCCCTTCAGAGACGCAGCTGGTCCCCGTCCAGGCTCGTCCCCTCCCTCCGCGGGTGAGTGTCGCCGGCTGGGTCCAGACGCGGCGCTCGGCCGGGAAATCCTCTTCCCGCTGCGCCCGCGACGCGTCTCGGCGCTGGCGCCTGGCCGGTGCGCGGGGGTCCCGGGCCGAGCCCGCGGGGTTGGGGGGCAGCAGCCAGTCCCTGAAGGCGGCCTGGGGTCCCGGAAACGGCACGGGGGCGTTCACGAGTCGGGGCGTGCGCGGGGGGCTGCGAGGGGCGGGGAGCTCGGCTGGGGCCGGAGCGGAGTGCACGCCGAGCGCGCCCAGTGCGGGACACGGGGAAGCGGGGACCCCGGGACTCGAGCGACAGGTGGTGAGAGCCCGAGTGGGGTGCCGAGCGGGGTGCGGGGCGGGGGCGCCCCGGCGGGCCGGAGGAAGGACACGCGCAAACTTTGCGGGGCTCCGGGCGCGCGGCGTCGCAGCCACCCGCGGGGACCCGGAGGCCGAGGGTCCCCGGTGGCCCGGCGCGAGCAAGAAGCGGGGGGTACGAGCAGGGCTCCGGGGGACAGGGGAGAGCTGGTGGCCTGGGGTCGCGGGGCTGGAAAGGGGGTGCTGAGCGTTCCCGGGCTGCGCCGGAGAGGGGGACGGCTGGGGATGGGGGCGGCGGGGAGAGGGGTCCCGGACTGGCGCGGGCTCCGTCGGCTTGCGATCGGGGCAAACGGAGCGCCCCGAGGGGAAGCGGGGGGCGCACCCTGCCTGAACAAAGGGACGTGTGGACGGTGAGGGGGCTGCAGGCGCACGGAAGCTCGGAGCCCGCGCAGGCTGCCTGAAGGGTGTGTGCGCGCGCGCGTGTGTGTGCGTGCGTGCGTGCGTGTGTGTGTGTGTGTGTGTGTGTGTGTGTGTGTGTGTGTGTGTGTGTGTGTGTGATCAGGGCCGTGGGGGGTGATGAGGGGCACAACCTCCCCGGATTAGAGCCCCTCTCCTTGTCCCCCCATCTCCACCCCACGACCCCGGCCCCGCGCACCGTCCCGGAGTCCCGGGGTCCCTTCCCCAGCAAGGCGGCCGCTGGGACACGGCTCGGACAGCCCAGTTCCCGGGCCACCCCCTCCTCCCCGCACCCCCTACCCGGCGGCGGATTCCCCGACTCGGCCGCTTCTCGCGCCGACCCGCCGGGCCGCCCTTTTCTTTTGTGTCCCGCAGCTACGAGAGGCGCCCGCCGACCCGCCAGCGGGCCAGGGCAGGACGGGACCCGCTTGGAGGTGGGTCGGGGGCCCGGGCCTGGGGGGGTCACGGGCCCTGGAGGGGGGCGCGGGTAGCCGTTGGGGGAGTAGGAGCAACAGGTTGTGTCTTGCAAACCCTTTCTCCAGGCGTGATTGGAGAAAATCTATATAATTTTTTTTGTGCTTCGCGGTGGCGGCTGAGCTTTGTTAAGAGAAGCAGGTGTAGGAATTGGGGGTTCTTGGGGTTTTTCGATCCTGGTTCCCGGAGTTGTTCTCCCCCCCCTCCCCACTGAAGCTCTCGGTTTGGTTTGGATTCTTCTGAAATCTCTCTCTCTCTCTCTCTCTCTCTCTCTCTCTCTCTCTCTCTCTCTCCCCCCTTTCTCTCTCTCCTCTCTCTCTCTGTAAGACTTTGCACATGGGTATCTTCATATAATCCTGTCTAAGCAAAGTGATTTTCTTTTATAGTCATTTGTGAGTTTCCTCTAGCACAGCAGGTAGGGTGTTTGCCTTGCACAGGGCTGACCTGGGTTGGATTCCTCCACCCCTCTCGGAGAGCCCAGCAAGCTACCGAGAGTATCCTGCCCCCACAGCAAAGCCTGGCAAGCCCCCCGGGATGTATTTGATATGCCAGTAAAAGTAACAAGTCTCACAACGGAGACATTACTGGTGCCTGCTCGAGCAAATTGATGAACAACGGGAGGACAGTGACATTGCTACAGTGTGCGTTTCCTCTGAGTATTCTCCCACATGGGTGTATGATGTGGCCCCCGCTAGAATCAAGGCGAGGCCCTGGGTTAGATTCTGGGCACGAGGGTAAATAAGTGGTTATTTAAGATGCACGGTCCCAGAGCGGCCCAGCTTGTGTGGTGGTGTTGGGGGCCAGGCCCAGGGGAGGTAAGCGGCAGCCCCTCCCTCCCCAGGTGCTCGGCCTGTTAGGTCACTAATTTACAGATGTCCTGGAGTGGTCAGAGGGACTCAGGCCTGTTCCTGGTCTCCCGGGCCAGCATCTCATTAGCGGTGACCTTTTCTTGGCTGAGTGTATTTTATCATTTTTATAAATCAACTTCCTTGTGGGCTCCTGTTGGACTCTTCCTGTGTGTTCTCTCTCCAGTGAGGAAGACACGCATCAAAGGGCAGGCTGATGGGAAGAAAACTGTAAACCAAATGCTGTTCTAACATCGGAAGGACGGTGGACTTGCAGGGGTCGACAGTTACCTCTGAAGCTCTGGCAGCGGCTCAGGATGCTGTGTCATAGCTAAGCAGGGAGCTAACTGTTACAGCTAAGGGGGAGCCAGGCGGGGTGGTTTTAGCAGGAGGGGCGGGGCCAGCCAGCCTGGTGGCTCTGAGAAGCGGCCTAAGACTATCTCCCGGACTCAGGAGCCACAGGGACCAGATATGGGGCTGGCCCTGCCTGATTGGGCGGTGGGTCTGGCTGCCATTCTGAGTGACCGCATGTGGCCTCCTTGTTCCTAGAGTGAATTAGACAGGTCAGTGGCTGAGCACTTGCCTTCCTGTAGGAGGCCCTCTGTTCACTCCCCAGCACTGCCAAAGACAGGGCGGCCAATTAGTAAGACTTGGCCTCTCCTTGGGGCTGGAGGGGAGGGCGCTGGCCTTGCACAGGGCTGACCGGGATTCTATCACTGGCACCCCAGATGGTCCCTGAGCCCTGCCAGGAGTGATTCCTGAGTTCAGAGCCAGGAGGAAGCACCGAGTGCCACTGGGTGCGCCCCTGCCGCCACCACCAAAAGGAGCCAGCTTCTGGCTGACTTGATGATTGGCTAAACCTATTGAAAACCAAATCGCGTGAGGAGCCGGGTTGCTGTGTGGCAGAGAATCGTGTTGCAGGATTGGGAAGGGCACCTGAGCTGGTTGCACTTGCTTTAATTGAATGTGGAATGAAGTATGAAGATGCAGTTTGGTTTAGAAGACAAAAAAGAAGGGGAGCATTCAATTCCAAACAGCTGCTTTACCTGGAGAAATACAGACCTGAGATGTGATTGTGTTTCAGAGAAACCAATGGGCATTGCTGTGTTCTGCAGAAAGGCTATAAATGAAGGCTGCTTGATTGTGGCATTTAGAGGGAACTCTTGGTACCTGGAAATGTGAATCTGGAATCTTAACTGTGTCATCTAAGTAGTGACGGATTCAATACTCCTCAACCACTTTTCTAATGATTGGATAAAAACAAACAAACAAACAAAAAATCCTTGAGGGGCTGGAGCGATAGCATAGCAGGTAGGGCATTTGCCTTGCACGCGGCCAACCCAGGTTCGATTCTCAGCATCCCAGATGGTCCCCTGAGCACCGCCAGGAGTAATTCCTGAGTGTAAAGCCAGGAATGTTCCCTGTGCATAACCGGGTGTGACCCAAAAAGAAAAAACATCCTTGAATTACATGAATAAAATGTTTAAGAAATTAAAAGAAAAACAACAAAACCCCAGCTGACTTTTCAGTGAGAGGCAGTGCTGCCCCCAAACAGGACTGGTATTTTGTGCAGCTTTCATTTCACACCCTACCCTGCTCCCTCCATTCCCTCCCTCCCCCCAAAGCCTGAGTGAGAATCACATACTACAAGATCCTTCTACAGAAGTTCTAAGCAGAGTTCCGCTGAAAGGCTCAGGGCACTGGGTCGCTGGTCACTTTCCTTTGCCTTGACACCAGTGCTGGCCACAGTGCTGGTCTCTGGTCGCTGAGCTCAGGACCATCTAAGGCATTTGCACATATGTCACCTGCTTGGGGTCTCTTTCCCAGCTTGGGGTTCGTGTCTGTGGAGCAGAAATCAGAAACCTACATGCACCCCTGACACCAGATGAGAAAACAGCTGGAGGACCTTACTGATCCCATTAGTACCTGGGGAAGGCAGTTACACCTCGAGGGAATGGTTCCCCAGCCTTGGAGCTGAGGTAGCCCGTCTGAAGTTATGCCTCCAGGGTTTTGTGTCATCTTTCTGTAAGGGTGTGTTGTGCTTGTTGTCTTATGGTAGCCCCTTTAGCCCTTCTTTTAGGTTTGGTTTTGAGCCTATGAAGTTCCTGAGCTGCTGTTTATCTAGAAAATAGTGTACCGTTCCTTCGAATTTGAGTGAGAGTTTAGCCGGAAAGAGTATTTTGTTGAAGCGTTTATTTCAGTGAGTTTTTTTACTATATCCCACCATTGCCTTCAGGCTTGGAGGGTTTCCTCTGATAGGTCTGCTGTGAATCTAAGGGGTGCTCCTTTGTATGCGATTTCCTTCTTTGCCCTTGCTGCTTGCAGTATTGTGTCTCTATCGGCAGCATCATCGGCAGCATCGATCATTCTAACTATGATATGTCTTGAAGTGTTTTTGTTAGGGTCTCTTTTAGCTTGCACGCTTCAGGCTCCTTGAATCTGAATGGCTGCAGTGACAACTGCACTTCTTTTTTCATTGCAGCACTGTTTACAATAGCTAGAATCTGGAAAAAAAACTGAATGCCCAAGATCAGATGACTGGTTAAAGAAACTTTGGTACATCTACACAATGGAGTACTATGTAACTGTTAGAAAGGATGAAGTCATGAAATTTACATACAAGTGGTACTACATGGAAAGTATCATACTAAGCGAAAAGAGTCAGAAAGAGAGGGACAGACATAGAAAGATTGCATTCATCTGGGGAACATAAAGTAACAAAATAGGAAACTAACACCCAAGAATAGCAGAGTATCAGGTTTTAAGTACCAGGAGGCTTATTCCATGGCTTGGAGGCCAGCCGCACACGCTGGGGGAAAAGGCAGCTAAGATAGAGAAGGGAGGATCAAATAAAGGGTGTTGGGAGGATCTTCCCAGGATAGGAGATGCATGCTGAGAGTAGACTTTAGACTGAATATGATTGCCACTCAATGTCTCTTTTGCAAGCACCCAAAAGGAGAGAGCACTCATAGCACCCAAAAGGAGAGAGAGAACAAGGGGGAATGCCCTGCCACAGAGGCAGAGTGAGATGGGGGGGGGGGTACGGGGGGAGGGTGGGAGGGATACTGGGATCAGTAGTGGTGGAGAATGGGCACTGGTGTAGAGATGGGTATTTAATCACTGTATAACTGAAACCCAAGCACAAAAATTTGTAAATCTACAACTGTACCTCATGGTGTTTCACTAATAAAAATCTAAATTAAAAAAAAAAGTTATGCCTCCGGGATGACAGGCCCTTTGCTGTATGATGGCTGTGCCCTGGGGCCAGACTGTGTGGGCATTGGTTGTGCCCTGGGGCTAAACCGCGTGGGCCTGTGTAGGAGAGACTGGCTCCATGAGGAGCCCACTGCGCTGCTCACACACACTTGATCTCATTTTGAAAGAGGCAGACATGGCTCTTTGGTGCCCATCCTTTCTCTTTCCTGCCCTTTGATCCCTGATGGCGGGCCTGTTGGGTGCCAGGCTCCGGGTCCAGAGGGCACCCACGGGACAAGTTCTGTGTGATCGAAGAAGGGTGTCCTGGGTGCTTTTTCTTCTCTCTGCCCCGCGGTGCGGTTTGGGAAGCGGAAGGAAGAGGGTGTTTGGAAAAGTGGCACGGGAGAGCCGGGCAGGTAGGTGCTGACAGTCCTTGAGGTGTCTCAACTGTATCTCGAGACAGTCACTCTGGGATCAGGTGAAAAATGCCAGTAAGTGGGCTGGCCTCCCCAAATAGGTCAGCTCATCTGCATTTAGTTTCAGTTTGGTTTGGTTTGCTTTGGTTTGAGGGCCGCACCTGGAGGTGGACAAAGGCCTCTCTCTACTGGTGGATTCTGGGGAGGGTCCCCCCCAGAGGTGCTCAGGGACCATGCGGTGTCTTGGAGTAGAACCCTGGTGCCAGCCCCAAAGCATGCACACTATGGACGCTCTTGCAGCTGGGAGGCAGGCAGCCCTTCCTAGGTGTGTTGTATTTCTGTTGGCCCGGGGAGCCTTGGGGGCTGCCCTGTCTCTTGCTGAGTGGTGAGGTCTGCTGGGCAGGAAGTCCGACTTCCTTCTTTGCCCCAGCAGCTAGACAGAGAGGGAAGCTGCGCCTCTCCCTGTTGCAGACGATGGGGACCGGAGGATGCTACCCAGGGATCACCCTCTGCCCTGGTGTTGGGGGACCCCGGGACCAATCTGAGCTCTGGAGACCCAAAGCACAGGTGCCCAGCCAGCTCCGACACAGGGATGATCAGGGCTGGGGCTCAAACTCCAGGCTTCGAGCACCCCCCAAAGGCTCCTCCTTCCTCACGGGGCTTGGGTCCGCTCCGCAGTGTTTCCAAGGCAGGGGGATTCTGAGGTGCTCTTGAAAACACCCCCTCACGTGTATGCAGGGCCTCCTTGGAAGCAGTCCCCCCACTGGGCTCCAGTTGCTGTGGGGTGTGAGGGAAGGCCCAACCCTATCACCCAGAGAGGCAGGAGGAGCCCAGTAGAGGGACCCAGTCCCCTGCCCCTTTCCTGAGGAAGTTTGGGGAGTCTTGTCTATTTAAAGCTCCCGCACCCCCACCCCCCAACTGGCCCCAGGCTGCCTCCTCCCGGGGCTTCTTCGAGCATTACCAGGAAGTTGGCCTTGCTTAGCAGCTGAGCCTTTAATCCCTCCAGCTGCCCGCTCCTGCCTGTCCTTGGGCAGCAGCAAGTGGAGGTGAGTGTGCTGTGTGTGTTTTGTGTGGGAGATGGGAGTGTGGCCGGGCTGGGGCTGGCCGGGGTGTGGGCAGAGCTGCGGGTCTGTTGGTGCACGGCTGGGCGATACGTGTGTCCCAGTGCAGTGTGGTCGCGGCTGTGTGTGTCAGCACCTGTGTCTGTCGGCGTGGAGTGTGTGTGTGCATCTATGTGGTGTGTGTGTCTGAGTCGCGGCTGTTGTGAGTCCATGTGTGATGTGCGTGCCTGACACATGGGAGATGGTGTTGGTGCATGTCCTGTGGTCTGAGGGGTGGAACCACCACACACCCGCTCTTCCTCTTCCCCGGGCTGAGGGGCATCGTGCAGAGGCTAATCTGCCCTCCTGGCTCCTCTCTGGAAGGGCTCTGCAGAGGAGCAGGTGTGTGGTGGTCTCTTCCTCTGAGTCTGTCAGTGGTGGTGGGCAGGACTCAGGCCCTGAGAAACAGTTATCGGGGGCTTCTGTGGGTGAGATGGAGCACCACAGTGGAAACTTGAGCTGAGCGAGCAGCGTCCTGCTGGGGAGCTGAGCGGCCCGTGATTCAATGAAGGGACCCATTGAGGTCATGGGATGGCAAGCACTGGGCAGAAGGAAGGCGGGAATTGGCTTAGAGGAGCGAGCAGTCCTCAAGGTAACGGGTACTCCTGCCTCCGCAGCCTGTCTTCTGGAACTTGCTTGGAGCTGGGGGGCTCAGGCGGGCCTGTGTGCCAGGTTCGGGAGTAGCCCTGGTTCCCAGTCTTTGGCCCAGGGGAACCCTGCCTGTCCTTGGAGAGCTGGCCCAATGCAACCCAGTGTAGAAAGCAGAATCGGTGTCCTGCCGCCAAGGCAGACAGCAGAGGCCGTCCCAGATCTAACCCCCCACCCGCAGGTTCTGACCCCCCAGCCCCACCACAGTGATGCACAAGCGACCCCTGTGCTCATTCCTGTTTGCTTATTTGTTTGTTTGGGGCCACACCCGACTATGTTCAGGGCTAACTCCTGCCTCTGTGCTCAGGGATTCCTCCTGGTGAGACTTGGGGGGGACCATATGGGATGCTGGGATTGAGGTGGGCTGCCTGCAAGGCAAACAGCCTATACCCTGTGCTAACGGGTGCCCTTGTGCTGATTTTTTTTTTTTAAATATTCCCCAGGGATTTATTGAGCACACCTTGAGTGCTGGACCTCAGCCTCTGTTCCGGGGACAGAACCGGGGAAGACACAGGGGTCTTGGAAACACTCGTTATTCTTGCCCTCCCTGGACACCAGTCTGCCTGGTCCCTTTCCTGGTCTTCTGTTTACCCCCATGGGTGGGTGGGACCTCTCTGCCCTCCCACTCAACTCCTAACCACCCTGTTCTTCAGGGGCTGGCTGGCTTGAGGTGACTCTTGCCATCAGGCTGACCTGATGAGATTGTGACAACAATGCCACGGGGCTCGGGGGATGCGGCCACTGCCTTTGGTGGCCAGTCCTTATAGCTGTGTGAACTGGGGAGGGAGCCTGGGATGAGATCAACAAGAAAAGCAGAAACCAGCAGAAGCCAAGGTAGGGTCAGGCCCACAGCACTGGCTCAAGGTGCCTGAGTGGAGGCCGACCGGGGTACTGGTGCCACTGCAGGGAGTGGCCTGGTGTGGACAGCAGCGTGGGGGTCCCGAAGGCCAACCATTGGGCTCCACTTCCGCCCTGGCAGCAGCCAGTGGTGCCAGGTGTCTGTACTGGTTCCCTCCTGGGCAAAGTGGCACATGTGCCAGCAACCCGTCCCTGGGAAGCCCGGCAGCGGGTCTGGAGGAGGGACCAGTGCCCCCACCCGCCAACATTCATTTCTGCATTCTCTGTACTCTGGGGTTTCTAGAACCAGACCCAGACGGGGTCTGGTTGTGACCCAGACCCCGTTGGAGGGAGCGGCCTCTCTGACGCTCTTGTGCCACCCTGCCCTCTGCAGAAGCGGCCTCCGGTGCCCCAGCGCTGCCAACTTGGCTGATGGTCGCCCCTTTTCTCCTTGCAGGCATGGCGCCCTGAGGTGACTGAGCCCCCTGGAGAAAGCCACCCGCCGCCCTCGCTGCATGCCAGGCTAGACAGACAGAAGACGGGGCACTCGGCCCACCCAACCCTCACTGAGTCTCCACCCCAAGCACCACCCAGGTCCTCGTGGGCCGGAGACCTCCAGAACCGCCGCAGCGGGAGCCGTCCACTTCCTCATGTCTGGGGGCTCTCGCTAACAATGGCCCTTGCCCCCCACTTCCTGCTGCTGCTGCTGCTGTTGCTAGGACCGGCCCTTGGCACCGTGTCCGCCAAGGCGCCTGGCGATTTGGAATACAAGCTGCCCAGCCCGCACTATGAGACAGAGGGGCAGATCGCCGGGGCAGGGAGGACCCTGGGCGTGCTCAGGTGGCTGCCAAACGCCTTCCTCAGCCTGGTGATGCCGAAAGCTTTCCCCGAAGGTAAGTGCCATGCTGGGGTCGGGGGCGGGGGGCGGGCGTCTGCCTGGCTGGACACCTCCATTGTGTCCATTCTTCTGATCTCAGTATGCAGTGAACACAGGCCTACTGCCCTTCTCAGTTCAAAGGAAGGGGCGGGGTGCCCGGGAGCAGGAAGTGTTCAGGTGGAAGTTAAGGAAACCTGGGCCAGCCTACGTGGGGTGGCGAATGTGGAGCTCAGAACGGAATCAAGAGTCGGGACAGCGGGGAGGAAAGAGTGCGGAGCACCGCCCCTCCCCCCCGCCCCCACCCTTCAGTCCTGGCACCACATGTGGTCCCTGGAACTCGACCAGGGTCGCTCCTGAGCACAGAGCCAGTAACCACCCATGCGCACAATTGGGTGTCCCCAGCCCCCCAGAAATGAAATGAAACTGTGTTGCTTGTGTTGGTTTTCCGGTTGCTTGTCCTTCCTCTCTCCCTCTTTGCCCCTCTCCAAGGGTAAAAATGAGGCGAAGAAGTGCTAATTCCCTGTCATGGAATGAGAAAGCTCACCAAAAAAGTGACCTCTCCCAGCCCAGCTCTGTTCCCTCTGCCCACCAGAACATGGGATAATGCCCCTTTGGCATTGCCGAGGGCCAGGCGTAGGCGAACCCGCTTTCCGGAGTAGCTGCTGTACACTCTCGGACTTTTCGCTTGTGTCTCTTCCCCACGTGTCACTGGTTTGCTCCGACACGGCAGGTCAGAGTCATCACCACTTCTGACCCCGCTAGAGGCCCCTCTCCTGGCCCCCTCCATGCCCAGAGTTGTGGAGGCCTGTTTTGTTGTTCCTCGGCTGTTTTCTCTTTGCTTTACTGTCCACCTCTGAGGGACCCATCCTGCGCTCTCACTGCGTGCTTCGCACTCAAGGCCACCCTCGGACAGCCAGCACCCGCGCAGCTGCCCGGGTATTCTCTGGGGAATGAGTTATCAGGAACCGTCTGTTCGTTTGTGGTTTTTAGCTGGAAGGTCTGCAGGGAGCCTTCGTGGCCTTGTTGTTTCCTTGTATTCGGTCTGTTCTTCGTGCCTTCTTTCAGCCACACAGACCTGAATACCATCATCGACCACTAAGAATGAGCACATTGGTGATAATCTGATTTTTTTTTAAGCTGGTCAGCTCTTGTTCATAAGAGGCTTATTTGTGTGCATGCATAAGTGTGTGTGTGTGTGTGTGTGTGTGTGTGTGTGTATGTGAGAGAGAGAGAGAGAAAGAGAAAGAGAAATAGAGAAAGAGAATGAGTATACTTTAGCACTCGTTTACACAGTGGACAGTTTCTATAGATTTTCATTAAGAAACATTAATACTGAATTTTTAAAAACATTTTTTGGGTTCTTCAATTCAACAATCGAAACCGTAATTCACAGTTTTTTGTCTGAGCCCTTGCAGTTATTGGAGAGAGCAGAGAGCAGGGCCACTGGTTAAAACATGGAGTATGAGATTCCAGAGGACGGAGGTGGAAAACCAGTCTTAGTGTTGGATGCAGTCTCTGTTCTCTCCAGACCACAGTTCGTTTATTTGTAGCTTTGCTGTACGCCTGGGATAAACACATACCGACTGCTGTTTGCAGTTTTGGCTTCTTCTATTTAATTCATTTTTTTTTAATGTAAAAGGCATGTGTAGTATGAATTGACTTTTTCAAAAAATGCTGAAGCATCCACGTGTCATTCTATGGGGTATCCTGTAACTGGCTAATGCCCTAATCCTATTCCATATGTTGGTTTTGCTTCGTCTAGAGTCCGCAGGAAGACTTCCCCAGGCTTAGTTGGCAAGAGAAAGCAGGTTTTTGAAAATCTTGATCCAAATGATTAGGTTAAAAAGACTTCTAGTAGCTTCCCACAAAACTTCTCCGTGCATTTTTGCAGTTTTGCAATTCAGTGCCTTTAGTTTAGAAGTAGGTAGAAGTAGGCCTCTGAGGAATTTAAATCTTAATGTAATCTGAATGTTGGACTTGTTGCCCCTCCACCCTTGCTTACACCTTGGAGAAAGAAATTCTCAAAATTTCAACAATAGGCCAGAGGAGACCAGCACCACCCTTTTCAAAATAAATGATTAGCTTGCTTAAAGAGCATAGGGCCGAATTTAGTGGTGACATTTTGGAGTGTTGGCTTTCTTCCATTAACTTTAGCATTATTTGTATTCTTGCCCCATTACTAGATTTCATCATTAGTCTCCGAGTGCCCATTTGGGGCTTTCTAACATAAAGGGCACATTCGAGGCAGTCATGATTTAATCATGAGAGAGAGAGAGAGACAGACAGACAGACAGACAGAGACACACAGACAGAGAGACACAGAGAGAGAGAGAGAGAGAGAGAGAGAGAGAGTCAGAGAGTCTTAGTAGCACAATTAATAATATACTATCCTCTATTCGGAGTAAAAAAAACCTTCAGGAGAACCTGCTCCTTTAAGGAGTTGATGCTGGTGGGTCCCCTGTGACTTAAATGAGGCGGAGAGGAGAGAGACCCTCGAGAAGGGAATCTGCAGCTTTCTCCCAATCCCTCTCTGCCCCCTGGGCGTGGCTGGAAGGCTAGGACTGATAGAGTCTGCCCTGAGCCCTGCATGGCCTCACGTCCCCCCAGCCCCACGGGGCAGCTGTCAAGCCACACCTGCTATCCACTTGTTCTGCACCGCACAGGAACTAGTCCCCACTGCCTGGTTTCTTGAGGAGCCATGGGCTGGGCTGTCCATGGAGGAGAGCAGAGGAGAGGATGTGTTTAGGGAATAGGCCAGTCGAGGTGGGGAGAGCCAGAGTTAGGGATAGGAGTGCTGATTAGCATGCAGGGAATTTTCCAGGGTTTGGGGGAGCTTGAAATGATCCCAGCAGGGGTTCCAGGCATCTAGCACATCTTTATTATTGAAAAGACCTTTCTTTCCAAGACAGCTGGATGGGTGTTGTGACCACTGGGATGTAGAACCAGGTTTGGAGAAAAGAATCACGGGGCCGGAGTAATAGTACAGTGGGTAGGGCGTTTGGGTTCAATCCCCGGCATCCCATATGAACCTCTGAGCACCTCCAGGAGTAATTCCTGAGTGCAGAGCCAGGAGTAACCCTTGGGCATAGCTGGGTGTGACCCCAAAAAGCAAAATAAATAAAAAGAATTACAAAGTGGCTGAAAGGCTGGGGTGCAGGCTTCTGCAGGGGTGCACAGAGAGGCAGAGGCAGCTGGGAAAACAGAATCCCATTTCCTATCCAAATGACCTCTCTTGCTTACTTCCTGCCGGGTGATCTTGGCCAGATCTGTTTCATATTCAGAGCTTCTGCTCCCTCAGAAGTAAAAGGACTGTCATCATAACCCACTTGGTAGCTCTCATCCGTGAGGCGGGCACGAGGTAATGCATGGGGAGCTACATTTTAGCCGGTGCCAGCTCTCAGCAAGCCTGACGGCTTTTTATGTTATGACTTGAGAAGCATTGGTCACATTTGATGCCAAGGCTGGTGATGGGGGGCGGGTGGAGGGGGGCGGTGAGGAGAGGGGTGCATAAGATTAAGAAGGCATTTTCAGGAGTAATCAGTTTTGTTGAGTATATATTTTTGTACATTTTTTGCTGCAGTATTGGTGGTAGAATATACTAAGACGCGAATCATCTCGACTTCTGTATTTATTTATTTCTTACTAGACCTCATCCACAGCCTCACCCCGCCTCTGTCCATAGGATGTAGTATATGTTGTCTTGAGCTTTGTGTTAAGACAGTAGAAATCTACACATCTGTTTTGTACTTTTTTTTTTTTTTTTTTTTGCTTTTTGGGTCACACCCAGCAATGGACAGGGGTTAATTCTGGCTTTGCACTCAGGAATTACTCCTGGTGGTGCTGGGGGTGGGGGGGACCCTATGGGATGCTGGGAATCGAAACTGGGTCGGCCGAGTGCAAGGCAAACGCCCTACCTACCTGTTGTGCTATTGCTCCAACCCCAGTTTTGTACTTTTAATACTGTTGGATACTTATAATTAAAACTTTTACTAGTGTATTGAATAAATTTAGTCATTAGAAAAAAAATCACTCCTGACAGACTCCGGGGACCATATATGATGCTGGGGATCAAACCAGGGTCGGCCACAGGTGAGGTCAGTGCCCAGCCCGGGTCACTGTGCCTCCAGCCCACCCTCGGGAACATTCTGTAGGCGATTCCCTTGCAAGAAACCCTCCCATTACTCTCCCGCTGTTTCCCAAGTTGTGTGTGCTGGGACTCCCCCTCTTAAGTAGCAGAACTGGCTGCAGAGAGCGGCTCCTCCAGCTCGCTGACTGAGAGGCCTTCCCTTCCACAAGAATACCTTGGAGGCAGGCTGGAATGGGGGGTACGGGGGTGGGAGGGATACTGGGATCAGTGGTGGTAGAGAATGGGCACTGGTGGAGGGATGGGTATTCTATCACTGTATAACTGACACCCAAGCACAAAAATTTGTAAGTCTACAACTGTACCTCATGGTGTTTCACTAATAAAAATTTAAATAAAAAAGAAAATACCTTGGGGGCTCTTGTTTTCCTTGGCTTCCTGCTTCTTCCCAGCCTTCTCTGCTAGGTTTGTGCTTCCTTGAGTCTTCCAGCATGTATGAGAGGCAGATAACGGTGGGGGATCAAGGACTGACGCTCCTGATGGGTCCCTTACACACTGCAAACCCTCAGCGAATGAGAGATTGGATGTCCAAGGCACAGCCCAGCCAGCGGCAAAAGGTACCCCCATCTCTGACCAAGTTCCGTCCATATTCCCCAGCTTACCTTGCGGGCAGTTCATTTCTCTTTTATTTACCCCTGTGCTTTAAAAATGACCACAGCGGCTGGAGCAATACCACGCAGGTAGGGCCATTTCCCTGCACACGGCCAACCCGGGTTCTCTTCCTAGCATCCCATATGGTCCCTGAGCAACACCAGGAGTAATTCCTGAGTGCAGAGCCAGGAGTAACCCCTGAGCATCACTGGGTGTGACACAAAAAGCAAAATAAAATAAAATAAAAATGACCACAGTGGGCTGGAGCGATAGTTCAGCAGGGAGGGCTTTTTGCCTTGCATGTGGTTGACCGTGGTTTGATCCCCAGCATCCTATCTGGTCCCCTGAGCACTGCCAGAAGTGATTCCTGAGACCAGAGCCAGGAGTAACCCCTGAGAATCACTAGATGTGACCCAAAAATCAGAAAAAGAAATGATCGCAGGCTGCTTTCAGAAATAGTGATTTTGCACATTAGGAACATGCTTTTCCGAAGAATATCTGGCAGGCCCAGACAGACGTCCAGGTTTCCTGGGTCTGGGATGAATGTGACATAAGTCACAGCCTCCGTCAGAGCTGCTCTCATGGGACGACAGTGATTCTCCACCCCATTTTGGTGTATTTTTGAAAACTGGCTTTTAGCATGGTTGACCTATTTTAGCTAAGAGGACGAAGAGGCTCCAGGCACATCTCTTCGATTCCACTGTTTTTCCTGCATTAACATATGCCTCAGAGACCTGGACCCTGTGAGAACAGGATGAGAACACTATTCGGGTCTCCAAAAGAGGAATCGAAATAGCTATGCTTGGAGTATCATCCTTAACTCAAGTGAGAGAAAGACTCTGGAGTTCCGACCTCCGTCGACGATCAAGAATCAGGGACGCTGTCTCGTTTGCCAAGGTGTCGAAAATCAGGTGGACTGGACACATAATGCGATTTGGAGATGACTGCTGGACTATAGCCATAACTGACTGGATTCCACGGGACATCAAAAGATCGCGTGGCTGCCCACCTATGAGATGGTCAGACTTCTTTGTCAAGACCCTGAACAATTGGTTTGAGGATCTTCGAATTTCTAGAACGAGCAGATGCCATTGGGCTACACTAGCATGTGACAGGGACAAATGAAGATGTTACTGGTGCCTGCTCGAACAAATCGATGAGTAACAGGATATCAAGTGATTAAGTGATCAAGTGACCTTTTTTTAAAATTTATTTATTTATTGAATCACTGTGGGAAAAGTTACAAAGCTTTCAGGTTTACGTCTTGGTCATGCAATCATCAAACACATTTCCCTTCACCAGCACCTATTTTTCACCAGAAGAACCCCAATTTACCACCACCCCCCCCCGCCTCCCAATGCCTGTGAGGCAGATGAATTTTAGTTAACACTCTATCTACTTTGATTAGATTCATTGCTTCGACAAAAGATGCACCGTTATTACGTAGAGTTTACACCCCCAAGTCAGACCTGTTGAAAAGGCATTGTGAAATAATTTGTTTCTATAGCTGGTTACAAGAATCAAATGATGTCGTGGCCGCAATAGCGGCTGCGTGATTTTGGATTTCTGATATTTTACTTATTAAGCCCAGAAGTATTTCTTCCGAGAGTCAGATAGTTATGAGATTGGTTTATATAGCTCTAGAGCCATGGCCATGCCGGAGAGCCGCTCATGGGGGGCAACTCATGACCTCGGTAGGGCGTGAAGGACGAGCCCGGAGCGCCCCCCTTCCCATGAGGTTTCAGTCACCCCATCACGACCGGCTCGTACCTGGCTTTCCAAAAAGCTCCGAGGCGGCCGCCATCTTGCTGTCCAGAGGGGAAAAGGCAGAAGGGAGCAACATTCTTTTCCCTCCGGGCAGGCATGGTGGCGTGGATTAACGCGTAGTCCATTCACTTTACTGCCGCAAGCTGCCGGGTTCTGCATTAAGTCCTTGTGCTTCTGGACCCATGGCCGTGCCAGAGAGCCGCTCGTGGGGGGGCAACTCGGGACCTCGGTAGGGCGTGAAGGATGAGCCGGGAACGCCCCCCTTCCCATGAGGTTTCAGTCGCCCTAAAGTGACCTCTGTTTAAGAGTGTTTGAGGCTTTGCTCCTGAGCCCTGGGCGGGGAGTTGGCAGATGTTGGCAGTCGCTGGCCGAGGGAAGCTCATCTCTGGCTCCTCTGTGGATTGTCCAGAGGTGGGGACTCGCATCGAGGCAGGTGACAGCAATCAGTGAGGGGTTTCAAAGAGGCGGCTGTTCCCTAGAGCGTCTGAGGCCTTCCGGAATGGGGACAGCCCCCAGGCCTAGGCCTGGCTCTCGGGACCCTCTTCCCCTCCTCCTCTCTCCCTTCTGGGTCCCCACTTCCTTTGCAGCGCCCCCGTCCTGGAGTCTTCCGCCCCTGCAGCCCCAGACTGAGCAGCTGACCGCCACCGCCAGCACCAGTCGCTTCACGCCAGCTTCCTGGAGAGCGGCTGACTGTTCTTTGTCTCTGTCCCAAGACCGTTTCCAGCCACACCTGCCTTGGCCCATCACCAGCCTTGGGCCCAGTGAGTAAGCATGGCCAGGGTCACCCCTCATGGTCCTGTCATGCGAGCCTGCCCCATCCCCATGACATCACGGATGAGGAGACGATTTCCCAGGCAGGAAATGGCCAGGCAAACTACCAGGGGGGGTGACCATGTGCCCATGTCCCCCTCAACTTGGTGACTCAGGTCTCACTGAGCACTGCTGTTCTCCTATTCCCCAGCCGGTCAGGCCGTCTGGAGTTTGCAGAGGGACCACAGAGATGCTTCCCGCCCCTTCCCTGCCTCCCTGCGCTGGGCCAGGCAGCTGCTAAACTCATCTCTTGGCCGCGGTGCAGACAGTGAGCAGCTAAGAGCAACCTGTTTTCGGGGGGCGGGGGGCTGAGCAAGCCAGCAGACCTGCAAGTGAGGCTTACAGTCCACTCTCCAGGCACTGCTGTGTCGGGATGGCAGAGCTGGGTGGACCGGGCTGCAGAGTGACTGTGGGCAGTCTGCCGGGGACCGAGATTCAGAAACGGGCATGTGGTATCCCTGCTGGATGCCGTCTCCCTCAGCAGTTCTGTGACCTTCCCAAGAACTGCTATCCATGTCTGTCACCCGGATGTCCTCGTCCTGGGACTTTCTGGCCCCTCTTGACTCTTACATGAATTCCTTTAGTGGAAGAGGAAGTGGAAGCTGATGGACTTGAGCGGAGTTTCACAGCTGGCCAGAGGCAGGGCTCCCGGCGGGCTGGACAGAGGCCACGCTCACGCTTTCCTCTCTCTGTGTGGTCAACACCCCCGGCACTCAGCATACAGTGGCCGAGGAGGGCTGTACCCAGGCTGGGGCCTTTGCTGGAAGTGCTGTCTGGGCGGAACAGATGAGGTCTCTGTGCTCCCAGGGGACAGTGAACGCGTGTGGTCCTGACGGACACTCCCTGATCTTAAGGCGTCAGTGAGTCAGCCTCCACCTACCACTCAGCCTTTGCAGCCAAAGGGAAGAATTCCATTCCATCCTGTCGCCCCTGTGCCCAGACATAACCTTGTCACTGAAATGCTGCCAAGCTGACCTCCACCCTTTCCTCAAGCCGCAGGCCGTGTGCTCCTGGAAAATGTGCTCTGTCCCGCCAAAGACCCAAGAAGGAAGAAGTTTGCTGCTCTTTGGGCCTCCACTCTCTTAGAAGGCTTCACATCTATGCAGGAAGTGGCAGATTAAGTCTGAATGTAAATCACAAGGGTCCTGCCCCTCCCCCAGCAGCTGCCGGAGGAGGGATCCTGGGCGTTAGGACCGCCTGTGCCTGGGGCTGAGGGCAGAGCTCCTGTCTGTGCGGAGGCTGCCTCAGAGCACCACAGACAGTGCGTGGAATGGCTGAGCTGCAGGGACCCTGGCCAGCTGGGCCCGGAACTGAGATTCCGAACGAGTACTCAGTGTTTCTGCATGGGTTGGGGTCTCAGCTCAGCAGTCCTGTGGTCTTCGCAGATGCCTTATACTCTGGGCTCCTCACTTCCCCGTCTGTCTGTCACACGGAGATCACAGTGCTGGTACTTGCTGGCCTGTCTGGATTCTTGCGCACATCGAGCGAGGAGGCGTCTGCCTCTACAGCTGCTGTGAGGCTGTGAGGCAAGGCGGCTGGCCCACAGGAATGCAGTGCTTCCTGCTGTGGAAGGGAGGGGGTGACTGGAGGTGGGACAGACCAAGAGAGCTTCATGGAGGAAGCTGCATTTGGCCTGAGCTCTGGGGGTGTAGAGGGGCTTAGGAAGCAGAAGAGAGCACTCCAGAGGAGAGCACTCCAGTTGAGGCAGGGCCCCCTGGACTCTGGCCTTAGGGTAGTGAGGCTGAGAAGTGAGTCCAGAGAAGCCAGGCCGGGGACCTGGGCAAGAGCTTGCAAGCAGGCAACAGACCAGCTCTGACATGTAGTGCCCACCCTGTGCCTGAGACTTTGCAGACAGGGAAGCTTGGGTATCGCTCTGCCAACCTGCTGACCCAGCCAGAGCTGCTGCCCAAGGAGGGATACTCTGTCCACTGAGCCCACTCTGGAGTACTCATGGGCATTTGGACTCCAGTGGCCTCTGCTGGTGTTTCTCCAGGTGTGGTCTTTGGACCAGCAGTATCCAGACAGCTGTACCCCAGAACAGTATTAGAAATGCAGATTCCTGGGCCAGGGCTAGTACGGGCAGTAAGTCTCTTGCCTCGCATGCTGGTGGCCGCAGTTGAACCCCAGCACCCTAGTGGTCCCCTAAATATCCACAAGGGTCATTTCTGGGCCCAGAGTCAGGAGTAGCCAACCTGAGTGCCTCCAAGTGTGACCTGGAAACCACCACCCAAAATGCAGATTCTTGAGTCTACCCACACACTTACTAAATCAGAACTTCCTGATTCCTTTTTTTTTTTTCCAATTTAACAATGTGTAAAACTTCCTTACATTGAAGTATAAAAAGTCTACCGAAGAACACACCTATGGGTGGGGGAGGGGGCTGCTGTGTTGGCCCCCAACTTTCCTGTTCCCTTGGATGGGCATGTGAAAGGCTCTTTCCTATTGGCCTCTACTTTAGCCTCTATGGGCCACTGTGGCAAAATAGAGCCCAACTGACTTCCACAGCTGCCCCGGGCTTTGGGGTACTGCATGGGCCGACTTAGTGTCTGTCTAGCATCTCGCTCCGGGGCCTGGGGATGGCTGCCTTCTTGGAGCAGCCCCACGTGACCCAGAGAGCTCCCCAGCTTCTGACTCTTCACTTTTACTTTTCTTTTGGCGGGGGGAGAGGTGGAATGGGGCATACCTGGCAATGCTCAGGGATTATTTCCGGTTCTGTGTTTAGGAATTACTCCTGGCAGTGCTGGGGAATCATATTGGATGCCAGGAATCAAACCTGCATGCAAGGCAAACCTTCGTTGTACTGTCACTCTGACCCCCAAAGTCAGTTTTTTTAATCACTTCTTTGAGTTCAGATGTAAACCCTATCCATATCGTGGGTGACACACCTCCTTTCTCATTTATAAGGTGGCCATCACGTCCAGTTTTCCTCTTGCCATTTTTTTTTGAAGTATCCACTGGATCTCCTTGTTTGCTGCTGACCAGACTTCGCTGAGTCCGTCTGTCCTCTGCATATTCTCTGTGCCAGCACTTACAATATCAGATTCAGGTTCATTTGTGGAACGAAACTAGTTTGTAGATGGTTGCATACATTTGCATTAGGAGAGAGTTGATTCTGGTTGCCTCTTTCTCTGATCTAAGCTGCTCTGTCTCTCGCTCTGGGTTCCCCCATTCCTCACAGGCCAGAGTCCTTCAGGATGTTTGCAGAGAGGGTCTCACATCAACTCCACTTTATGCGAATAAACAGGATTTTGTGTTATCTGCAGTTTACTATCTTCCTTGCTATGATCATTATGAACATCTTTGTATATCTGCGTGTTGTCTAAAATAAAAAAGGTCTGTCAGTAAGGAACTTAAAACACTTATTAACCAGTCTTTTGATGTAAGGCCAAGATTTAGAAATTTTTTTATTATGAGTTAATTGTTTGAAGTTGTATGATTAGTGTTTTTGATAAAAAATAGCACCCAACATGCATCCTCTTTAATGTCTGACTTCTTTGAAGTGAAGCAGACACTTGGAGTTTATCGTCCAAGATGCCTTGTTTGCTCATTTTTATTTGTTGCCGGGCTCTTTGCAGTTTAGCCGTGAACAGCTTCATCCGATTGACTTGCCTTTACTCTGCTTTTCTAGGACATTTGGCTTAGCGCCTTGTTCTCTTTTGTTTCTCATGTGTTCTTTTGTTTGCACTTCGTGTAAAGTTTATTCACACTTTCCATCGTCATACATCGTTTATTGTACATAAAGGCACAGAGGAAGTCTTGGGAGCAGTGGCAGCACCAGCTGTGCAGTGGATTTTCCTTCCCTGAAATTCCTTAAGTGCCAGAGAGAACCCCAGAATGAATGAGGAGAACTGAAAGCATCTGTAAAGAGCACCGGTCCAGGAGTTGCTGTGACATCAGGAATAACTTTCCGGGCTCACTCATGGCTCCATGCTCAGGGATCAGTCCTGGTGGGTTCAGGGGAACCATATGTGGTGCAGGAGATTGATCCTGGGTTGGCTGCATGCAAGGGCAAGTGCCCTACCCACTGTCTTATCTCCCCAGCCCCCTGTAGGAGGCATATCTTATGAGTCATGTGTTTCAGATGGAAAATGACATGGCCCCAGGGAATACCTGAACTGAAAAGGAATAAGAGTTGAATTAAAACCAAATCATCAAATGAGTCTAATACTGATGAAAATAATTTCAAGTGAATTAAAATATTTTTTCAAATAAAAAATCCGATTAGCTTGGACTGAAGAGATAGAGAACAGTAGCTAGGGCACTTCCTTGCACGCAGCCAGCCCAGGTTCAGTTCCCACCATCCCATAGGCTGCCTTGAACACCATCAGGAGTAATTTTTGAGCACACAGCCAGGAGTCACCCCTGGGCACCACGGGGTGTGGTGCAAAAACCGAGAGAGAGAGAGAGAGAGAGGAGAAGAGAGAGAATGTTTTAGATTGTGGGCTACACCCAGGAGTTCTCAGAATTACTCCGAACAATGCTGGGGACCGTGCAGTGCCGGGCTCAAACCCTGGACATATACGTGCCAAAAGCAGATGCATCAACCCATTGACGCAGCTCCCCAAAACTGTAGGCTTGGGGACACTCAATTTATTTCTCAATGTAGAGGCGATGTGTGCTCATAAAAGGCAAATGAGGGACTGGAGCGATAGCACAGTGGGGAGGGTGTTTGCCTTGCATTCGGCCGACTGGGGTTCAATCCCCAGCATCCCATATGGTCCCCCAAGCACCGCCAGGAGTAATTCCTGAGTGCAGAGCCAGGAGTGACCCCTGTGCATCACCGGGTATGACCCAAAAAGCCAAAAAAAAGGCAAATGGCTTTCCAGAAAGGGCCCTGCCGTAGGACGCTTATCTCCACACATCAGCTTCTTTGCAGGTGACTGCTGCAGCCTAATCTGTGTGTGTGTTTGTGTGTGTGTGTGTGTGTGTGTGGTATCTTTTCTGGCCTATTTTCTACATGCACGAGCAAATGTATGCATGCTTTCTTCTATACCGATGCATACAGAGAGTGTAGATACTGCCTCGATCCTCATCCGCCTGCCTGTTTGTGGTGCTCTCTGGGGTTTCACTCTGCCCTGTGGGCTGGAGATCCCAAAGGGCAGTGCCCCTGGGTACCCCTCAGCCTGTGAGGCTGCGCTGGGGCCTGAGCTCACTGCTGTGTGCCTACACATTCTACCACTGAACTGTACCTGGGCCCAGGCTTTCTGTCAGGACTATGAGGCGGAACAGGAGATGGTGTGGAGGACAGGGGTGCATGGAGGTCACTTGGATTCGCTCCTCCAAGCACTAGCCAGAGCAGTATTCAGCGCTCAGCTGGACAGTGATCCCCTAAGCACCTCCAGGTGTGGCTTAAACACACACACACACACACACACACGCACACACACACACACATCACATGGTCATTATTTCTATTAGTGTGTAAAGAGAGTCCTTCTTATACAAATTGTAAACTAGTTCACTACCTATAAACTCATTCCCACGATTTTGCTAAAATATATATTTATAAGAAACATTAGCATTCCACAGATGTGCCCATAAGGACTGGAGCAATAGCTGGGTTCGATCCCGGCATTCCATATAGTCCCCCAAGCACTGCCTAGGAGTAATTTCTGAGTGCAGAGCCAGCAGTAAGCCCTGAGCATTGCCAGGTGTGACCCCCACAAAAAAAAAATCAAAAACGTGCCCATAGGACAAATCCCTGGAAATTGAGTTACCAGGTCAATTTATAGATACATGCATTTGCATCTTTGACAGAGATGCACTGAGGGTGCTCGTTCAAGCTGAATTAGCCACACAGAAATTGCTGAGGGCATTTTGTCCAGTGTCCCATGAGCTAGACATGGCCTCCATGGGAACAGAGGCTCAGAGAGAGGAGCTCAGCCGGTGACCTGGCAGGGGAGGAATCGGAACTCAGATTCTGGTCACTCCCTCGGCCTCTGCTCAGTTCCCCTTGCTCGTGTGGGCTGCGGCAGCTCTGCTCATGGGAAGTGCTCGGAATCTTTTCTATCTGGAGTTCAGAAAGCAAAGCAAGTCTAATGCTTTCAGACATTTGATCTGAGAGTTCAGTCCAGCTGTTACTCACAGGACTAGAGCCCATTTCCAAGGTGACTGTTTAAATGGTGCACAGCCTGCATTCCAAGGACATTCTCCCCATGGCAGCAGGCACAGGCTCAGCTCCTAGTATGCCTCCAACCATGGAAAACAAACTTTGTCTCAGTGTATTGTTAGCAGTTCTTCCCATCCACTTCGGAAATCTGTTTAGTATATTTGAAATATACTGAATAGATTTTGGACGTCTATTTGGAAATCTATTTAGTACTTTTTTGGCTTTTTCAGATAGGCCTTTATTTCATTTTTGTCTTTTTTTTTTTAAATTGAATCACCATGAGATACATAGTTACAAAGCTTTCATGATTGGGTTTCAGTCATACAATGTCCAAATTTGACTTTATTCTGAAATAACAACCCTCCCCCAACAGAACAAAACAAAACAACAACCAATTTTAGCTTTGCTCTGTGGATTTGAAATGGCGTGTTTTCATGTTTAAATTTCTAAGTGTCCCCCTTCAGTTTTGATTTTGGCCTCTCCCCAGTTTGGCTAATGCCAGTTGAGTCACAGGAGGCACTGTGGCCAGGAAGAAATGACAGCACCTCAGTATGTGGGGGGTGGCGATGACCAAGGCTGTGCCATCTGCCTCTGCCTTGTCCTGAGCCAGGAGCTGAAGACCTCCTGACTCAGAGAATGAGTGAAAGGTAAAACAGGAATAAAAATGTCACAGGGTCCATTATGAAAAGACTAGTTGGCAATGATCACTCTGGACAAGAACTGAGTGTTGAAAGCAGGTAAAGGGATATGCGTGATAACCTTTTAGCATCTGTATTGCAAACCATAATGCCTAAAATGAGAGAGAGAGTGTGTAGAAAGAGAGAGAAAGAGAGTGAGAGAGCGAGAGAGCAGAAGAGAGGTGTCTGCCATAGAGGCGGGCTGGGGTCGGGATGGCTTGAAGGGGAAGGAGGGAACCTGGTGCTGGGAAATTACACTAGTGGAGGGATGGGTGTTGGAACACTGTATGACTGAAACACAATCATGAACAGCTGTAATGCTCTATCTCACGGTGATTCAATGAAACTAAAAATTAAAAAATATATATAGCACAGCTTGTAGGCCAGATCTTGATTGAGTGGAATTTTGGGCTTTAGAAGGGACTGGCTTCGGTGAAAGTCAGAAAGGAGGGACTGCTAGGGTAGCAGGAGCCTGGGCAGTGGGTCTCCTTAACCCCTTAACCTCCTTAGCCCCCAAATGTGGTAGGATCCGTTTACAAAAAGCCACTTGGGAATCAGGCTTCCCTTTGAAATTCTGTGGGGACAAAGTGTTTGTGGGACCAACAGGTGGCTGGAAGTCTCACTAATGACCTGCTCTGGGCATCTTTAAGAACATTTATTTATTGGGTGACACTCAGCCTGGCTCACCGCATCCATATGATGCTGGGGATCGGCCCGGAGTCAGCTGCATGTTGGCCAGTGCCTTACCCCGTACTCTCTCTCTCTCACCAGCCCCGGGCGCTTCTAGGGCAAGTGCTCCGGAATCTGTGAGCTCCTGCATGAAGGCTGTCACAACCTGCCCAGAGAGCATCGCCGTTCAGTGTGTCAGGTCTCCTGGAGAGGAAGGTGCCCTTCAAACCAGAGAGATGTTATATGGCCGTGGACCCTGGGTACCAGGAGGACACCTATCTCCTGGCCAGCGGCTGTCACCACTGCTTCCTGTGCTCTGCCTGGTCACCTAACTCTCTCTCTCTCTCTCTCTCTCTCTCTCTCTCTCTCTCTCTCTCTCTCTCATTTTAGGCATTATGATTTGCGATACAGGTGCTGAAAGGTTATCGTGTCTATTCCTTTACCTGCTTGCAACACTCAGTTCTTGTCCAGAGTGATCATGGCCAACTAGTCGTGTCATAATGGACCCTATGGTATTTTTGAGATGTGGGCAGGATGCAACAGGGGCTGGGTGCGGGCATCGACTGTAGCTGCTGGAGGCTGCAGAGTGTGCTGGAAATGACTCGGTGCCAACTGTCTGCCTGCCTCGCAAGGAATTGCGGAACCATGTTTCTCTAAAGAGCCTTCATCAAGAGAACCTGGGCGAAGCACAGGAAGCGGAGGGGGGACAGGCGTCTGCTCGGAAGGGCCAAGGCTGCCCCCACTCCCACCCCTGTGCCCTGGACCATGGCAGCAGCCCCCAGCGGAGGTCGAGAAAGGAGAGCTGGGCACGTAGGTAGCAGGTGTCCCTGGCACCTGCCCGTCCCACATCCTGCCTCTGCATCCGTCCGTCCGGGCCTTTGCTCCTGCCATCCTTCTCCCGCCCCGCTCGTTTCTCACATGCCCCAAGTCTTTGCTCAGATAGCACCAATGCGGTCTGACGGTCCGCTCCCTTCCCAGGCTTCGTCTCTCTCATTTCTCTCTGCAGGACATAGCCCAGGGTCTGAGCAAATATTGTCTTCCTGACTCTGCCCCCCTCAGCAAGGCCCCTGCTGGCTTCCTTAGCGGCTTCAGCCGTGGGTTCCCCGGGCCCAGAGCGCGACTGGAGTCAATAGCAGCTGTATGCACGAGTGGGGAACGCTCTTCCTTGTAGCAAGCATCTATTTGGGGGAGTTTGTTCTGTTGGGGGAGGGGGCAGCGGGAGAGATGTAGTCAGTGATGCTTCTGTCCCACCCTGGCTTTGCACTCGGGACCATTCTTGGCAGTGCTCGGGGTCCCCTGTTGGGTACCAGGGTCAGAGCTGGAGAGAGGCTCAGGCCCCGAAGCACTTTTGAAAAATGTATTTCAGTTTTAATGCTTTGGATTTAATTTTATATACTTTTAATTCCTTCTCCTCCCTTTCCCCCTGCTATTTTTGGCGAGTAAGCCAGGGTTTACTCCTGGCTCTGCACTCTGCACTCCTGCCTGGGCTTGGGGTCCATATGAGGTTGCTGGGGATCGAATCCAGGTCAGCTGCATGCAAGGCCTCGCCCTGCCCACTACCCTGTCTCTCCAGCCCTGTCTTTCTGCTTCTTGCTATGTCTTGAGGAGGCAAAACCTTCCCCCCACACCCCCTTCTGTGATCGAACACTTGGCTCCAGTATTTGTGCGCATTCTTACCCTCATGCTGGGGGGGGAGGAGTGCGCCCCTACATACGTGGTCATGCTCCCTCCCGGCCGTGGTGCTCACACATTGTCCAACTGTAGTGCTCCCTGGAGGTCGCACAGCGGGACTGTGGTGCTTGCACACTGCTGGGGAGGGGCAAGGAGACACTGTCGATGGCACTGTGAATGGCACTGGGGCCTTTCATGAGCTCGAGGAGCATTGATTGCCCTGAGCAGTTCCCAGGCATCAGTGGATGCCCTCTTGTCTTCCTGCCTGCTCCTGCGTTGCGGCCGCGCCAGCCTCTCCCCTCCCTGCGACACTGTCTCTGTTCCTCTCCTCGGGCACTCTGCGCCCATTAGCGGATGGCTGCTTGTGGCGTCCTCCAGATCTCTCTGCTGAGCTCCCACTCCGAGGGTGGCTTCCCTGAGTGAGAGGCGTGCAGGGCAAGTGTTAACGCCTGTGCCATCTCTCCGGCCCCAAAGTATTTCCGTTTTAATGTTATGGATTTAATTTTCATGTCTTGTAGTTCCTTTCCAAATATGGCAAGACTCCTTCCAGCATATCCTCCAAGTTCCCACCCCCACTCCCACCCAGAACCCCATCTTCTTTTCTCCTGGAGCACCCACAGTCCTGAGCTAGAAATACCTTCTTGCCTCCTTGCTATCCCACAGAGACTCCACTTGGCAAAATCCCAAATCTTCTAGCACTTTCTTCTGGTCACTCCATTTCTCATGCCTATATTGCCACAACTGTGGGCATCTAGAGAAACACGCAGGGGTGCCCCCCAGAATGACTATGTGCACCCCCAAATGTCCCAGGACATCCTTTCTTTCTTTCTTTCTTTCTTTCTTTCTTTCTTTCTTTCTTTCTTTCTTTCTTTCTTTCTGCGTCACACCTGGAGATGCTCAGGGGTTACTCCTGGTGGTGCTCAGAGGACCATATGGGATGCTGGGCATCTAACCCCGGTCGGCCGCGTGCAAGGCAAACACCCTCCCTGCTGTGCTATCACTCTAGCCCCTAGGACACTCTTGAGCCTGACAATTCTGATCAGGTCCTGTCTTCCCATTCCCCAGCTTTCCCGTCTGAGTCTCCTGCCTGGAACTCTACCTCCTGTTTCTCCCTGGAACCCTTGAGTCAGCCAAGACCTCATACTTTATGGAGAAAAATTCCTGCCTATTTTTCTTTTCAGTTTTTCCCTAGGCTGAGTCATGCATTTAGAATTAGTTCCCCTGAGCAGAGTTACTACTCAAAGGATAGAATCTTTTTTTTAAAATTTTATTGAATCACCGTGAGATAGTTACAAGCTTTCATGTTTGGGTTACAGTCACACAATGATCAAACACCCATCCCTCCACCAGTACACATTCCCTACCACCAATATCCCCAGTATACCCTCCCTTTCCAACCCTCCCCCTGCCTCCATGGCAGACAATATTCCCTAACTCTTTCTCTAGTTTTGGGCATTATGGTTTGTAATACAGGCACTGAGAGGTTGTAATGTTTGGTCCTTTATTTACTTTCTGCACACATCCTGACCGATTCCTTCAGCTATCTTTTTCTTAGTGATCCCTTCTCTATTCCAGCTGCCTTCTCCCCTTTGCTCATGAGGCAGGCTTCCAGATATGGAACAATCTTCCTGTCCTGTGTATCTACTATCCTTAAGTGTCAGCCTCATGTTATGTTGTTTTATACCCCACAAATGAGTGCAGTCCTTCCATGTCTGTCCCCCTCTTTCTGACTCATTTCATTTAGCATGATACTCTCCATGTCCATCCATTTATAAGCAAAGTTTATGACTTCATCTCTCCTGACAGCTGCATAGTATTCCATTGTGTAGATGTACCAAAGTTTCTTTAACCAGTCATCTGTTCTAGGGCACTTGGTTTTATTCCAGATTTTGGCCATTATGAACAGTGCTGCAATGAACATATAGGTACAGATGCCATTTCTACTGTGCTTTTTTGCATCCTCAGGATATATTTCGAGAAGTGGTATTGCGGGGCCATATGGAAGCTCAATTTCTTGTTTTTGAAGAACTGTCCATATTGTTTTCCAGAAAGGCTGGACTAGTGGGCATTCCCACCAACAGTGAAAGAGCATCCCTTTTTTTCCCCACATTCACGCCAGCACTGGTTGCTTTTGATCTTTTGAATGTGTGCCAGTCTCTGTGGTATGAGATTATAAGTAGAATCATTCTTACAGTGTTTTGAAGAATGGCCAGGCTACACTTCCATCCAGTGGTCTCTGCCATAATGGGTGCCGTGGCTGGGCCTTTCAGGAATGGAATTAATGGCAAGGGACCTGCTGTCATCTTACTTCAACATTCATTTCTGATTATTTATGATGTTGATGGTTTTTTCATCTGCGTGTTTCCTCTCTCAGAAGTGGGTCTGTGCAGCATCTTTTTCTTTCATTTTGTTTCGGGGTCAGACACAGCTGTGCTCAGGTTTCACTCCTGGCAGTGCTTGGGGGACCATGTTGGATGCTGGGGATGTAACCTGGGTAGGTGTTATATAAGGCAAGCGCTCTACCTGCTGTGCCATCTCACCTGCCCTGAGACAACTTCCTGTCTGGTCGTGTGGAAGTACCTTGTTTTTGTTACTGTTCAGCCCCAGGCTGCCTGTCTTTGGCAGAAACCCTTGGCCTCAGGGTCTCTGAATTGGCATCAGAGTTTGGCCTTAGGGTATGTGCCATTCCTGAAAGGTCTGGCCAGGAACAATCATGTTTCCAGGCGTCCAGTTTGCAGAGAACACAGATTCGGAGGTGGGAAGAAACAGAGTAATACAAAATTTAGGCAGATAAGTGAGCAGACACGAGGCCGGGGGCAGGGAGGACAGCCCCTTTTGCTGTCAGAAAGTGGATTTCTAAAGCTCAGGGTAGACTGGAAGCTCCTACAGTTGAATCCCTGTGCTTTTGTTACGAAGGAAAGCAGCTGTTCAGTCACTTCTGTGTAATGTCATTCGCTGCAAATACTTTGGAATGTACCTTTTCTTATTCATACATATTCACACAAAATATACACAGTAATGGAAATAAAGAGCCGACTTCCTTCCAAGATTTAGTCTTTTTTTTTTAGACTATTTTCCTAGACCCAGGGTGGTTGTGGTGGGTACTATTCTCACATAGCTGAAATTGTACTAGTTCCTCATACAGGAGCTGAGTGTGGAAGCGCTACTAGAATGAAACCAGAAACAAACTTAGTATCAGCTGGTCTTGAGCCGTTGCTCTCCTGTGTTTGCACTTTAGCTAGAACTGACCAGGCTGGAGGGTTAACGATATTTTTTAATGATAGCTGACTTTAAAAATGGACTGCACATCAAAACACAGACTGAATTAAGGTCCTGCAAGAAAATTAGATTGTGTCTGATAGTTAATGTGCCACCAGTGTGGCTGGAGTTTTGCATGTCAGCGGTACCAGTGATCTGAGAGTGTTTTCACCACTTTGTACGCAGCTTTGATCTCTCCACCCCTCCCCCTATGGAGCTCTAAAAAGGAAGCTGAAGTCATGGGCACTGGGGAGCTCTGTTAAGCAAAACACTTCAAAACTTCTAAGGAACGGTGCCATGATGATATTTTTAGATTTTTTATTCGAGGGGACGGCTCTTGCCTAGAAGGTTGATAGCTTCCTGGAGCTTTCTTGTATCTTTTGGGGCATGCACATTTTACTGAACGTCCACACAGGTAAGCAACTCTGGGTTCGTTCTGAGTTTTTTTTTTTTGTGGGAGAAAGAATATGTCCTACCCTGAGGAATGAGCAGTTTTTATTTGAGGAGTCCACTAGGTTTACAGAGGAAAAAAAATTCCAGAGAAAAGCTGGACAAGTGGGTCATTAATGTCATGCGTGAATTTAGTGAGGAGTGAGACAGCTGGGGGAACTCAGACTGCAAGTCTGCAGGACAGTGGGCTTTGATAGGGGAGGGAAGAGCATCAGCCGCCTCAGAGGAGCCATGGATAAAGCCTGTTTGGTTTAAGAGGCCAGCGAAGAAAAATGACTGGATTTGGGGAGGGCTCTTGTTTGGAGGGAAACATAACTACTTCAGCTGTCTATCGGTTGCTTGATATGTGCTGGGAATCAGGGCCCGAGTGATAGTCCAGTGGGGAGGGCATTTGCCTTGCACGTGGCCAACCCGAGTTTGATTCCCAGCATCCCATAATTCCATATGGTCCTCCGAGCACCACCAGGAGTGATTCCTGAGTGCAGAGCCAGGAGTAACCCCTGAGCATTGCTGGGTATGAACCAAAAAGCAAATGTGTGTGTGTGTGTGTGTGTGCGTGTGTGTGTGTGTGTGTGTGTGCGCGCACGCGCATTTTATTCTAATATCTTAGAATAAAATGAAAAAAGAAGAAAACTTTCTTTCCTTTAAAATGAAAAAAGAAGAAAACTCAGGCTAAAGAGGCTCAGAATTTTCCAAGGTCACTCGGCAGCAATGTTCAGTCTGGGACTCAGACTCAGGGTCACCCAAGTGACCTCAACACCAGGTCATTTTCAGAGTAAAAGTGGAACACAGCTGACATTTATGCCAGGACAGCAGATAGAAACAAAATCTTTCTGGACAAACCAAGGTATTCTTGGCTATCCTGATTCCCAAATTGGCACCTGCATTGATTTCACTTGGAAGGTGATTCACATGACAGATATTGCATAATTATTAGTAATTTGGACATGGTCCTCATGATCCCAGCACCATTGGGGTGCTTTGTTCGTCCCTAGCCAACCAGGGCCTGAGGTACCACCATATCCTCAAGGGCCTTTTGACCTTGTACACCAAGAATTGCTAGAGTGGCCCCAGGGCCCTGAGCACTGTTTGAGAAGCTCCTTCCCCATAATAGGGCAATCTCCAAAAAGGGTTTTGGGTTAATTAACTTAATACCACTGTATAGGATGAAATTGGGTTTAAGAGAATGAGATGCCAAGAACTAATTAATAGGTGACTTTATTAGAAACCGATTAATGTGATAAAGATCTGAATTAAATGATGGAGTTTTGAGGGTAGTAAGAATGCCTATGTGTGTGTAAGAAAAAAATTCGAACCTACATAAAACTAGAAAGAATAACACCATTTGGGCTGAAGCGATGATACAGTGGGTAGAGCATTTGCCTTGCATGGGGCTGACCCAGGTACCATTCCCAGTATCCCATATGGTCCTCCAAGCACTGCCAGGAGTAATTCCTGAGTACAGAACCAGGAGTAACCCCTGTGCACTTCCTGGTGTGACCCAAAAAGCAAAAAAAAAAAAAAAACCCAGAAAGAATAACGCCATGAGTTTTTGTAGTTGTCTGGTTTTGTGTGTTTGTTTCGTCTATTCTCTTTAATTATTCACATATACCCACCACTATCACCAGTTTTAATTTCTGGAATATTTAAAGCAAACCCAGATATAATTTAAGTTTGTCTTATATCAAAATGTATTTTCTCAAGAATAATTATATTTCTTTACTATCTGGCCTTATCAAAATTAGTAAGGATTTTGATTTTTTACTATTCACCTTCATGATTAAGTTTAATATCCACATTTCCCAAATTGTCTTTTTTATTGACTTCTTTCTTCCCTTGAATGATAATCCTAACAAGAAGGAAGACATAATAAAACAGAGGTCCCCAAGCTTAGCTGGCTTACTGCCCTCTGTTAGGAAAAATCACCCAGTGACTCCTCGAAATCTACCTTCCTGAATAGCTGAACAAACAAAAACCACCCCACAGCTGCATCCAAAACACTGCATTCCCCTCTAACCCTCCCACTGGTCATCCCAGTGCCCCCCAGTGCCCATATTAGGAAATACTGCTACTAAGCATCTTGACTCCACAAGATGCAATAAAAAATGTTCCCTTAGTAGACAAGAACATAGACTAACTGGCTAACTGGTTGTTTATTGGAAGTCAAGTTTGGAAAAGAGAAAAAGTGATTACACAGTAAGATGAGACCTACCTAAGAATATTTTCTCTCCCAGATCTTTTGAATAATTTCAAGCCTGTAGAAATGTTTTAAGAAGAGTAAAGAGGAGTAGCTCTACACCAGATTCATTCATTGTTATTATGCCTTTGTGCTCCTAATGACTTCATCATGCTTCTCCTAAGAATGAGTTACTTTCCTACCCACATGGAAGTCTGATGCTCAGTTAGAAAAACCAACATTTTTCTAACAATATTTTGGTGGGAAACACTCAGAAAATTACTCCTGACTCTACACTCAGAGATTACTCCTGGTGGGGCTCGGGATACCATATGGAATGCCAGGGATAGAACCCAGGCAACCCTACCCGCTAAACTATCCTTCTGACTCCAACTGTGCCCTCATTAACCCCTTTCCCTATGTTCCTTCCTTTCACTTATTAAATTCATATTCCTCTTAAGACATGGATCCAGGGGCTGGAGAGAGAGAGCCCAATGATGCTTTGCATGTGGAAGGCTCGTTTGACACCCCAAGCATACCCAGGTGGGGCCCTAAAGTAAACAAACAAAAGGACAGATATCAGATATCCCCTCTTCTTTCCTTACTCCCTTGCCCTCCCAACGTAGCCGGCTGAGACTGACCCTCCAGCTGTATCTCCCCATGTAGCACTCCCTCCCCACGGTGTTTCATCTGCCTTTTCAGTAGACTAGGAACCACTTAACATCATGACTTTCCACTCTCCATCTTTGACATAGCAGCGTTTTGAGGTCATTTTTGTGCCTATGAAATATTGTTTGCAAATGTAGTTTCACCCTATTATGTTTCTGAGAAACATTAGGTTCCAAGAAGGTAAAAGGAATTATGGAATATAGTGGGCCCAGTAAAGGGAGAATGAGCTGAAGACCAATGTATTTTATCTCTCATATCTTATCTTATCTGCCACTAACAGAAGTTGTGCCCAAATTTATCATCGATACACAGCTAGAGGTCTACAAGACTTGTGGCTTCTAGACTCTAGAGGTCTATTCGAGATCTATGTTTTCACAAATTACCCTGACAGCCACCAGACTCTCTCCAATCTCACTTTTATTGGCCACTTCTGTCTTCATCTGCAATGTCTGCAAGACCACAGCAACCACCTTCACCCCTTCTGCCATCACCTCCGTCAACCCACTCTGCCAGCCACTTCTGCTATCATCTTGGCCATCGCCTCCACCCCTACCTCCACCATCAGTCCCACCACCATCCCCTCTGCTGGTCACCTTCACCATGACAACCTCCTTCTGAGGGCATATGTTTCATTACAGGTGCTCTCTGAAGTGCTCACTATTTAGCAGGGTTTTCCAAGGTAGGTCGTTTTTACACATTAACCAGACTTCAAGTCAACATTGAAGCCTTTCTGCGTATCCACAGGTCGCAGGTTCGGGCTGCAGCACCAGATCCACACAACGCCTGTTTGGTGGAAAGAGCAAGGGCGTAACCACTAAAATGACCTCCTGAGTGTTCCTGCTCCTTCTTTCGTGAATTGGGTGGTCCCGCACAGCTCATTCAAGAACCGTGCTTTCTTATGTGGGAGTGGGAGTGATGGCGCTTCTTCTTCTGGATTACTGGAAAGAGACTGTGGGACCTCCACCTCGTGCCCTCTGTCATTTTTTGAATAAAATCAGTTTTCAATTTCTCATTTTATAGATGAAACTGAGACCCAGGGAGCTTTTATAATACGATTCTTATTGATCAATCCCATGCCTTGAAGTTCTACACGCAAAACTAAGGGCTCGTTCTGAATCAGTTTTAACTCCTCTTCTGCCATGCTGGCTATTCTGCTCAGAAGGAAAGTTCAGGCTGTCTGTCATATGTTCCCTTCTCCTTCCCTTCCTCCTCTAAAGTACTCTGAGAGGACTGGAGGGGCAGCTCCGTGGGTTGAGATGTTCTGCCTGCAGGAGACCCAGATTTGTGCCCCTGCACTGCATAGCTCCTCAGGGCTGCAGAGAGTGTACCCGGGGCACAGAGTCTGGAGTTGTCCCCTAACACCATCAGGGGTGACCACTCCAGCCCCCAATAATAACAGTAATGTACGCAGAGAAAGTTAGAATATAAGGCATAAAGGGATAAACTTAGAGATGTGGACTGAGCAGAACGATTCTTACCATTCTTAGAGATTTAAGAATTCACTCGACTCATTAATGGTGAAAAAAACATCTGGGATAATTTTAACAGTAGACTTCCTTCTTCAACATGATCATGGCTAGTGAAATTTAGTGAATAAGGGGGTCAAACTCATGGTTGATTCAATTGAGTTGATTCAGTTTATAGAACCCTAAAAATTTCCCTTTGATTTTCACCCTGACATATAAACATAAATCCTCTCAGCAGCCCTCTTATTATCATTTCTTTATGCTTTTAACTTCCTGTCTGAAAGTCCTAACATCTGGATTGTCTCTAGGTTCTTTTTCTCTCTTGATAGTGGGTCATTCCCCCACCCCCATCCCCCATTTGGTTGATGTCTTGTAATGTTTGCTTGAATGATGGACCTCATCTGTAGAGCCACAGAGAAGGGACTGTGCAGCCTTTGGGCTTGTCTTCGGACAGTCACCTCCGAGCTTCCTGTTACGAACGAGTCAAGCTGGGTGGTACCTATTTGTTGCTTTACCAAACCGCAACATCTACAGTTTTCAATACCTCCAGCATGAACGGCTGTACCTATGTGTCTAGGATGGGGGGGTCACGCCCCAAGGTTTTCCTAAATGCTCCTGCTCCACCTGCAATTTGAATCAATTCTGCTTCCCAGAAGCCATGGGCCAGGGGCTCCTCCCAAGCTTGTGCCCCTTTGCTCCTGGCAGCATTGCTTGCTAGGTGGGGCCCAGCTCATTCTTGGTTACCTGGGTCCAGCCTTGGGTTGGAGAGAGGGCAGAGCCTGCCCCATGCCAGCCAAACTCTGACTCCCTGGTGGTCTTGAGAAGGAACATTGCCTGCCCTGAGCTCCAAGGGCTGCTGCCTAGGGCTGTTTTTCTTTTTAAAAAAATTTTTAACTTAATCCTATTTTTTATAAAGTTGTTCACAATAATTTATTGCATCCAATATTCCAATACCAATCCCACCACCATTACACCTTCCCACCAGCATTATTTTGAATTTTCCCAACCAGCACCCAAGCCTGTTCCAATAGCAGGCCCTAAATAATTTATTTAGTATTGCTTGTAATGAATAATTTGCTTAGCACTGTAGCACTGTCCTCCCGTTGTTCATCGATTTGCTTGAGCAGGCACCAGTAACATCTCCATTGTGAGACTTGTTGTTACTGTTTTTGGCATATTGAATACATCACAGGTAGCTTGCCAGGCTTTGCCGGGTGGGGTGAATACTCTCGAGTAGATTGCCAGGCTCTCCAAGAGGGGTGGAGGAATCAAACCCAGGTTGGCCACGTGCAAAGCAAACACCCTACCCACTATTTGCTTAAAATAATCAAAAAGGATTTCCCTAGAAGAAAGTGTGTGAAGCTTGTTGTATCTTACCCTGGAGCTATTAAGCCCTGTAGAAGAGATTGCTAACACGTGACAGGTTATGCCTTGTGTTCTAATATTTTCCTAACTGAGGTCAGTTGCCTTCTACCTCACCCCATCCAACGTGGTGTGCTACTCCTGCTTTAGCCAACCAGTGGTGTAGAGTATGAGGTATCATTCCAGGAATTCTAAAATTTTAAATGGGGTGATAGAGCTGGAGCTAAATTTTTAACTGGATGTTAAAAACTGGCGTCTGGAGGCATCTCTGCAGCTCGCTGATCTCTCCTGATGTTTATTTGTGAGTGTCTGAATCATGGCTGGTTAATGAGCTTATATGGCGCTACAGGTCATTCACGGGCGTGACTGCTAGGCTCCCGGAAATACAGGGGGCTGGACGGAGGTCGCCCACCCCCGACTCTGTGAGAGTCTGGAGAGTTCACTCACAAAACCTGCATACCTGAGCTTTTCAACCCCTTCATTCGTGGATGAGGTTCATCTGAGTAAGGCTGTTCTTCTTCCTCAGAGCTGGGGGCTCTGCTGTTCCCCTGTCCCCCGGGATCAGTGGGCCCTCCCCAGTCCTGCCGTCAGAAGAGCTCCCGCCCTCTCCCCTTGGCAAGGGCAGACTCTTGCTTTAGCCATTACAGTGGTGCCTTGGCCCAGGCTGGGGAGGCAAGAAAGGGTGAGGGAAGGGAATGGTCTTCATGCTGTTGCACTGTCCCGTACCATCTCAGGGACTTTCTCCAGTCCCTGCCCTGCTTCAGTCCCTCTCAGAGGCACTCAGAGAGGACACACAAGCCCTGTCTCTGGGCTTCCAGTTGTGATGCATGGTGTGGCCCCTGTAGGGTCATCCCCTGCCGTATTGGCAATTTCTCCTCTGCTTCACCATCTCTCCTGGGATTGGTGCTTTTGCTGCCTCAACTTTCGGGGCAGGTCCCAGCAAAACTGTGATGGCCAGTGTGATGTTCAGTGTAATCTGGCTTGCTCTCCTCCCTGAAGGTTTTTTGCAGAAACTGCAGCCTAATTCCCCACCCACAGGCCTTAATGCCAGGTGAGTCTCCAGACAGCAATTTCCTCAGCGACACCACTTTCATGATTTCCAGTTTGGGATGTATTCAAGTGACAAGAACGCTTACTGCAAATGCAAGGTTGGAGGTTTTTCGTTTTTTTTTTTTTTTTTTAAAAACAAACTGATTTTTATCTTAAGACTTTACACTTGGCCCTTCTACCTTGGAACCAACAGCTCTTTTTCTTTCTTTTCTTTATTTTTTTCTTCTTTTATTTATTTTTATCTTTTGGCAGTGCTGGGAGTTTAAACCCAGAACAGAAAAATGCAAAGCAAAAGCTCTCACCCAGCTACATCGTCCAGTCTTTTTAGTCTTTTTACATAACTCCACTTTGCTATGTTTTTACCAACATTCCACTTAGAGTTTATGTAAACAGCAACATTTGATGCTTGTAGTCATACTTTATTTGTTTACATGATATTTAATTAACTTTGCAATCGAATCAACAAGTACAAGAAAAATGCATCATGTGTCCTAGAGACAGACACAAGAGATTCTTGGGTAGCATGATACTCGGCTGGCATCGGCAGCCCATGGAACACACAACAGCAAAAAAAAAAGCAAAAACAAAAAAAAGGATTCTGGTGCATTATCAACCTAGCACTGTAAGAGTGTATTTTGCCTGAACCAGACACTTTTGGGGATCAACTGGACTCTTCAAGATCTTGAATATTTCACGATTTCTTTTCCAGTGGTTTCTTTCATTTTCCAGGAACTCCTGAAAGTTTTGCAGATTTCAACCTCCTTCCTCCAGGTTTTGGCAAATGCCCAATACTGCCTGCTCCAATAGTATAAACATGGCTTCAGCTCATCCATCTGCTACCAGAGAAGGTGAAATCAGATTGATACTTACAGGAACTGGAAGTTTGAGCCTGATGATTAAGAGCTATGTTTTTCTTGTGGGCAGTCAGGGGAGGGGTGGAAGTTTGTCCATCAAAGTATTTTGCTTTAAAAGCTTTTCCAGTTCCTTCAAACATTCAGCTCTTCTTATTATTAGGAAAATGTAAATCAGTACTGGAACGAGATATTTATTACTGCAGGGATGAAGAGAGAATGGCCTGTATCACAGAAACGAGAGAGGAGTGAGGATGTGGAGTAAAAGTGGCCATGCCCACCATAGACACTGTTGATAGGAATGCAAAGTGGTCCAGCCTCTGTGGAATTCTGCACGAATGCTTGTTAGAATGCTAGAAAAAGACTTACTGTAGGTCTCAGACGTTCATTCCACTCCTATAGTATCTGTCTGAACACTATAAAAACACTGAATTAAAAAAGATACAGTAACTCCTATGTTCATGGCTGCACTATTTATAGTAGCTAAGATCTGGAAATACCTCCAGCTGGCCAACAACAGAGGGGTGGATACAGGCATTGTGAAACACACACACACACACACACACACACACACACACACACACACGCTGGAATACGACTCAGCTAGAAGAGATGAAATCCAACATGTTGCTGCTCTGTACGTGGAACTGGAGGGGGTCATGCTCAGCCCAATATCAGAGGGAGAAGGACGATGCTGGATGCCTCACTCTTGTGGGAGACAGAGAGGCAAGATGGAAGAACAGCCAGAGGTCACCTCAGACAAACCACTGAAGCCCTGGGCAGGGTGGGGAGGAGCCTGCTGGTCTGTGGTGGCGGGTGTTGTAACTGGTGTTACACAGCTCACTCTGATGGTGCCATGCTGGGTGAAGCGGGCCTGCAGCTGGCTGGCTGGCAGCCACAGGAGTCGCTCTGCCACCAAGTTCCCAGGGACCCCAGGGTCCAACTCGCTTGCAGTGTTGCACTCCCCCAAATCACTTTTGTGGGGGCCTCATGCCGCAGCGGACACAGGAAGTCCGTTCAAGCGGTGCCCGTGTGCTGGTGTCTTCATTCAGTGCCCAGCAAAGGAAGTCCACCTTTCAGGGGATGCCCGAGGCAGTCATTCAGGGTCAGATCTTTGCTGTTACAGCTCTCACACTAGTCAAGTCCTATGTGTGGGTCCCTGCTCCCACGGGCACTCAACCTCTGTACTGTTTATCTCGGCCGGTCCCTTGATCAACCTAACCTAACTTTCCACTGTGTCCATGTCCACTGTAGCTATTAGTGAAGATTCCTTTGATGGTGTGGCTGGGTATCATTCTATCAGCTAAAAGTTATTGTTTTTCAGGGGCAAAGTCTGTTTAGTAGCATGGTCACATTAGCTTTACAAGAGTTGAACTTTCTTATGAGCAAACACTAAGATTCCTGGAGAAGCGAGAAATTCGGTCACAAGACTGTAGCATCAACTCCTTCCTGCTCATTGCTGGCTGTCTGCCCCATAACGCCCTCGGAATCTCTCACTCTTTCTCTCTCTGTTCATCTCACGGTGTCTTTCTATCTCTGTCTCTCATCTCTCATTGTTTCTTGAGAACCAGGATTGTCTGGCCAATCCTGACTGATCTCCTGGCACTGGCAGTTATTTTCAGTGTTGAGGGATTATAGTGAGGAGGGTTACATTTGCAGGAAAGCTTAGTGCCTCTCCCCCAAACTCCAGTTTACCTCCTTTATTGATGTATTCCCAGTTACTCAAATGGGGAGCACAGTTATAAATGATATTTTTAAGGCTTCTTCCTCTTCCACCTCACTATTTGCATGTAGGAATATAGTGAATTTCATTTGTGGTGGTTTTGAAGCCTGCCATTTGGCTATATGGATTGACTGTGTCTGGGAACACTATATATATATATATATATATATATATATATATATATATATATATATAGTGAATTCTCTGACTCTGTAATTTTCCTTTTTGAGTGACGGCTCTGTTTTTGGTATGAAGATAATACTGGTCTCAGAGAAACTGTTCAGAAGAATTCCTATGTCTTCAGTGTTCTGGAGCAGCAGAGGATGGAAGTATGCCCTCTTTGAAGGTTTGGGAGTGCTCATGAGTGACCTACTCTATGTCTGGGCTGTCTGTGGGGGAGACTTTCAGATGTTCTACATTCCCATGACTATTTTCCAGGACTATAGGATAGTCCAGATTTTATCCACTTTCAGGTTAACTAAGTTCATGGCATAAAATTGTTTATTATTTTCTCGTAGGATTCTTTGGATTCATGTGATGTCTGTTGTAACTTCTCCCCTTTGGGATTCTGTCCTAACTTATTCCTTTCCTTTCTTTTTTGGGGGAACTACCAAGTAATGCTCACAGTGCCCCAGTATCACCCCCAGTCTCGGCCAGCTGGGCTAGGTGGTCAATGTCAGTGCCGGTGGTTGAAGCATGGCTCAGGCCTAGAGGTTATGAGGACCATCAAGGCCACTGTGATTGTACTCAGGAGCCATGTGGTCCTGGGGATCAGATCAGGGACCCACACCTATGATTCCTGTGTCACTTACCCGCCCCCTTCTCTCCTTTTCTTCTTGAGACTAGCTAAGAGTTTGTAGATTTTGCTTCTTTATTTATTCATTCATTTTTAGTTTGGGGGCCACACCCAGCAGTGCTTAGGGCTTACTCCTCACTCTTGGCTTACCCCAACTCCTGGAGGGCTTGGGGGGCTAGTTGGGGTGTTGGGGATTGAACCCAGGTCAGGCTTGTGCAAGACAAACCCCCCACCAGCAGTACTGTCACTCTGACTGATTTTACTTATTCTTTTAAAAAAGCGTTTTAGTTTTATTGATCTTTTATATGTGTTTGTTCACTTCTATAACATTGATTTCCATTCTAATTAAAAAAAATTATTCCCCTCCTTGAATTTACTCTGTACTTCCTTTGCTGTTCTTTTTCTAGTTTTTCAGGCTGAGTTTATTTGGGATTCCCTTTGTTTCCCGATGAACACTCTCATTGCTATGAACAATAGCTGACGTTGTTATCTCATTGTTAGGAAATATAGCTCATGGTTAATAGTTCAGTACTATGAACAATTGAGAATAGCTTTTGCTGAGTCCCTGCATTCTGGTGGCATGGGTCTTTGTTCTCATTTGTATCCAGGAATCTAAAAAATCTTTTATGGTTTTTTTATTGTGCCTTTTTATTTCTTCCTTAATTTCCTCTTTGACCCAATGGTTGCTCAATATTGTGTTGTTTAGTTTCCCGGCACTAGAGTTTTCCCTCACTGTTTAGTTGGAGTCTGTGGAATCCCAGCCTCTTTTAGGCTACTATTTGCCTGTAAGATTGTTTCCAAGGCTCCAAAATTTTAGCTTGCATTTGCCATGACAGTTCAGATGTATCACTTGTGAGCATCAGAGATTGGCTTTAGTTTTCTGATCCATCGGGCCATCCTGTGCCTTTTGATTGATGAGTTGAAGCTATTAATTATGAGATTGTTAAAAAGTAGGAATTCTTGCCATGACTGAGAAGTTTGCTTTTGCTTCTTTGGTATCCTTTTGTTTCTTCCCCTGTGCTTATATATTTGCTTTTTATGTCAGGTTCCTTCCAATGACCTCTTGGAATTATATTTGCCTTGAGATTATCATGTCATTACATTTTTTTTGTCTTTTTTTCTGTCTTTTTTTTTTTTGAGCAGGGAAACACATTGGCAGTACTCAGGGATTATTGACCACTCAGAGTTGTATTCCTAGTGGGATCAAGCCTGGGCTGGAGAGATAGCCGAGTGGGCTGGAGCAAATGCTTTGCATGCAGGAGGCCCTGGTTCAATCTCTGACACAGCATGGTTCCCCAACACAGCCGGAAGTGACCTCTGATCACTGAGGCAGGACTCAAAAGGCTAGTGCCTGTGCAACTACTGGGTGTTGCCAAAATCAAACTACCACCAGCAGCAACCTGCACAAAGCCCCTGGGACTGCATCTATGTTGCTTCTGACTCCTGCTGAGGCTTAGCATGGCAAGATACCACCATTTCAGTTCCCTGATATCATAGTCCGGGGGCCTCACCTTGATGTTAGCATCACGGTCCATGGATTTGGGCACCAGGCACCATAGAGCAGATTTCATTTATCTCTGGAGCAAATTTCCTCTCTGTATGGATTCTGGCACCTGCGTTTGGCCAGACGCGGTGTTGTGGAGGGGGCAGCTTATGTCCTTACCCTGGGCGGCCATCCGCCCACCTCTTCGTCTCTGAATGCTGCGACGTTTGTCCTTGTCCTGGCTGTAGATGGCCAGGCACTGCCTTTTGAGACCCTACCAGGCCCAGTTCTAGCCTCCCGCTCAGGTTTGAGAGGGTGGAGATTCATAAAGCAGCAGCCAAGACTTCCCACTTGCTACTTCTGCTGCTTCGGTCCCTCTGCACCCCCATTGCTGGCTGCGTGCCAAGCCTTCACTTCAGCCATCCTGGCATCCTGGATCCTAACGCTCAAACTCCTCCATCCCTGTGGGCTTCCTGCTGCTGTCTGTTGGTGATCCCTTGCACTTCCTGTGAGGGACCATACCTGTGCATTCTTCTGCAGCTTTTGCTTTGGGGGTCCAGAGTGATCTCCCTGGGTACCATCCTCTGCCTTCTCAGTCCCGTATCTCCAGCCCGCCCTGGATTCTTTTAGCTAGAACTCCTCCAGCTTGGTTCTTGCTAGCCGCAAAGGGACTGGGGGCTTAGGCAGCACACCAGGGCAAACGGCGCTGGTGGGAGCCAAGGGATGGGAGAGGGTCGAGCAATAGAATGTGTGGCTGCACAGGATGGAACAGACACATGCTGTGCCCGAATATTGGACTGTGGACAGAATGCCACTTACAGTGTGTGTGTGTGTGTGTGTGTGTGTGTGTGTGTGTGTGTGTAAGAGCAAAATAGATTAAAGACCTCAACATCAGACCGGAATCCATAGATACGTTGAAAACAAGGTTGGCAAAACCCTTTACGACATTTGAAGTAAATGGTTTCTTCAAAAATGACATGCCACTGGCCAAGCAAGTGAAAACAGAGATAGATAAATGGGACTGTCTTAAACTTAGAAGCTTCTGCACCTCCAAAGAAACAGTGACCAAAATACAAAGACAGTCTACAGAATGGGAAAGGATACTTGCTCAATACACATCCGACAAGGGGTTGATATCAAGGATATACAAAGCACTGGTTGAACTCCACAAGAAGAAAACATCCAACCCCATCAAAAAATGAGGCGACGAAATAAACAGAAACTTTCTCAAAGAAGAAATCCAAATGGCAAAGGCACATGAGAAAATGCTCTACATCTCTAATCATCAGGGAGATGCAGATCAAAACAACAATGACATATCACCTCACACCACAGAGACTGGCTCACATCCAAAAGAACAAAAGCAACTGGTGTTGGCACAGATGTGGCGAGAAAGGGACCCTCCTTCACTGCTGGTGGGAATGCCGACTGGTTCAGTCTTTTTGGAAAACGGTATGGACGATTCTCAAAAAATTTAGAAATTGAGCTCCCATTTGACCCAGCAATACTACTCCTGGGAATATATCCCGGAGAGGCAAAAAGTACAGTCAAAATGACATGTGCACTTCTATGTTCATTGCTGCACTGTTCACAGTAGCCAAAATTGGAGAAAAAAAAAACCCTGAGTGACCGAGAATGGATGACTGGTTAAAGAAACGTTGGTACATCTACACAATGGAATACTATGCAGCTGTTAGAAAAGATGAAGTCATGAAATTTACATACAAGTGGTACTACATGGAAAATATCATGCTAAGCGAAATGAGTCAAAAAGAGAGGGACAGACATAGAAAGATTGCATTCATCTGGAGAATATAAAGAAATAAAATAGGAGACTAACACCCAAGAATAACCGAGATAAGTACCAGGAGATTTACTTCATGGCTTGGAGGCCAGCTTCACACACTGGGGTGGTGGGGGTGTAAAGGCAGCTCAGATAGGGAAGGGAGCACCAAATAAAGGATGTTGGGAAGATCCACCCAGGATGGGAGATGCATGCTGAAAGTAGACTATAGACCCAACATGATTGCCATTCAGTTCCTCTTTTGCAAACCACAGCACCCAAAAGGAGAGAGAGAACAAAAGGGAATGCCCTACCACAGAGGCCGGGTAGGAATGGGGGGGTGGGGGTGGGAGGGATACTGGGATCACTGGTGGTGGAGAATGGGTACTGGTGGAGGGATGGGTACTCGATCATTGTATAACTGAAACCCAAGCACGAAAGTTTGTAAGTCTACAACTGTACCTCATGGTGTTTCACTAATAAAAAAATGAGGAAAAAAATTAAGGGGGGAAGACAGTAGGGATAAATAATTTACCCACAAGCACATATGTATTTTGAAATAAATTGTCAATTATGTCTCAATAAAAAAAGAAGAGAAGAAGAGGAGATGAGTGGGGAGAGGAGGGAAGGGGATGGCAGGGAAGGAGATGGAAGAGGGGAAAGGGAAAGAAGAAAAGAGAGGGGAAAGAGAGAGAGAGAGAGGGGAGAGAAAAGAGAGAGGAGAGAGAAAGGAGACAGAGAGAGGAGAGGGGAGAGAAGAGAGAGAGGAGAGCGATTTAGAGAGAAAGAGAGGTCAATTGCTTTTTCACACCCTGTATACTGCCAACACCTCTAAAATGTTAACACCTGGGAGTGTGTGTGTGTATTTGTGTTTCTGGACTTCTCAGCTACCACAGATGCCACTGGGGACGTCCTTTTTTAAAAATATTTTATTTTATCAAGAACTGCATTTCAGTAATACTGTTTGTACATCTATTAGAATAATTTGTAACATATTAAATGTTTTTATATCAAGTATAAAATCTCCTTATTGAGGGGGCTGGAGAGATAGCACAGCGGGTAGGGCGTTTGACTTGCACACGGCCGACCCAGGTTCGATTCCCAGCATCCCATATGGTCCCCTGAGCACCGCCAGGAGTAACTCCTGAGTGCAGAGCCAGGAGTAACCCCTGTGCATTGCCAGGTGTGACCCAAAAAGCAAAATAAAATAAAATAAAATAAAATCTCCTTATTGAAACTATTTTTAATATAGTTTAGTACCTTGCGGGGGATTCGGTGTCCTACTATGATAGGAACTTAGTAAGTGTTCGGTGGTGCCAGATAAAATTAGAGCTCTAGCCAGGTGAGGCCTGTTAAATAGATGTTCTCAGCAAAATATTTCCAAGAGTGCTCAGCTTGTTAGCAATATGATACATCAACTGCCAAAACAAGAGTTTTAATCTTCTCTGTCCAAGGCTGGGAAATATCTCAGAGGGCTGAGCTCACGCTTTGCATGCAGGAACCTGGTTTGATCCCTGCCCAGCTTGGTATAGTGTGTGTGTGTGTGTGTGTGTGTGTGTGTGTGTGTGTGGTGGTTATCCATTCTGTTACTAGAACATTCCAAGAGTAGAATTTTGCTCTTCCCAGTTCTGGCCCAAACTACATATGTCTTGAGAGAAATGAAGACAGATATCTTAGTCAATAGTTTGTGAACATGACCCGGAAACAGGGTCCCAGATCCTGCGGCCACACAGGCACCCAGCAGCCCTGCATCTCCCCTGGGACAGCGCCCAGGCACAGTGGCTGCAAGTGCAGACACAAAGGATGTCCTGCTCTGTGTGTGCGTGTTTGTGTGTGCGTGCGCAGGTGTGTGTGTGTATGTGTGTGTGTGTGAGAGAGAGAGAGAGAGAGAGCATTACCCCCACCAGGCTGGGGGCAGAGGGAGCCTCCGGCTTGCATGTGCCACCTAGGATGGGCACAATCACATCAGAGTTCTCAGCTGAGACAAAATCTCTTCCTGTGGGGTCCCCTGAATTTCCGGATGATGATGAGCAGCAGAATGTCCCTCCCCGAGCCCCCAGGCTGTGCTCCCAGGCCTTTCTGATGCTCACATGTGCCCTGATGAAGAGCCGCTGCTTACCCACAGCGACGCAGAGAGGCTGAGGGGAAACAGCTGCTGTGGCCCAGAGCAGGAAGGCGCTCCTGCTGTGACCCATAGGAGGTGGTTGTCCCCAGTTATTGCCAACTCTGTGCTCTTGAGTTCTCCCTGTAGTGCTCAGGAGACAGGCAGTGCTGGGACCCCTCAGGCTCTCTCTCCAACCCCAAAGATATCTTGTTTGTTTGTTAGTTTGAGAGGGGCCACACCTGACTCATGGGTAGCTCCTGGTGGTGCTCGGGTGGTGCTCAGGGGACCATGTGGTGCCAGGGACTGAAGATGGTTCTCCCACCTAAGGATGTCTCCAACCGTGCTCACTTCGACAGCATGTGTACTAAGATTGAAATGATACAGAGATTAGCATGGCCCCTGCGCAAGGATGACACGCAAATTCGTGAAGCATTCCATATTAAAAAAAAATAAAATAATTTTTATTTTATGTCTCTGACCCACTGAGCTATCTCTCCAGACCCAGTGCTCTTTCTGACGGCAGCTGCCGTGCTGGGATTCTCCTTAGAAGAGCATGATGTATCAGTCCCTTCTCTCAAGTACAAGCGTCACCAAAAGACAACTGCTCACTGTTGAGGTTTGCATAGAATACTGACTCACAGGAATATCTGTAACTGTAACTGGCTTTTCCCCGCCACGAGGTCATAGCAGTGGCAAATACAATGGTTTGGGGGAGTGTGATTGTTGTGACTCTCTCCAGTCTTTGCCACCCTTGCTCTGCACTGTTGGTCCAGTTTTAACAGAACTGCCCCCCGCCCCCAGCCTAAGGCGGAGTCCAACACCCTCAAAGGATGTCTGAAATCGATGTCATATATAGCCCAGAAGAGTTTGGGTTTTTTTCTCTACATACAGGCATATGATAAAATGTAATTGGCAAATTAGAGAGAGTAAGAGAGTTCCACAGCTGTTGGCTGTTTACCCAGGACTCTTTACCTGGGAGGTAGTGGCCCTGAATTTTACCCCAAACCACTTACCTAAAAGATATTTGAGGGAGCCTCATTCACATTATTCGCCTCCTTAGCGTATAAGTACACCAAGGCCAGAGAGAAAGCATGGCAGACAGGGTGCTGGCCTTCCATATGGCTGACCTTCGTTCCATCCTCAACATCCCATATGGTCCCTCCAGCCTACTAAGAGTGATCTCTGAGCACAGAGCCAGGAGTGAGCCCTGAGCATAGCTGGGTGTGACTCAAACCACTCCCCCCCAAAAAAAGAGAACTGAATGAAATTGCAATACTTTGTATTTTTACTGAAAACAATTTTGCTAATGTTTTGCTTTTTTTTTCTTCCTAGATATTTTAAGAGAAGTTTATCGGAACAAGTTTGAATTCAAATCTAGTCTTGACTCGGTAATTTTTACTGACATATTTGTTTTCTAAAATGATGAAAAAAATTTGGGCTGACTTGAAAGTAAATCTTTGAACGGTTATTTAATCTATGAATTTAGTAATCTTCCTTTTGCACTAACAGCTGTCATGGAATAGTGAAACCCTTTGTAAATCACATTTGAACTACAGAAGAAATTTCAAAAGTATTATTTGAAAGAAACTTCACTTTTTTAAGCTGTATGTTATTTTAAAAGGAGTTTTCTTAAAGGATGTAGTATGCTCATTTTTTTTTTAGCTAAGACAGGAGAACTCTCCAAGCAGAGGGGTTTGAGTAATCATCAAGATAGAGAAATTTCTTGGTTTTTAAAGAGAATTTAGTGACATTACTTGTTTTTTAAAGAGAGTTTGTTCAAAGCAGCTTGATATTACTCTGTGTGAGCACTTGATGAAAAATAATGGGGCCAGAGCAATAGTACAGCAGGTAGGGCACTTGCTTGCATACAGTTGAGCCCCCAGAAGAAAAGAAAAAATAGAGAAAGGGCAGAAGGGAAGGAAAAGAAGAAAAGAGATTTATGGGCAACATGCAGAAGAAAATAGAAAAAGAAAGAAAAGAAAGAATTAGTGAGCCGGACCCGGCAAGCTCCCCGTGACATATTCGATATGCCAGACACAGTAACAACAAAGTCTCCAATGGAGACGTTACTGGACCCGCTCGAGCAAATCGACGATCAACGGGAGGGCCTTTACTTACTTACTTTACTAGTGAGCCGGAGCGATGGTACAGCCAGTAGGGCTCGTCATGCCTTCCATATGGCCCTACCTACCACTGGGGGTGGTTTGTTAGTTTTTTTTTTTAAAGAAGTAGTTACACCACCCGTGCACAGGGCTCACTCCTGGCCCTGTGCTCAGGGATCACTCTTGGCAGGGCTTGAGGGAGCGTATGTGGTGCCAGGATGGAAGCTGGAGAAGCCACATGCAGAGCAAGAGTCCTAGATTTTCCAGCCCTACCCACCGTGCCATCCCTGAGACCCTGGTCGGACAGTTTTGATTGTGATGTATTGCAATTGATTGTGACAGTTTTGATTGTGATGTATTGCAGTTGCTTTGTCGGCCTGATCGAGGGATTAGAATTCTGTTGGAGATTTCACTGGAGATTTTGAACGACACCCATGTTATTCAACATACTTAAAAAAAATGAAGGGTTTCAGTATTTAAAACTAAAAAATCTCCAGTCAGGAGCTCAGACCCAGTTCTGTCCTTTTCTGACAGAAAGCATTTATTAAGACAGTGAGAAAAGCACCTTTGTGCATCAGAATGACGGTGCCCATTGGTGTGAGAACAGTGCTGGGGCCCAGGGAGCACAGTGAGAGATGACCTCAGGACACTGGGCGTCCAGTGAACGTGTGGTCTCTGTTTGCCAGGAAATGACCCTTGAGAGAAACGGAAGCGTGGCAGCCTTCTGCGGGGGTGTGCATGGGGACACACCCTATCTAACCCCAAGGGACAATGGTGTTTGGAGTCTTTAGGACTCTGAGAAGCAACTGTCCCTACCTGCCACACTCTGGGCAGAACAAGAAGACTATTGCTGCTATGTTGATAATAAAATTAGCAATGGCAATGAAGCCAGAGAGGAAGTACACGGGTTAAGGTACCTGTGTGAGGCTGGAGAGATAGTACAGCAGGGAGGGCCTGGTTGCATCTGGCTGAACCAGGTTCGATCCCCGGCATCCCATATGGTTCACCAAGCACTGCCAAGAGTGATTCCTGAGTGCAGAGTCAGGAGTAAGCCCTGAGCATCACTGGGTGTGGCCCACACTCCACCCACCCCCTACCCAAATAAAAAAAGAAAAATTAAGAAAATTTAATATATTTTTTAAAGTGCTTATCTTATGCAGTCAATTCTGGTTTGATCCTTGGCACTGCATAGTCCCCTGAGTACCCCTGGGAGTGATCCCTGAGCACTACTGAGTGTGATCCAAATCCCCTGTCCTGACATAAGCAAGCCCTGTGGTCTGAAAGCCAGCCATCTCTGTGCACGCCTGACCTCCAGCAGCCTGGCGGCTGGGACCTGGGCTTTGCAGCCACCGTCTGCATGGGAGATTCTATCACTGAGTCCTCGTAGCTGGATTTCCATTGGATTTGGAGCTACTATAAACTTGGGGTTCTCTCATTCCCAATTTCCTCTCCACCTCATGCATCTTTGCAAATACACAACATCCACGGGGGTGGAGTGCAAGGGAGAGAGGAGACGGAGCCCCCGCGAGTGGCCCAAAGCCTGTGTCCTTATGGAGCAGGGTGCTCTTCCCTCCAGTTAGCCAGTGGGGACAGGCCTGGGGCAGCGGCCATGTGGGAGGGGGCGGCTCTCTAAGCAGTGTCCGTTGGGTGAAGCTGGGGACTGGGACCAAGACTCTCCCCCACAGCAGAGACTGACTCTGCGCAGGGAGTGGGGTGCGATAGTAGGGTCCCTGGGGGGGCAGCCTGTCCAGGGTGGGTGGTGAGGACCAACGGGCTTCATCTCATAGGAAAGGGGGCCACAGTGACACCCCCAGGAAGTTCTTGACAAGGGGCATGAGACAGGCTGTCAGGACTCAGAGACAGAAGAGGCCCGGGTCAGGGCCGCTCAGTGTGGGGACCTGGCTAATCCTTAGGTGGCTCTGGAAGCGCCTCTGGGCAGAGGCGAAGGAACCGCATTGGAGAGCTGAGGAGTCACTCGGGCAGGAAGGTGGGCAGAACTTGAACTTGAAGGTCGAAGTGAACTGAAGAAAGAAAGTCAAGAGAAGCGGTCTCACTGGAAACCAACAAACCACCATTCAACCAACAGTGGACATTGCTTCCTCCAAACCTGTCTGGATTCAAGCGTCTGGGTCTGGGGTGCAGCCCACCCCCTCACACTGCGAGTTCTGACTCGCCACTTGCCCCACGGAGCCAGCAAGGTCACATCTAGGCGACTCTCTCCTGAATGCTATGTCCCAGGCCTGGCTATGGGACCCTACTATCGCACCCCACTCTATGCTATGTCCCAGCGGTCTCACTGGAAACCAACAAACCACCATTCAACTGGGAAATCAAGAATCAAGATTGCGGAGGCCTCATTTCCTGGTTGCTCAAGTATCCTGAATGCTCTTTCATCCGGTCTGAGGAGATCTGCTATCTGAGCCATCGCTGCCCAACTTGGTTTTCCTGGGCCAGGCAGACAGTGGAGCCACCTGCTTTTATTTTACCACAAGGGGACGGGGGAGGGTGGATATTTTGCAAGGCCCTCCATCTCTACATGTGGCACTTCTCACTCCCTCCACGGGGACTCGAGTCATCTAAAGCAAATCCATTTGACTTCTTAGAACATGGGCATCTTCCTCATCTCTGTCTCCTAGACAGGGCTGGTGCGTTTCCATCACTGGCCTGGCCCCAATTCTGGACCCGTGTTGAAGAATGCTCGGTCTCAGGCAGTAGCGGGAGCTCCCTCAGTTCATCCCCTTAGCTGATTTGGCCTGGGCAGGTGTGGCCAGCCAGGTCTGGGTCATAGCATTCAGGAGAGAGTCGCCTAGATGTGACCTTGCTGGCTCCGTGGGGCAAGTGGCGAGTCAGAACTCGCAGTGTGAGGGGGTGGGCTGCACCCCAGACCCAGACGCTTGATCCAGACAGGTTTGGAGGAAGCAATGTCCATTCTAGATTTGAGTTTCCAGAAGGGATGGGAACAAACTCTCCCCCAGAAGATGACAGCAGAAGAGGGTCCCCGATCTGGAGGGGAGAGCGCGCCGTGCTCTCGAGGGACTAGAGTGATGAAGAGCTATGGGGACACGAAGCCAGATGCAAACAGAAAAACATGAAGAAATATGCAAAACACCAGGAGGTGGCGCAGCAGTGGAGCCCTTGCCCTGTGTGTGCGAGGCGCGGGTCCGACCGACAAAACCACAGTAAAAGTGAATTAGAAATGGCAGGAATCCCTGGTGTTCTCTTAAGCCTGGAACAGTACCACCAGGGGTTTATTTTAGAGATACTCCCTGGGAGGGTGCTGCGTCTGGGGTTCTGACCCAAGCACCCGACCCGCTGATTCTGTTTGGTGGGGTTCACTCATTTAGTGTGTCAGGGTAACTCCTAACTCCTGTGCCCTCCTCCGAGTTCCCAGTCCACACGGGTTCAAATACTGAGCCTTGTGTTGCAGGGGGTTCAAACGACAGCCCAGATGGTAACTCCAGAGCTTGATTCAAGATCCAAATGGCTGTTTCTCTCATCAGCGCTGAGTTTCCTGCTCCTGACAGGCCAATCCCGTTCTCGCTTGCTTCTCTCGGTGCAGACATTCTCCCCCTCCCTCCCTGCCCGCCACGGTGGCTAACGAGACTGTTTCTGTTTTTCGATTCCATGCTTACCTCTCTGCTTGCACAAACTCTTCCAAACGCTCTGACTCTGCAGCCAGAGACCGCTCTCCTGCTTCTGAAGGTAAAGTCCGCGTCTGCCGTTTCCCTTTGCTTTGTCTGGAGCCAGGCAGCAAGTCCCAGGATGCTTCCCTTTGATCCTGATTTAATTTAATTCTTTGCTTTTTAAAAATGAGCTGGCAGAAATGCAAATGTCTGTGCTGTGCATGTGACATGTCTCGTCCACTGACCCTCGCCCCTGGGTGGCCAGCTCTCTCACCCAGGGAGACACTTGGCCAGAAATTTTTGTTTTTCGAGACCATCTCCACTGTGATGATTCTATTTTTCCTTTTGTTTTGCGGGGGGAAGGGGTCACACCCAGCGGTGCTCAGGCCTCTTCCTGGCTCTGTGTTCAGGGGGATCCCTTCTGGAAGGGATCAGAGACCACCCTGTGCCGAGGATGGCATCCTGGCTTCCCCACACAAACCCTGCTCTCTGCCTGTAGAGCCTTCTCTCTCTCTGGCCCCCCAACACATCTTTGTAAACTCACATCTTGCTGCTCTCTCAACATATTCCACCACCAATGTATTCAATAATAATTGATATCGTTTCCAGCCTGGGAAAGTAACTCTCAGCATGAGCAGCCGTTTCCTGACGAGGTCTGACACCATGTTTAAGTAGCACTGCAAAGGTGCAAAGGTTGTGTATGGAGTGTCAAGCTCTGCAGAGGAAGTCCTGGCCCTTCAGTCTGCCTCCTCTCCTGGGTTTGGGTTCAGTGTCTGCTGCCATCCAGACAGATGTTAGCATCCTTTTAAGAGGAGTAGATACCGGCCGGGGAGACAATGCAGCGAGTAGGGCACTTGCCCTGCATGAGGCTGATTCAGGTTCAATCCTGGCACCCCCTTTGATGTACTAAATCCGCCAGGAATAACTCCTGAACACAGAGCCAAGAATAAGCCTTGCGCATCTCCGGATGTGGCCCAAAAACAGAACAGAAAAGGCAAAGAAGAGTAAATAGCAGGTTGGGAAGATGGTTCAAATGGTGGGGCACACGCCTAGCCCATGCCAGGCCCCAGGTTCAATTCCCAGCACCCATGTTTCACCTGGGCCACCCTTGGTGATCCCTGAACACAAGGTTAAGCTCTGCCAGAAGCAAGCCCAGTCCCTCGCATCCCTCCCCCCACAAATTGCTAGTATGGCTCTTATAAAACTAAATAAATTATACTATTTGTTGATGCATAATAGCAAACTCTAAGTAAGATTTGGGGGTGGGGTTATCTGGTGCTATGTTTTTCAGTGGGTTCCTTTGTGGGTTCTCCAGGAATGGAAATAAGGACTCCAGGAGGCCAGGGGGCAGGGCTGGGTGCCAGCAAAAGTCTGTGCTTGGGTGTAGAGAATGGACCGTCCCCTCCCCGTAGCCTAGCCCTGAGTGCCCACACAGATGCTGCTGAAATGCTCACTGACCCCGCACTCTCAGGCCTCTGTCCCTGGTTACCTCCCTTTGATGGAATATTTACCAGGGGCCTGGTTTTTGCCCGAGTTTTCTCACCTTAATGCATGCCATGATCTGTCCCTTCCCCAGGCTTCTGTGACGATGTGTTCTGCTAGCATGTCCTTTTCCTGCATGGGGAACGAGAGCCCCCTCGGGGAGTTAAATGGCCTCTCTTAGTCTGAGTCTAGTGCTCTTTCTCATGACGTCCCGTGTGGGCCAAGGTTTAGTCAGACTCTACTCCGGGTGCCTTCGGAGTTCAGTCGCTCCCTAGTGTGCTGGGTGGTAAGCTACAAGCCTGGGTTCTGTTCCTACTCTGACAGACAGCCTGCCCTGGGACAGTGCGTAAGACCCGGGCATGAGCTGGAGTGCACTCTGGTCTCATCTTCCAGCTGTATGCTTTTGGTTTTATTTTTTTATGTAGGAGTACTGCTATTTACTCAGTCACTGATTAAGCTGACTGAAGTGGGCATGAACTCCACATTTTTTTAATTGAATATCTGTGAGCTAGACCATTACAAATCTGTTCTTGATTGGGTTTCAGTCATACAATGATCCATCACCTATGCCTCCATCAATGAACATTTCCCATCACCAATGTCGCCGCTTCCTCTCCCACCATCCCCCAATGCCCCACCCCCACCCCCAGCCTTCCTCTACTTTTGTGCATTATGGTTTGCAATACAGGTACTAAGAGGCCATCGTGTTTGTTCAGGGCATTCTGTATTTTTATCAGGACAGTAAGGCTGGAGTAGCTTTTTAACTGCGTGGCAGCTTTGGGATGTGGACATGACTACCGAGGCTTCTGGAAGTACAGGGAGGTGGGAGGAGGTAGCCCACCCCAACCCCAAGAGAGCCTGGAGATTTCAGTCACAAAGCCCACATACCAAATTTTCAGCAGATTATATCTCCATGAGGCCCGTCATGAGACGGTGGAGTCAGGCTAGGGGCATAGCGGTAATTTGGGAGTTGTGTCCTTTTAAAATTTTATACTGAATAAGGCCAGCCCTAACCAGAAAGCTGAGCCTGGCATCAAGACCTTGCCACACTGCTCCCTGGCAGCCAGGTCCTGTCCAACCCGTGAGCTGCTTGTGGACACTGAGTTGGAGATGCTGCTCCCTCGGCTGCTCTGCCACCAATCACTCTCCAACAAAAACTGTAATTTCCCAAAGAGCCTTACAAGTATTGTACCTAATACACAACAGTGAGTCATGTATACTGAGCAGCTCTCATCCAGAGAGTCTTATTAGCGCGCGCGTGTGTGTGTGTGTGTGTGAGAGAGAGAGAGAGAGAGAGAGAGAGAGAGAGAGAGAGAGATCTGACTTTAAAATTCCAGAGGCTCTTGTCATCAACTGCAAAGTTTCCATGTATTGACGTCATCCATCCAAACTGCTTTTAGCGCTTCCTGTGTGAGGTGTGGGAAGTTGAACCCAGGGAAGGCATGCGCTGTGCCTGCATCCTGACCAGCATCTCCTGTGTTCCTGTGTTCCTGGGGAGAAAGCTCCCTAAATGTAGATGATCTGTGATGCAAATACTTCTGCCAACTTGCTGATGCCATTTGAAAGCAAACAAGATACCTGAGGTTGAAAGCAAATAACCTCCAGCAGCTTCCCCGGGTTTGGACGATGTTCCTTGAAGTTAAAGGAAGCTAGCCCACTGCTCCAACGAATCAAATCTCCAGAAAGAGCTTCCAAGTGGGAAACGCACACTGAAAATTCAGTCAATCGAGTCAAATATCTTTTCGGAAACGAAGTGTGTGTCTTGGGGGGAATGTGTGTGTGACTTGGTATGTTACCAGCTGTGCTCTTTCTCTCCCCCCAACCTCGCCTCTTTCTTGTTTGACTTGCAGATTATTGGCTACGAGCTTGGGGTTATTATTTGTGCTTTCCTGGGAGTCCTCTTCATTATCCTGATGCCTCTGGTGGGGTTGTGCTTCTGCTTGTGTCGATGCCTTGGCAAGTGTGGAGGGACGATGCACCAGCGGGAGAAGGCCCAAGGACCGGTCCTACGGCGCTACTATGCAATCTCCCTCCTGGTGATTTCCATCCTCATTAGGCAAGTAGATCTTGGGACATCCGTGGGGTATGTGTCGGGTTGATGGGAGACGTGTCCTGTTCGCACGGGCAAGCCCGGAGTGGAAAAACAAAGGAGTGGCAGTTGCCAGTGTTCCAGCTGAGAAGAAAGAAATCAGAAGTGCTTCTGTGTCTTTCCAAAAGATGCCCCCATTGTACCAGTAAGTGGTCCACCCCGTGAGGTAGCAACTCCCTACCATGACCTTCTGGTCTGGGTTTCGTCTTGGAGACACTCGGGTGACGTTTGGACCGCAGAAAGCACTGGCCACTTGTTTTCCTTGCTCTCAGGTGGATACAGATAACTGCAGGAAGGCATGACAAATATTTAGCAGTTGATGGGTGTCTAAAGGGATCTTGAAAGATGGGAGCAGTCCCTGGATTGTGGGTGCTGAGAATCCCGTAGCACAAAATAGACTTTCTGATAAAATGCTCAGTTTTCTTGAATTTTCGATTAAGTCAGTACCTTCTCGTGAAGTTGTCAAGTTCATGATGTAGAATGAAAACATGGCTGCCGTGTCATGACCCTGGCCCCAGGGTGTGGCATGTGGCTGATGCTCTCCACCCGCGCCCACTCCTCCATTCAGCTCGCGAATGTCTGCCATTTGGCATCTGAAGCCAAGTGCGTGAGGCTCAGAACACAAGGCCTCAAGGAGACAAGGACGTGGAGAACCAGAAGGATGGGAATTGCTTTAGCATCCTCTTCACCACTGTCTCCAATCAGCTCTTTGGCTCTGTGGCCACAAGATTTAAAATAATTCAATACGTTTACTGTTACTTAAGGACTGAAGCAGAAAACAGTTGCACTGCAGTAGAAGCCAGTCTCCCTGCTGAGTTCCTAGCTGCATGCCCGAGAGGACAGGCTTTCCACGACACCAGCAGTGGAGGGCTTGTGATATTGATGGCTTGTCATGGAAGGCCACTGGAATGCAGTTTGCCCACTGCAAAGAACTGGGCAGCCGTAGGCAGAGCCCCCAGCAAAGATGAGGTGGGAAATGCAGGTGCCAGGCTGTGTGTGGAGCCAGGTGCCTGAGATAACAGTAACCCCAGACCAGGGATGCCCAAACCCTTGGCTCCAGGGCACGGCTCACCTGGGGATGGTCACCCATTCTGTGTTATGTGATGCTGCAGGTAGACAGCTGACAGGTGTGTGTGTGTGTGGGGGGGGGGGGGGGGGGGCGGGGCAAGCTCCCAGTTTACTGCAGAGTTTGTATTAGCAACTGCCATTTGGAATGGAGTTTCTTCATTCGTTGTTCGAGTCATACCTGGCTGTGCTCTCTCCTGGCTCTGCTCGGGAATCACTCCCAGCAGCACTTGGAGAATTAACTAGAGGAGGTGCTGAGCGAGGCCCAGGGCAGGCAAGGTCAGCTCCTTAACCCCGGTGCTCTCTCTCCAACCCACACCCCACCGCCAAGAATCACCAACTCAGTCATGCTGAAGTTTAAACTCGAACAGCCAGGGATCTCCCCCCTCTGCCACCCTCCAGCACAGTCCGGTGGGTCCCCACATCCTCTACAGCAATGCCTGTTTGGTTTTAAGGAGACACCTTTGCCGAAAATAGTGAAATAATAGCCCTCAGTAATGTGTGGGTGAACGGGAGCCCAGGGAAAGAGTGAACTGATGTCACGACCTTGTTTTTCACAAGATGGGCTCGTGGGGAGCGTCTGTCTTCTCCCTTTGTCCCTTTGTCTCTCTCTGTCAGGCTCGCCCTCTCTCTCTCCATTTCTCTTTCTCTCCCTCTCCATTTCTTCCTCTCCATTTCTCTCCATTTCTTTCTTTCTCTCTCTATTTATCTTTCTCCATTTCTTTCTCCATTTTTTGTTTCTCTCTCCATATCTCTCTCCTCTCCTTTATCTCTCTCTGTCTCTCTGTCTCTCTCTCTGTCTCTCTCTCTGTCTCTCTGTGTCTCTCTCTCTCTCTCTCCTTTCTCTCAGCTAGAGAGTTTCTTACACTGAATTCTGAAGACAGTTTAGGAGTTCCTGTCTCTCTGCCTTGGGTCTGAAGACTCTTCAGGAATGCCCAGACCCTGTTGCTGTGGTGGTAGTTACATCCTGCCCAGCTGCCAGGAAGATATTAATGATAGTCCCAGGACCTACCTGAGCACAGGGGACCCCAAAGTCCTCCCTGTATGCCAGACTCCATCCTACCCCCTCCTCGCACAGACGGCAGAGCTTTCCAGGGTTCACTGTGTCTTTAGGAGACATTTGTCCTAACGTCTCCTTTTGGCCTGATAGCAAATTAGTAATTTTTAGTGGACATTGATCCATGTGATAGGATTTCAGGAAAGCGGGTAGGGCGTTTGCCTTGCAGGCAGCCAACATGGCCGACCCGAGTTCGATTCCTCCGCCCCTCTCGGAGAGCCCGGCAAGCTACCGAGAGTATCTCGCCCACACGGCAGGGCCTGGCAAGCTCCCTGTAATGTATTCGATATGCCAAACACAGTAACAACATAGTCTCCAATGGAGACGTTACTGGGCCCACTCGAGCAAATCGACGATCAACGGGAGGGCCTTTACTTTACTTACTTACTTACCTGCAGTTGTATGTGCACTTTACTTAAATAAATGTCTATAGATTTACATTTTGCATTTATTATGCATTCCTTAAATAATACAGGCTTTCAAGTTTTTTTAAATAAGGCATTTATCCTGTTTGGGGTTTCATTTTGTTTTTGTTTTTGGGCCCCACCTGGAAGCAGGAATTGCTCAGGGCTAGCTCCTGACTCTGTCTCGAGGGATCATATGGGCTGCTGGGGATTCTGAGTCGGCCATGTGCAAGGCAAGCATCCTACCTCTGTGTTATTGCTCTGTCCCGGATTTCTAGTTTTTAAATGGTCTGGTTTGAGTTTTGTTTGGGGGCCATACCTGGAAGTACTCAGGGCTTACTCCTGGCTCTGCACTCAGAGACCCTTTCTGGAGGGGTCTGGGGACCATATGAGATGCCAGGGATCAAGCCCAGGTCAGTATTTTTAAAGCAAACTCCCTACCCACTGTACTATCACTCTGACCCCTTCAGTGGTCTTTTATTTACATTGCAGATAACACTCATTATGTGCTTTATGTATTATATACATTACAGTTCATCCTGACTGAAATATTTATGTTATTTATAAAATCACAAAGCCAGGGGCTAGAGAGTACCAGAGATAATGCACTCACCTTGCACATGACTGCAGCATCTGTGACCTTGGTTAGAGTCCTCAGGACCACATATGACCTGTTCCTGATCTCAGAGCCACAGATGGCCCCTAAAAACCCCCAGGCATGCTCACCCCTCTCCCCAACCAAACCTAGGTCTCAAAGTCAGTCATGAACTCAGTTTTCATTTCTATATTAAATGAAGACTATTTTTATTTTGAAAATTAACCTATTAAATGAACTTAGACAAGGGTTTTTAGTATATTTTATTTAGAATTTCTTATTTCAATGTCGGAGAGCCTAGCAAGCTACTGAGAGTATCTCGCCCACATGGCAGAGCCTGCCAAACTACCCGTGACGTATTCGATATGCCAAACACAGTAACAGCAAGTCTCACACTGGAGATGTTACTGGACCCACTTGAGCAAATCAATGAACAACGGGAGGACAATGGACAGTGGACATATTTCAATGTACAATGACTCTATAACCTCCTACACATTCGCATAACATTTTTTTCCTCCATCCAGGTAAAACTTAATAATTTGAAAGTCACAATTCTAAATTTCACCATAACTAAACCAAAGTTGATCAACTCTTTGAGGATAAGTGACAAATTTAAAACTAATTTATTTCACATAATGCAATGAACTCAGGTGAATCACAAAGATCTAACTAAGGGCAGCATTTAAGCCTGTCTACTTCAAATTCAGATTAGAAGTTTATGCATCTTTGCGTTGGCTTTCTAAACTTAGGCTAGCTAATTAGATATCTTCCTTTTGAAATGCCCCTTGTTTTTTCAAGTACCTTCAACCTCATGGGTTGAATAATAGGGCTTGCAAGAAATCAACAGTAGTCAAGAAGATTAAAGACCAAGGGAAAAACAAAGATTTCTGCAGTATAATTAGATAAAAAAGAGAAGAAATCATGTTAACAAAATCAGAAGAATAGATAAAATAAGAGAAGAATGAGAATAAAACTACAGGGGAACTGCCAAAAATTCCAGGTATGCCAGTTTTACAGGCTGAGAACTCTGGGGTCTTCTTAGAGTGGGGGCCAACGTCCCTCCACCCCTCCTTCTTCTAGGATCCCCCGGCAGCCACCCGCACCCCACAGCCGTCACAATGGAAACGTATAGCCCAGCTACATATGCTTAAGTTTCTGGAGCTTGTGGCCGCATTTGCGGCTGTGTGACACCTCCAAATTCTATAATACTGATATCCCAGTAGGAGCACATCAGATTAGAAGGGAAAGTAACATAGAACCCAGCTCTGCTCCAGAAGCAATAAAACAGGAGGTTCAATTAGCAATGAACAGCTTAGTACGCTCTCAGACAAGGACTTAATGACCCCATGGTGAGATAAAACAATTTTTACAAATTTTCTTTTACTGAAGTTTTTTTTTAAAAAACTTTTTTTGGGCCACACCTAGTGGTGCTCAGGAGTTGCTCCTGGCTCTGCACTCAAGAATCACTTCCGTCAGGCTCAGGGGACCATAGGTGGTGCCGGGGATTGAACCCAGCCTGTCTGCTTGCAAGGCAAGCTCCCTCTCCACTCTACTATCGCTCCAGCCCCTAATTTTGTTTTTTGGTCAGACCCAGTGCCATGCACATACTAGACAAGTGCTCTATCACTAAACTGCTTCCTTGACCCATGAAGTTAGATCTTGAATTAGTCATGAGTACTTTGATTTTTCATCCATCTTTGTTATTAAACATTTTCAAAATCTTTTTTAAAAATTTTTTAATTGAGAAATGCAGAAGTATTAAGGAGAGAGGCCCCTGAGGGTGGAATGTATGTGTCATGTTCTTGCTCTTTTTGAACTTTTCTAAAGACAGCTGGGGGACGTTAGGGTTCCACAGACATTGACATGTGTTTACTTCAGCCTCCTTGACCTCAGCCGAATTCCACCTGTCAGTGTAGACTGTTTAAGCAGATGTGACTGACTCCAGGAAAATCCAGTTTCCTCTCTTTCCTTTGCTTTGCACTTGTCATCACTCCATTTTTCAGAATTTCAAAAAGGCCATAATCAACAACAACAACAACAAAAAATGGAGAATAGCCAGGCCCTTATTTCTGAGTTCCCAAATTCGATAAGTCAGATTCTGCCAATTATGGCAGTGAAAATCAAATCCTAGCCATTCGCAGGAGATGGCTGCTCTCAAAGTTCATCTTTCATTAGGACGTGACTGTCAGGGCTTGCCCAGGAGGGCGCAGGTTCTAGAAGAGAAATGGAGTTTAGAAGCCTAAAAATCACATGAATTTCTTTTTCTTTCTCAATTTTTTTTATTTTGGGGTGTAGGGTGGGGGTTGGATATTGTGGTGCTCAGGAATCAAGTCTCACAGTGCTCAGACTATACGTAGTTCGGGGGATCTAACACCCGATTAAAGTACAAGGAGAGCACTTTAATCCTGTTCTCTCTCTGGTCCAGAGGGACTTTTTTAATGGGAGGAAGCACCCTAGTTAGTTTACATTCCAGCTGAGAACTCTCTTTTAAAAATGAGACCAGGGTAGCCAAAGCGGTAGTACAGAGAGCAGAGCGTATAGCTGGTCCAGGTCTGATCCCTGGCATCCTGTATCACCCCCAAGAACCGTTAGGAGTGATTCCTGAGTGCAGAGCCAGGAGTAACCCCTGAGCATCACCAGGTCTGACCCCCCCCCCCCAAAATGAGACCAGGGTCAGAGGAATAATATAACTGGTAGGGCTCATGCCTTGTGCTCAACCAACTCCAGTTTAATCCCTGGTATGACAGAAGAGAGCCTTGAGCATAGAGCTAGGAGTAAGCCCTGAGCACTGTCAGGTGTGGCCCCTCCACCCCTAAAAAAAAACTCCCAAATCAGTTGCTTTCTGAAAATATTTATTTGCCTTTTATTGGTTACTTTCATTAAGTCAACAGAAATTGGCAGGAAGAACATCGCTTTACATTTGAAAAGTTTAGCCTTGCTCTTTAAAAGCTACAAGTATTTACTTTTAAAGAATAACATTACACTTGACTTATACTTATAGGTGTGAAGATTTACAAGAAAGCTGTCCTGTCCATAGAGAAACTCAAATGTAGTGCCAATGTGCTATACAAACAAATTTCAGCCGCATGTTCCAAATCCCAAGAAATCTTGTTCCACCGCATAAAAGTCCCTGTTTTTAATCAAATGTGGAGAGCTTCTGGTCATTGACACGTGGTTCCTCTCAGTTTCTTCATACTTATAGTTGAGGAGTGTGTGTTTAAAACATATATAAAGTATTTGAGTTTCCTTACTTAAAAACCGTAAGGAATGGTGTCAGAGAGATAGTACAGCCAGGAGGGCGCTTGCCTGGAAAGTGGCTGACCTGGGTTTGATCCATGGCACCACCGACAGTCCTCCGAGCTCCACCAATAGTGCTCCTGGAGCGCAACAGGTATGGACTAAAAAACAGACGAGCAAAAGAGAGTGAGGTGTGCCTAAGCCCACAGCCAGGAAAGGCTTAAATCGAAGCTTTAGGGCTTGCAGGTGGAGACCATCAGTCGAGCCTGTTTGGGGGTGGAGAGGGGCCCGGAGCTGACCCAGTGCCTGCTTTCCACGCAGAGGACCCCGCCAGCACCTGGAGCTCCGGAACATCGAGCCAGAGCAGCCGGTCAGCACCCAGGAGTGAACCCGAAGCCATGATAGTAATGTTTTTATTCTCTGATTCGTTGTTCATTGTTCAGGATGGCTGTAGTTGCATAAGAATCCAGATTTCCGGATTGTTGTGACTACATGGGAGAGATGACACTGCTAACTGGCCATCCAGGGGACACTTGTTCGAAGCATCAGTCCTGACCCACATGTCCAAGTCCCCCTCTCCAGAGCTCCCTCCGCGCTCTTTGGCACTGGCCGCTCTCTGCGGGCTAATGCTGACACTGACATTCGCCAGCCTCGATTTGAATGTGAAAGTTCCGTGGGTCTGAAGATCAGCTTCGAAAGTGATGAATTTTCTTCTTGAATTCTACTGAGTACAGATCAATACTTTTATTTTAAGTGACTCTCTACTTGATTAGCAGGAGTTTGGATCTTTTCAATTTGGCTGCACTTTACTACAAAACAGTGGTGTCAGTCACTTTAAGCTCAGATGCCGCCACACGAAATAAATGAATGTCAAATAAATCAATATATTATGTTGCATTTAAAATTCAACATTAGAGCATCAAGTTGGAAGTAGCCCCGGGGCACTGCCAAGCATGACTCAAAAACAAACAAAAAATAGAGAAGAAAAGAAAGCATTACATAGCATTATTGTGTTGCAGATTTCTTTTTTTAACTTTAAAAAATTTTATTATTATTATTTTTTAATCACAGTGAGATACACAGTTACAAAGTTGTTCATGATTGGGTTTTGATCATATAGTGTTACAACACCTGTCCCTTCACCCATGTACATTTCCCATCTCTCTCTCTTTCCTTCTCTCTCTCTCTCTCTCTCTCTCTATATATATATGTATATAATTTTGGGTCTTATGGTTTGTAATACAGGTAATAAAAGGTTAGACAGGAACTGAGTGTTGAAACTAGCATTTTATCTTTTTTTAAATATAAGAGTAATTTCAGGGCAATCTGCCTCATACCATCATTGATTTCATGAGTAGTTTAACCAACAAAGGAGCGAAGATGGGTTCAGACTCAGAAAACATGGCTAAGTGAATCCAAAGAGTCAGTCCAGCCCTTCAGCCCACCTTCAGCGGGTATGGACGCCTTTAACCCACCCACCCTGGATGTGTTCACTTTCCCATGGACCAGAGACCCTCTGCAGCTCCAGAAGCTCTTTCCTGGCTGTCCCTTCGCAGCAAGGGAAGGCCCCAAGAGAAAAGGGTCTTTTTTTTTTTGTTTCTTTTTGGTATGTTGGCAGGGCTCAGGGCTTACTCCTGGCTCCAGACTCAGGTTTCTCTCCTGGCGAGCTCAGGGGACCGTCTTGGGTGCTGGGGTCCCCAGTCAGCCACCTGCCAGACAGGAGCCCTCCGGGTGGTTCCTCCCTTACACCGTGCACGGCGATGGCTGTAGTGGTGGGGCTGTGGGGGCGTGGAGGGTCGGTCCCTTTGGCCTGTCCAGCCCAGCTGCCCTACCTGGCCCACCTCTGGGGTAAACTTGGAGCCCCAAGGAGCCCCGAGGAATGCAGGGAACCAGCTTAGGGGGAAGTGGTTTGGGGGAGGCCAGCGGGGAACCAGTGTTCTTTGGAACAATCAAGAACGTGATGGGCTGGGGTCCCGGGTAGGGCTTCCCGCCTTACACACGTCCAGTGGGGTTCGGTCCCAGCACCCCATGAGCTTCCCTGAACACCGCGGGGAGCCATCCCAGGACCCGGAGCCCGACCCAGGAAAGCAAGCAACAGCTAAACAAGTGTCCCCATTCAGGCAGGACTGAGAGGTTTCTTAGGAATGCGGATCTTCTGAAGCCAAGAGTGTCCCTGGGCCGGGTTGCCCAGTGGGCGGGGGTCCAGGCTCTGCTGGCAGCCTGAGTCAGCACCCCAGCTCCCCCTGAGCACAGGCAGAGCAACCCCAAGCTCCCGGTGTGGTCGAAAAGGAAGAAAACCAAAAGCGCAATAAGGGAAAAGGGTCCCATGCTCACTTCCTACGGATACAGCGCGTGTGCAGGAAGGGTGTTGCTTGGGGGAAGGGTCTTAGAGCTCATTCTCTGCACCAGAATCTCCCCCGAGACACCATTCTCCTCTCCCTGAACCCCCCCCCCCCCACTCCGGTCTTTCTACAGGTTATTTGCAAAGTGCTGTTCTAGAAACATAACCACAGCTTCCACGGAAACAATTTTAGTTACAATTTGGTTTAAAAAAAAAAATGTTTTCTGAGTTTATGTGATTCCTTGCTGACATCTAGTGGCCAGATCTGGCAAAGCCCCGCCAATTGGCAACGTTCAAAGGTCAAAGGGACCCTTAGTTGCTAATGTGAAGAGTCCTTAAGATGATTAAATATAGACATTTTAAGTGTCTGGAAAAATATATGTTATTGCCACATTGAGCAGGGGTTTTTTGCAAAGTGCCTTTGAGATAGAACTTTGGAAACGATGGGGAGTGTGTCTCCCATGGAGAGAAGTGTCCGCATCCTAAGAACATCAGCATGACTTTCCATGAAGCAAACGAACAAATGATGTCATTAGTGAAAGTTTTATGTCCCCGAATATAAGCACTGAACAGTTTTGCTTTGTTTGGCTCTCTCTGTGGAAGGAAAATGAGAGAGGACGGACACCAGTGCTTGGCCCTGATGGGTGAAACTCTTCTCCTACTTCATCTTTCCCTCTCCTCTGGCATTTTCATCCTCAAAGAACTTGTGAAGGAGGTTTTAATCAATTTTGGGTTTTTAGACTCGCTGGGGCGACAGCACAGCGGGTAGGGCGTTTGCCTTGCACACGTCCGACCCGGGTTCAATTCCTCTGTCTCTCTCGGAGAGCCCAGCAAGCTACTGAGAGTATCTTGCCCACAAGGCAGAGCCTGGCAAGCTCCCCGTGGTGTATTTGATATGCCAAAAACAGTAACAACAAGTCTTACAATGGAGACGTTACTGGTGCCTGCTCGAGCAAATAGATGAACAACCGGAGGACAGTGCTACCGTGCTAGTCTCACTTGACGAGCTCAAGTTTACTCTTGGTTCTATGCTCAAGGATTGTGTTCGTGGTCATTGGGGGATCACACGAGGTGCCAGGGATCAGACTGTGGCCAGTAAGACAAGTGACTTAGCCCCTGGAATATCTCCAGCCCCTTGTGTTTCTTTCATAACGTGGACACTGGTTTTAAAAAATAATAATAGCAATGACAATCTGAGAATCCAAAGGCATCAGAATGTCCAAACCACTCTCCACTGGGTATTTTCCCTGGCGGGCTTCTCTGGGGGGACGGAGCTGTGGAAGGGGGTATTTACCTTCATGCAGACCCAGGCAGGGATGAGACTGTGTACCTCACACACGTGTGCACATACACATACACACGCACATGCACACACATGCATGCAACACACACATACATATGCACATGCACACGATGCACACGCAAGCACATAGACGCACACGCACACACATGGCACACACGCACATAGACGCATGCACACACAGCCCTTCCGCCCTCTGTGACTTCAGTGTCCCCTCCACGTTCCTGGGAGTGCAGCTCCACTCCTCTGTCCCACTTGTGTGCCTGGGTGTGCTCCTCTCCAAGTGCGGGGTGCGGGCCCCATCCGGATGGGGGCGAGGACGGCGTGTGGGCAGAAGCTGTGGCAACGCAGAGGGCCCTGGGGCTGACTCCCCTCACTCCCGCCGACCTGCTACAGGGCCCCCGGCAGAGCCCTGGCTCACACGTCTGTGCTCGTCTCTCTCCTTTCCATCCCCGCAGCTTTGGCATCGTCTGTGTGTTTATGGCAAATCATTACATGAGGAACCTGGGAACCGATACCCGGAAGCTGGCAGTCAGTAACATAAAGGACCTGAGAACCTACCTGAACTCCATCCCAGAGGTAAAGGTCACAGACACGCACCCCAGGACACTTCCCACTGTGGTTTCCCAGAGTTCCTCCAAGTCCTTCCTCTGGAGGGGTGGGTTGAAGGGCACGCCTGGCAGTACTCAGGGCTTATTCTTGGCTCTTCACTCAGGGATCACTCCCGGAGGCCCCAGGGGACCGTACAGGGTGCTGGGGGTTGAAGTCACGTCAGCCACATGCGAAGGAAACTCTGCCCAATGGGTCTGGCCCCTCCTCCGTGTCTGGGGTCCAGGCGGGCCCAGAGAGTCTGTCTAGGTGGGCGCTCATTTTAAGTGTCCTCACTGAGGAAATAAAGTGTGAGTGAGTTCCGAGAGTGCACAGAGCATCATTTCAGAATTGGCTGTTTCTGCTTCAATTTATGGCGACATCAGGTAAAATGAGAGTGCCCGTAGTACAGGATCCCACCCATTTGAGCGGCCCAGGATTTGTCTGTAGAAGATCTTGCTGCTGATGGAAAAAGCTCCCCAGGCCTGGTAGGACGTCGCTATTGTAATAAGGCCTTTGTAGGGGCCGGGGAGGTAGCACAGCAGGCAGAGCACTTGCCTTGAATACGGTCGACCTGGATTTGATCCCTGACACCCTCTGTGGTCCCCTGAGCCCACCAGGAGTGAACCCTGAGCACCTCTGGGCGTGGCTCAAACAAAAATATAAATAAAATAGATGAAAACAAAAACTTTCTACTCCGTAAACATCTGGAGTTGCTTAATATCCATGAGGATGCAGAGAATTCCCTAGAAAGGAGAAGAAAGGAGAGCACGAGCAGGTGAGGGAACCCAGGTGGCTGTTTGTCTCCAGAAGCATGGGAGTACCTGGCCTTTTTTTTTTTTTTTTTTTTTGGTGGTGGTGATGGTGGTTGGCCATTCCCAGTGAACAGTCAGAGACTGTTCATGACTCTGCTCAGGAGTGACCACTGGCAGTGCTCAGGAGACCATATGGGGTGCCCGGGATTCCAATGAGGGCTGCCAGCTGCTGCGGCCACACGCAAGGCAAGTGCCCCGTCCCCTGCTCTCTCTCTCCGGCCCGTCTTGCTCTCTGAGGACATGACTGCAACAGTGACGTCAGGGGGCTGCCAAGATAGTCCAGGGGTGAAGCCACCCTACTGACTCTGAGCCCTGGCACCACACGACTTCCTGAGCTTCGCTGAGTGGAGCCTTGGAGCTCTGCCCCCTGCCCAAGTGTTGTCTGTGGCCCTGGTGGTCCCCAGCGCCCTAGACCCCCAGTAGCACCACACCCTGGGCCCCCGCGTAGAACTGTCATCCCAGCTGAGGGGCTATCACTGAGAGTGGCCCAGATGGCCTAAGATCCGCTTGGGAGCTCTCCTCACCTCCAGAACAGAGAAGGGGAAAAAAAATGAATTCTGAGTAAAAACCCGCCCGCAGAGTGGGCCCCACCCATTGACTACACCAATGGCCCACAGAACCCAAAGGCCGCCTCCCACTAGGATATGTTCCCAGGTATATCAGTAAAAATAGAAGCACAGGAAATGTGTCACTCCTTCCTCAATGTGTGGTTGAAATGGCAAGAACAAGAAGTGGACACATTTTTGTCAATATTGAAAGAAGTCAATTTGATCCATATGTTTAATGTTTACAGCCTGTACACAAAGGCAAATGTTCCATTTCCCCAAATCTGTGAATACATTCCTATTTTGTTTTTGTTTGAGGGTCACACGTGATGATACTCACGGGTCACTCCTGGCTCTGCACCAAGGAATTACTCCTGGCAGTGCACCGGGGACCATGTGGGATGCTGCGGATCAAACCTGGGTCAGCCATGTGCAAGTCAAGCTCTTCCGCTGAACTATTTCTCTGGCTCCAAATTCCAGTTCTGAATCCCTCATTCCAAAGGCTCTCCAGGGAGACTCACACAGCAGTCCCACCTGGTGAGGATGGCCTTGCTTTCCCAGACCTAGAAGGATCGCCATGGCTGTGAGGGACACTCAGACTATGTGCGATCCTGAAGTGCTCTCGCCAATCTGGGAAAGAATCTGGGGCAGTTTGCAGAGGAGTAGAACTGGTCCTGTGCATAAGAAGACAGGAGCTGGAGCTATAGCACAGCGAGTAGGGCGTTTGCCTCGCACGCAGTCAACCTGGGTTCGATCCCCGGCATCCCATATGGTCCCCTGAGCACCACCAGGAGTGATTCCTGAAGGCAGAGCCAGGAGTAACCCCTGAGCATGGCCAAGTGTGGCCCTAAAAGCAGAAGATAGCTAAATTTCTTTTAATCATTATAGACATGAACAATTAAATAGCAGTGCCCATTTCCACTGAAATAACGGCCAGTTTCTGGGGAGTGAAGGTCCAGGCTGACCAGTAGTTTGTGGGGGTGGGGGGAAGGGAAGGGACACACAGTCGACAGGAGCCTGGGCTCCTTTGCAGGCTGCAGCTGGACGTCAGCTGTCCTCGTGTGGAAGGTTCCAGAAGGTGATTGCATTCTTCGTACTTCCTCCAGCAGGAGGTGGCACCCCTTGTCTGAGCTGCCCACTATTTTCTTTGCTCAAAAAAAGGCAGTGGCCATGCAGGCAGCAACATGCCTGGTCTGCCTGGTCACATGCCAAGGGGGTTGGTCAACCCCGAGAGCCTCACGGCCAGTTCCAGAAGTAGAACCATCATGTCTCTTAGGCCAGGAGTGCTTTGGAGTGCTGTTAAGAAAGCTGGCTGTCCAGAAATAAAACTCTCTCTCGAAAGCTGCTTGCTTTAAAAATGTCATTCAGGAAAATGTTTGTATGTCAAATCTCCTTACTGTGGTTTTGAACATTATTAGATGGGGTGGCTTCATGTTTGGTCTGTTTATTTCTTTCCTTAGCAAATCTATTACATGGTGGACCAGTATAATCCCACGAAGGAAAGAGTGTTCTCCGACCTGGACAGTGAGTACAATTTAACCTCACCGCTGAGTTGCTTGCTCTGGCTAGGAGATGCAGTGCCCGCAAGACACGAGGCGGTGAAGTGTGCTGTTCGTTTCTGCATGACCGTGGGAACAGGAGAGAGATTCTCCAGAGTTGTGGGGAGTCTGCGGTTTGTTACTTAATGAGTAAACCCTGCTGTGGAACACTCCTCGGTGACAGGGAAGCTGACGTGTGGGTGGACCGGTGACAGGGAAGCTGACGTGTGGGTGGACCTTGAGGGGATGACACTTAGTGAACTTATGCAGATGGAAAAAGGCAGAGGCCGGGAGACTGCCCTGCACACAGTGGCAGGCCAGAAACAAGGCAAATGGAGAAGCAAAACACACTCTTAGATTATAAGTGGCCCCCAGAAGGGATGAGGAAGGGAGGCGGGTAAACTGGGTGACAGGGGTCAAGTGTATGCCACTGGAGGGCCACCAGAGTAGCTGGCAGGTGGAGACGGATCATGCTGACGTCAGGGGGTGTATTTTAAACCACAAAGTTCCAGCCAAAGTCCCAACTTCCCACAAACCCGACCCGCAGCCCTCTGCAGGGTCTACAATGAACCGGGGTCTCGCTGCAGGAGAGCCCAGGGATGAGGCTCATTTCTGTGGCGGTGGGGGGGGGCAAGAGGGGGCTAGCAGGAGGGGCCCAGGTCACACACCCTCACCATCCCCTCCGCTCCACCCTAGACGTTAAACCACTGCTGGGAGACAGAATCCACGAGGCACTGAAGCCCAAAGTGTCCCCTGTTCTAGAAGACGTCCTGACCATGGCCCAGGGTAAGTGCTGCGGTGGGAGGGGCTGAGGCCCTTGATGGCCCCGGCAGTCACTCGCTGGACCTGGGGGCTGCGTCTTCCTTGGGCGAGTCCAGAGAGGCGCGCGGCATGGTCTGAGCAACAGGGGCCGCTGTGTCCACGGGAAGGGCGTTGGAGAACGGTACCTCCTGCTGGCGGTCTGTCTGTCTGTGGCTTCAGTACTGAGGGCTCAAGAGCAGCAGGGACCCCGCTGAGGGACCCCCTAACGACTCACTCACTGTCCAGACCTGCTCTGGAGGAGTGGCCAACGGGAATGGCGGTGTGTTGGTTGCTCGTCCCTTCCTCCCCTACCTCTACACAGTAGGCACCTGCCTGTTCACCAGGAGCGTTGGCCGTGTCCTCGGTGGGTCTCAGCAGTGTTGGAGGCTGCCAGAGCCACACCTGGAAGTGCTCATCAGGCCCCAGGGTGTCGGGGGAATCAAGCCTGGAGCCCTGAGCACCCTAGACCTGAGCTTCAACCTTTTGAGTGGTGTCCTGACCTCTCACACATAATGTGTTTGTGTGTGTGTTTGTTTCTGTTTGGGGACCACACAAGGCTGTGCTCAGGTCTACCTCCTGGCTCTGCACTCAGGAATCACTCCTGGCAGTGCTCTTGGGACCCTGTGGGATGCCGAGGATTGAACCCGCGTCAGCTGCATGCTGCAAAGCAAATGTGCCCTCCCCCTCATACTTCTATTCATCTTAAGTTGCCACAAGGGGGTCAGAGTGTACAGAGACACCGACGCACCCAGCTGCCTGTCCAGCTGTTGCCTGAGGACCTCCGAGCATCCGGGTGTGGGGAGGGTCGGAGGACATGGTCAGCCTGGTGAAAGGCGTGACATGTTCCCATCCATGAAATACTGTTCCTGAGTCAGAGGGCCGCACGGGAGGAGGTGGCGTGGGACGCGGGGACTTGGCCCCTCCCTGGGGCACTCTCTCCCTCTGGGCTGAAGGCCTCCCACGCTTCTGGAAAGAGTGACAACCAGGACATGGCATGAGTCTGAACTGATGAATTTTCAGGGATTGAAAGTTTAGTGATTTTATTCATTAACACCCGTTCATTAAGGTGGTTAATTGATTAAACCCCTTGGACTTCTGCCTGACTTTGTGAAGGGTCAGTGTGGCATCTGAAGGCGTGTCCTTCCTGCTGATACCTCAAGCCTCTGCTGTGAGCTGGGTGCCAGCTCTGTGCTTCGCTTACTAATCCTGCCAACTCCAATGTGATGAGCAGCTAAGGGCTGGGCAGGGGCTGGGAGTGCCTGTTCTCATCACCAGCCGGATTGTCCATACAAGGAAACTGAGGCCCAGACAAGGAAGAGCCTGCAAGGCCCATTCTCCCTGCTTCCACCCCTAACCTTCCCCGTGCCTCCTTCTTCCTGCCCGTTGCTGACCCTGGGAGACATTAGTGCAGGGAGGGCAGCCCCTCCTCCCCCCACCCCACACCCCACCCCCGCCCAGAGAGTTGCCTCCTGGGCACTGGAGCTGGTAAGATAGCAGGTTGTGTTTCCGAGCTATCTGTGGTGAGACAGTTGCTATAACTTTGGAGAAAAAGCAAGGAACGCGGAGGTCAGGTGCTGGTGTGACCTCAGGATGGTACCCAGGGACCCTTGGGGTTTGGCGCATTTGGAATGCTGGCTCCCATGGGGTGTCTGGGATGGGTCGTGAGAGCATCTAGCCCACTGCATCCTGATCTCTGTGTTGCTGTGATGGATGGTCATTGGGCCTCTGCTGTGAGCTGGGTGCCAGCTCTGTGCTTCGCTTTCTAATCCTGCCAACTCCAATGTGATGAGCAGCTAAGGGCTAGGCAGGGGCTGGGAGCGCGTAGGGCTGCTGATGCGAACCTTCATCATGTCCCCATGTCTTACCCAGCTTTCATGTCTTAATTGCAATTCCTTGGATTAGCAGCAGCGGCACTGTCCTCCCATTGTTCATTGATTTACTCGAGTAGGCACCAGTAATGTCTCCATTGTGAGACTTGTTACTGTTTTTGGCATATCGAATACGCCATAAGGACTCTCAGTAGCTTGCTGTGCTCTCCGAGAGGGACGGAGGAATTGAACCCGGGTCAGCCGCGTGCGAGGCAAATGCCCTCCCTGCGTAGCACAGCAGTTTGCCTTGTGTGATGGCTGAGAGCATTGGACTCAAAATCCTTGGATTAAAGGCAATTAAAATGAACTGAATGTTTCTCCTAATTGCTTCTTGTATTAGTAAAAGAATAAATTTCTGTCTGAAAAAATAATTCTATCTGAATAAGTTGATTCTTCTCTGGCTGCCGAAGTTCATTTTCTCTGGCTGCCAGAGTTTCTCAAAGTGCGTTTAATTAATTGCTCTGACAGGTGGAGGGTGAAGGTTCAGCAAAAAGGTACTTGCCTTGCCTGTGTGAGGCTCTGGATTTGATCCCCAGATCTTCAGAAGCAAAGAATTGAGGCAAAAACCAAAACTCAATATAAAAATAGTTCCGGCTAACTTTTCCCGTAACAATTCTTTGCAGACTCCTGCACCCAGCACCCTCTGGGCAGCAGGATCATGCAAATTGACTTGTGTCAATCATGTTTGAGCTGAAGGTCAGGGGAAATACGCTGTGAGCTTGATAAAATATTACCAGTCTAATGCTGAGGCTCTGAGATGACTTTCCTCTGACTTGGGACACACAGCATAGTGGTCTGCGCAGACCTGAGATGACCCAGCAGGTTTTTTTGTTTGTTTGTTTGGTTGGTTGGTTGGTTGATTGGTTGGTTTTTTACCAGTCCTACATCTGTTTATTTATTTATTTAAATTGAATCACAGTGAGGTAATTACAAATCTTTCATGATTAAGTTTGTCATACAATGATCAAACACCAGTGCACGTTTTCCACCACCAATGTTCCCAGTGTCCATCCCCCCCATCCCCATCCCACTCCTCCCCCTGCCTCTGTGGCAATTTCCTTCTTACTGTCTCTCTACTTTGGGCCTTAGGGTTTGCAATACAGATACTCAGAGGCCACCCTGTTTGGTCCTTTATCTACTTTCAGCACACATCTCCCATCCCGAGTGATTCCTCCACCCATCATTGACATCGTGATCCCTTCTCTATCCCAGCTGCTTTCTCCCCCAACTTGGGAAGCAGGCTTCCAACTGTGGAGCATTCTTCCTGGCCCTTGTCACTACTGTCCTTGGTTGTTAATCTCATATTATGATATTTTATATTCCACAAATGAGTGCAGTCATTCTATGTCTGTCCCTCTCTTTCTGACTCACTTCACGTAGCCTGATACTTTCCAAGACCATCCACGTATAAGCAAATTTCATGACTTCATCTCTCCTAACAGCTGCATAATATTCCATTGTGTGGATGTACCAAAATTTCTTTAATAAGTCATCTGTTCTCAGGCACTCGAGTTGTTTCCAGATCCTGACTATTGTGAACAGTGCTACAGTAAATGTACAGGTGCAGATGTTATTTCCACTGTGCTTTTTTGCATCCTTGGGATATATTCCCAGAAATGGTACTCCCAACAGGTATTTTGCTGGCATCAATTGCTTGGCTTTTGGAGGAATCGCTGTTTGAGGCTTTCTTGGGACAGGGCAGAACAGCAACTGCATCCCTGGACTCTATGGATGGGTACTGCCCAAATGGACACAGGCATCCTGGACCATCTATTATTCCATCACCCATCACTCCCTCTTGATCTCTTCTTGCTTAAAGGAGTCCACCTTCAAGTCCAAGTTGGGAGGGCTCAAACCACAATGAAGTGGGAGAGGGATGTTGTGTGGGTTCGAGTTGCACTTGGGTTCTTGCTTTTGGTTGTGCTATGGTGCCCTTTACTTGTTTGTTTGTTTGTTTGTTTTTGGTTTGGGGATTTTGGTTTGGTTTGTTTTGGTTTTGGTGTTTTGGGCCACACCTGGAAGACCTCGGGGTTTTCTCCTGGCATTGCATTCAGGCATCACTCCTGGTGGGCTCAGGGAACCATATGGAATGCCAGGGATCGATCCCAAAATTAGCTGTGTGCAAGGCAAACAGGCTGTACTGTCACTCCAGCCCCATCCATGGTACCTCTTTATGGAGCCTCTACTTGAGCTGAACCATCGTTATTTATTTATTCTGGAAGGAGCATGGGAAATATAAAAAAAAGAAACTGAGGCCCAGAGGTCTAAGATTTATTTTTTTAAACGTCTTAAAACTATTAGAACCTCAACTACTATTGACATGACTTGACTAAAATTCAAGAGAAGACATTGGTTGAAGCCAACTCTGAGATTTTTCTGTTCCCCTGAGGTGATGGACTGTGGCACTGGGCTTAGTATCAGTTCATGCATGACCATTAGGTTGTGGTCTCATCTTGGGACCTGAATAATTTTCACGAGGTCAGATCCGGTTAGCACGTGTCAGCCTGAGCTTTTCTGCATCAGAGTAACATTCCTGTCCCTGGTGGGAACTCCTGTGGCAGAGAGCAGGATAATGAACTGTTCCTAGAGATTTCCCAGGAGAAGGATCAGCCCTGGGCATCCCCAAATAGAGTAGGTTAAAAATGCCACCACTGGGGCTGGATCTATAGCACACGGCATTTGCCTTGCACGTGGCCAACCCGGATTCGATTCCCAGCATCCCATATGGTCCCCCGAGCACCGCCAGGAACAATTCCTGCCTGCATGAGTCAGGAGTAACCCCCTGAACATAGCCTGGTATGACCCAAAAACCAAAAAAAAAAAAAAAAAAGCCACCTCTGAGGACTTTCAGCCTGGATACTCTTCCCACATTTTGTGATGACCACCAGCATGTCCTTGCCAATGCTCCAAGAGAAAAATCGCTAAAGAATATCAGAACTGCCCATTTCCCATGGCAGTTGTGAAGCTGGGGGGCTGACCTTCTCTGCTGCTCGCGCGGTTTTCCCGCTGACTCTGGAGGGACGCTGGCTGAGATGCGTCTGGGTGGGATCTGCATCTGTGTGCGTGGAAGTTCCTCCAGGCCAGTCACTTCCGGGTTGGGCCACGCAGTCAGGCTGGCCAGTCAGTGCTCTGACTAGGCATCCCGCGTTGCCTGGAAAGGCTGGGCTGGTTGGCTGCACGCCTCTCTTCCTCTTCCACTGTCACACCCACGGGGCCTCTCTGGGTGCTTTGGTGGCAACTCTGAATCCACTACAAGCTCCTCCAGGGTCCTCGCAGGGGTGAAAAAGGATTTTGCGAGACACACAAATGAATCTTGGAACCCAGCGGCTTTCGGCAAACATGCTTCCGGACTCTGCATTAGGCCACCTTCACCAGGCCACCCCAGTTGGGAACGGGTGCTGTCCCTCCACCTGTTTTCTGGGAAGCCTGGCAGCCACCATCTCCCAGAACTGAATAGGAATGCCAGGTACGGGCCAGCAGTGATGACACACACCGAGCCTCGCGGGGGGGTGGGGGGGGGAGCCAGTCCCTCTCCTCCCCCACCCCAGGAGACCCAAGACGCCACCTACAAACAGCCCTCCTGGCTACTTATTAAACTTGTTAATGGCCACAATACTGGAGACACATAAGTGAATCTTGGAACCGAGCAGCTCTTGGTAGAAATCACTCCAAACCTAATTATTAAAATTTTAAAATTCCAAGATCATGCAGCCACAGGCAGCCACGCAACATCATTTGCTCTTCATAACCAGCAATCGAAAACAAATTGTCTAATGTTGCCTCTTTGGCAGGTCTGACTGTTGGAGGAAAATTCCAAATAATAATGTTGGGACTGGTGTCGAAATATTGAATGTAATCTAAGTAGACAGAGAGTAATGGGGAAGTTATCTGCCACACAGGCGGGGGAGGAGTGGGAGGGGGTATACTGGGGTTGTTGGTGGTGGGAAATGGGCACTGGTGAAAGGATGGGTATTTGATCACTGTATGACCAAGACTCAAACACGAAAGCTTTGTAACTGTTCTCACGGTGACCCAATAAACAATTTAATAATAATAATAATAATAAATTTTTTAAAAAAGGATTTTGCTGCGACCAAGTAAACGGGCACCTCTCTTGACATGAACCCTGTTTTTTGCAGTAATCAGAAGGACCAAAGAAGGGCTGACGTATGTGAACAGGAACCTAACGGAGCTGAAGGCACTGACCAGACGCCTCAGCAGCAGCCTGGGCCAGGTCCAGGGCAACGTGGAGCAAACACTCCACAGGGACTGCAAGGTCGAGCCCAGTTGTTCAAACCTGCGATTATACTTAAGTGACCTGGACGTCAACAGCACCGTGGACAGGGTGAGGGCACAGCAGTGTAGGCGTGGGGCCACCTCTCCAGGGCCCGTTAGCCTCAGGCTCCCTGGGGTCTTCGGGCCTCGCTTATCACCACAGGTGACCTGGGGAGAATAATTCCAATCCCTCAGGGTACTTCCAAACTTGGCATAACCACCATTGATGATCCAAACTAGGGCACGCCCCACTCTACCATCTGATCCACAGTGCATGCTCAAGTTTTGCCTATTTTTCTAGAACCTGCTCTTTAGGGGCTAGACAATACAGAAGGTAAGGTCCTGGCCTCTCTGTGACAGACCCCCCGTTTAATTCCTGGCACCATATATGGTCTCCCTCAAGCACCACCAGGGGGTCGCTACTGACCACAGAGCCAGGAATAGCCCCTGGGCACGCCTGAGTGTGCCCCACCTTTCACCCACCTTCCAAATTAATAATAAAAGCTGCTCTTTACAACTAGTTTTGTCATGGTTTCCAGTCCAAGACCACACAGCTGTAACTTTGCAAGTCTTTTGGCTCCTTAGAACTGGAGTTCTTTCTCATTCTTCTTCTTTGGTGACTGATATTTCAGGACACTGTCCCTGGACTGTATGGCTCTTATTAAGTCCCTTCCTTTGACTCTGCCTGACAACTCCCTCCTGCTATTACTGGAACTTGGTCTCTTTGTCAGGAATTGTCACCAACAGGGAACTGTTTCCTTCTCTGCACCCCAAGGCAGGAGACCCCTGACATCTGCCAAGGTTTGGGAAAAGAGAATTTGTAAGCCTGTGTCCCGCCTTGGGAAGGGAAGAATGGTTTCACACCACTCACCAGCTTAAACACTGGACTGCTTGTAAATGTGTGTTTTTTAAAGACAAAACAAAAGAAAAGAAAAAAACGGCTGTTCACAATGTATTCAATAATGTTCTATGTCCAAAAATTGTGAGGTCATTTTCAATTTCTTTCAATTTCTTTCCTTCAGTTTTAGCCAAGTGCATCCAGAGAACCTCCAACATCTAAAAATGACTGCTCTAAAGGCTATGTTCCTCAAACAATACTCTATAATTTGAACCAAATTTATACCCTATAATATAGAAACTGAATTCGATACAAGATGTCTCTTTTTTAACCATCTTGTGTGTGTGTGTGTGTGTGTGTGTGTGTGCGCGCGCGCGCGCACGTGTGTGTGTGTGTGTGTGTGTGTGTGTGTGTGTGTGTGTGTGTGTGGTAACCACTTTGTCTTTTTCTTTCACATATGTTTTCAGCTTCCATCCCTAGATGAAAAAGTTAATAGTATCAACAATGTGGACAGAATCAATTTGTTCAGCCTGGTCAAACAGGTACGTTTTGTGATTTGGTGTTTCATTTTTTAAATAGAGTAACATCATCTCTCATCATTTTAAAGAGTAGATTAAACTTAAGGAAATAGATAATAGAAAGAAAAAATAAGGAAATAGATAATAGAAAAAAGGAAGGAAGAAAGAAAGAAAGAAAGAGAGAAAGAGAGAGAGAAAGAAAGAAAGAAAGAAAGAAAGAAAGAAAGAAAGAGAGAGAGAAAGAGGAAGGGAGGGAGGGATGGAGGGAGGGAGGGAGGGAGGAGGGAGGAAGGAAGGAAGGAAGGAAGGAAGGAAGGAAGGAAGGAAGGAAGGAAGGAAGGAAACAGTGATGTTCTGGAGGGGGAATCCCAAGGAGTGTGGTAGCTGTGATCTGAACAATCTTGTCCCTTCCAGTTCAAAAAGTATTTATTGGCAAGTTGATGGTGGTGTGTACCACTAGTGACTCTCAGTTGAATGTGTTTAAATTCGCACAAATTGTGGCACCACTGTCATCGTGTTGAGCATCTGTGATGTGCAAAATAATACGCTGGAGCCATACAACTCAAAAAAGAAACAAGAATTTGATTTTGCCTTCCTGTGGGCCCGTATTTGCAGAGGTGGGGCAGGTTCCTGTGCTGTTTTTAATACAAGATGCTGCCCTCTTGGTCTTGGAGACAGCCCAGGCCTGTGCGCATATGGGCCCTAAGCCAGGCTGCTCTCCTTTTCCCTCTCCTCTGCCTAGGATGCAGGTTACTAAGAACAAGCTATAATTGGCAGAACGTCCTTTCCCGAAAATTGCTTTTACGTTTAGACTTTTACCGACCCTCAAAGTGATTGATTGTTCCAGCCTAAAGATGAATGTTATACTTTATTTTTGCTTCTCTAGTCCATACTGAGCTGGGGAAAAAATAAGAGAACTAGGGAATTGCTCTCCTGTTTACTTCTTTATTTATTTGGAAATATTTTCTAGGGCAATGCAACCTTTAATGACATCCCTAAGATGGTGGAAAAGCAAACTCAACTTGTCATATCAGGTGAGATTTGCAGTTTGGAGTAACTTGGTTCTTCCTCCTTGCTGAGAATTGATCAGTCAGCACACACACACACACACACACACACACACACACACACACACAATGCATTGTGAAGAACTGTGTTGTTTTCCTTCATAAAATATTCTCTCTTCCAGAAACTTTGAAAACTGTTTAGTTTAGACACTTGTTTAAGTGTCTCTGGGCTTTACCATTCACATATTTAAAAAATGATAATTTAGAAATAACAATATGTGAAGCACATTCACATATTTAGAAAACAATAATTAGGGGTGGGAGAGATACTACAGTGGTCTGGATTTAACGCCAGGCACCAGCTATGGTCCTCTGAGTCCTCCAGGAATGATCCCTGAGTGCAGACCCTGAGGACAGTCAGGTGTGCCCCTCCCTCAGAAAAGAACAAAACCAAGCCAATCATGCATCCTTTGCTGTCCAGAACGGCCTGAGGGTTGCTCCCACACTCCCATGTGTTGACCGTCTCAGCCGTCTGATCTAGAAATAGACTGGCAGTCCAGAAAGAGAGTACAGTGGGCAGGGAACTTGCCTTGCACACATTCCAACTAGGTTCGATTCCTGGCACCCTGTGAGGTGCCCTGAGCGTGAGCAGGGGTGATCCCTGAGAGCAGAGCCAGCTCCCTGAGCACCGCCAGGCTTGACCTCGAAAGAAAACAAACAAGAGTCAGATCGGCGCTTGGAGAGGTACGAGGGAGGCCCCCTGTTTCCTTTCGCACAGACTCCACCTAACTTCTGCCAGAAAGGGGGATGGAGACTTGAGTCCGTTTCACCCAGCATATGTAGAAGCCTGTGAGTTTTCTGCACTCTAACAGGCCGCACTGCTTCTAAGGGGCACAGTTTTCATGTGCCACAAACAAGGTTGCGACTGCATTTGCCATAAGTGGTACCATTGGTGATTAATACACTTCGCTTTAAGTTGTACACAGCCCTTGGCCGATTGTTCCTATGGCCTGTTCCTGTTCAGGCACCTGGTCAGACGTGAAAGTCCTTGTTCCTCTGAAGTTCCTGCCCTGTGCCTCTCGGCCCCGCCCCCAGAAGGGCTCACTCTGAGCTCCTGCCTCTCTCCTGCCTGGGTCCCAGCTGATTCCCAACGGCCACTGTGCGGGAGGGGAAACGCCTGCCAGTTATTACGATCTTAACACTAATTTTTTTTTTTTTGGAAAGAAGTATTATTTATCAAAATTTATTCTGCCCTTTTCGGAAGCTTTTCATCTGACTCCTGATGCTGATGTAAATGTTTTTTGAGGCTCTTGAAGGGGCTTATAATTTTAAAGACCGGCCAACTGGGCGCCATCCCAGTTGCAGAATGAAAACAGTTTCCTGCAGCCAAGGAGCGAAGCCTAGGCTCGTTGCCAATAAAAGACTCTCCTGTTTTTAATTTCTTTTTCTTTTTCTTTCTTTTTTCTTTTTTAGTTACTTTTGTATCTCACAGTGTGGCAGAGCCTGGCAAGCTACCCATGATGCATCCAGTATGCCAAAAACAGTAACAACAAGTCTCACAATTTGTTGTGAGACCTTTACTGGTGCCCGCTCAAGCAGATCCATGAACAATGGGATTACAGTGATACAGTGATACAGCGACTTTCACAGTGTTGGCCAATCAATTTTAAACTTATGTGTTAGAGTCATTTTTGTTTTCCTTAGAGGGTTCTTTTACCCCAGGAAGGCTTTGGTTTTAAAGGGGGGTGGGTCTGTTATCCTACCCCCTGCGGCTGTAGGTGTCCTGCCTGTTCCCTTTAATTTATTTTAAGACAAGTCCCCTGACCCGCACCCGCAGGGGAAGGCTCTGCCCCCCACCGCTCACTCATCTGCTTCCTTTCTTTGCTCCTCTTTCTTGCCAACATTTGCAGCTCTCTTTGGAAGTGCGGCAAGGGAGGCCAGGGGAGCCCCTCCTGCAAAAGCCCCCACTGCCTTGCCCCGCCCCCGCCCCTCCCCCTCCCCACTCCCCAAGTCATCCCTTCAGCACAAGCCAATGTTTTTCCAGGCCCCGCCCCAGCCGCTCCTGCTTATTGCTCACATCTCTCCAGGACAAAGAGAAGCCCTCAGCGCCCACCTGCACCTGGCCACGCCTACCCCAACCCTGCATACTCTCTCATCAGAGTTCCAGGGATGCTGCCGGGACTGGGGGCACAGCCCTGCTCACCCTTTGGTTGCGCGTGCACACGGCCGTTCTCTGCTTTCTGGGGAAGTGCTGAGGTGCCAGCCGAGGACCCGGGAGGCAGGGCGTCAGGGAAGGCTCCCTGGAGGGAGCAGCCTCAGAAGGCCTGGGCAGAACCACCAGAGGGGCCAGGGGCGAGCCAGCAGGGAGTGCGGGGACGGGGCATGTCGGGGGCACATGCCTCAGAATCCCAGGGGTGACCCGCGAAAGCCGCATCTGGGATCTGGGGCCGCTGCACACCTGGCCTTGCTCTGGGCCGCTGCGGAGTGATGGGCTTGAGCCCTCCAGCCCTCAGAGCTAAGTGAACAGCCCAGGGAAGAAGGGAGGTGTCCCCTCCTCAGACGACCCTGTGACCAGCTGGTCATCCTCCCCAAGGTGGCCAGGAGCCCTGGAGTCACCTATTCAAGCAGCTCGCCTTTGTTTCCCGCCCCCCTCACTTCCTTCCTTCCTTCCTTCCTTCCTTCCTTCCTTCCTTCCTTCCTCCCTCCCTCTTTCTTTCTCCCTTTCTTTCTTCCTTCTTTCTCATCTTGTCTCTGCGGCTGCAGACACTCCCCCCGTGTTTCAGGCCCAGAGTGTGCGTGTATGGGACATTTTTAGCATGTCCACATCAAGAGCCACTGCCGATGAAGCCAACTTCAGATAGGTTGGGGAGACTTTTGTTCTTGGTCATTCATGGGACACACTTTCCAAAAAGTTGAAGCCAGTCTCCTTCTCTCCTGTCTGAAAGATTAGGCAGAATATTCATAGCAGCTATTAGACTACTGGGAAATGATTGGTTTGGAGGCATGTGTGTGTGAAGGGGGAGGGTGTACATAAGAGACAAAGGCATAATTTCCACCTCAGGTTGTTCGAGTCAAGTAAGACTTGAACAGAAAAGGCTCCTGGACCCACTTGCTCTGAGCTCTTCCTGGGAAGTGACTATGTTTCTGAATGCTGTTCCTTAGACATTATTAAATGTTCCCTGTTATTAAATTATTTTCTTTCAGGGCTAGAGTGATAGCACAGTGGGTAGGGCATTTGTCTTACACGCGGTTTATCAGGGTTTGATCCCCGGCATCCCATATGGTCCCCCGAGCACCACCAGGAGTAATTCCTGAGTGCAGAGCCAGGAGTAACCCCTGAGCATCGCTGGGTGTGACCCAAAAAGAAGAAGAAAAATTCTTTGAATATTACTTAAGAGTTGAGTCTGGCGCCTTAGACCACTCGGCCATCCTGACACACTAGTGTAAGGGCTGGAGCGATAGCACAGCGGTAGGGCGTTCGCCTTACAAGTGGCCAACATGGCCGACCTGAGTTCAATTCCTCCGCCCCTCTCGGAGAGCCCGGCAAGCTATCGAGAGTATTCGATATGCCAGACACAGTAACAACAAAGTCTCCAATGGAGACGTTACTGGGCCCGCTCGAGCAAATCGACGATCAACGGGAGGGCCTTTACCTTTTACCTTTATTACTTAAGAGTTAGATAAACCTCAATTTCAGTTCCGTTTCGAGTGCTCTCTGCAGCAAAGTATGTGAACACGTACTCACCTTCTTAAGCCTCAGTGTCGCTGAGTTAGAGGGGACCAGGCACTTCTCCCTCCAGCAGGATCAGTATCTCAGAGAGGTGCCACATGTGCTGGGCACTCGTGAGGCTTGAGTTTGATCCCCAGCACACATACCCTCCCTCCTGCCCCACCAGGTATGGCCCTGGTGCCCCTCACCCCTTGGCATCTGCAGCATCGCTGAGCTCAAACACTCATCAGGAACCAACCCCCTCATCTATTGCTGGGAACTCCCCCAACTCCCCCCAAAATCTCTTTCTCAATGGAATAAATGACATTTGTAGACATTCAACATTTTTATTATAGAAACTTAACACTTAGAAAAATGCCTGCCCCCAGGATGCATACCATGCAACTTCATCTCCCTTGGCCCACCTCTTTCTTTAAAAGTAGTAAAAAGAAGAAAACTGACTTGATGCAGCCCTGAATTGGTGCCATCAGCGCTCGTGGCTCGCTGTTCTGTGAAGTGATTGCTTTCCTGCCACCTGGGCTACGTCCGTGCTTGTGGTCGAGCCTTCACTTTCCTTGACACACACACATCCCCTGGGAATAACCAAGGAGGAGCCAAGCGTTTCCGCCTGGCTCCCGCACTAGGGTCAGGGTTTCTTCTCTGGTCTTGGAAAGGCCTTACTGAGCTCACTTTTGTTTTCAGATGTCAAAGAGAAACTGAATTCCTCTGGTCACAACCTTGACAACATACTCAATAAGCTTCCTATTCATGACTTGGTGTCCAAGTTCTCGAAACACATGGACGACTTTGAAAACAGCCTTGGCCCCTATTTCCCCTTGATGGAAACATACAACCTGTACAGGTGAGTGTGTCCTTGGTGATGACGGTAAAGCAGAGCTGGGCATGGAACTGGGATAAGCAACGCGTCCCTGGGAACTAGGATGACCCCAAAGCGGACCCCTTGGTTCTCGGCAAACCCTAGTCTGTGTGTACTAAGAAACTGAGAGCCAGGGACATAGCTTTGGGGTTAGATCAGGACTTTATCTGGCCCAGATCAGATCCCTGGGACCCCATGCCCCCTGGACCCCAGCGCCAGAGGCCTCAGGCATTACAGAGCACAGGCAGCATTACACCCTCAGGCCCCAACACTGAGTTGCCTGCCCGGCTGGCTGGCATGCCCCCCTCCCAGTGCCCCTGAGCACTGTGGGGAGAGCTACCCCCTCATTGCCATCCAAGCAGGGAAAGCATAGGAAGTGCTCATTTTGGCAGCATGTAGGCTAAAGCTGGAAGTTTCCAGAGAGGAGTCACAGGCCTGGCACAAGGAGGACATGCAGATTCAGGAACTGTGTCTGTCTGAATAGAGAGATGAGCCAGAGCATCATGCGTTGGAGGTTCTGATAACCGTAGTGGCTTCTAGCATCTTAGACTTGACCCCCAAGCTTACAACAGGGTTTCAGAGTTTAATTCAACTTGATTTCTTTATCTCTGGGTGGGAGAGTCATGCCTCGAAGTGTTCAGGGCTGACTCCTGGCTCTGCAGTCAGTCTGGATCACTGTGGATGGTTCTCAGGGGACCCTGTGGGATTCCGGGGTTTGAAGCCGGGTTAGCCACATGCAAGGCAAGCACCCGACCTAGTGCAGTATCGCTCCAGCCTCCACTTAATCGTATTTGAAAGTCTCATTTGCTACGATCCTTTCTTTGGTTTTTACGAAAGAAATCCATGGAGATGAATTCTCACACTGGAAAGGGCAGCCTGGAAACTCAGAGATCACAGTTGGCTGTTGTTGGCCACTGTTGGCAGTGGGGGTGGACCCTGAGACATGGCAGAGACCAGATCACACAGAAAGGGGAAAGGGAAAAGGACACAGAGGAATCTCAAGCTCATCCAATGTAGGGTCCCCTCTGACCTGTCCCTGGTACCCTCCTCACTGCCCAAACCAATGTGTGCCCCAGAGACTTTCATTCCTAATAAATCACTTATATTGCAAGGGCACGAGAAAAGTGACTCTAAAACTTCACTCCTTAGTGGCATTTAGGGATCTCAATGGGCATCCATAAAAAAAAACCCTTATGGGCTGGAGCACAGCGGGTAGAGCATTTGCCTTGCACACAGCTGACCCTGGTTCGATTCCCAGCATCCCATATGGTCCCCTGAGCACCACCAGGAGTAATTCCTGAGTGCAGAGCCAGGAGTAACCCCTGTACATCGCCGGATGTGACCCTAAGAGCAAAAACAAAACAAACAAACAAAACAACCAACCCTTGTATCACACTGGAAGAAACTGAGGCACCAGAAAAAGCAACTTCAGTTCTGGAGAGTAGAGGTGGGAGAGGTGGGGTTTGAGGGCTCATCTGGCGGTGCTCTCACTGAACGTAGCAGCCCTTTATCTTTCTTTTTTAAATAAATTTTTTAAGTTATTCACAATAATTTATTACATTCAATATTCCAACACCAATCCTAATATCATTACACCTTCCCACCACCGTTATTTCAAATGTTCCCACCACCACCCAAACCCGCCCCCAAAGCACATAGGACATAAGTCATCATGTCTTGCTTGTTGTGAATAATCTGCTAAAAACAATCCAAAAGAGTTTCCTTAGAACCAAACATGATGACCTCTCAGTATCTGTGTTGCAAACCATGGTGCTCAGAAGTAGAGAGAGCGTAAGGGGGAAAGTGCCTGCCGTGAAGACAGGGGGTGGAGTGGGATGGGGGAGGGATACTGGGACATGGGTGATGGAAAATGTGCACTGGTGGAGGGATGGGTGTTCGATCATCGTATGACTGAAACTCAATAATGAAAGCTTTGTAACTGTATCTCATGGTTACTTAATTTAAAATAAAATAAAAAATTTAAAAAGAAGTTGAAAAAATGTTTCCTTAGAGAAAGTATGTGAAGAATGTTGTGTCTCATCCTGGAGCCATTAAGCCCTTGTATAAGAGATTACCAACATTTTCTAGCAGCCCTGTATGTATGTATGGATGTATGTATGTATGTATGTATGTATTTTAACTTTTTAATGAATCACTATGAGGTGCAGTTACAGACTTACAAACTTTCAAGCTAACATTTCAGTCATACAACGATCGAGTACCCATCCCTCCACCAGTGCCCATTCTCCACCAACAATGTTCCCAGTAGCCCTCCCACCAGCCCCCCCCCTCCTTTTGGGTGTTATGGTTTGCCATACAAGTATTAAGTGGTCATCATGTTCAGTCTATAGTCTACTTTCAGCACACATCTCCCATCCCGAGTGAGCCCTCGAAGCATCCTTTACTTGGTGGTCCCTTCTCTATCTCAGCTGCCTTTTCCCCCAGCATGTGAGACCCTAGCAGCCCTTTCTTAGCGTGGGTTCAGCCTGCCTGCCAGCAGGCTGCCCAACAGACACCCCTTGGCCCCTTTCTCAGTGAACTTCCAGCCTCCTCAGGCCAGAGTTTCAGAAGGGAAAGGACAAACACCTTCATCCTTCCACCACCCCCTACCCGGAGATGCTAAGCTGGCTGAAGAGAAATGGGGAAGCCATGGGGCTGGAGTGATAGCACAGCAGGTAGGGCGTTTGCCTTGCACACTGCTGACCCAGGTCAACCCGGCTTCGATTCCCAGCATTCCATATGGTCCCCTGAGCACCGCCAGGGGTAATTCCTGAGTGCAGAGCCAGGAGTAACCCCTGTATATCACCAGGTATGACCCAAAAAGCCAAAAAACAAACAAACAAACAAAAAACAGAAAAACAAACAAAAAGAAATGGGGAAAGCCAGCTTTAATTGAAACGGATCTCCTGCCCAGGCTCCCCGTGGATTCCATCTTGCTTTCCCCATGTCTGCCACAAAACATGCCCAGTGTGGATGGGAGGCTGTTATAAAAAAAAAGATTGCCCTGAAGTGCACTAAAATGGCCATTTTTGTCACAGAGGCAAAATCCATATATATAATACCTCATGTATATTAGCATTTTCTCTCTATATATATAAATATATATGGATATGTGTTTTATGTCTATTAGTGTTTAAAGTTTGGGAAGAATCTCTTCCCTTGAATGTTCCTCCACTGTTGGAAATAGTTGTGCATTCTCAGGAAGGCCAGTGAAAAAATACTGAGGGAGGACTCACTATACTAAGGTGTCTCAAGAGTTATTACAAAATAAATGTTTGCCTCCTGCAGGCATCGGATTTCAGATGCTCACAAACTTCTAACTTATCCAACAAACATACAACATGTTGTGAGTTTCTGCCTCACTAAGGAACCCAGGCCCCATCCCCACAATGGTCCTGCAGTGATGCTTTAGAGGAAGACCAGGGAGAAGAGCTCGTTACGTCTTCATCTCTTGTCTAGTGCTGCTCTCTGGGCATCTCGCCATCTTTCTCCTAAGCACTTCCAAAACCAGCAGCCGTGAGAGCCCTTCTAAGTCTTAAGGAGTCTCTCGAGAGCCTTCGGGAAATTGGGGAAACCCTCTTTGGAAGCAGAGGACAGCAGCAAGTCCCTGACGGCTGACTGAGAGCAGGGCCAAGCCAAGACTGAAATGTTGGAGGGGTGGGAGGACCGGGAGGGGGAAGAGTTCTTCCAGTAACAGCATCTGCCTCTGAACAACCACCTGGAGAACCTGCCGCTCGACTGCCAGCTCTACCCCCGTTGTTCAGCCCTGGTCTGGACAGTTTTATGTGATGCTGACACCCTCCCCGTATGTGCACGAGCACCCTAACCTATTCTGTGCGTTCTTCACCTCTAGGTGGATCGTCACCCTGGTTCTCTGCTTTTTGCTGACCCTGATTGTGACTTTCTATTTCCTGGGCTTGCTGTGTGGCACAGTTGGCTACGACAAGAGAGCCACCCCAACCACCCGAGGCTTGTTCTCAAACACTGGCGGCATCTTCCTCATGATGTGAGTGTTTGCTCCTACGGCCACGCGGAGGTGGGGGCTGGAGGGAGAAAGGCAGGTGGTAGTGGCATTGCCCAGACTCAGGGGCCTTGGGGCCAAGTGCTCTGTGTTCCCGGGGAAGGGAAGACTTGGACCCATCGTGCTTTTGTTAAGTTGGGAAATTCCATCGATTGTGAAAAGTCAAAGAAGACTCTGAATAACTTATACTTTGATGACAAGCATGAATGCACTACTTATATATGAGCTCCTCTACTACGCAGTTATAAAAATTACTTCTCTTTGCTTTGAAATGCATTGGTATGCATTGCGTTTTCCTTCCATCCATCTGTTTATCCATCCCTCTACCCATCCATCCTCAACCATTACTGCCCATCTATCTACCCATTCATCCAACACCCATTCATCATCCATAGTCCATCTATTATCCATCCGTTCATCACCCCACCCGTCTATTCATTCACCAGATAAGTGTTGAGGACTGATCCAGTATCAGATACTGTTCTATGTGATCAACTTTGTCTACAGTTTTAGCTTGAAATGCTAAAACTTGATTCAGAGCAGTTATTTCCAGCTCTCTCCGAGAGGCATGTTTGCCTCTTGGAGAGCTGGTAAGCTACCGAGAGTATCCCGTCCACACAGCAGAGCCTAGCAAGCTCCCCGTGGCGTACTCAGTATGCCAAATAAATACAGTAATGACAACAGGTCTCATCCCCCTAACCCTGAAAAGGCCTCCAATTGTTGAAAAAAGACTAGTAAGATGAGGCTGCTAAAATCTCAGGGCTGGGAGGAATAGAGACGTGATTGGCGCCCACTCGAGTAATTCGATGATCAATGGGATGACAGTGATGACAGTGATGATTTCCAGGTCTACACACCTGGAATTTAGACAAGGAACTCTTATTAGTTATAGGAACAGCTTTGAGTTCTCAAGGAGTGACCAGCCTGCGGTAGACCAGAACAATTGTCCCTACCTACCCCAGAGACTTTTATATTTGAGTTCCCATCTGCGCAAAAGTCCTTATTCTACCAGAGTGTGACAAAGAGAGGGGTGGGTGTAACCAGAAGGGGTGGGGGGACGTAAACTAGATGCAGGGTGGAGAGAGGAAGATTTGTCGACTCCAAACTGAGACTCTTTGGTTGAGAAACTCATCAGTTCGGTAGTAAGAACTGTGACGGGCACCAGGGGATGGCAGAGAGCTGGGATGAGCCCATGGGGCAGCTGGAGATTCATATCTCTGCTGCATCCATTCATGTCCCCTCTGTCACCAGCACCCCGCTGGGAGGACCAGAGAGCCACTCACATAATTCACTTGCTTAGAATTTTTTGACTGTGTTTTTGTTTGGGGGCCACACCAACTGCTGCCCGGGGCTTACTCCTAGCTCTGTGCTCAGGGATCACTCCTGGTGGGACTAGGAGGGGCCATAGGGGGTGCCAGGGGTTGAACGTGCATCGGCCGTGTGCTCGGCAAGTGCCTTCCCCGCTAGATTATCGCTCTGGCCCAAAAACAGAGTTTTGAAACACTCGGGCAGTGCATCAAAGTAGCTCAGACTTCTTCCAAGTTACGATTCCAAACCCTTGCCCTTAAACCTTCGGGCCTTTATCTGTTTTATTTAAATTTGTTCTATTTATTTGGGGAGAGTCTTCCCTCCGTCCGTCCGTCCCTCCCTTCCCCACTTGTCCCTTCCTTCCCTCCTTCCCCTTCCCTGTCCTCTACAGTGTCTGCTCTATCCCTGTGCACCCGTGATCCTTATTTTCCTGGTCTTAGCAGATGACTCTGTCTTCCCCAAGAACACCCCAGCTGCCACCCAACAAAAGCCAGGCGGCAGAGGGTCCTCCCCCTGCCCCTCTCACCACGGTTCTCAGGCATTCTCAGGCCTGTCCCTCGCTGTCCCTGGAGACAAGGGCCATCCTTTTTCCTTTTTGCGCCTTCTCCCTCTCCCCCTCCCAGATACTTCCCTAACACTTAAATATATTCTGTTCTGGGGCTGGAGCTCTACTATAGCACAATGGCGAGGGCGTTTACCTTGCCCGTGGCCGACCGGGCACGATTCCCAGCATCCCATATGGTCCCCCGAGCCCCACCAGGAGTAATTCCTGAGTGCCTGAGCCAGGAGGAACCCCTGAGCATCTCTGGGTGTGACCCAAAAAGAAAGAAAAAAAAAAAGGTTGTGTCCTCCTCCTCTTGAAAAGCAAAGAGCAAGGCCCAGAGGAAGTAAGCTCAGGGGACAGAATAGGTGCCTTGCCCGCTCGAGGCCGTGAGTTCAGTCAACAACAGTTACAGCCCCAGTGGCCCCAGCATTGAGCCACAAGACTCACCCTATCATGAGGCTGAATGTGACGGAAGTGGCCTCCTGCCCAAGCTCTTCTGAGGAGACCTTTCTGAAAAACATTATAAAGGTTCACTGTCACTATCCTCCCATTGTTCATCGATTTGCTTGAGTGGGCCCAGTAACGTTGTGAGACTTGTTACTGTGTTTGCCAGGCTTTTCTGCGCGGGCAAGATACTCTCGGTAGCTTGCCGGGCTCTCCGAGAGGGACGGAGGAATCGAACCCTTCTTGGCCGGGCCAGCTACGCACAAGGCAAACGCCCTACCCGCTGTGCTATTGCTCCAGCCCATTATAAAGGTTATAATGTTTTTAATATAAATATAATATAACATTTTTAATTGTAAAGGCTGGGGCGAGGGCACAGAAGGTAGGGCACTGGCCTTGCACACGGCATACCCAGGTTCTATGCCTGGCACCCCACACCCCCCCACCCCCAAGCCCCACCAGGTGTAATCCCTGAGCACAGAGCCAGAAGTAAGGCCTGAGCACCACCAGGGGTGCCTCTTCCCCGAAAAATAAATTACAGACAAAAGCAAGAAACTCACCCACTCACCCGTCCATCCCTCTGCCCGTCCCACTTCACCATCACGAGTGCCCTCTCCCCTCTCCCTGTGCAGCTGTCTCAAGGGAAGGTCGGTGTTGGCTTTCCTGCCTAGCTCCCTTCCTCCCCGGCCCACCAGCCCCCTCCCGTCCTCTGCTTCTCCCAGCCACCATGTCCTCTCCATCTCCAAGAAGGGGCTCTTCTGTCCGCTGGCCCTTCTGGAGGGCGCCCGCCCTCGGGACAGTAGGCAGTGCCAATGCTTGTCCAGCCCCTTGAGGCTCAGCTGTCCTCCCAGGTCCTCGGGCCCGTAGCTGGCCAGGTTCCCGCCGTGTCTGCTGCAGGCTCGTGGGCGGCCGGCCACGCACTTGTCTTCTCTGCCCTCCCCGAGCATCGGGGGCCTGGCACCGACCCCTGCCTTCTCAGTGGGTCCCCTCAGATCAACCGAGCACTGTGTGAGGTGGGCTCCGAGTCACCTCGGATGCCTGTCAGGAGGCTGAGTGCTGACAGTTGTGCTCCCCGAAATAAAAATGGTTAGGTGTGTTTATTGGGCTTGGAGAAGCTGGGGGGAGGGTCCCTGCTGTGCATCTCATGGACCCTCAGCACCAAGAATAAGCCTGGGGCACTTCTGGGTGCGTCTCCAAAGCGAACAGAGTGTTCTTCCCAGGGAAACTGGGTATGTTCTACCTGTCCTCAAGGACTCCCTCTTCTGGGTCCCCGAAGTGCTTTGGGGGTTTCTCCAACTGCCGTTCACGCTGCTGTCGGCCCCTCCTGTAGCCAAGCCAGCTTGGCCCCTCTCACGCCCAGGGCACCCTCCTGCCTCGGGGCCTCATGTGCTCTGTGCCCTAAGTGGATTCCCAGACAGCCTGCAGCCGTGTCTGGGCTGCAAGATCAGGCACCACATCACATGGGTCCCTAGGCAGGGGTCCCGGATGAAAGAGCTCAGAGCTTCCTCCCCTCTGTCCCCGCTCCAGGACCGCCAGCCCCCTCAGCCCTCCCAGAGCCCAAAACAGCAGGTCTGGCCACAGCAAGAAGCATCAGTCATGCTCAGATGTAGGATGAATCTTTTTTTTTTCTTTTTGGGTCACACCCAGCGATGCTCAGGGGTTACTCCTGGCGGTGCTTGGGGGACCATATGGGATGCCAAGGATCGAAAGGGGTCGGCCGCGTGCAAGGCAAACGCCCTACCTGCTGTGTTATCGCTCCGGCCCCGGGTGAATCATTCTTAACCTGCTTTCCTCTCCCCAGCGGGGTCGGACTCAGTTTCCTCGTCTGCTGGATAATGATGGTCTTTGTGCTGCTCACTTTCATCCTCGGTGGCAATGTGCAGAAACTGGTCTGTGAGCCTTACCAGAACCGGAAGCTGTTCCAGGTAAGTGGGACTTCCTCTCGAGCCCACTAGGAAGCGGCTGAGCTGGAAGCCGGCCTGTCCCCCCCCCACCACCAGAGCGGGGCGGGGTGTCTCTCTCGAGCCTCACGTAGGCTCTTCTGGAATGTGTCTCTCCCCTTCACTTGCCTCTTTGCTTGCTTCTTCCCATTTGGGAGAAGCCTGTGTTCTCTCGGAAGCGCCTTTTCCCCTCCCTCTCCTCTCATGTCTCTCTAAGCAAATTTTATTCAGTAAAATGTACCTTGTTTCACTGGGAAAATTAATTAATTAATTAATTAATTGAAAAAGCAGAAAGGATGAGTAGGTTGGGTTTCATTCACCATGTCTCGACACTCCTCTTTGCCAGGTTGAGAGATGGACAGTGGGATTCTAGCCATGGGAGCATTAGTAAAATCCGGGACTCGGGGTCAGCCCTGGAGGCAGATCATACTACATGGGGTTAATGAAATCCTCCACAGTAGGGGTGGGAGAGATGGTACAGGGGTGAAGGCAGGCTTGCTCTCCATGCGGCCCACCCCGATTTGCTCCCCGACTTGATCCTCTGCATCGCATTTGGTCCCCAGAGCGCCTCCAAGAGATAAGTCCTGAGCACCACTGGCAGTGCTCCCCCTAATTCCCCCAAAAAACAGCAACAGCAACAACAACAACAAAAAATCTCAGGGCCGAAGCAACAGTACAGCATTAGTACAGGGTAGGGCATTTGCCTTGCACACAGCCGACCCGAGTTCAATCCCTGACATCCCATATGGTCCCCCAAGCACTGCCAGGAGTAATTCCAGAGTGCAGAGCCAGGAGTAATCCCTGAACATCACTGGCTGTGACCCCAAAAGCCAAGTAAATAATTTAAAAAAAAGGAAAAAAATAGATCTCAGCAGTAGTTCCAGATGTGCCTCAGACATCAGGGACTTGATTTTGATTCCTGGGTTCCTTCTTTGTTCAGGAGGTTCCTTACTACCCTCAACCTCCAGTGTAAGGGCTCGAACCCAGAATCTCACCCACATAAGATCAGAAGCTCGACCGCTGAGCTACACCCAAGCACAAGCCTCTGGCGTTTTCAAGACTTTCCCAGGTGGCAGTGGCACCCAGACAAATGAGGCCCTGCGTGCTAAAGAAATTAGGGCTGAAGTGATTGGACTTTGGGTAGGACACTTGCCTTGCACGTGGCCAATCCGGGTTCGGTCCCCAGCATCCCATATGGTCCCCAAGACCCTGCTAGGAGTGATTCCTGAGTACAGAGCCAGGAGTGAGCCCTGAGCACCACCAGATGTGACCAAAATGTTAAAATAAATAAGAAAGAAATGGATAAATCACAGGCCTCAACGGCTGAGGCCTGTGCCCCCTGGAAATTGGATGAAGCAGTTAGGAATTGGATTCAAGCTTTGCTTTTCCCCCGAAAATCAACAACAATGGGCCCTGTACAACCCGACAGAGGTCACCCTACGTGGGGTCCTAGAACTGAAGGAGGGTTGCAGAAAAACTGATTCAAAATAAATGTATTTCAAGTTATTTAAATAATTTTGAATACATTTATTTTTCTAATTTATTCTAAAAATAAAATAATTGCTTTAAAATAAAGTGTGGTTAGCGGGTAGGGCATTTGCCTTACATGCGGCTGACCCGGGTTTGATTCCCAGCATCCCATATGGTCCCCCCAGCACCGCCAGGAGTAATTCCTGAGTGAGGAGCCAGGAGTAGCCCCTGAGCATCGCCGGGTGTGACCCAACAAAGGGGAAAAAAAGTATGGTTAATTATGAGTAAATGTTTGATTTATATGCCTATTTTACATATGAGAGGCCCTGTAAAACTTGATCGGGTGAAAGGGGTTTTCGAGTGGAAAATTGTGGAAGCCCTGGGCAGACCCACTGGTCGGCTATTCTGACTCAGTCTGTTCTCTGCCCTGCGCTCTCTCCTGATTTTAAGTGTTTTCTCATCTGTACTTTTTCTATCTTTTCCTAGTTTTGACATCAGATGAGTGTTCACGGTGAGAGTTTCGCTTGTTTGATTTGGTTTTGCGTCGCTTTGGTTCTTGGGCCACACCCAGCGATGCTCAGGGTTTGCTCTGCTCTGCTCAGGAATCACTCCCAGGGTACTTCGGGACCACATTCAGTGCTGGCGCTGGAGCCAGGGCTGCCAAAGTCACGATCCAGTTAGAAACTGAACTCCAGTGCTATCATCCCTTCAGTAGTTTAGAATTCCTGGAGCCCAAGCTCTACGCCACTGATATTCTAGGATTAGCACACCATGTTGGATGGGGTGTAAAGCAAAAGCCTCAATTAAGAAAATTTTAACACACAAGGCTTAACCTAGAACAATGTGTCAGTAATCTCTTCTACAGGGCTCGATGGGTCCATGGTGAGTTACAACAATCTTCACATGCTTTCTCCTAAGGAAATCTTTTTCAATCTTTTTTTAGCAAATTATCCATAACAAGCAATATAAAATCAATTATCGATGGCCTGCTATTGGGGCAGACTTGGATGGAAGGTTGGGAAAATTGGAAATAATGGTGGTGGGATTGGTGTCGGAATATTGGATGAAATAAATTATTGTGAGCAACTTTATAAAAATTAAATTTGACTTATTTAAAAAAGAAAAAAGAAACCCTGGCTAGCCTTGTGCAAGACAAGTACCTTAGCCCCTCTCCGGTCCTTTCGTTATTTGTTTTTAAAGTGCTGGGGACAGAACCCAAAGCCTGACAAAGCAAGCAATTCGCCTCTTGAGCTGCATCTCCGGCCAGGTCACGGTGTTTTGTTCCTATTGGGCTTTTGTTTTGGGCGGTCCAACATGGTGGTAGCTCAGGGACTACTCCTGTTCCAGTGCTCGGGGAGGGTGCTCTTGGGTCTGGGGCTCAAAGCTGGGCTGCCCAGAAATCCCATGCTCTGGCCCTTTGGGCCGTGTCCTCGGCCTCTCCACGGCCTCTTCACTATTCATCGGTGGCGTGCATTAGAAACATTCATTCATCAGATCATCTCCATTGGGCTTCTTAGTGAGAAATCATCCGTCAGTCCCTTGATGGGGTGGGGTGGGGGCGCTGGGTTTGTTCCCCATCCTCCCTAGGAGCACTGATCCAGGAGTAGCCTCTGAGTACCACAAGAGGTGGCCCACAATCCTCGTACCAGTTTTATTTATTTATTTATTTTGCTTTTTGGGTCACACCTGGCGATGCACAGGGGTTCCTCCTGGCTCTGCACTCAGGAGTTACTCCTGGTGGTGCTCAGGGGACCATATGGGATGCTGGGAATCGAACCTGGGTCGGCCGCATGCAAGGCAAACGCCCTACCCGCTGTGCTATCTCTCCAGCCCCGCGTACCAGTTTTAATAGGTAAATAAGGGCTGTTCCAGATGACACGCATGTCCCCTGCTATGAAGCTGGCGAATTATCCCACCCTAAATCTATACTGTGTGCTGTGCATGGGCAGAGACAGAACAGGTTTGAGTTCATTTTGTCTAGAGAAGACAGTGAAAGGCGAGGCCGTTAAGCCCCCTGCCTTCCCATTAGCTGTTCTGAATCAAACAACCTCTGTTTCTCTCTCTCTCTACCCCCCCCCCCCGTCCCACTTCTGATGTGTTTTTCTACTAAAACAAAGTGTTCTCAAAAATTTTAAAAAAAGCAATTTCAGTCATTCCCATTGGTCCTACTCAGCAGTCAATTGCTTTTTTCCCAACCACCGCACTATTATGCAAAATCATCATGATATTAAAAAGCCCCAAGACTTCTGTGTCAGAATATTCGTTCTACTCTACGTCTGCATTAGTGCAAAACGGCTGTTTCCTCTCTTGTCTCAGGTTCTGGACACGCCGTACCTGCTCAACGAGCACTGGAAGTACTATCTCTCGGGACTGATACTGGATGATTGGGAAGTGCCTCTCACTTTTGAAGAGACTTACAAGTACGAAGAAGTGGACCGTGGCAGAGGGGTTGTTGCTTACAACAGCTTTTCAGAATGAGGATTTTGCTTTCAATGCATCCCGTGCCTCAGAGGGTTTCCCGTGTGAACCGAGTTGCTCTCCAGGATCTAAACAGCAGCCCTGCCCCCTCGGAACCGGGTGGCCCCAGCTTCCTGTCTAGAGACCAGGAGGACTTCGGGGGAGGCTGCTCCATCCCAGACCATGCTTGGCAGGGAGCAGGGGTGGCCGGGTGGCCCTTGGCAGGTTCCAGTTTCCTTCACATTGACGTCCTCGAGTCGTCGGTCTGGGCGCCGCTGCTGCCCGTGAAAGTCTTGAAAATGCCAGAGGCGTGTGCTGGGGGGTAGCTCCCCGATAGATCTCTGGCCTTGCATGGGTGAGGTCCTGGGTTTGAGCCCCCGCACTGGAGGCTGAGGGTAGTCGGGAACCTCCTGAATCAAGGAGCCCTGAGCCAGCAAGTAGCTCCACGGGGACGCCGGGGTCGGAGAGCCACCTCCCCGCCTCAGTCCCCTGGTAGTGGAGAGGCGACCACGGGCCCACCAGGTCTTACTCTCTGCTCCCCCGCAGGCACTGCAAGGAGAATAGAGGGGCGTATGCGACGCTGAAGCTAGAGCACAAGTACAACATCAGTGACATGTTCAACATCGAAAAGGTGTGTCACGGGCCACCCCACGGCGGACGTGCTTCTCGCTGGCCTTTCCCCCGCACCTCCCCCCCCACACCCCAGCCCCACCCAACACCCCCCCGGCATTGCTCAGGGGTTGCTCCTGGCTCTGTGCTCAGGGACCACACCTGGTGAGGTTCGGGGGGCCATGAAGGGTGCCGGGGGTGGAACCCGGGGTCAGCTGTGTGCAAGGCGAGAGTTTTTCCTGCTTGCATCTCTCTAGTCCCCAGGGACCATTTTACAGTGACACCTAGTACTGCTACAGGGTGTGTGGTCATCGGGTGGTCGTCAGGACTGCCCTAGCACCAGAGAGACAGCACAGAGAGAGCCCCATAGGGGTGACCGTGCTTCAACCCTGGCCACTTCCCAGGGCCCCCTGAGCACCTCCAGGAGTGATCCCTGAGCACTGAGCCAGGAGTGCACCCCCCCCAAGAAACCAACCTGTTGATCACTGCGGCCATGTCTCCCCCGAGACCCTCACACAGACCCTCGAGCCTTTGTGGGGGAGGATGGACTCACCGGAAAGGACTCCCATGGTCCCCCCGAGGATCCAAGCTCCTGGAGGGACTCAGCCCGCTGCTATCCCAGGAGACTGGCGCTCCGGGACTGCATCCCCTCTCACGGAGGACCCCTTCGAAAGGCGGGTGACAACCCGCTCTGTGTCCCAGGTCTTCATTTGTCCCGAAGGGTAGTGGCCAGGCCCCAGCCAGGTGTTCTGTGTGGTCAGAGGTGCCCCGCACCCCTTTCCCCCGCCCCCTCCCGCTCCCGCAGGCCCAGCAGGGGAGGGTCACAGGCATTCTCTCTCTGAGATCTTCCTCCATGGAGACACCCACCCAGGGACACAGAGGGTAGCTACACCCCCCCCCCCCCACCCCGCCAGCCCCCAGCTTGCCCACAAAGACCCAGCGACGGCCTTCCAGGGGCTCCCGGGGTCACGCAGTTGCTCAGATGGGAAGAGGAGGACCTGAGAGCCATGGACAAATTCCCTGCTGGCCATTCTTCCCGGCCTGAATGCTCCTAGCACCTCTGCACAAATAAAAACTAACTTGGGAGCAGTAGAGACTTCCTTGGATTTCCTCTTGGCTTTCAGAACCATTTTTTTGTTTTGTTTTGTTTTGCTTTGTTTGCTTTTGGGGTCACACCCAGCGATGCTCAGGGGTCCTTCTGGCTCTGCACTCAGGAATTACTCCTGACCGTGCTCTGGAGACCATATGGAATGCTGGGAATCGAACCCAAGTCGGCCGCACGCAAGGCAAACGCCCTGCCTGCTGTGCTATCACCCCAGCCCCTCAGAACCGTTTTGGGGGGACTTCTTTACCCCCTCCTAGGCTCACAGCCTCTCCGTGGCCCACCTCCAAGTCCTGGTGCCACCTCTTCTCCCCTTTCCTCCTGCCCTGCCCCTCCTTCCTGGGGCACCACCATGTGCCATAGAAACAGGGGATGATGGAGGCAGGGCATTTGCCTTGCATGCTGTCGGCCTGGGTTCCTGCCCTGGCACCCCAGAGGCTCCCCCAAGCCTTCCAAGAGTGATCCCTGAGAGCAGAACTAAGAGGAAGCCCTGAGCACTTCTCGGTGTGACCAGAAAAATAAACAACCACAAAAGTAGATGCCTTCGGGGCCAGAGCAATAGTACAGCGGGCAGGCCGTTTGCCTGGCATGCAGCCGACCGGAGTTCAGTCCCCCGCATCTCATAGGGTCCCCTGAGCACCTCCAGGAGTCATTCCCAAGTGTAGAGCCAGGCACGACCCCCTGAGCATCGCTGGGTCTGACCCAAAAAGGAAAAAAAAAGGTAGACACCTTCTTCCGCTCCATGAGCCATCCCATCTGCAGCTAATAACACTGCCCCTCCCCCTAGTGCCACGACCTCATGCCTTGCTCCCCTCCAAGTCCAGAGTCCCGCCTCCTTCCTCAGGGGTCAGCGCCAGGCCCATCTCTGCCCCTGCCTAGAGCCACATCCTCCCAGTTGCCCGCCTACGGCCCTGCCTCAAAGGCCTCTGCCCACCGCGCCTGGCCCCCTGGCAGTCCCTGCGACTGTATCTGGGTGTCAGCCTCATCCCTCCAGCCCCGAGCATGGAGCTGCTGTGCCTCTGTCTCCCCTCGCCCCCAGGTCTCCACGTCATCGTCATCATGGGGAGGCTTAGAGGGAGGCAGGGAAGCGGGCGAGCAGAGCCCCTGGGGCTGCCGCACGAGGCGCTCAGAGGGCGAGTGCCCTTCTCCATGGCCGGCCTTTCTGTCCTGCAGGTGACTGGCCCGATAAGCCAAGAGTTTGAGTACCTGAAAATCAACCTGAGCAAAGTCGTCCTGCTGGACGACAGTGGGGTACAAGGCCTGAGGGACTTCAGTGCCATCGGAGTCCAGGACATCGATTACGGCGTTTTCTTAGCTGAGGTATGCCCTGGCCTGCTGGAATGCTGGACATGTGGGTTTCTTTTCTCCCCCAGTTGTTGCTGTATTTGTGTTTTGTTTCACTGTGATGTGTTTCACATACTGTCCATTATTCCCAAGCGGGCCATTTCCTCACGGGCAGCATCGCCACGTGCCGCGGTTGCCATCTCTGCCGCCTTCCGCGGTGCCAAGACCCCGCCGCACTCTTCGCCTGCTCCCGTGCTCCCCTCCTTCCGTTGAGGGGCGCCTTGGCCCCCGCCTCAACCCCCCCCCCCCGCCAGCCCAACTCCGCTGTGTCCATGAGGCATCTGTCCCGAAAGTTCCTGACCTTTGGCGTCCACTGGCCCGGCCTGGCCCCTTCCTTGAAGCCCAGTGTTTCTTAGAAACGTCACGCTGGGACATTATCACAGCATCAGCACCCTGTCTCCTTTCTGGTGGGCTATCTCTGGGCTGCTGCTCTGGGCTCCCACAGGCACCTCGTCTGCAGGCTCGCGTGGCGGCTCTCTCAGGGCCAGGAGTGCCGTGGCTATGACAGGTCCTTGATGTTTTTGCTTCTCTTGTAGATAAATAAATCTCCCACCAGAGGGAATCTTCTGTTATTTGCAGCCAAAGTGGAAACAGAAATCAACAATTTCGTGAGTCCATAGAGTGGAGGGAAATGATCGTCCTAGACCCTGGGTACAGGGAGGTGGCCACTGACGTGCTTCCAGGCACCCCAAGCCCCTGGTGATTCCTGAACTCCCCCCAGCCCCTGCACCCCAGCCCGAGGGTGTTCTGGGCTCTGGAGGCCTCATGGCTTCACCTGGGACCATTTAGCCTCCTCGGCTCATCCAGCACCACATGCACCCACACACCCACGCACACACTTGTCTGCACACACACGTGTGCACTCACATATACTTGCACACACATGCACAGGCACACACTTGCCTGTGCACACACACGCATACATGCACACACAATACACACGCGCACACGCAGACACTTCCCTTGCAGTTTCCAGGGCCCGGGAGGGAGAGCCCACCTGCTGCCTGGCTTTACCGTCCCGGGGGATAGGGGAAGGCAGCGACACCTGCCAGGCCGCCCGGCTCCCCCCTCACCTCCCCTGCCTGCCAGCAGCTCCGGGGCCCTCACCAGGCTCCCTGCCGAGAAGCTGCAGGATCTGGAAAGGAGGCCTGAGGGGCGGGGGAAGCTGTACCCCAACTCAGCCGCACTGTGGCGGCCGCTGGTCTCCTGAGCAGCAAAGTGGGGCCACGTCCACACTCTCAACATGGCCCCTGGGGTCCTGCTCCGTCAGATGGGGACCCCTGTCCTGGGTGGAGCAGGAAGGGGTGGTGAGCCCGGATCACTGCTGAAAGCGTTGGTTCTGCATCCTGAAGTGGAGTGTCCCTTGGGATGGGGTGTCTGGGCACTAGCCCTCCAGGGGCCACCTCCACCCGTGCATGGGGAAGCGAGCCCAGAGAGGGGCTGGGCAGGGCTGGGCAGGCCGCTGACCTGTGTCTCTTTCCACCCTCGAGCCCCAGGAGGCCATGCGGGAGACGCTGCTGAGGGAAGTCCAGGAGGTCCGGCGCATCCACCGGGAGGTTCTGGTCCCACAGCAGCAAGCTTCGGTACGGCGCTGCTCCGCACTCCCCCAGGGCCCTGCGCCCCACGCTGCCGAGACAGACTCGGGCTCTCGGGCAGAGGACGCTCCGTGCTTCCCCCCCCCCCGCCCCTTCTCTGCTGCTGTCCCCCGCTCGGCCCCCTCAAGCATCAGCAGTGAGGGGCCGTCTGGGTGGTCTCCTCCCCTGCGGCCCCCGTGCCCTGCACTCAGCTCCAGGGCTGATGCCTCTCTCCAGAATTCCTCTTTCTTTCTCTCTTATTATCCTGGTTCTTTTTCATTTTTTCCCCTCCAGTTTTGATTTGGGGGCCACACCCAGTGGTGTCCAGGCTCAGCTCTGTGCTCTGAGCTCAGCAATCACTCCTGGCATGGTTTGGGGACCAGATGGGGTGTCAGGAATGGAGCCTACATGCAGGGCCAGTGACCCCCACGGTGCCATCTCTCGGGCCGTCATTCCATGATCCTGCCCCTTGGAGGGGCACCCGTGTCCTCGATGGGCAGCATTGCACTCTCCTCTCTCCCATCCTGTTTCAGACTTTCTTCTCCTGCCCGTTTCTTGCCCCGATGCCAACGGGAGGACATAGAAGAGAGGCGTCAGGCAGACCTGGCTTTTCAGGTTCTTCATCCCACAGCGCTGGGGGCCTCCTGGTTCCTGGAGATAAAGGGGCTGAGAAGGAAGAACGACTGCGGAAAGGGAGGGGCTCATCCCTGCAGGAGGCTGGGCGGGAATTAGGTTGCAGTTTGTGGGGGTTTGGACATGGGCCACGATTCACTGACTCCAGCTCCCACCCTTGGTTTGTTTTAGCCTCTACCCTCTTTCCCTCTACCCCTCCTGACATTCCTTCTTCATTTTCCCCTTTATCTGTCTTGGGGGCCACTCCTGGCCATGCTCTGGGTCTGCCCCGGCTCTGGGAGTCATCCCCACAGTGCTCGAGGGACTGTGCCTGGGATCCAACCCGGACCTCTTGCGGGCACAGCAAGAGTGCTCCGCCGATTGGGCAATCTCTTTGGCCCTCTTGACTTTCTGAATCATTCTCTGCTTCCAAAGTTCTCCTGTTAAGTTCTCTTCATTTGTCTGCTGTGCTCAACACAATTCATGGCACTCATTTATTCCAGGCACAAAGTGGGCGGTGCTTTAAACTGGATTTTGTGGTTCCTTCGAGACTGATCCAGCTCGGCAGGCCTCTGTTCATTTTAGAGCCAGAAACAAGCGGTTCTGTTGTTTAGACTCAGTCTAAACCAGCACCTATGTAGCTCCCACCCCCACTGCCTCCACCTGTGACTGTGTTTAGAAACACAGTTATCAGAACACAGCTGCACCCACTAATTTACACTTGATCCGTGTCGTGTCACTTTGGGACACTGTTGGGTTGCTGTTGGGACCCGGTGTGGCTGCCTCCTTCTGCCCTGACAAATCAGACCGAACCTCAACCCGAGGGCTGACTTAAAAGGCGGTGCCGAGGCTAGAGTGCTAGCATAGCAGGTAGGGCATTCATCTTGCACGTGGTTGACCCGGGTTCGAATCCCAGCATCCCATATGGTCCCCCGAGCACCGCCAGGAGTGATTCCTGAGTGCAGAGCCAGGAGTAACCCTTGAGCATCGCCGGGTGTGACCCAAGAAAAATAATAATAGTAATAAAAGGTGGTGCCTGGGGCCAGGAGACAGTGCAGTGGTCACACACTCCACTCCTACCATCACACCGTCTCCCATGCATGGCCGGGTGCAGCCCTACCAGCCCCCACTGGGGTGCCCTGGGTGTGCCCGCATGAAGAAGGTGCCCTCCCCTCCCCTCCCCACACAGTGGCCGGTTCAAACAAACCCCACTCAGGAGCATGCTTGAGCTCCTGGGGGAAGGTGTCCTGCCTTTTGCAGCCTAAGGCCCGTGCCTGGCCTTTCTCTGTCTGTGTCTCATACCCGGGGCTGGAATCTGCTCTTTCCACTGGGAGCAGCTGCTTCTGAGACACAGGCCACCGGGAGGCCAGGGGAGTGGTGGGGAGCCCGAGACCGGCGGGTGTCCCGGGTGCTTCCTCTCCCAAGCGGGGTCCTGCTCTCTCTCTGTCCTCCAGCGCCGTACAGACCAGAGCCTTCGGGAACTGCAGGGCACAACCAATAACTTGGAGGTAAGATGATTCCATTCTTGTTATGCAAAAACAAAAATAAACAAAAAACAAAACAAAATAGATTTTCCAAGATGTTGAGGTTTTGGGTTCCATTTGCAGATTTGCTGTTTTCTATAAATAATTGTATTGAAGTCATAGCTCATTCTAGCTAGTCAGGGTCCTGAACCGCCGGCCTCAGCCCAGGGATACTCCACTGTTCTACAGGCGTGGGAAGCTTGGGTACCACTGTGTGTCTCTTTGGTTGGAGCCGCCGACCTCGGGGCTGGCAGCGGGGGAGGCTCTGGTCTACGGGTGCAAGAGAGGTGAGGCGGGCTGAGTGACCGTACAGTGGAGAGGGTGTTGGCCATGCACATGGCCGACCCAAGGTCAATCCCTGGCACCCGTCATGGTCCCCTGAGCCCCACCCGAATAATTCCTGAGTGTAGAGCCAGAATGAAGCCCTGAGCACAGCCAGGTGCCAAGGAACAAAAGCTGGAGAGACCCTCACGTAAGCCACGCTGCATAGCCTTCCACCCAGAGCCACGGGTTTGAGGCCCCCTCGCTCAGGCACCCACCAAACCCTTCCCTCCTGCTCACCGCAGTCTGCTCTGATGGTCGACGTCTTCATTGGTGTTTCCTGAAGTTCATCCTTCGCTTTTGTTTCTCTTTCTCCCACATGTGAGCCAAATCCAGCCTGCGGACTTCCTCCCGCCCTGTCTGGGCGGCTTCACCAGCCCTAGTCCTCTGGGTCCTCCCCTGTCCTTGCACCTGGCAAGGTCTCCCTCTCTGAGCCGCCTGCCAGCGTGCCAGACCCCCTGGCCTGCTTGCCTGACGGTGGCACCGAGGGCGTGCTGGGCTCTCGGCCACTGTGAATAGTGCTCCAACACACACGGGGTGTGTTTAAAAGACACCGAGTTCTTTGTACTTTTAAATGGTTTCATCTGGGGGATGGGGGGCAGTGAGGGCCACACTCGGTGGTGCCTGGGGCTTCCTTCTGGCTCTGCAGCAAGAATCGCTCCTGGGGTACTCCGGGCATCGTATGTAACGGCAGGGATCAAACCTGGGTCCACTGGACCCCACCCATTATCCTGTCAGGGCCTGCTGGGGGCTTCTAAAGGTGCTATCAGGATAAAATGACAGACTCGGCCGCTGCTTATTTTATTTATTTTGACATTTTATTTCATTTTATTTTTTTGCTTTTTGGGTCAACCCAGTGATGCTCAGGGATTACTCCTGGCTCTGCAGTCAGGAATTATCCTGGAGGTGTTCAGGGGAATCAAACCCGGTCAGCTGCCTGCAAGGCAAACGCCTTACCCCCGTGCTATGGCTCCGGCCCCACGCTGCTTATTTTGAATAGGCGTGTGACTCTCTCCCAGCACGGGTGCCAATGCCTGTCTCACCAGGCATGCTTGGCCCACCCCAGCAGGATGCCTGGCCAATGGTGCTGTGCCCACATGCCCAGGCGCAGGCATTGCCCCCGGCCCTTTCTCTGAGCTCACTGTCCCCACGCCGCTCAGTGGTGCCCCCCACAAGCCTGGCTCATTAAGTCTCTTGCCTCCGAGTGTCCTAGTCTGAGGGAGCCAGACCTGCCCGGGCCCCCTCGGTCCTCAGGGATGTGAAGGTGCCCAGGCAACCAGCGCTTACCCTCACCCTGTCCACGTGGGATTGGCCAGAGCCCAGCCCAGGCGTGGTCATGAAGGTCACGCTCCTGGACCTTCTATCCCTGGTCCTGTGGGGAGCTGGGCTGGGAGGATCTCCCACCACGATGGACACAGTCGGTCGCAGGCCACGCCTGCCTGCCCACCACCAGTATGCGCCATGTCCATCCTTCCTGCCCGGCGACTCTAACCGCAGCCCCTCAGCGGCAGAAAACTTCCTTCATGGCCTGCCCGGGTCGTGGGGCTTCTCTCCACACTTGAGGTGTCCCCCCTAGAGACTCCCCCTCAGGGAGCACTTCTCATTTCACTGCCTGGGGCCTCCCCCTGGGCACCCGGAGTGAGGACAGAGTGTCCTTCGTACCTGCAGATCATGTTCCTCACAGACCTCAAGGAACCACAGCTGGGGGCACCTTAGCCATGGACTCTGAGTTCTCCAGGCCAGTGCGACCCTCATCCCTAGTCACGTGACTGGGCACAGAAGGTGCACTGGGGGAGAGGAACAGAGGTGGCACCAGCCTCAGGTCCTGGCAAGGTGGGCCACTGTGTTGCGGTGACCGGTTCTGGTGGGAGGTGAACAAGATGATGCTAGCCCCGACCTCACCCTGAGGGCTGGCATCCGGGCTCTGTGGGCCTGATCTCCAGCCTCTGCCCCCCTGCTGGCCAGGCAGCACCACTCAACACACACACACACAAACACACACACACACACACACACTTACACACACATACACACACTCACACACATACACACAACACACACACATACACACACATACACACATACACACACTCACACATACACACACTCACACACATACACACAACACACACACACACACACACACTTCCCACCCCCTGGACCAGCAAGGGAGGGGGCGTGAGCTGTGACAGACGCAGCTTCTGGTGCCGTGTCTGAGTCTCTGCCCGTGGCCTTCCCAGGGGAAAGTGGACTCCCTCATCTCCGCCCTGGAGTCTGCGCAGAAGTTCATAAACATCAACGCCTCTTTCGTTGTCCGCAAAGTAAGTTCTCTTGTTTCCCCCTTTTCTCTCTCAGTGTTTCGGCCACTCCCAGGCTGACTCCTGGCTCTGCATCACTCCCGGCGGGACTTGGGGGGCTGAGCCGGGTGGGCCGCGTGCAGGTCAGGGCCCTCCTCTGGGCTACCTCCAGCAGTCTGCTTTCCGAGAATGACTCCCTCGGGGTGGGCGTGGGGAGCGGACTCAAGGGACTGTGCCCCATGTTCAGTGCTGGCACCACACGCGTACCCCAGCACCACCCGGTGTGACCCAAGGTGTCAGCAGTGTCAACCCCAAGCCATCAGGCCCACAGAGCTGGGCCAGGCAGCCCATTAGGCACCGCTATGGAGCCAGCCCCAGGAAACCATGCTGATTCCTAGGGTTCGGGGTGTGTCTCCATGACGCAGCCCCCGAATCTGGTCCAGCACTGCTGGGTGCAAGTGCAGCCAAAGGCAGCAACACTTTGTCAATACCCGTGTGTGCGTGTATGTGTGTGTGTGCATGCATACGTGCCTGCATGTGTGTGTATGTGTATGTATATGTAGGTGTGTGTGCATGTGGGGCTGGGACGATAGCACAGCGGTAGGGCATTTGCCTTACAAGCGGGCAACATGGCCGACCCGAGTTCGATTCCTCCGCCCCTCTCGGAGAGCCCGGCAAGCTACCGAGAGTATCTCGCCCGCACGGCAGAGCCTGGCAAGCTACCTGTGACGTACTCGATATGCCAAACACAGTAACAGGTGTCACAATGGAGACGTTATTGGGCCCACTGGAGCAAATCGATGAATAACGGGAGGACTGTGACTGATATCCGTGACCGCGTGCATGTGTGTGTCTCTGTGTGTGCATGTGCACGCGTGTGCATGTGTGTGCATGTGCACGCGTGTGCATGTGTGTGCATGTGAGTGCGTGTGTGTGCATATGTGTGAGTGTGCATGTGTGTGCTTGTGTACGAGCATGTGTGTGTGTGTGGGTGCGTGTGTGTCTGTGTGTGTACGTGTGTGCTTGTGTGTGCATGTGTGTGAGTGTGCATGTGTGTGCTTGTGTACGAGAATATGTGTGTGTGTGCGTGCGTGTGTGTCTGTGTGTGTGTGCAAGGATGGTATAACCACCTAGGTGCTTTGCACTCTCTCACTCTTTTCCAGGAAATTAAGAGATACATAAACTCCATCATTGCGCACTTTGAGCTCTACCTGCAGTGGGCCCACAGATCGGTGAGTGATCTCTGCCATCCACACGCTATTTATAGGTTGGGGTTCAGCTAGTCGCTTTCAGGAGCCAATCTAGCAGCGAAGCCAAACCCTCAGCTCTTCGTAGGAGAGTTCAGGGGCCTTGAGGAAGGTACAAGACTCCACACACACACACTGCGCCCTCCAGGGCCCCCTCTGGGATTTTCCCTCCCGCCCATCCTCACCTCACTTCCTTCTTCTTCATCCAAGAGTCCTGAGGGGACCGTGGATGAGACACTAGGCTTGCTCTACCAGCCTTGGGCCAAGGAGACATTTCTACAGAGCTGCCTGTGATACTGGGGTCACCTCAGGGATGTCTCCAGGGAATAGCCAAAAGGGAGATGCAGAAAAGCAACCAGGGGCAAAGTTGAGAAGAGAGAGAAGAAAGCCAGCTTGAGCCTGGGGAGCACCAGGTCCTTACCAGGGGGACAGAGATGGGACAGCAGGCAGGGGGCGTGACTGGTCTGCAGTTGACCCAGGTTTGATCTCCCCTAGGGACCCCCCAGCCCCACCAAGAGTGAACCCTGAGTGCACAGCCAGAAGTAAACTCTGAGCTCTGCTGGCTGTGGCCTCAAAACAAAAGCAGAAAAAGAAAAGGCGAGAGGCAAGAAATTCAGGCTAAAGGGCGGAAGCAGAGGCCGGCGGGCAGGGCGCTTGCCTGGCACACGGCTTTCCAGGGTCCCCTGAGCACAGAGTTACCTGAGTACCACTAAATGTGGCCCAAAAACAAGAAATTCAAGCTAAGGTGCCATGTTGGGCACACGTACTTCATTCTTTAATACTCTGGGGATTTTTTGTTTTGAATTTCATTTTTATTATTTTGGAACTGAATCACAGTGAGATGCACAGTTACAGAGTCGTTCATGATCGGGTTTCAGTCATGCAGTGTTCTGACACCTGTTCCAAACTCGTGCACCTCTCCCACCACCAGTGCCCCAGTTTCCCTTTGCCCCCCTTCCCCACCTCCATGGCAGCCACTTTTCTTCTCTCCCCCGCTCCCTTTCCCTCTCTCCCTCTCCCTCTCCCTCTCTCATTCCTCCCTTCCTCTCTCCCCTCCTCCCCCTCCCCCACCCCGTTTCTCCACCTCCTCTCCCTCCATCCCTCTCTCCAGTGCTTTATGGAAGGCTGGAAGGATGGGCCTTACTCTTGCAAAACCACAGCGGGACCCTGGAAACAGGCTCAGAGAGAAGCAGGGTCTCACTTCCAGCGTCCACTCGGCTCAGCCAGGCTTAGAAATCAGCTTCCAGCGGCCTCTCTTGAGGCCTGGGTGTCCGTCCCCTGGTGGAATTAGGGGAGTTGGGGAGTGTCCCCGAGTGTGTCCGCTGTGTTTCTGTCCCCGCGCAGATCACAGAGGAGGTTGCGGCCTGCAAGCCCGTGGCCACTGCCGTGGACTCGACCGTCGAAATCTTTCTGTGCCGCTACCTCACAGACCCCGTGGTAAGTGGCCCTCATGCCAAGGGAGAGGAGGCCACCCCTGCATGCGTGCCCGCACCCCCGAAGCCAAGCTGTAGTTTGCGCTCCAGTGATTTCAAGGAGTCGTCGCATCTCTCTAACACAGAGAATGCACTAATGAAACAACGTGTGGTGGACAAGTTATGACAGACCGGGGGTGGCAGGCCCAGCTGTGTACCTTCCGGAGGGCCTTAGGGATAGGGGCCAGTGACCCCAGGAGAATGGCCCAGGAGAGTTCACAGGGCAGCGATTGTTCGTACCCTAAAGCCCTCAGAGCAACAATGCCTGTAGGATCTCTCCACATGCTCTCATGTGCCATCTGTGTAGTGTAGCACGAACCCTCCAGTCATACTTCGACAGAAAACCAACTTACAGGTTCCAACAGCCTTTGAGATGTTGTGATTGGTGGGTAAGCTCCAAGCATCAAGTTCTCCCCCCCCCCCCACCTGGTTCCTGTGGGAGTCCTCCCTCCCCTCACCAGGAGCACCTCGCTTCCCCTCTGGTCACAATAAAGACCAGGATCTTCACCGAATGCCCAAAGTCCCCCAGACTGAGTGTCTTTCCACACAACCATCGCTGGACTATTCTCCCACTCTAATATACGTCTTTTCTTTCATGTCTTAAAAAGTAAAAAAAAAAACCCTCAAATACTTGATTCCCCCATGCCTACCCCAGGTCGTTTTAAATGCCTTGGTCTCTGCCTGGACACCCAATCCATGTTTTTCTTTGCCTCCACGCTAGATTCTTCCTGCCAACTCTCTCCAGCTTGTGTAGATTCTTCCTGCCAACTCTCTCCAGCTTGTGATCTAGTGGTGGGGAAGACAAACTCTGTGCAGAGTCCACTGCTGTACTTTCTGAGTTTAGGGACTTTGCAGAATCGTTGCATGCACTTCCTCACCCACACTGTTGGGGAGCCTCGCCAGCTCCCTGTGAAGCCCTTCTCCTCACCCCTCATCATATCATCAAGTGCTCACTGATAACTGCCAACTCTTTCAGACTCAGGGATCAACTCACACATTCTGTTTCCTGCCCCAGGAATTCTTTCCTCTGCTTCCTGGTTGGATTGTCTTTGTTTTTCCTGGTTGTTTTCCTGGTTGGACCATAGAGCTTTGAGCTAGTCCTTCAGAGATTCAGAGAGGTCCTCGAGGTTGGAATTGTACGTGTGGTCCTCCCCACACATACAATGTGGAGGACCACACATACACATGCACTTGCACATACACACACATGCACACACACGCACATACATGCACATGCACGTACACACACACATACTCGCTGGAGTCTAAACCACTTGATGTGCCCTCCATGTTATCCCCATGTTCCCCCACAGACGTGCCTGCAGGGTGTCAGCCATGTGCCCCTGCCCTCCTGGACGCCTCTGCCGCCACACACCCACTGCTCCCGTGTTGGGGTTGGACTCCCTTACCTTAAGAGGGCAGGATCCCGACTGCCCCAGCGCCAGCTTCCTGGCTGCCTCCCTCCTCCCTCAGCTCCAACCCGCTGCGCCCCCCACTGGTGGGTTAGGGTGAGACCTGCCTTAGGGGAGTCCCACCTTAGTCTGGTGTCATCTGAATTGACAAAGTCTGCACTGGCTCAGACATTCCTGTTATTTTAAAAAAAAATACATATATATGTTTTATTTAAAAAAATTTTTCTAACTTTTTAGGGGCTAGAGAGATAGAACAGTGGGCAGGGTGCTACAAAATCTGTTTTAAAAGTTTAGGGACCAGGGGCTGGAGTAATAGCACAGCAGGTAGGACGTTTGCCTTGCACTCAGCAAACCTAGGTTTGATTCCCAGCATCCCATATGGTCCCCTGAGCACCGCCAGGAGTAATTCCGAGTGCATGAACCAGGAGTAACTCCTGTGCATCGCCAGGTGTGACCCAAAAAGCAAAAAAATAAAAAACTAAAATAAATAAATAAATAAAATAAAATAAATACATGTTTAGGGACCAGAGGGGCGGAGCAATAGCACAGCGGGAAGAGCATTTGCCTTGCACGTGGCCCACCCAGGCTCGATTCCCAGCATCTTCTATGGTCCTCTGAGCACTACCAGGAGTGATTCCTGAGTACAGAGTCAGGAGTAACCCCCGAGCATCACCAGGTGTGACCCAAAAAGCAAAATAAAATAAAATAAAAGTTTAAGGACCATAGAGCTAGAACAGTGGGCGGTGTGCTTACCTGGCATGTGGCCAACGGAGGTTCTATCCACAGCACCCCATAGGGTCCCCCAAGTCCACCAAGAGTAATCCCTGAGAGCACCAAATAAAGGTGTTGGAAGGATCCTCCCAGGATGGGAGATGCATGCTGAAAGTGCACTATAGACAGAACATGATTGCCACTCAATGCCAACCACAGGACCCAAAAGGAGAGAGAGAACAAAGGGGAATGCCCTGCCACAGAGGCAGGGTGGGATGCGGGGGAATAGGGGTGGGAGGGATACTGGGATCAGTGGTGGTGGAAAATGGGCACTGGTGGAGGGATGGCTACTCAATCATTGTATAATCAAAACCCAAGCACAAAAATTCGTAAATCTACAACTGTACCTCATGGTGTTTCACTAATAAAAATTTTTTTAAAAGGGGAGGGGTGATTCCTGAGTGCAGAGCCAGGAGTAAACCTGGAGCACCACTGGCAGTGGCCCCCAAACAAACAAATGAATCATTTTTTCAGTTCAAATAAAGAAATGAAGCCCTTATGTTTTTCCGGCTTGAGTGGCTCAGCTCGGGACCTCTCTCCCGGGACGGAACGTGGCTGTTGCTTGCACGGCAACCTCCTTCCCTCCTGCTCTAGCGTTCAAGTCCCTCGAGCGGTTCTGTTGTTTTTGTTTGCTTGTCTGTGTGTTTGTTGGGGGGCCACACCCAGCAGAACTCAGGGATTATTCCTGGCAGGCTTGGGGGACCCTGTGGGAGGCTGGGAATCGACCCTGATTGGCCTCATGCGGGGCAAACGCCCTACCCACTGTACATCCCTCCTGCCCCTTCTACAGTCCTTTAGAGTCTTAATTGCTCCTCTGAGGATTGAGGCAGGATTGGAAAGGATAGAGTCCCACCCAGCTCTCAGCCTCCACAGCAAGGGCGGGGGTGGGGAGCACAGAAATGAATAAATCTTCCTCAAACCTGGCAGTCATGCCCACAAACTGCCTCTGGTGTCTGATAAGCTCATTAACCAGCCATGAGCCGGAGACACAAATAAATCTCGGTCTTCCGATCAACAAGCTGCAGAGATGCCTCACACCTCAAAGCCGCCTTCCAGTTAAAAATTAACTCCAGTTTTATCACCCCACTCATCTCATACTCTACACCACTGATGTACCGGGAGTAGCACACCACATTAGATGGGACACAAGGTAGAAGGCATGCAATCTCAATTAAGAAAATAATAACACGCAAGGCTTGGAGGATAAAACAACATAACATGAGGCTGACACCTAAGGATAGTAGATACACGGGACAGGTAGATTGCTCCATAGCTGGAAGCCTGCCTCATGAGCAAAGGGGAGAAGGCACCTGGAATAGAGAAGGGATCGCTAAGGAAAAGATGGCTGGAAGAATCGGTCGCGATGGGAGATGTGTGCAGAAAGTAGATAAAGGGCCAAACATGATAACCTCTCAGGGTCTGTAGTGCAAATCATAATGCCCAAAAGTAGAGAGAGATCATGGGGAATCATGTCTGCCATGGAGGCAGGGGGAGGGTGGGAAAGGGGGGATATATCGGGGATATTGGGGAATGTGCACTGGTGGAGGGATGGGTTCTTGATCATTCTGTGATAGTAGCACAAATATGAAAGTGTGTAACTATCTCATGGTGATTCAATAAAATTAAATTAAAAAATAAAAAAATTTTCTTCTAAGGAAATCTTTTGGGAACATCTTTAGAGAATTATTCATAACAAGTACTACACAATAAATTATTTAGGGCCTGCTATTGGGGCTGACTTGGGTGGAGGTTGGGAAAATTCAAAGTAATGGTGGTGAGGCATAATGGCAGTGGGGTTGGTGTTGGAATATTGAATGTGATAAATTATTGTGAACCTTCAAAATAAAATTTAAAAAATGTTTTTTCAATGAACAAAGAGAACCCAGGGAAGAGAAGGGTTGTGGTGCCATGGCAGTCTATGCCCAAAGGCCAAGGCCTGCCCCATGCAACCCAACTCAAAGCAGGCGCAGGCAAGGCCGAGCCGGAGGGTCTGGCCGTCACTGACGTGCCCAGCGCACCTCTCACCTCCCTGAAAGGGAAGGGCTGGGCAGGGGGAGCTCAGGGTCCTCAGAGTAGCTGTGGCCCAGCAGTGCAGACGTGACTCCAGACCCGTAGTTACAGATTCCAGAGCAGTCCTGGTGTGAACATGTATGAGGATGCCCCCCCCCCCACACACACACACCCAGGGTTGTGCTGATACTGCGCAGGCCAGTGATGTGTCCTGGGGCCCAGCACCCTCACCCCAACCACCTCTCAGCTGCTGCTTATGGGCCAAGTGGAAGAGGCGGCATCAGGAAGAAGGACGTTGGTGGAAGCTGACACTGGTGGTGCCCCGTAGCATGCCCCCTGCTCGGGTGCAGTGCAGAGCCAGAAAGACCCACGCCCTGAGCATGGCAGCCTTAAAGAACCACGCACGTAGCCCACCGGCCTGTCCTGCCGCCTCCCTGGCTCCCCAGAGGGGCCTGGCACTGGAGCAAGCCCGGAGCGTCACCTGGTGTGACACTCCACCCCCAACGCCCCACTTCCGCTCAGAAAGAGTTTGCAGAAGGTTTCAGAGCACATGAAAATGTTTACAAATGAAAAGGTACTCCCTGAAGAATTTCCGGGGACATCTGCCCTGCTGCCCCAGCCTCCCCCCACAAACCCTGGCTGCTCTCCATTTCCCTGCTTCAAGCCTTCGAGTCAGGACTCATCACTGCTGTGTTTCCCTCTAGAATCTGTTCTGGTTCAGCCTCGGAGAAGCCACCTTTTTGCTGCTTCCGGCTCTGATTTTTGCCGTCAAGCTGGCCAAGTACTACCGCCGCATGCAGTCAGAGGATGTGTACTATGAGTGAGTAGCCCGTCGCAGAGAGCTGGGGAGCTAGGCCTGGGGGTGGGGGGTGGGGGCTGCCTTTCCTACCTTTCCTGGGACGCAGGAGACTGGCTCCAGTGGAAGGAAGCCCGTTTTGCCTTTTTAAAGCAGAGGGTCAGCAGCTCCCAGCCTGCCCGGCTTGGCTCCCTGCACGACTGTCTGTTGCTTGTCTTAGCCCTGGCCTTCCCCTGGCTCTATCTTGGCCACCATAACCGGCTCCCTCTTTCTCCTTTGCAGTTCTTCTGTGGCGGACACTTGGCACTACACTCTCTAGCTGCGCTTCCTCCTTTCACTGGGCTGTCCTCTGCCTTCCGCCCTCACCAGGAAATTGCTGCCCACAGGGTCTCACTTCCTCTCCTCCTCCCTGTGCTCCTCCCGCTCTGTTAGCGGGGTGAGCGGTGCGGCAGCTGAGTGGGAAGGAGACAATTGCAAAGATGCTCAGAACTCCTTTGGGTTTTGGTGGGGATTTCTTGCTTTTTTTTTTTTTTTTTTTTTTTTTTTTTTTTTGGAAATTTTGGTTGCATTTGATTGTGCTGGAAAAAGCATTTATCCTTTTCTTTTTGAATTTCTTTTGGGGCCACACCTAGTCAAACTCAGGGCTTACTCTTGGCCCTGTGCTCAGGGATCACTCCCAGTGGTGCTTGGGAAATCATATGGGGTTCGGGGGATTAAACCTGGCTTAGCCACACGCAGGTCAAGAGCCTTACCCACTGTACTATCACTCTGGCTCTTCTTTCTTTCTTTCCTTCTCTCTTTCTCTCTCAAAGAGAAAGACTCCTTCCTTCCTTCCTTCCTTCCTTCCTTCCTTCCTTCTTTCTTTCTTTCTTTTTTTCTTTTTGGGTCACACCCGGCAATGCTCAGGGCTTACTCCTGGCTCTGCACTCAGGAAATACTCCTCCTGGCAGTGCTTGGGGGACCATATTGGATGCCGGGGATCAAACCTGGATCGGTTGCATGCAAGGCTGATGCCCTATCCACTGTACTATCACTCTGGCCCCTCTTTCTCTTTTGCAAATCATGTACAAAAGATGAGACTGGGCAGTCATTATATATTCTCTGGGGGGACTTTTTAAACTAAATTATTGACATATGCAAAGTTTGTAGCAACAGTAAGTGCACTCAGAGCAAATAGAGAGCGTTGTGGAAATACTGGCTGGATGGAGGAAGATTTCAGACTCTAAGTTGGTTGGAATATGACATCATTGTGTGATATTTGGATTTTGAAGGGCACAAGCGGTAAAATCTTTACCTTTCACCCTGTGGTTTTACTAAGTTGTCCCATTCTCTTCATGACTCATTGTCTTTATTGTCTATGATGTAAACACTTCAACTCAGAGGTAACATAAATTTTGTTTTGTTTTGTTTTGTTTTGTTTCTTTGGTGTATGTATCTGTGTTACAGTAAGAGACATGCTATTTGGGGTTTACATAGACATTATCCCATGTGGAGTCAATGAACAGTTTCTAAATACATGCAGATACTCCAGTCGAGGATCTGAGGCAACGGTCGGTTCTGGGAAAGGGCCTAGCCTGGGCCACCAGAGCCCCATGAGCCTCCGGAGCCCCCGCCGCTCACCCGAGAGCGGGAAGGAGGCACAGCAGCCGGTGAAGCTTTAGTTCTGCGCTAGCCGTTGGACTGTGAACGCTTCAGCCAAGAGACCTCTGTGTTCATTTCCGAGCCAGACTCCAGAATCCGGCGTGGATCGGTGGTATCCCAGCGGGTGGGACCTTAGAACTGTCAACGGGCAAGTAACAGATGTGTGTGTGGGCAATAAAGAGAGATCTCCAAACACATGGCCCTCCTCTTTTTTCTGTTTTTGTTTTTGTTGACTTTTTTTTTTCGATCGAATCATCAGGAGCTACAGTTATAGAACTTGCGTGTTTGAGTTTCAGTTATACAATGATCGAACACCTGCCCCTCCACCAGTGCACACTTACCACCACTGATTTTCCCAGTATCCCTCCAGCCACCCCCATCTGACCCCACCCCCTCCCTCTATGGCTCTAATTTCCTTCTAACTCTGTCTGCTTGGGGGCACTATGGTTTGCAGTACAGATACTGAGAGGCTATCACGTTTTGGTCCTTTGTCTACTTTCAGCACACATCTCCCATCCCGACCGATCCCTCCAACCATTATTGACTTGGTGATCCTGTCTCTATCCCAACCGCTTTCTCCCCCAGCTCATAAGGCAGGCTGCCAACCGGCTCTCCTCCTTTTAATGGGAAAAACCCACCGACACAGGACAGCATGCCCCCAGGAGCTGCTCCCAAACTCAGCACCTGAAAACACCTCACAGGTCACAGAGGCAGGAAGGGCGAAGAGGTTTCCCCCAGAGATGGGGGTGAGCCAGAACCATCCTGACCTGCTCAGAGAGCCACCCTGGGGGTGGAAACCAATGGCCTGCATTGACGCTTGGGAAAGGTTGTGGGTTGGGGGCAGCGGGGAAGCACAGGGACATTGGCTGCAAGGACTGTTTTTCCAAAACGGGAGCATCTGCTCGGACACATTGGTTCAGTCTGATCCTCGTGAAGCATGTGTTTTTCACCCGTGTCCTCATCCGACTCCATCCAGGTAGTCCTGCTGCCAATGAAGTTGTCTGATGTGTCGAGAGGTGAGTGGGCCAGCATCACACAGGTGATGAGTGTGGGGGCTGGGGGTAGACCCTGACCCCTGTTTCTCAGCCTCTGCTGCCCAGTGGTGTCACAGGAGGGATTTGGCACAGACATTTCCCAACAGGGTTTTCAACACAGCCACCACTCGCCCAGCTGGTATTAGCTCTTGGTGACAGTGAGGCCAGGGACCAGCAGTCTGGATGGGGGATCAGGCACCCCAGGGTGGGGGGAAGTGCTCTGGGCCCAAATCTGCCTGGAGAGGGCTCTGGAATGGGTGTGACCACGCCTGACCCACCGAACTGTTTTTCCAGTCCGAAATATTCTTTTGTTTTTTCTTTTTGGGTCACATCTGGTGAGGCACAGGGTTACTCCTGGCTCTGCACTCATGAATTACTTCTGGCGGAGCTTGGGGCACCATATGGGATGCTGGGGATCGAACCTGGGCTGGCCGCATGCAAGGCAAATGCCCTACCCGCTGTGCTATTGCTCCAGCCCCGAAATATTCTTTCTTCACTTGCTTCCCCCTGTGCTTCCAAGAGAGTCAGCAGAAGATGTTCTAGAGCTACTGAGTCTGCAAACCCAGCATTGTTTGTGCAGCCGGAGCACTCCTTACCTGTGACCCCAGCTGGGGTGTGAGAGAAAGAGCAGATGGAAGTCACTCTGGTGATGGAAGCAGCCAGGCTCCCTGAGCAGCAGGCTCTGCGGGCTGAGCCCTGGGCTGGCCCGGGCAGCCCCACCGAGTAGGAGAGCTGGTCTCCCAGCTCCCTCTGTGATCCGTCTTCTCCAAAGAGCTGCGCTGAGCAGAGCGTTCCTCGAGGACCCACTCGCAGGAAGACTCACTGTGCAGGTGTGGGGTCCTCCAGGCTGGAAAATTCTGCAAGCCTTTGACCACTCTCCCTGCTGCAGAGTGAGGCGCTCCCTGAGCTTATGCCCATCATTAGCTCGCTGTCAGGGTCCTTTTCAGCCAGGGTGCTCAGAGAGGCCTCTACCTAGCTCTCCTGCCAGAAATGGGGTCCAGGGTGGCGGCAGAGAAGCAGTGTACAGTTTCTCTGACCTGGGGCGACGCACCCATGAACCGGAGTCCTGGGCCGTCCTGGACATCAGTGTGGAGGGGAGCCCTGGTTAGTGCTGCCACCTGCGTGTCATGCCATGGAGGCCTGTCTTTGGGAGCCACTTCATGGTGGCAGGGTAATTGCGCCCGCCATCAGGAGGGGCTTATGCTGGCCTCTGGCATAAGCAGGTCTGAACACACACAGTTCCACAGTCTCATCTGCTTGGTGTCAAACCTCTTGACGGGCATCCACATGGCACACAAGAGGCAGAATCTGTTCCTAGCTGTGAGCCATGGCCTAAGCCACAAGTGTGGCTGCTTTCATGGGGAGGCTTGTTTGTGGAAAGGGCCGCAACTTTCATTTAGGCCCCGTGTGAGGGGCTCCTAGCACATTGGGAGCAGCCGGCGGAGCTGAGAGGGCAGCCCCCAGACAACTCTACGGCTGCTTGTGGCCAGGAAACCTCCAGAAATCGGGTCCAGTGACTCGCAGACCTCCAGACATCCACCTTCAGACGAACAGTCATTGGCCTCTCAGTTGTTGGGGGAGCTGAAACTGTGACCCCTGCCTTCTTTGGGAAGAGCACTCGACTCTGGGACCAGGCTTCTTTCTCCTGAAGACTCCATTTCTCATGACAAATTATTTTGCCCCCACAGACACACACACACACACACACACACACACACACACACACACACACACACGTGCAGGAAAGCTTCCGCCCTCCCCAGAGCCACAGAAGAGAGTCAGCAGTGCCATGCGCCGGCTTTCACTGAGACCTTTGGCGGTATGGAACACGGGGCCGGGCTGCTGAGACAGCCTGTGGTCTGGACCCTGGCCTCCACGGCCTCCCCTGCTTCCCTGGGGAAAGTGTGGTGGGCGGGCGGGAGTGATAGCACAGCAGGTAGGCGTGCAGAGCCAGGAGGAGTAATTCCTGAGGGCGTGAGCCAGGAGTAACCCCTGAGCATCGCCGGGTGTGACCCAAAAAGAAAAAAAAATGGGTGTAGGGTTGGCTGGTCTGTGCCTGGGGTTAAACAGAGCACACAGAGGACACACAGCCTCCCCTGCCACCCCCTCTAGCAGGGCGGCCCTCGCCTGCCTCATCCACAGCACCAAACTTGGGCAGCTGATCCCTGGACTCCCCCAGCCGTTGAGCCCGGGGCACTCAGGGGAGTGATGTCCCCACCTCCGCCCTTGCTCCTCACTGCAGACTCAGGGGGTGTGGGCCGAACTGCAGGAAGGAGCCAGGCCTGTCCACTTTCTGCCCATCCCTACGGAGAGTAAGAGATCCCAAGTGTCCCATAGCAGGACAGCAAAAGTATGTATGGGTCCAGAGGGGCTCCCAGCAAATTCATTTTGACACTTTGTGCCAAGAGATTGTGAAAGGGGTGTCAGCCAGGTCTAGGCTGCCCAAAAAATGCAGTCTACCTGTGACGGCAAAATCGAAACAGTCATGGAGGTAACCAACCACTCAAAAACCATTACTTGAATAACCAAGGACTAAAAACATATCTTTTTGCATTCATCTGGGAAACATAAAGTAACAAAATAGGACACTAACATCCAAGAATAGCCGAGATAAATACCAGGAAGTTTACTCCACGGCTTGGAGGCCAGCCTCACACTCTAGGGGTAAAGGCCTAGAAGGGAGAACCAAATAAAGGGTGTTGGGAAGATCCGCCCAGGATGGGAAATGCATGCTGAAAGTAGACTATAGACCGAATTTTATTGCCACTCAATTCCTCTTTTGCAAACCACAGCACCCAAAAGGAGAGAGAGAACAAAAGGGAGTGCCCTGCCACAGAGGCAGGGTGGAATGGGGTGGGGGGGGGGGGGGGTTGGAGGGATACTGAGATCCGTGGTGGTGGGAAATGGGCACTGGTGGAGGGATGGGTACGTGATCATTGTATAACTGAAACCCAAGCACAAAAATTTGTAAGTCTACAACTGTACCTCATGGTGTTTCACTAATAAAAATTTTTTAAAAAATAAATAAAATAAAATAAAAACCTATCTTCAAACTTCCTGCAATGAATTAATGTGCTTCCAACTCGGGATGATCCCCAAATTGGGAGCTTGTTTTAACAGCAGGTCCATTGCCCAGCTTATAAACTCTGTTGTCCTTTGGCTCTGGGACCTGGTCAGTGACATATATTATTTGTCTGGGTCCTTTTGAGGAACTCAGTAAATATTTGTCAAATTGGTTAGAGAAAGGAATTGAATGAACCGGCATTGAACTGCACATGCTAATATGTACTCAATGTATGCAATGAGACATTTCTATTCATGAGAGGTATTTGGGTATGGCCATGTTGGCTGTGTGCAAGGCAAACGCCCTACCGCTGTGCTATCGCTCCAGCCCTAAAATATGTTCGTCGATTTGCTCGAGCGGGCCCAGTAACGTCTCCATTGGAGACTTTGTTGTTACTGTCTTTGGCATATCGAATACGTCATGGGGAGCGATAACACAGCGGTAGGGCGTTAGCCTTGCACGCAGCCAACATGGCCGACCCGAGTTCGATTCCTCCGCCCCTCTCGGAGAGCCCAGCAAGCTACCGAGAATATCTCGCCCGCACGGCAGAGCCTGGCAAGCTCCGCGTCACGTATTCGATATGCCAAACACAGTAACAACAAAGTCTCCAATGGAGACGTTACTGGGCCCGCTCGAGCAAATCGACGAACAACGGGAGGGCCTGGGCCTGGGCCTGGGCCTGGATTTGGGTACGGGGTTGAGGGTTGATCTTTCTAACCACCGTCTACTGCCTGCAGGAAGGAGCTAAGAAAGGATGAATGATGGTTGTGTGGACTTGGAGTCACATCACTGAGAAACATGTAAGAATAAGCACTCCCTCACTGCAATTCTAGTTGCAATTACATGCAGGTCTCTGATTCCCCAAATAAAGTTTATAATCAACAAAAAGTTTTTCCCATCTGTGCAGAGGATATCTTTCCAGCCTATGGCCATTTGGGTAGCTCTGACGTTATTTGCAGCCAACATACAGGCAGACTGTCTGCAAACAGCTGGCCAGAAGTGCCATTGTCCTTTGCACCAGGTGTCAAAGCCAGACCCATGGTTTTGCAGTCCTTGCCCAGTCACTGGGCCAGGCAGTCCCCTCCCCCGCTGTCTAACTCCAGTCTGAGGCCACCTGGAGGCAGAGGCAACCCTTTAGCTGGATTCTCATCCCGGAAGCAGGGTCTCCATCAGTGCTGGAGATGAGGAGGGAAGACAGAGTCCCCAGCGCTTCCCAGGGTCCCCCCACCGGACACCCCCTCCTCCCAGAACTGTGCTTCTCTTGCCTCCTTCCCAGCCCCTCTGCTGCTAGAAGCCAAGTCAGGCCGGTGGGAGCCGAAGCCACAGCAGGAAACGGGGGTTTGTCCTCTGGATTTTTTCCAGAAACCTGTGCCCACTTGCCCTCAGGCCAGCTTAATTGTCCCCACTGTTTGTGGTTCCCTGCCCATGCGTAATCAGGCCCACACCTCGAGTCACTGCATTGTACTTTTTGGAGATGGGGTGGTATTGGGTTTATTTTTCCCAAACGGACGTTTGGGGGTTTTGTTTTCTTCCAAATTAACGGCAACCAGCCCTGCACTGAGGAAGCATCTTTAGAGAGAGAGAGAGAGAGAGAGAGAGAGAGAGAGAGAGAGAGAGACAGAGACAGAGAGACAGAGACAGAGACAGAGACAGAGACAGAGAAAGGGAGGAGAGATGCAGATAGAGGGAGGGGAAGGAAGGAAGGAAGGAAGGAAGGAAGGAAGGAAGGAAGGAAGGAAGGGGAGGAAGAGAGGGAGGGAGGCAGAGAGAAAGGAAGGGAGGGAAGGAGGGAGAGAGAAAGAGAGAGAGAGAAAGAGGCAGAGAGAGAGAGAGCTCCCAGGCTGAGAGAAAGAGAGAGAAAAGGAGGGAGTGAGGGAAGATAGAGAGAGAGAGGGAGAGAGAGAGAGCTTGTGCTCCCAGGCTGAGTGGATGGAGGCCCACATACAGCTGGAGTAACCCAGTCTCAGAGCCAGGGAGAGCCCCTGAATACCCTGGAAGGACCCTAAACAAACAAACAAAAAACTTGTGTGACATTGGGTCATATTTGTAGTAAGTCAAAAGTTTTCATGGATTGAAATTCCATCAATTAATTCCATCAATTGCATCGATCTGTGACCTCTGGTCATTGGCGTTACTGCTGACATTGGGGTGTCACAAATTGTAACCCTGCCAACAGGCAACCTGAGGGTAATGCTGTGTGTTCTGGTCACCCTACTAGCCGGCATCCCGCCTGTCTCTTCCTCTCCTGCTCTCCTGCCTCCCACTCCCCCACGATAAGAAAACATGGAAATTAGGCCGCGAGGCCACCATGGCCCACACTGGCCTCCAGAGGTCCAGGGAAAGGACATTGCTCATGATGGCAAGTTTCAGATGTTGGAGCTGTGAGGAGAGCACAGGGCGCTGAGAGGATGAAGGGCTTCCTGCCCCACGAAGCAGGCTGCAAATGCGAGGGAACATTCTTGAAGGACATGGAAATGCTTCTCCAGGGAGTGAGCAATTTACAGGATTGCTAAAGGCCTGCTCTGCTGATAAGGGGCAGGTTTGAGTGGTCTGAGAGAAGATAAGATTAAACTGGCCCCAACCTTTCCTCAAGCCAAAGCCTAACCCAGAGGCAGGCCCAAGCTCTCTTCCACTGAGAGGGCTGGAAAGGGGTGAGGGGCTGAGAGGGGTGGGGAAGGGTGAGGGGCTGAGAGGAGTGGGGAACTCCAGGAGAAAATTCAGAAATTACCCGAGATGGGACCGAGGAGTTTAAGGAAAGAAGCCCAACTCTGTCACAGAACAGGGCTGGGTGAAAGGCGTGTGTTACAAGCTGTAGAACTCCAGAAGACAGCAGGAAAGTTGCTTTCCTTGAGTCTTCGTTCAGATTTCCTATGGAATACTCCAAAGGAAACCTGTCGTCTGTCACTGAAATCTTTGGTTCAGCGAGAGAGAATGCTACAAACCCAAACCCACACAGCCACGAGAAAAAACTCAGCCATGTTCACAGAAGGCCGCGCACCCCACCACACACACACACACACCCCACGCACACACACACGCACACACGCACACACACATGCACACACACGCACACACATGTACCCCACCACACACACATACACACTCACACACATGCGCACACACAAGCGCACACACAAGCACGCACACACATGCACACACACACATGCACACACATACCCCACCATACACACATATACATGCATACACATACACATACACGCACACATGCACACACACACGCACATACTTTGGGATCAGCTGTCCTGGGAATGGTCATGGCCGGGGGAGCAGGCAAGCTCTGCGAAGCCTTCTCCAAGGGCAGCCTGAGGAGGCCTGGCCGCTCCCTCTCATAAGGCTGAGACTCTGTGCTCAGGAGTGTCCGTGGTACTCACATCACCCAGCAGGTGACAGGCCAAGCCCTGACCCCCACCCCACCCCCCACCCCAGGCAGGGGCAGCCCATTCGCAGAGAAAGCAGCCGCCAGGCCACTGTGAGGAGACTCAGCTCCTGTGGCAGACTTGGAGCTTTGGGGACAGTAGGGGACGGTGCAGTGAAGCATCAGGGTACAGCCAGGACGGGCCGAGGGTGACTGAGAGCCTGGTGCACGAGGGTGTGGAGGGCAGTGACGCTCTGCTGTCCCCTCGGAACAGACACGTCGGTCACTCCAGTCCAGTCAGCCGGAACCCAGAGAACAGCCTGACCTGGAGCTGCCCCAGAACCCAGGGAGCTGCGTGTCACTGACACCCAGAAATGCCCCCGAAGGGTGTGCTGTGGGCGCCTGTTTATTCAGGCCCAGGGACCCTTCGCACCAGCGGTCAAGGCGAAGGGCACGTTCCCAGGAGCAAACTTCCAAGAGTCTTAGAGTTTCAGGAGATGACCTTGTAGGAGAGTCAGACCAGGCTCTGAGGGCTGGGTGGGTCGGTGGTCCCTCCTACACATCTGGTCAGTCAGCCAGGAGTTGTGACTCCAGCCATTGCCCCTGGGGGTTTTCCTTATCGGAGCCTATCACAGTCCTCGCAGAACGTGACTCAGGTGCCCACTAGTTCCATAGACATATCTGGAGCTATGACACTGTGTCACTGTCACGGGATGTCCCCCTCAAGTTCCCAGCTCAAGGGCCACAGTCACAGAACCAACATTGGGGTCTAGTAAAGGCCACTTGTTTAGAGACAGAAAAGCTGCAAAGTTCCAGTTTGTTCTGCAGTCCCCACTCCTCTCTCTCTCTCTCTCTCTCTCTCTCTCTCTCTCTCTCTCTCGGCCATGTGGGATGAGTCGCCACATAGCACTAACTCGGCCTTTTCTTCCAGGGCACCACTAAGAAGAAAGTGAACGTGCTTAGGTACCATGGAAATGGAGTGTTGTATTAGCAAATGACAAAAACGGTGAGGTGTCATAATAGAGGGAGGGCTCCAGCTTCTTGAAGGAAGGGGATTCTTCTCTGCATTGCATATGCAAACTTTTTTGTTTGTTTTTAAAAAATATAACCTAGGAGTCAGAGTAATAGTACAGTGAGGAGGGCGCTTGCTTTGCAATGGGTTGATGTGGGTTTGAGCCCAGGCACCCCATATGGTCCTCCGAGCCTGCCAGGAGTGATTCCCGAGCACAGAGCCAGGAGAAAGCCCTGAGCACCACCACGTGTGTCCCAACCCAAAAACTATAGCACTGTAGCACTGTAGCACTGTCCTCCCGTTGTTCATCGATTTGCTCAAGTGGGCCCAGTAACGTCTTCATCGTAAGACTTGTTGTTACTGTGTTTGGCATATCGAATTCGTCACGGGTAGCTTGCCAGGTTCTGCCATGCGGGTGGGGTACTCTCGGTAGCTTGTGGGGCTTTCTGAGAGGGGCGGAGGAATTGAACTCGGGTCGGCCGGATCGGCCGCATGCAAGACAAACGCCCTACCCACTGTGCTATCACTCCAGCCCAAAAACTAAAAAAAATTTAAAAATAAATCTACTAAGCCCCGCCCCCACCCCACCTTGCCCCTGATATTTAGTCTGTAGCAGCCCCCAGCAAGCTGCCTATTTTCAGTCATGAGTGGTATTTTCAGTCAGGGAAGGTTCAGAGACTCCAGCCGTTGGGACCACATCCTGCAGCTGAAGGAACCGAGACCCCCAGTCCACGTGCCCAGTGAACTCTCTGTCACGGGGTCACTGCCAGGAGCTGGAGGGGCAGCTTTTCAGGGGCAGCTGAAGGAGCCGCCAGGGGCAGCTTTTCAGGGCAGCTGGAGGAGCCACCAGGTCAGGAAGTGCCCCTTAAGGCACCAAGGAACCCTGGACCCGTACAGAGACTTTGGGCGCCTCAGGGAACACAGAATCCAGAACCCACCGTGAGACAGCAATGTTCAGCCATCCCTGAAGCCAGCATCCTGGAGAAAGAGAAACAGAGTCCAGGCCTCAGGGCATCTGGCCTGGTGGTACTCAGAGCTTAGTCCTTGCTCTGCGTTCAGGAATCACAACTGGTGGGCTTGGGGCACCACATGGGGTGCCGGGACTTGAACCCGGGTCGGCAGCATGCAGACCTGGGTGCCAAGTCCCACCTTTCCATGCCGGGGGCGGGTGGCGGGGGTTGGGGATTGGGGGAAGCAGCTGTGATGCAGAGGAGGGGCTACTGCAGGTTCGAGGGGCCTGGCCGTTGGACAGTGCTGACGGTTCAGCCACAGTGAAAACATAAGGGTGAAACCGACGCCATGACAGGTGGCAGAAATCAGCAAAACCAGCTAGGCCTCAGGTTCCGTTCCTGGAACTGAAACAGATTTCGTTTCCCAACAATGAAACAACGCGCAAGCAGCCAACCTGAACCCACCTGGGCAAGTTCCTGGGCTCAGCAAGTGGCCTCAATGAATCAATTCTCACAATGCCCCAGAAGTTGCTTTTTGTTAACCCTGAAAGAACGAGACGTCTATGTAATCATAAAATTGGTACTGATACTAGAAATTATTGTTTGATTGTTGCCGAACCACTGCTACCCTAGACACTTGCCAAAACACCTTTGTTTGGTAACTAAGTAAGATTCTTTTCTGAAACAATAAGGCATGCACTGCTTATGTAATCAAGCCCTATATAAACTGCTTGAGCCTGAAGTCGGGGTCACTATCAAGAGACCACTCTGCGGGTGAGATAGTTGACCCCAGCAAACTGGAATAAAACTCCTACTGCTTTGGCATTGTCAAATTAGTGTTTCTGTCTGGCTTGCCGCTTGAGAACCCGGAATCCAGGTTTAACAAAATCTCCCCACTTAGAGTGTGCGGCTGGGGTCCCCTCCCCTCTCACACTGCCTTTCCCTGCCCTGCGCCCAGCGCCCAGGCCCACCCTCTCCCTGGCCAAGCCTTCGGGAACTGGTTCCCTCCCAATGGGCGTGACTGGAGGAGGTGAAAGAAGCGCCTGCGTGTTGTCCAAACACAGTCAGCAAAGCACACCTACTGCCTTCGGAAATCGGACTGGCCAGAGCCACACACAGAGCAAGGTAAGAAGCTACTCTCTGGAATCCACTGAAGCTCACCAAGGCTTTCTCTGCCGCATGCACAGGGTCTGGCTGGGTTGGCTCAGAAGGCAGAGTGGCTCCGCGACAATCCCGAGCCGGCTCCAAGTGGCTTCTTCCTTCTGCTTTCCCAAAAACCCGGCCCCTGGGGCATCTGGGAGCTCACACACCTGGGAGCGTTTCCTTTTCTCAAACCCCAGGGATGCCTTCTGCCCAGAATGGGTGTGATATTTGCATCGTTTTCTGGACCCTTATCCACAAGGTTTGCAAATGAAATTTTGCTTTTTCTTTCTTTTCCTTTTTTTTCCTTTTTGGGTCACACCCGGCGATGCACAGGGGTTACTCCTGGCTCTGCACTCAGGGATTTCTCCTGGCGGTGCTCAGGGGACCATAGGGGATGCTGGGAAACGAACCCAGGTCGGCTGCGTGCAAGGCAAACGCCCTACCCGCTGTGCTATCGCTCCAGATCCTCCTTCCTTTTCCTTTTGAGAGGAGTGCTCAGCCAGCAGCTGGCCGACTTCCTCCTGGGTTTGCTCAGAAATCCCTCCCACAGTGCTTGGTGACCGCATGCAGTCCTCAGGGCCAGCAGGGTTAGCCGCATGCAAGGCAAGCATCTTCACCCCTGTAATGGCCCTCCAGGCCCTGTGCTTTTGTTTACTTAGTTGTCTGTCTAGGGGCCAGGCCTGGTGGTGCTGGGGGCTGCCGGTGCAGTGTTGGGTTATTCTGGTTGTGCTTGGGGGACCGTCCAGCTCTGGGCACCAATCCTGGGCCTCCTGTGGGTGCTGCCTGGCCCAGTCTGCCGAGCTCTTCTGGGCCCTTTTTGTTTCCTTGTTTTTCTCTTTGATTTTGGGGCCATACCCTGTGATGCTCGGGGGCTACTCCTGGCTCTGTTCAGAGGCCACGTGTGGTGGTAGTTGGGGTACCCGGAATAGAACCTAGTCTCAGGCAAGGCAAGAACTTGAACCCCGATACCCTATACCCAGTCCCTGAGTCTCTTCTTAAATGTAGCATTGACGGGCTTAAAGGCTCGTGCTCTGTATACAGGAGCCTCGGGGGTCAATCCCTGGCATTGCACATTTTTCTAAGCATCAGAGAGAGTGTCCCATGAATAAACAAACAATTAAATAAGGTGGAACTTTGGTCATAGGAATTACCGTCATGAACTAGAATTCTGAGTAGGTTCTAGGTTTCGCATTGGTTGCCTGTATATATATATTGGTTTCGGGCCACACCTGGTGGTACTTAGTCCTTGCTTAGTCTGCTTTCAGGAATCACAACTGGTGGGCTTGGGGCACTACACAGGTTGCTGGGAAGTGAACCTGGGTCGGCAACATACAAGACAAATGCCCTACCCACTGTACTATCACTCTGGTTCCTGTTGCCAGTATTTTACCAAATTAATTTACCAAAGGTTAAGTTGAAAGGCAAGAAGGGCTCAGTGTGTGTCATATAACCAGAGACCTATATTCTGATTCCTGTTTCCTTTAGTCAGTCGCCCGGCGTAGGAGCAGTTCATTGACCCATCTGAGTCTTTGCTCTCACTCAGTCTTCTGGGATGATTTATTATCACCACCAACCAGGGCTCTGTATAGATTAAACGGGGAAGAACCCAAGGCTGGGAAGCAGAACAGTATAGAAGGGAAGCTGCTTACCTTGGCCTGACTCTATCCCTGGCCTGGCATAAGTCTCCTGAGTACCACCAGGGGTCACTCCTAAGCTCCAAGCCAGGAACAGTCCCTGAGTACTGCTGGGTGTGGCCCAATACCCTACCCTAAAAAAAAAAAAAAGAGAACCAAAGGCTGGTAGGCTGGTAGAGTACTCATCAACCCATAGGCTGGTCGGTATCAGTAGACACCATAGTCCTTCCTGCTGACCTGATAAAATTCATGCAGTTTAGGGTAGCATCCTCTGACCCCTGTCTCCAAGTAGCCTTACCTAGAAACTCTGGGCCGTCTCCCATATCACTTACCAGGTCCTTTCTTAAACTGTGGCTGAGTCCGTGAAAAGTCAGGAGAGAAACTCAGCACACTGGTATAGGGAGTACTGGCCTCATCACTCTAACGGGGGTAACAGGGGGCCAGGGGGAAGGAAGAGTGCCCCCTGTTCAATCAGAGACCGCACAGGGATGAGTCCTGCAAATCCAGTGACTTTGTCACTGCTATGATTTTACCATGTGATATTTTTGTTATTTGCCAATTGAACTTAACATCTAGACCAGGCCTGGCCTGCACTGGGTGCACCACCTGTGCTTGTTGAATGACTAAAGGAGCGGGTGAGGGAGGAGGAAGGAAAAGCAGGGTCAAGAGGGAGGGAGAGGAGAGAGCGCATGAGATGCAGAGAGGGGCAGGACTGAAGGAAGAGTTGGCGGCTTTGACACGGATTCGCGTCACGAGGGGAAGTGATTGGACGAACTGATTGTCTAATAACTCCAGGAACATGACGCTTCCTGGTCTCTCTGCTAAGCAGGCCGACTTGTGGGAGGACAGAGATAGGGCCGTGTTGTCTGCAGGACTGTTCTGGTGAACTGTGGCTTTGACTCATCTGCCCTTTGTCAACAGGTGCTCCCAGCTGCAGCCATGAGGGCCCCAGGGCTCCCTGTGCTCCTCATGCTCTCCTGCCTACTCCTGATGGCTCGAGTGCCGCTGGTGGAGGGCGCACCATGGGAACCATGGCCGGAGCATGCCATGGGAGGCTGGCGGCACAAGCTCCCAATCCCTGACACGTTCATCACCCCAGACCAGGCCAAGTGCCACGTGATCTTAAAGGAGCAGGGAGAGGGCATCGCCCTGAAGGTGCGATGTGCCCGACTCAACAGTTTCTTTTCCTGTGTCTTTGCTGGAAACCCGAAGTCCTGCACAAGGAGCTTTGCAAAGAGCAGAATCTACTGGAAACAGCTCGCCCGCAGCCTGCTCTCTCAGGAGCGCCTCTGTGAGGACAACAGCATCATCCTGACCACCAGGGTCTGCAAAGGCAGCTTCCCGGAGTCTAGCCTCAGGCTGGTGCAACCCTCGCAGGTCACCACGACCAGCAAAGACAGCACAGATGTCAAGTTTCTGTGGCAGATGTCGACGGCCAGAGTCTTCCCCACGGACTCCGACAGCACCGCGAAGATCTCAGATAACCAGGAGCCCTTGGTCACAACCCATTTCTCTTTGGAGCTGTCTGAGTCTGAGATCACCACCGCTGGTACAAGCCTTGGTCCTGAGCAGACCGGGACCCCTCCAGAGGAGATCACAATGACCATCAGATCCAACAGTCAGGCTGACCCAAGTGTCAGAATCGAGTCACCTCAGCTCACTGACATGGACATGAACCAGGAGATGCTCCCTTGGATCTACCAGGATTTGCTCCTAAAGAGTAACCTGGGCCCAGAGCTAGTGAGCAGGGACTCCCCACTGCAGAGTTACCTGGGTCCAGAGCAGGTAGACCAGGAGTAATCCCTACAAGAGCTTCTTGGGTCCAGAGCTACAGGGGTACCAGGACATATCTAGGGTGACACGTTAGCTACCCACCAGGACACTGCACAGCAGACATACCTGGACCCAGCCAGCAAACAGCCTTAATTATGGTCAGGAATTTGGGATCGAGCTCTTTAGGGCCTTAGGCATGGGCTGAGACATCATTTTAAAGAGGCAAAAGCAACTGGAATTTGATAATATGTCCTCTCAATAACCCCTCAGATGGCTGTAAAACCTAACTGTTCCATGAAACTGGAACCTTGATTCTCTGTGAGGGAAGTTGAAGAGTGGAACAGAATTAGCTATTTTGTCTTTAAATTTTTGTTTTTGTCCACTTGCCTCTCAGTGATTTTCAAAGGCTGTTGACCTCCTGGTGTTTTTCCACAAAGCTATGCCTGTTTGTGCAGTGAGTCTTGTCTTGTGCTCAAAGAGCCAGAGAGACCATGTATGTGTGAGGTGTGTTCCATCGAAGTGACAGAGAATAAAGCTCTATGCATAATTCCGAAGTATGTTTGCCATTATTTAGTGTCTGTAAAGCTGGTCCTGATGACAATGCATCAATAACTCCCAGTACAAGAGGAACTATTGGCCCATTCATGCCAAATCCTCCCCAAGGGTATTCCATTCCAGATTTCCTCTCTTTGTCATTTCATGCATTTCTCTGGGATGCACACTGAGATGGAATCATCAGGATCCATGATTTCAGCTGGGACACACAGGGGCATGGAGGGCTGAACACAGAGGTCAGTCTCGTAGGTGGAAAGAGCAAAGGGAACATGCTCCCCACCCCACCCCCCCACCCACCGTGAGGTCTCAGAGGTCTGGAGAAACATCCACAGAAGGTACTTTCCATCTTCCTTCATGAGCAGCTCTTCATCCAGGTCCAAACTAAAACACCCCACACCTGTTGTACCCCAGGCATTGAGGAGCATGTTTCTGCCTTGGAGAACGTGCGTGAGGCAGATGTGGTGCCCTGTTACGAAGATGCCAGTGGAGGGGGTGGGGTTGGCATGGCTGAGGCTCCCGGGAAAGGTGTTCATGGAGCTGGGTTCTGGAGGGTACCTTTGGGCAGGAAATGGGGCCATAGGAGGGACTGTAGGTTGGTGACAGTGCATAGAAATGCATAAAGACGTGGAAAAGTGGAAATGTGGGAGAGGCCACATGACTGGGACATGAGAGAGAGCAATAGTGATGGCACTTTGTTATTTACAGGTAAGGATGAAGCGCTGGAAAGTGCATTCAGAAGAGATGAGGTGTCCCCAAATCGTATCACATTCGAAATGTGTTAGCTTGTCACAGACCGGTGCTGGGTGTGGTGATGGAATGATGAGGGCATAAAACCATCACAGTATTGTCAATCATGGCATCTCAACAAAAAAGGGGGAGGGGAGAGCATAAGAATGTAAAGGAGGGTAGTGGCTCTATTTGTCATAGATAAGAATGTGATTCTTCTTTCTAGAACTCATGTTTGTTTTTGTTTTTGTTTGGTCTTTGGGTCACACCCAACGATGCTCAGGGGTTACTCCTGGCTCTGCACTCAGGAATGATTCTTGGTGGTGCTTGGGTGGGCCATATGGGATGCCGGGGGTTGAACCTGGGTTGGCTGGAACCAAGTGTGTCCAGGCAAATGCCCTATCTGCTGTCCTATGGCTCCAGTCCCCCATCCCATGTTAACCCAAGAGAACTCTGACAGTCTGTCCTTGGCATTTGCCTGGACACACTTGGTGACAAGTCCACTGCAGAAGAGAATATTGGGTAGGGTGTTCTCAGCAAGAAATGGTTCTACCAGCAACAGCAGGAGCAGATTGGGACGAACAACCTAGATATACTGTAAAATATTCCTTAAATAGGAATAAATCCATACATGAAGTCATAGTAGAATTTTACAGCCTCTGGGGTCGAATCAATAGGACAGCCAGGAGAGTGCTTGGCTTGCATGTGGCGACCTTTGGCATTTCCTCTGGTCCCCCAAGCATTGCCCAGAGTGATCCCTGGGCACAGAGCCAGGAGGAAGCTCTGAGCACAGCCAGATGTGGCCCCAAAAGCAAGAATTTTATGACCTTTGATTAACTGGCTACCCTGTTGAGAGAGGGTGAGCGCACTGGAGCTCGTTCTGCTCCCTTTTTACAGTTACAGACGCAGTCTTCCGCAAAGAGAACCTTCCACCCGGAAAACTGACTCCTTAGCTGTTAAGTCAGAAGCATTGGACCTAGTGCCTAGTGTCCTGTTATGTTCGAATAGGATATGGACCAAATGTGCTTAGCACGTGCAAATAGATAAATCATACATGAGGGTTTCTTCTATGAAGCTGTTGATATTGAAAAAAATCAGATATTGAAAAAAATCAATATTGAAAAAAATCCCTCTTCTCTCTGTATGTCTCTCCTATTTTAAGATAACAATTAACACAGTGATTCAAATGACCAAAAAAAAAAAAAGACCTCTGTGTCTCTCCTATTTTGAAAAGATAACAATACAATGGTTCAAGTGACCAAACACCAAACAAAAAACCCTGTAAATCTCCCCTGTGCATTTCTAATCCAATTTCCCTACAATTAACTCCTCCTACGACTCTGCCACATATAAACTAGTGTCCAAATATGAATACACCATAAATGTATCATTCTGACTCCATTTTCACCTAATGATCTCTTCTTAATTACTGTCAAACTACTCTAGGTTCTCGGCAAAGCGAAGGGAAGAGAGTTCCTGTCTATCCCAGGTCCTCCGTCTTGTACACACGGTCCCACTGTCCACGTGAAAGCTGCGTTTGTTTTGGGCTGTAAACTTCCCTCTGCGTGGGATGCTCTCCAGCACCCATTCTGCTTGCCAGTTCTCCCTAGGGGTGGTGCATTCCCTGGGCTTTTACAAGGAAACCCCCCAGGGGCGATGGCTGGAGTTACAGCTCCCGGCTGACTGCCTGAGGCGTGCGGGAGGGACCACCGACCCACCCAGCCCTCAGAGCCTGGTCTGACTCTCCTACAAGGTCATCTCCGGAAACTCCAAGAATCTTGGAAGTTTGCTCCTGGGAACGTGCCCTTCGCCCTGACTGCTGGTGCGAAGGGCCACCGGGCCTGAATCAAGAGGCGCCCACAGCACACTCTTGGGGGCATTTCTGGGTGTCAGTGACACGCAGCTCCCTGGATTCTGGGGCAGCTCCAGGTCAGGTTGGTCTCTGGGCTCTGGCTGACTGGACTGGAGTGACCTATGTGTCCGTTCCGAGGAGACAGCAGAGCATCACTGCCCTCCACACCCCCGTGCGCCAGGCCCTCAGCCGACCTCTGCCCACCCTGGCTGTATACACTGATGCCTCACTGCACTGTCCCCCACTGTCCCCAAAGCTCCAAGTCGGCCACAGGAGCAGAATCTCCTCACAGTGGCCTGGCAGCTTGTTTCTCTGGCGCATGGGCTGTTCCTGTCCTGTGAGGGGCACCGCAGGGCTTGGCCGGTCACCTGCTGGGTGAGGTGAGTGCCACGAACACTCCCGGCCAGAGAGTAGTGGGCACCAAGTCTCACCCTCATGAGAGAGAGTGGCCAGGCCTCCTCAGGCTGCTCTTGACTAAGGACCTTGACTATATTCTGGACAACTGTTCTCAGAGAGAGGCAGAGACAGAGACAGAAACAGAGACAGAGACAGAGACAGAGACAGAGGAAGGACAGGGAGGGAAGGAGGGAGGGAGGGAGGGAGGGAGGGAGGGAAGGAGGGAGGGAGGGAGGGAGGGAGGGAGAAAGAGGGAGAAGAAAAGGGAGAGAGAGAGAGGGAGAGAAAGGGAGAAGAAGAAGGAGAGAGGGAGGGATGGATGGAGAGGGAAAGAGGGAGAGAGGGAGGGATGGAGGGAAGGAAGAGGGAGAGGGAGAAGAAGAGGGAGAGAGGAAGGGAGAGAGGGAGGGAGACAGAGGGAGGGATGGAGGGAAGGAAAGATGGAGAAAAAGGGAGAGAGGGAGGAAGAGAGGAAGAGAGAGGGAAAAGAAAGGGAGAGAGAGGGAGAGGGAGAGAGAGAGGAATGGAGAGAGAGGGGGAGGGAGAGAGAGGGGGAGAAGGAGGGAGGGGGAGGGAGGGAGGGAGAGAGAGAGAGAGAGAGAGAGAGAGAGAGAGTCCTTTGGGGAGGCGTCTGGGTTTTTCTCACAAGTTGGTTTGGATTTTGTGACATTTTCACCACAGGTTGAAGTCATGGACAGTGGGTCTCCTTCTCGGATTTCACAGGAAATCTGAAGGCACTGTGTGTGAACTATGTAAACACTGAGGGGGGTCTCTCATGCTGACTTTCACTGCTGGGTGATTTTCAGTTTAAAATACATCACTGATTTCTCCGGTATGCATTTACTTACTCTTTCATCCCTGGTCTCAAGGGCTGAAGCAATGGGTGTAGAAACTATGAGTTCATGTGGTTTGGATCGCAGCTGCAATCTATCTATTCAAATTTGATCCAAAAATCAGTCCCTCTTTCAAAATGACTTCATGCATAATACTCAGCGAAAATAGTCACTGTTTAAAGACTTATTCGTTTGTAGGTCAAATATTATGTATTAAAATACATGCATTGTTCAAATAGCTAAACAAAACATCATCTAGATTTTATTAGTCTTTCAAAAGAATTCATTTGCGTACTGAACAAGGTTTGAATTTCAATTTAGAACACTCATTGTTATGAGATTCAGAATCCCTGTTAAGCTACTTGAATGATAAATTGAGCTAATGTTCTACTTTAGTATAAATTAGAGCAGCAAAGAGTGATGACAACAAAGTATAAATTAGAGCAGCAAAGAGTGATTCATTACAAACACAACGTAAAAGACTTTCACCTTTACTCATCTTTTGGGAGTACCCTCCTCCCACCTCATAAAGTTGAACCCATTTGCAAAAGCCTTAGGAAAAGGTAGTTTCTCATTCTGAATCCATCAAAAATCATCTTGCGGGACTGGAGCAATAGCACAGAGGGTAAGGTGTTTACCTTGCACACGGCCGAACCGGGTTCGATTCCCAGCATCCCCTATGGTCCCCTGAGCACCGCCAGGAATAATTCCTGAGTGCAGAGCCAGGAGTAACCCCTGAGCATTGCCAGGTGTGACCCAAAAAGCAAATAAAATAAGATAAAGTAAAATGTTCTTATAAAAAATCATCTTGCAATCTTTATATTAAGTTAAACTGAACAAATTTTGAGTATTTACAGTCTTTATAATAAGTTAAACTGAACAAAATTTGAGCTATTTACAGTAGCTCAAAATTACTAGATTCTAAAAGGTTTGAGTAGATTAACTTAATAATGACCTTTTTTTCCCCTTCAAGTAATAGAGCTGTTTCAAAGCTCTTGAAATGCTTGCAAAGAAAACATTTTCTATTTGGGAACAAACTCTGCTTACAGAATAGTTTCACTGGTCAGCTGTGTTTTCCATGTCTTTGCTTTGAAGCACACAATCCTTCAAGGCATCGGCCCCTTTAGATAAGACTGGTAAGGGCACACTGACACGTGATTCTCTATTTTCAAAACCAAGCATACACGTGATTGCACACACGTGCTCAGATTCACACCTGCCACCTCTATATTTAAGGCAGAGGAAAGTCAAGGTATCTTGGGTGCTGAATGTTCAATCTCTAACCACAGACTATTACAAAGGGTCAGTTGCTTCTATGGAAAGCTGGGAAAGAGATGACACGTTGCCCAGCTTGTGATGAAGTCACCAGACATGTGACCACGGAGACCGCAATTTTTGTCCCATCAAACAGTGAAGACAGTTGCATGAAAAGCACCAGAACACAGCTGGAATGACCTGCTGAGGTCCTGGGAGCAAATAACACCCAGCGCAGACAGCAAGGGGAAGTGGTTCAGGCCACAAAACTCCAATGTCACAAAACTCTTCCCCAGATTTTCTGCCCCAGCGCAGAGCAGGCATACCTGTGGGTTTGGTTCCAGACCTCCACACAATAAAACATCATTACCACAAAGCAATTCAAAAGATTTTTTTGGTTCCCAGTGCGTATAAAAGTCCTGTTCACTGGATGGCTACATGCAAACAAATAGGCTCAGAACTCTGCCTAACACCATGTACAAAAGTAAGATCAAAATGGATTAAAGACCTCAACATCAGACCAGAAACAATAAGGTACATTGAAGATAAAGTTGGCAAAACCCTCCATGACATTGAAGCTAATGGTATCTTCAAAGATGCCACGCCACTCGCCGAGCAAGTGAAAACAGAGATAGATAAATGGGACTATCTTAAACTAAGAAGCTTCTGCACCTCCAAAGAAACAGTGACCAAAATACAAAGACAGTCTACAGAATGGTAAAGGATATTCACCGAATACACATCTGACAAGGGGTTGATATCCAGGATATACAAAATACTGGTTAAACCCCACAAGAAGAAAACATCCAACCCATCCAAAAATGGGGCAATGAAATGAACAGAAACTTTCTCAAAGAAGAAATCCGAATGGCAAAAAAGCACATGAGAAAATGCTCTACATCATTAATCATCAGGGAGATGCAGATCAAAACCACAATGAGATACCATCTCACACCTCAGAGACTGGCCCACATTCAAAAGAACAAAAGCAACCGATGCTGGCGTGGATGTGGCGAGAAAGGGACACTCCTTCACTGTTGGTGGGAATGTCCACTGGTTCAGCCCTTCTGGAAAACAGTATGGACGATTCTCAAAAAATTAGAAATTGAGCTCCCATTTGACCCAGCAATACCACTCCTGGGAATATATCCCAGAGAGGCAAAAATGGATAGTCGAAGTGACATCTGCACTTGTTTGTTCATTGCATCACTCTTTACAATAGCCAGAAACTGGAAGAAACCTGAATGCCCAAGAACAGATGACTGGTTAAAGAAACTTTGGTACATCTACACAATGGAGTACCATATAGCTGTTAGAAAAGATGAAGTCATGAAATTTACATACAAGTGGTACAACATGGAAAGTATCATGCTAAGCGAAATGAGTCAGAAAGAGAGGGATAGACATAGAAAGATTGCATTCATCTGGGGCATATAAAGTAACAAAGTATGAGATTAATACCCAAGAATAGCTGAGATCAGCACCAGGAGGATTACTCCATAACTTAGAGGCCAGCCGGGTATCCTAGAGGAAAGGGCAGTTCAGATAGAGAAGGGAGCACCAAATAAAGGATGTTTGGAGGATCCTCCCAGGAGGGGAGATGCATGTCGAAAGTAGACTATGGACTGAACATGTTTTCCACTCAATGCCTCTTTTGCAGACCACAACACCCAAAAGGAGAGAGAGAACACAGGGGATTGCCCTGCCACAGAGACGGGGGGGATGGGGGGATGGGGGTGGGGGGATATTATCCATGGTGGTGGAAAATGGGCACTGGTGGAGGGATGGGTATCTGATCATTGTATAATCGAAATCCAAGCACAAAAAATTGTAAATCTACAACAGTAAAAAAAAATAAATAAATAAAAATAAAGGAGAAAAAAAAAGTCCTGTTCACAGCTACCATGGTCTGATAAATGTCCAATAGCAAGATGCCTAGGAAGCAACGTACAGATCACAGATTGTAATACCAAATGCTTTACTTGCTGAAACTGTTAGCCATTAGATGAGCTTTCAGTGAATTGTCATCTTTTTCCTGGCGGAGAGTGTCATCTAGGTAGTGATGTCACTGGCCCATCAGAATGGTGCTTGCTGAGGGTTGAACGGCTGTTGTCATTCATAAAAGAAGACAAAAGTCAGATAGATAGTACAGTGGGTAGGGCACTAGCCTTGCACACTGCTGAACAGGACTAGACCCCAGCACTCCCTGAGCACAAAATCAGGAGAAAGCCCTCCCCACAGGAAGTGGCCCCCAAAGTGGAAAAAGAAAAAAGAGAGAACACTCACCACATCAAGTCTCTCTTCCTTCTCAGGAGAATTTCTCTGCAGCCTGTAATTATGTCTGATAGAATTTTACCTAGGGTAGAACTTCTTCTAAAGGTGACATCAATTTTCTTAAACAGTATTCATCAACTAATGCTCTCTGCCCCGTTTTAAGTTTTTGTCTGTCATTCCAGTGCTGTTCCCAGTGCCTGCGCCTTTGGAATGGGTTACAATTTGAGAAGCCACTTGCTTTGTCCCTCAGTAAGAAGCACCTCATGTGGGAAGGTTGGTCCTCAGGGGGCAGCACCTCCAGCACTACTGGGGGCTTCTCTTGCAGTTCTACTTCCCCTGCCATTACTGTCTCTTCAGGGCTGCCTCCCTCCGATAAATCCATCAAAGTGATCAGTGACACTGAAATCAGCGTCTTTGTTTATTTTATTGAACCCCCATGAGATACAGTTACAAAGCTTTCATGATTGACTTTCAATCTTACAATGACTGAACACCCATCCCTCTACCAGTGCACATTTTCTACCACCAATGTCCCCAGTATCCCTCCCATCCCCACCACACCCCTCCCCCTGGCTCTATGGCAGACAATTTCCTTCTTACCCTCTCTCTACTTTGGGGCATTATGGTTTACAATATAGAGACTGAGAGGCCATCACGTTTGGTCCTTTATCTATTTTCAGCACACATCTCCCACCCCGAATGATGCCTCCAACCATCACTGACTTAGTGATCCCTTCTCTATCCCAGATACCTTCTCCCCCAGTTTATGAGGCAGGCTAACAACCATGGAGCAATCTTCCTGGCCCTTGTCGCTACTGTCCTTGGTGTTAGTCTCAGATTATGTTATTTTATATTCCACAAATGAGTGTAGTCATTTTATGTCTGTCTGTCTGTTTCAGAATCAGATTCTTTAAACTCCTGTCCATATAGTTCTTGGGATCCTACAGTACATGGGGCCCCCTTGATACCCGTGTTTGTGTGCTGGACTTTTGCCAGATCCATCACCATTTGTGCCACAGCAACTGCCACGCAGAAACACAGTTCTTCAATAACAAGAAGACTTGAAAGTCAAACTGAATAATAATAATAATAATAATAATAAGCGTGCTGCCCTTCTGGCTCTCTGTGCTTCTGTTTATAAAGCAGAATAGGCTCAGCTTCATTCCCATTTACCAGAGGACGTTCCGGTGGCAAATGTGCTTTGGGCTCCCCTTAATGTCATTAGCTGCAGTAGCCACTCACCAGAGAAAGTTCCTGCCCTTCCAGGGAAAACAGGGCCTAGGAGGACTGGTCAGTGGTTGGAACCAACCACAAGTGTGTGTGGGGCTGAGGGTAGGTAAGATAGAGAAGAGACCAGTATGACAATAATAGCTGGGAATGATCGTGCTGGACAAGAGCTGAGGGTTAAAAGGAGGTAAAGGGATTTTCTTGATAAGCTTTCAGTATCAATATGGCAAACCACAATGCCAAAAAGGGGGCGGGGGGAGAGAGAGAGAAAGAGAGAGAAAATGCCTGCCATAGAGGCAGGCAAGGGGTGAGGGTGGGGGTGATGGGAGGGAACCTGGGACACTGGTGCTGGGAAATGTACCCTGGTGGAGGGACGGGTGTTGGAACACTGTAGGACTGAAACCCAACTATGAACAGCCTTGTGATGTTCTACCTCATAGTGATTCAATTAAAAAGTTTTAAAAAAAGAAAGTGCCTGCCCCTGACCTCTGAACCCAGTATTTGGCTTCCCTCTGGCGTTGCAAGTGAGAGACCGGAATCCCACAAGGTGACTTCATCAGCCTGAAAAACTGCAGTTGAGAGCAGCAGCCTTTGCCAGTCTCCTCTGCCGGAGGTCTGGAGCCCCGCTGCCCCCTCTATCTGCCTGGCTGCTCTCCCCGGTGCTGCCATGCCCCGACCTCTTATTAACTCATTCTTACTTTGGACAACCTGGCAGGCTACCGAATGTAACCTGCCCACACAGCAGACACCCCATGGCGTACCCAATATGCCAAATACCGGTAACGATGATGGGTCTCTTTCTCCTAACCCTGAAAGAGCCTGAATATGGCACTTTTTAAAATCTCAGGGCTAGGACGAAGGAGACGTTACTGGTGCCTGCTCGAGGCAATCGACGAACAACAGGGTGATCATGATCGTGATCGTCATCTTTCCTGAACCATCCAAAGCTGGCATCTGCTTCGCTTCAGCCTTGGCAGCAGCCTCCCTGCCTCTCTCGGCCTGAGCTGAAGAGAACTGGCCCCTGGCTCGGGTTAGGCTTTGGCTCGAGGGAAGGTCGGGGCGATTTAATCTTATCTTCTCTCCGGACCTCTCAAACCTGCCCCTTATCAATCATGCAGACTTTTGGCGTTCTTTCTTATCAACTGCTCACTCCCTGGTGGAGCATTTCCCATCTTTCAAGAACCTTTCCTCTGCGTTCACAGCCCAGCTGCTAGGGGAAGGACGCTGGTTCCTTTTTTCAGCTTTCCCGTGCCTACTCTTCCAGCCCCAGCATTTGAAACTTGTCCTTGAAAGCGAGAGACGCTTCCTCTCCCTTGGACACCCAGAGGCCAGTGTGCGCCTTCCCTGTTACTCTACCTCAGGGAAGTGGAAGGCCCAGACGAGAAGAGCGGCAAGGAGACGGGTAGGGGGAGAGATGTCAACACACAGCAGTTATTCACACACTGCCTGCTGGATAGGGGTCCAGTTTGTGGTGCCCCCCAAAATGACAGTCACAACCTCGAAGGCCAGTGGTCACAGATCAATGCAGCAGGTGAAGTCAGGGTGGAAGCATCTGACCCTTTACAAATATTACCCAAGGCGATGCTAAGATTCAAAGCAAGCGCTGCTGTTGGCAAAGTCCTTGAGATGCTGCTGTGGAGTAGGGTACGCCCACCACCGCCCCAACAAGGCAGGAAGACAAGGGGCACAGAGATAGTCGGGAACAATGCTCTGGATAAGAACTGCTGCTGAGAACAGGATAACCTCTCAGTATCTGGACTGCAACCCATAATGCCCCAAAGGGGGAAGGGGAGAGAGACAGAGACAGAGAAGACAGAGAAGGAGGAGACAGAAGGGAAGTGCCTGCCATAGGGGCAGGCTGGGAGAGGGGGGTGGCAGGAGGGAAACGGGACACTGGTGGTGGGAAGGGCACACTGGTGAAGAGGCTGGTGTTGGAGCACTGGATGGCTGAAGCCCGACCATGAACAGCTCTGTAACTGATCTCGAGGTAATTCCATTTTTTTTTTTTAAAAAGAGAAAGAAAAATGGTGCCCCAATTCCAAACTGGCCTGAGGGCGAGTGGGCACAGGTTTCTGGAAGAACCCGAGGACAAAGCCCCGTTTTCTGCTGAGACTTCGGCTCCCACCGGCCTGACTTGGCTTCTAGCAGCAGAGGGGCTGGGAAGGAGGCAAGAGAAGCACAGTTCTGGGAGGGGGGGTGTCCGGTGGGGGGACCCTGGGGAGCGCTGGGGACTGTCTTCCCTCCTCATCTCCAGGCTTTGAGTTTCTCCAGCAATGATGGAGGCCTTGCTTCCGGGATGAGGATCCAGTTCCAGGGACAGCCTCAGACCGTGCCTCTGCCTCAGGTGACTCAGACTGGAGCCCCACAGGTAGGAAACATCATAGTCGGCATTTCAAGAATCACAGGGGTGGATGTGTGGAAGATGTCAGGGGAATGTCTCTGCAAGTACTTTCGAACCAAGCTACTTGGCTCAAAATAGCTCCACTCCAACCTCTGTTTATCCGCCCAGGCATTTCTTAAATCCATCCTTGCAGACTAAGCAGGTTTGCTCTTGAAAAGAGAGGAACCTCTTCCTCCTGGACTCTCTCTCTCTCTCTCTCTCTCTCTCTCTCTCTCTCTCTCTCTCTCTCTCTCTCTCTCTCTCTCTCCCTGGACTCTTTCTTCCTGCTCTTCCCTTCTCTCCTCCCCCATTCCTCTCCTTCTCCTCCTCCCTTCCCCTTCTCCCTCTTCTCTCCACTTTCTCTCTCCTTTCCTTCCTTCACTCTCTCCCCCTCTTTCCTCCTCTCATCTTTTTCCTTTGCTCTTCCTGTTCTCTCTCTCTCTCTCTCTCTCTCTCTCTCTCCATCCCTCCCCCCGCCCCCCAGACAAAATTGAAAAAGAGAAAATAACACTGAGTCATGGACAGGGGCTGGGTTGGGTCTCAGTGAGGCCCTGCCTCCCTGGCGTGGGTGAGACCCTGGGTTCAGTCCCAGCACTGCAAACGTAATGGCCCAACATTAATACATGTGTTGAACCACTGAACATTAGGGAAGGATTATATATTGGTGCTGTGCAGTCCAATGCAGTGAACTACATGCAATTATTTTGGCCATTTGAGCACAGGAAGAGGCACTGGGGATTGAGCCCCATGAGACAGATAATCTAGTGATGAGAATCAGAAACCCTGATTCTCCTGATTTATCCACCCAATCCGGATGGAACCTGTTTGGGGGGGGTCACACTTGGTAGTGCTCAGGGTATACTCATGGCTCTGTCCTCAGGAATGACTCCTGGCAGGGCTTAACTGGACATATGGGGTGCCAGGGATTGAACCCGGGTACATCACATGAAGGCAAGTGCTTACCTACTGTACTCTCTCCAGTCCCATGAATTTAATTTCTTAAAAAAAATATTTTGGTTCTGCAAAGTGTAATACTGTGTTGCCTTGGGCCCTTTGTTTCTCCCTTTGTGTGTATCTTTACATTCCTCCTGGGAGATGCATCATTCTGTATCTGTCTCTTTCGTTCTGACTTCACTCAGCATGATCTCCTCTAGCTCCATCCACGTTGTTGCACATTGCATGACTTTGCTCTTTTTTATAGCTGCATAGTATTCCATTGTGAATAGAAGCCACAACTTCTTGATCCATTCATCCATCATTGGGCAACGGTTTGGGTTATTTCTATATCCTGGCTATTGTACTGAGTGCCATGATCACATCTCATTTTGCTGTGTGTCTCACAAGGCCCAGGCTTGACCATCACTGGCAGGACACTAGGACCTGTGTACTGGTATGTGCTGAATAACACACTTAATGTCAGATAGAGTTGTTTTTCTTTTCTCACAATGAGATTCTAATGGATGTTGCTGAGTCTCAGTCTCCCCACCCACATTTGTTAGATGGATGCCCTGGAACCTGCTGTTCTGATTTTGTGTCTCAGTCACTCCATTTGGCCACACACTATCTTGACCACACTGATGTCCTTTATCAGACTCTTTGGCACATGTCAGAGGTCAGTTTGCTGAAAAACACATCTCTTACTCCCCGTAGGAATGGGCAGGAAGTGGACAAGCCTGACTCCTTCCTGCAGTTCGGCCCACACCCCCTGAGTCTGCAGTGAGGAGCAAGGGCGGAGGTAGGGACATCACTCCCCTGAGTGCCCTGAGCTCAACGGCTGGGGGAGTCCAGGGATCAGCTGCCCAAGTCTGGTGCTGTGGATGAGGCAGGCGAGGGTCGCCCTGCTGGAGGGGGTGGCAGGGGAGGCTGTGTGTCCTCTGTGTGCTCTGTTCAACCCCAGGCACAGACCAGCCAACCCTAGACCCATTTTTTTTTTCTTTTTGGGTCACACCCAGCGATGCTCAGGGGTTATTCCTGGCTCACGCACTCAGGAATTACTCCTCCTGGCTCTGCATGCCTACCCGCTATGCTATCGCTCCAACCCGCCCACCACACTTTCCCCAGGGAAGCAGTGTGTGTGTGGGGGGGGGGGGGGGGGGCGGGGCGCGCTGGGGACAGCAGCCCGGCCCAGTGCTTGGTACCGCCAAGGGTCTCAGTGAAAAGCAGCATGTGGCATTGCTGACTCTCCTGTGTGGCTCTGGGGACAGAGGAAGATCTCCTGTGCGCGCGTGTGTGTGTGTGTGTGTGTGTGTTGGAAGGCAGGGTGGTAATGGGGGGGGGGGGGCGGGGGAGGAGCTGCGCTCCTTTGACAAACCACTGCTGGCCACTAGGGGTTAGTGATAAAGGTAAAAGGTAAAGGCCCTCCCGTTGATCGTTGATTTGCTCGAGCGGGCCCAGTAACGTCTCCATCGGAGACTTTGTTGTTACTGTGTTTGGCATATCGAATACTCTCTCGGTAGCTTGCTGGGCTCTCCGAGAGGGGCGGAGGAATCGAACTCGGGTCGGCCATGTTGGCTGTGTGCAAGGCAAACGCCCTACCGCTGCCTTTTTCTTTTTCCTTGTTTTTCCAGTGTTGGGGATTGAACCCAGGGCCTCACTTATGTAAAGCAAGGCTCTGCCACTGAGCCACATCCTTGGCCTTTTTTTTTGGGGGGGGGGGCAGTTGGGCCACACCTGGCAGTGCTCAGAGAGAGTTTACTCTGTGCTCAGGGATCAGGTGCACTCGAGGGACCATATACGGTGTCAGGGGTGGAACCCAGGTTTGCCACTGTCAGTGTCACTGTCCTCCCGTTGTTTATCGATTTTCTCGAGCAGGCCCAGTAACATCTCCACCGTGACACTTGTCGTTTCTGCGTTTGGCATATCGAATACGTCACGGGGAGCTTGCCAGGCTTTGCCGTGGGGGCAAGGTACTCTCGGTAGCTTGCCTGGCTCTCCGGGAGGGGCGGAGGAATCAAACCTGGGCCGACCAGGTGGGCCGTGTGCAAGGCAAATGCCCTACTGCCAGGTTTGCCACATACAAGACAAACAACCTTCCCCACTGGACTATCATTCCAGCCCCACAAAGTCACTTATTTAAATCACTTTTGAATTTATTACTTCCCAAGAAATTCTCTGCCAGGATCCCCATGGACCCACCCCCCATCTACCCCAACCCCCTCACCACACACGCCTACCTGTCTCACTTTGATCTCTTTTGCTGTTTACATTTTACAAATTCCTCAGATGCCTGGGGCCAGAGAGATGAACAGTGGTTGAGCACTTACCTTGCACACAGCCGACCAGGATCAATCCCTGGCACTACGTATGGTCCCCTGAACCCTGCCAGGAGTGATCCCTGAGCACAGAACCAGGAGAAACCCTTGACCACTGTTGGGTGTGGCCCCCAAACAAACAAAATATCCTCATACTGATGCTACTGGTATTCCCCATTAGCTTACCAAGCACCTTCAAGACAATCATTGTAAATGTCTTTAAGTTTCTCTTTGTCGCTGTGTTCCTCTGTCACAGTCTCTCTCTCCTCTCTCTCCCCACCTCCCTGCTTCCCCCTACTCCCTCCAGAGATTGACTCCAGAGTCTCATACAAGTAATGTATATTTTCTTTCTTTTAAAAAAAATTATTTTTTGGTTGTTATTTTTTGGGTTCACAAGGCGATGCTTGGGGGTGGTGCACTCAGGAATCACTCCTGGTGGTGCTCAGAGGACCATATGGGACACCGGGGATTGAACTCTGGTCAGCCACACACAAGGCAAACGCCCTACCAACTGGACTATCGCTCAGGCCCTCTCAACATATATTTCTATCCCCAGCTACATTCCTGATTCTGGTCTGCATATTTTCAAAGTCAACTCCTGGAGTTTTGTTTTGTTTTGTTGATTGTGTCCTGCGCCTTGGTTCTTCATATACCTTGTGTTTTTTTTTATTATTGATTCACCGTGAGATACAGTAACAAAGCTTTCCTGTTTGAGCTTTGATCATACAGTCATCAAACACCAGTACACGTCTTCCACCACCCAAATCCCCAGTATGCCCACCCACCCCATTCCTCACCTCCCCCTGCCTGTGTGGCTGACAATTTGCACAATACTCTCTTTCTCTACTTTAGTTACCTTCAATATTTTTATTTTGGGACCAGTCCCACCAGCACTCATACCTACCTAAAAGGCAATGCTAGAAAATGTGTTTTGTATTGCTTGTTATGGACATAATATAATGTCTCTAAGAGTTTTTAAATTAAAAAAATTAGGTTTTAAGAGATCACTGCAGCAAGTTGCTTGGGTCTGAGATTCGTTTGTGCATCTTTGGATCATGGCCATGTGGGAGCTTAAGTAGATGGTGACCGGTGTGGCATCATCTCAAAGTCCCACAAGGGGGGGTGGGGGAGAAGGGCCCACTCCTCCCCTTCCCCATGAGGCCTGGCATTTCCCACCACTGCCACTCATATCTGGAGCTTGTCTCTGACTTCTAGAAAGTGGCAGCCTTCGGAGCCTCTAAAGGGCAGGTGGAGGGACACCTTCCCAACTGCCCCCATGTGGAAAAGCTCAGCAGAAACGGCCTATTGCAAAGTCCAAGGCCATCTCTGCACTAAGTTGCTCAGGTCCAAGATTCGTTTGTGTGTCTACCTTGTGATCTTTTGTTGAGGTTTGGACATTTGAGGAAAAACCACTTCTCTCATGTAGGGAAGACCTTCACTAATCAGCTTCACTAATCCTACAGAGGATGTGTCAACAAGATATCTCAAGTCTTCTCTAGTGCCATGTCTTCTCTGCATTTGTGTGAGGAACTTGTTCTTCCTCATAGCACATTTTTCTTTTTAGAGCAGTTTTAGAATCACAGTCCAGTGAGAAAGGCCAGAAATTTCTTGTTTACTTAAACATGCATAGTCTCCTTTCCCTTACACATTGCCTCCCTGTTGCCAGGATCTCACGTCAGAGTGGTATGTTTGTTGCAACAGTGAGCTTGCACCGTTTAATCATAATCACACAAAACCCACGGTTCATATTCACTCCAGTTGCTGAAGAACCTTTGAATTTGGACAAAGTCTGATTTTGGACAAATGTGTAGTGACATATATAATGGTATCATATAAAGTATTTTCAGTGCCCAGAAAATCTTACATACTCATATATTTGCCACTTCCCCAAAACTCCAACCTCTGGCAAATACTAACCATGGTTCTATCTTTATAACTTTATCTTTTTGGGAATATCTTATGATAGGGATCAGACTGTGGATAGCTGTATGAAAACTGATACCTTTTACTTAGAAAGATTTAATCCTTTTCCTATGTCTTTTATGACTCTACTTTTTAGTGCCGAATAATATTCCATTTTCTAGATTTTCCACAGCTTATCTATTCACCTACTGAAGGATGTCTTGCTTTAATTTTATAATCATAAATCAAGCTATTGTGAACCCTTTGTGAAGGATTTTATATGAGTATACAGTTCCAGGTGAAGTGAAATTATCCATGCAAATTGTAGCTATGACTAACTCAACTGCAGGTACTATCAGTTTTGTCATCAACTTCTTAAACTAATTTTTTTGTTGCACGTTGAATAAAGAACTAAATTATTCAGAAGTCTCAGGGCCTCCTTGATGAAGAAGTTGGAGTGAAACTTTTTTGCTCTTTAAGCATACATTTCAGAGTTTTATACTTTTGACCAGATTACCTTCAAAGGAGAAGAAATTTACATTTGAAGTATGTAAAGAAGAAACAAAATATTGACCTTCTGGTGGCCTCCTGGTAATTTCAATATCCTGAATGAGCAAAGACCTTTTTAAATTTGGGGATCTGAAACAGAACATACTCTAGGAATGAGCAAAACACAATCCTGCAATAAGGATTTTAACATTCATAAGGATGTCAGTCTCTAGGGTTTAATCTTTTAAAGAGTGTTTTTCACTGAAGAATGGAATTTCCCGTTGTGTGGGAGTGTTTTCAGCTCTCCCAAGCCTAATGAAAAAGTTTTCTCCCCTTGAGAGAAAAAACCTCAGAGAGAGAGAGAGAGAGAGAGAGAGAGAGAGAGAGAGAGAAATCATTTGCCCAACCAACAGATAGCTTTATTTTGCAATAGAATTGCTGGTTCTCAGTTCATTCCACAAGTGAGGGTCATACCAGGGAGGGCTCTGTGGAGTGTGGTTGTTACAAAAGGGTCTTCATCTGGGGCCAGAGCAATAGTACAGTGGGTAGGGTTTTGTTCCTTGTATATGGCTGACCTCGGTTCAACCCCCAGTACCCCAAATGGTTCCCTGAGTCCACCAGGAGTCATTCATGAATGCATGAATGCAGAGCCAGGAGTAAGGCAGAGCACCAACAGGTGTGGCCCCAAAAAAGAAACCAAAAACTTAAAACTATTAGATAAATAAATAAATAAATAAATAAATGGGTCTTCATCTTTTGAAAGAGAGAGTTGTTGGGCAGATACAGTCTAGGGTGATTCTAGATCCCTCCTAGAGTAAATCTCCACAACTACCTTGTCCATCCCTCCCATTCAATAGACAGAAGACCTCGGAGTGTTCCCATTGGGGACAGACAGAGAGACCCCCAAGTCACTGAAAACAGGTGCTCCTTCACCAAGCAAACCTTGTTTCGGGGCTCTGGGCTGCTGACCCCAGAATCTCACTCTTTGTCAGGGTCAACGACCTAAAAGCTAGAATATGAAGCCAGCCTAACTTCCCAGAGCTTCTCCCGGGATTATTACCACTATCTCTCAGCTCAGAGCTGCTGATGCCCACACCCTCAGGGGTGTGGGTACCTGCAGACCAGAGACAGAACAGGGCAGAGAACCCCACAGAGACAGGGGATGGGAAACACCTACTGAACTTGTGGTGTTTGTGGAATTCAAAACTGGGTCCACAGCTCGGGATGGGAGATGCGTGCCAAAAGTAGACTATAGACCGAACATGATGGCCACTCAATACTTGCATTGCAGACCACAATATCCTAAAGGAGAGAGAGAGTAAAAGGGAATGTGCCTGCCACAGAGGCAGGGGTGGGGTGGAATGGGGGATGAGAAGGATGCTGGGACCATTAGTGGTGAGAAACGGGCACTGGTGGAGCGATGGGTACTTGACCATTGTATGACTGGAACAAAAGCACAAAAGTTTGTAAGTCTGTATCTGTATCTCACAGTGATTCATTAAAAAGAATTAAATAAAATTAAAAAATAAAAACTGGGCCCAGAGGTGAGTCTGGCAGAGGTGAACCTGAGCCAGCCCTTCATCTGCAAAACCTACCACAGGCGGCTCCTTAGGGGCCCATCAGGAAGCCAGGGCCTGTGATGGCATCGCCAAAGTCTCTAAGGAAGACTTGTTATCTCTTAATTTGCATTTCCTCAAAACTGCCACGCTTCCAGCCTCAGCAAATTCTAACTGCATTTTCCCCCTTGCCCAGTGGGATATTGGGATTTACCAGGTGACTGTCCAAAGAGGGACACTGCTTTTCCTTTCACCTGCCACTCTCCCTCTTTGAGAACGAGCCAGCTGAAACAATGGCATGACACTGGCAGCCCAGAGAAGAGGGGGAGACGGCTTAGCTTCCTCCTCTGGGAAGTCCTAACATTTTACCTCTTAAAAAAATTACTTTTCTGGGGCCGGAGTGATAGCACAGCGGGTAGGGCGTTTGCCTTGCACATGACTGACCCGTGTTCAATTCCCAGCATCATCCCATATGGTCCCCCAAGCATTGCCAGGAGTAATTCCTGAATGCAGAGCGAGGAGAAACCCCTGAGCATCACTGGGTGTGACCCAAAAAGCAAATAATAATAATAATAATAATAATAATAATAATTTTCTTTCATTACATGCAACGGTGCTAATTTTTAGTTAATATAGTCAAGACCCCTAGAACTACCCAACTCTCTGGCTAGCCATATGGCTAGTGTGTTCTATAGTCTGTACCTTTACATGTTTTGACATCGTAGAGGCCCTCTATGGACGCAGAGAGACCATTCATCCCAGGCTGCCTGATTTGTAATGCTAGAAATGGCTTACGTGGGGCTACACCCTAAGAGCCAGGCTAATCAGTCCCTTTTTTTTAGTATTAATTTTTTTATTTTATTGAATTGCTATTACATAGAGCACCACAAAGCTGTCCATTTTGGGGTTTCAGTCATACAATGTTCCAACACCAGTGTAACTTCATAACCCCAGTGTCCCTAGTTTCTCTCCCCACCCATGACCACCCCCACCCTTATCTCCATCTGTCTCTATGGCAGGCACCTCTCCTCTTTCTCTCTCTCTCTCTCTCTTTCTCTCTCTCTCTCTCTCTCTCTCTCTCTCTCTCTCTCTCTCTCTCTCTCCTTTTAGGCATTATAGTTTGCAATACAGATGCTGAAAGGTTTTCATGTATATCCCTTTACCTACTTTCAGCACTCAGTTCTTTAACACTCAAAGCCATGAGCATTGGCTTAGGTCAATCCAAAGCAGACACTGGCCACCTGACCACTCTGTCCCAGTTCCACCAGGGTTAGTCAGGCAGACTGTCTTAGGATGTTTACCCTGGCCTGCCTTGGGGCCATGTTGAAATATTCCAACTGGAGAAGTCTCGCCTAAAGTAACTGCGTGACTGGCTGACTGCACCGGATGTCCTTTCATGGTCTCTTGATCAAGCCCAGAGGCGGCTCCTGATGCTAGGAAGCCCCTGGGGAGCGAGGGAGGCAGATGCCTCTACAGTGCGTTTCTGCCCTTCCTCTTGGCCCTCCTCGACCCGTTGGGGGAGTGTCTGTGGAGGAGGGGGGGCGTTTATAGGAGGACGAAAGTTCTGACAAGCACCTGCACGGTGAGGGTTTCTCAAGACCCAGCAGCCCCACGATGCAGTCATGCAGCTGCTCCCCAGTGCACTTGATTGATGTGACACAGGACCTGGTCACAAACAGGAGATATTTGCATCTGCGGGGAAAGGAGACCCCAACTGAGAAACCTTTCCGGTTTTCCCAGGGTCATCCATGTACCATGAAAGTTTGAGTGACAAAATGAAGTGGGGACCAAATTTCTTGGAGGAAGTGAGGTTTTGGTGTGGGGTTTTCTATTATTATTTTTTAAACTTTCTTTTAACACCAAGGTTAACACAGTTGTTCATAATACACTTGGTTTGAGCATTCACTGTTCCAGCGTGTGTGTGTCTATCCCTCCCCCATTGCATCCAGTTTCCCTCCCATCCCCCAAGCCTGCCCCCTTGGGAGGTACAAAATATATTTTGTATTGCTTGTTACAGCAAAATGTTAAGTGGAATTATTTTAAAAAATATATAGGTTAGCAAAAGAAACTTTGTGAAAATGGTTCTAGCTCATAATGGGGTTATTAAAGTCACAGCCTGAGGGTTTCCTGGGCGCCTTGTTGTTCGTCAAGCCTTCTGTGTTCCTGTTTTCACTTATTGAGCTTCACAGATTCTATGCTACTTTTCTGGCTAACGTGTTGTGCTCCGACTGGGCTGTCAGTAGTGTGGAATTTGGGGGTGTCACAAGGCCCCTGAGGCTGCCACACACTCCAGGAGCTCCAGATCTGCAGAACTGGAATGATCCTCAGCCCAGCCCCCATCCCAAGGAGACCCCAGAGTTTTTGAGCCCGAAGGCCAGTGTACCTGTGGGCCTCGTCAGCTTGGCTTGGCATCTCCTCCAAGATCAGTCATGAGGCTGGGGATCTGGGCATTTGTAGGGCGTACTATTTTGTTTTTATTGATAGAAACGTTGTCCTCTCCGTTCCACAAAGTTTTCTTTTTCTTGTTTTCTTTTCACGCCCCCCCCTCCCTGCTGTTGATATCGTGGTGGTGGCCATGCGTCGCCCACGCGTCTTCTGAGGTGCTTGAGCCCTTCCAGCCATAGCGTGCACTGTGGGAGGGGGCCGGACATCAGACTGTGGTGGAAGCTGAGTGAACCTGCACCATCCTTTGGCACGGCGCTTGCACACACGTATGCTCGAAGGGCTCTGGGTCTCAGCTGAGAGACAGAGACGCAGGGTTTGGCTGTGGTGCCCACTGAGTGTCCCTCCCCTTTGAGTGGTGCTTGTCACATCTGACTCTCACACAGCCAGAAATCAAGCGAGGTTCTTTCTATGAGCTGAGGTGTGAACAAAATTGATCGCTCGTTGAAAATCCACCTGAAGAGGGTCAGGAAGAGAGCTCAGGAGGCTGGAGCACGAGTTTTGCGTGTTGAAGGCTTGGGCACCAGCCTTAGCACCCCAGGATCCCTTGATCATTAGTGGGTGTGACCCCTGAGCATTGTCAGCTGTGATCCAAAAGTTTTTTTTTTAAGAATTTACAATTTTTAAAAAAAATTTTATTGGTGAAACATCATGAGGTACAGTTGTAGATTTACAAATTTTTGTGCTTGCGTTTCAATTATACAATGATCAAACACCCATCCCTCCACCAGTGCCCATTTTCCACCACCATGGGTCCCAGTATCCCTCCCACCCCCCCATCCCCCCATCCCACCCTGCCTCTGTGGCAGGGTATTCCCTTTTGTTCTCTCTCTCCTTTTGGGTGCTGTGGTTTGCAAAAGAGGCATTGAGTGGCAATCATGTTTGGTCTATAGTCTACTTTCAGCATGCTTCTCCCATCCTGGGAGAATCCTCCCAACACCCTTTATTTGGTGTTCCCTTCTCTATCTGAGCTCCCTTTTCCCCTAGCATGTGTGACTGGCCTCCAAGCCATGGAGTTAAATTCCTGGTACTAATCTCGGCCTCTCTTGGGTGTTAGTCTCCTATTTTGTTACTTTATGTTCCCCAGATGAATGCAATCTTTCTATGTCTATCCCTCTCTTTCTGACTCATTCCGCTTAACATGATACTTTCCATGTAGTACCACTTGTATGTAAATTTCATGACTTCATCTTTTCTAACAGCTACATAGTACTCCATTGTGTAGATGTACCAAAGTTTCCTTAACCAGTCATCTGTTCTCGGGCACTCAGTTTTTTTTCCAGATTCTGGCTATTGTAAAGAGTGTTGCAATGAACAAACAGTGCAGATGTCAATTTGACTATCCTTTTTTGCCTCTTTGGGATATATTCCCAGGAGTGGTATTGCTGGGTCAAATGGGAGCTCAATTTCTAATTTTTTGAGTGTCGTCCATACTGTTTTCCAAAAGGGCTGACCCAGTTGGCATTCCCACCAGCAGTGAAGGAGAGTCCCTTTCTCGCCACATCCGCGCCAGCACCGGTTGCTTTTGTTCTTGTGGATGTGGGCCAGTCTCTGTGGTGTGAAATGATATCTCATTGTTATTTTGATCTGTATCTCTCTGATGATTAATGATGTAGAGCATTTTCTCATGTGCCTTTTAGCCATTCGGATTACTTCCTTTAGAAAGTTTTTGTTCTTTTTGTCAATACATCAAGATCCTCCGTGAGCTGTATTACGGATTCACTACCAGGATCTCACCATTCTACAAAGAATTAATCATTGATGTCAAGAGAGGGGTTCAGCAGGGTGATACCATTTCACCGAAACTCTTCAGTGCCACCCTCGAGAACATCATGCAATGACTAGAATGGGAAGGAATGGGAGTGAAGATAGATGGTCGGCAATTACACCACCTCCGCTTTGCTGATGACATTGTTTTAATAACACCAAACATCAGCCAAGCGGCACAAATGCTGGCCGACTTTGACCGTGAGTGTGGAAAGGTAGGACTACAGCTGAATCTTACGAAGACAATGTTTATGAGAAACAGCCTCGTTCCTGATGCCCCATTCGCTCTCAACGGAACGACCATCTCCGAATGCAACAGCTATGTGTACCTAGGTCGAGAGGTCAACATGACAAATGACCTGGCACCCGAGCTGCGCAGGAGGAAGAGAGCGGCTTGGAACGCCTTCAAGAGCATGAAAGAAATGCTAAGAGGATAACAAAGAACCTCCGCCTCCAGGCACATCTCTTTGATTCCACTGTTCTTCCTGCATTAACATATGCCTCAGAGACAGAGAAAGGGCCCTACATAAACAGGATGAGAATGCTATTCGGGTCTCCCAAAGAGGAATTGAAAGAGCTATGCTTGGAATATCATGTTTCACTCAAATGAGAGAAAGAATCCGGAGTTCCGACATCCCTTGATGGACGCTGTCTCGTTTGCCAAGGTGTCAAAAATCAGATGGGCTGGTCACGTAATGAGATTTAAAGAGGACTGCTGGACTAGAGCTGTTACCGACTGGAGTCCACGGAATGTCAAAAGACCACGTGGCCGCCCACCTACCAGATGGTCAGACTTTTTCATCAAGATCATGAACGATCGGTTTGAGGCTCTTCGTGTTCCTAGAGCGAACAGACGTCATTGGGCTACAATAGCACGTGACAGGGACAAATGGAGACGTTACTGGTGCCCACTCGAGTAAATCGACTATTAACGGGAAGTCAAGTGATCAAGTGATTTGTCGCCCTATTTTTTGATGGGGTTTGATGTTTTCTTCTTGTGGAGTTCAGCCAGTACTTTATATATCCTTGATATCAACCCCTTGTCGGATGTGTATTCGGCGAATATCCTTTCCCATTCTGTAGACTGTCTTTGTATTTTGGTGACCCAAAAGTTTCAACGGTAGAAGTACAACTGAAGGGCACACTGAGAGCCATATCTACTTTGGTTTGTCCCATGAATCCCATAAATAATTTAGTCTGGGGGCAGAGTGATAGCACAGTGGTAGGACGCTTGCCTTCCACGCGACCAAACTGGATTCGATGCCTGGCACTCATGGAGTCCCCTACATCAGAACTGATCCTTGATCCCCCAGCGCTGCTGGGTGTGACCTAAAGACAAAACAAGCAGTTGACCTGGGTTCGATTCCCAGCATCCCATATGGTCCCCCGAACACCACCAGGAGTAATTCCTGAGTGCAAAGCCAGGAGTAACCCCTGTGCATTGCTGGGTTTGACTCAAAAAAGGGAAAAAAAGAAAAGATTAAAAAAAACAAGAAAAAAATAACTTAGTCTAAACCCTTAAATGCAGTGCTACTTTTGCCGCAGCCTGGATGAGAGTACCCAGAGGTTCTGAGAGGGGACGGTTTGAGCAAGGTGGCCCAGCAGGAGGTCAGCCATGCCACTGTGGGGTGAGGTGATGGAGAGTTCCCCGGGTGACTGCATGTCACTGAGGGTGTGCATCTCCCCAGGTCGAGAATTAACTTTCACCCTGTCCCAGGCCCGGGCCCTCTGCTCACATATTACATTCAGGTGCTGATGGAAGCAACAGGGCTCGGAGACACTAAGTGGGTGCCCCGACTCTAGTCTCTGGCCGCTGTTCCGGGTGAGGAATGGCAGACAGGAGGAGGGCGGACCCAGAGAGCAGGAGATTTCAGGTCTACACCTGGGTCCCCCTGTTCCCAGTTCTGGGATCTTGGACAAGCCCTGTATATGCCTAAGCTCCAAATTCCTGCCAGTAAAAAGTGGGGTTTGGTGGGGGGGGGGGGATGCAGGGCTCCCCTATCATAGGAAGGATGTGATGGACGAAAAGAAAGGGGGCACCTTAGGAACAGTGGGCAAGAAGCGGCATATCCTAGAGTGAGTCCTGTCCATCAGTTACTTTTCTGGGCTCCTCCCGCAGTCTCTGCTCCTGGCCTCGTCCTCCGGTCAGAGGTTCTCGCCAGGATCCAGTGCTCCTCCCGCTCTGGCTTGCCGCGTGGGAAAGGGAGGGCTTGTGAGAAGCTGAGCGCATGCCAGGCACGTCACCCTGCATCCTGCAGAAGTGCACCAGCCCCTTTCTCTGCAGAACTGGCCACTTCCCTCCAAGGGGTGTGTCGGGAAGCCTGTGAATAACGTGCCCCAGGTAACAAAGCCCCAGCCTGCCTGGGCGCCTATAAGAAGGAGCTGGCCTCCCGGCCCAGCAGATGACGTGCTCACTCTCACCGCCGGCCGTGCACAAGCGCCCCGGAGTCAGCACAAGGTAAGAGCCTGATTCTCTGAGAAGGTCCAGCACTAGGTCCCCCTGGCCCTCGGGTCTGCACCCCGTCGGGGCCCCGTGGGACCCAAATCCCGACACAGCATCGCCAAGGAGCCGCAAACCCGTCCCTGTCTCCCTCTCATGCATTCCTTCAGGGAACTGTGTGCCAGGCTGGGAACTTGCCTGGGCCCGCCTGCCTACCTCGGCGCCCAAATCCTGTTCTCTTTCCAGTGGAGCATTGATAAGACAGTCATTTCCTCGTTAGGAACAAAGTCAAGTCAAATCCCAAGCTGTACCCCCTTGTTTTTGGACTTCTTGCCAGTCTTTTCTGGAAGGTGGAAGCAAGTGGGGAGGAGAGAGATCAGTGTGGGTCACCGCAGAACTGGAGGCAGAAGTTCTGGCTCTTTTCCTGTAGAGCTGGGTCCTTTATCCAATAGAATATCTTGAGCAATTTGCTTACATGTCTGTGTCTTAGCAGAGATAGCTGATACCTATGGTAACTTATTATTACTCCCCTCTTAATCCTCATGACAGGGTTAACTAGATGACAAGCACCTGGTGCTCAAGGACCATAGTACGTGCCAGGCAGAAGCAGAGGTTCTCTTCTCGCGATGTGGCTTATGATGCTTACCTCATAATGTCTGTTTAGGTCATGCTATTATTCAATGACATTTGAATAATATTATTCTATTACTATTGTCATCATGATGTTGTTTGAGGGCAATCAACATCATCAATATTTGATTGATGTTGTTTGACAATGCTCAAGGTTTACTCCTAACTAAGTGCTCAAGATTCCCTCCAGGTGGAGCTTGGGAGTCCATATGGTGCTGAGGATTACACCTGGGCCTCCTGAACCCCAAACCGTGTCCCCATAGCAGAACCAAAATAATTTGTTTTGTGTTGCTTTTTATAAATAATCCGCTAAAAATGATCCAAAAAAGGTTTCTTAGAGGAACATTTGTGAAGATTGTTGTATTTCACCTAGGAGCCATTAAGCCCTTCTATAACAGATTAGTAACATGTTGTTAAAGGCTGAGCCTTGTGTGCATATATGTGCGTGTGTGTGTGTATATATATGTATATGTATCTTCATAAATACATTTTCCTCTAAGATTGGTCGCCTTATACTTTAAACCCCATCAAATGTGGTGTGATACTCTGGTAGCACACAATCCTTTGAATCATCTCCTGAACCCTCAATTATTTAATTTTAAAAGCATCAATTCTAAGGGCTGGAGCGAAGCACAGTGGGTAGGGTGTTTGCCTTGCATACAGTCGACCTGGGTTCAATCCCCAGCATCCCATATGGTCTCCTGAGTACCGCCAGGAGTAATTCCTGAATGCAGAGCCAGGAGTGTGATCTAAGACCAATAAATAAAAAAATAAATAAACAAAATCATTGCTTCTAGACATTCACAATAGATCAGCACTGTGCCAAATAGGTCTCTAGAACTCAGTTAGACATGCCCTACCCAATGCTCTGTTTAAAATTCATCCGATCCACCCTGGTTCACTTTGCTCAGACAAGGTGGGTGGTCATCCTTGCACCCATGTCCATCTCATAGACATGCCCAGTTTAGAGTGCCTCTCCACTGGCAAACATCAGATCAATATCACCCTCCTGGGTCCTTACCATGTCTTTTCTCTTGCTGGGGCCATCTGCAGGCTAGTGAGTTACAAACCCATCACATTGGAGCTGGGAGAGTTGGGCCATTCATGTCCCCAACACGACAATTCCAGATAAAAGAACTGAGACCCAAGATAGAATAGTCACTTGTCCACGATCTGGTTGAGAACAGAACTGGGGCAGAGAGCCAGAGAACTAGTATGGGGAGTGAAGCACTTACCTTGCACACACCTGATCTGGCTGGATTCATTTCTTGGCACCACACTTTGTCTCTTGAGTCCTGCCAGGAGAGATCCCTGAGAACAGAACCAGAAGTCAGCCCTAAGAACAGTGACTCAAAAACAAACCAAAAAGAACTGGGATGGAATCTTGGTCGATGCAATTTAAATTCAGCTAAAGTTCCCGAAGGTCTTTGAGTATGACCTGCACGTACTCAACCCAACACTTCACTGAGTCAGTACGTGACTGACCCTGGGTGCTCCATAAATGCTGAATGACTAAATGAGGAAGTGAGGAGGGAGCAAATGCAGGAGTGAATGAGAGCGAGGGAGATGGGAGCTGATGAGATGCAGAGAGGGTGAAGGGCTGAGGGAGGAGCAGGAGGAAGACCCAAGTCCCACAGAAAGGTAATGAGAAGGACTGCTTGTCTAGGAATGACAGACCCCGCGAGACTTCGGAGTGTCTCTCCTGAGCGGGCAGCCATGTATGAGTGGCCAGCAGTCCTGTCCTGGAGCATTGCTGTCTGCCTCTGACTCACCTGCCTCTTGTCAAACAGGTTCACACCCTGCTGTGACCATGAGGCTCCGGCTCCTCGCCCTGCTCTCTATCCTCCTCCTGGCCCTCCAGGTAATCTTAGGGAAAGGCGTAAAGGAAACCAGGACCAGCCACATCAGCAAAGCCAAGACAGAGGAAATGAAAACTCCCAACAAGACTCAGGTGGCACATGGAAGTCAGTCACAAAAACGCCTCCCCAAAGGCCAGTTTGTCAGCCCCAACAGGGCAGTTTGTAGGTGGGCGGTGACTGAGCAGGAGAAGGGCATTGCCTTGAAGGTTGCGTGTGCCCAAGAGTTCACCAGGTTCTCCTGTGTCTTCACCGGCAATCCCAATGCCTGCCTGGAGCTGAACCATAGAAAGACATACTGGAAACAAATCCGACGAAACCTGCGCTCTCAGAAGGCCATCTGTGAGGATGATCAGAGTGCACTCGAAGCCCAGGTGTGCAGAAAGAACTTTCCAGCATCCAGCCTAAAGCTAGTGAACTCCACCCTGATTAGGAACAAGCCATCCAGACAGGAGCACAGAGCATCGTCTCCCAGGAAACAGACAACAGCCACCTAGGTTACCACCATGGAACCCAACCAGGCAAAACTATTTCCCACCACGGAGCTGACCAAGGTCAATGAGAGCACACCCTCGAAAGCAGCCGAGACACAGCCTGGGGCCACCAAAGACCCCCAGTGTATGGAGGACCCAGATTTGGTCACCCAGAGAAAGGTGGCCTTAGAGTACTGTGGGGAAGCCTGGAGCTCACTCTGCCACTTCTTCATTGCCATGTTCCAGGGCAGCTCATGCTAGCGAGGCGGAAGCACAGAGAAAGGGTCCTTAGGAGGTAAGAGGTCAAGCACGCTGTTTGCAGTTCAAGTCTCCACATTCCTGAGATGAACATTTGTGCTGTGGGGGTGCAGCAGACTATGGAAGTGTTTTGCAGTTTTTATGTTGTGTTTTGGAATTTATTTTCTATTCATTTCCTTAGACATGATTTTCTAGGTTGTTTTCCTCAACTGATTTTTCCAAGGCCCAAAAGTTGTGTTTATTGAAGTTGTTTCAAAATTCCCACCCAAGCACATGAAAGCACTGAGCTGCAAAAGCCAGAGTGATGGTTTTAGAAAGCTGCAATTGCTACAGAATTGACAAGGATAATAAAGTTCTTGGGTTTTTTCAGAAATTCTCTGTTGTTGAGTTTCTTTATGCCTAATTTCAACACACTCATAACCTGGGGCCCAGTTTATGACTAGGACAAGTGAAAAGGGATTTTCTGTTGGGTGGAAAAGAAGTCCCCCCCAACGTCATTCCACCCATTCCAGAATTTCCTCCTTCTTTTATCCATTGGTCTGGATATTCGATGTTCACTGAACTGAATCATTAGGATCCCTGGTTTCAAGTGGGACACAGGTGTGCTGTGATAAGACATAGGACAGGGTATCACAGAGGGAAGAGGGGAGGCAGCATCTGAATCAGATGGACAGGCTGAAGGACCGTCCTCTGCTGAGCACTCACTGAATGCCCCTGACCACCTGTGCAGGACTCTGGCCTGAAGGCTCAAGTGTCCTGAACGTAGACTCAGAGAAAAGTGGGAAAGGAAATATGGAAAAGTGCAGAGAGAAAGTAGAAAGCTCTGGAGAATGTCAAGTTGAACTTCCTAATAGCGTGACCACTAGAACTTGATTTTGAAAAAAATGTTCTAAAGGTTAACCAGTTTAACAGCGTTTAGGGCTGGAGGGATAGCACAGCGGGTAGGGAGTTTGCCTTGCATGCAGCCAACCTGGCCGACCCGGGTTCGATTCCTCCACCCCTCTCAGAGAGCCCGGCAAGCTGCCGAGAACATCTCGTCCGCATGGCAAATTCGATATGCCAAACACATTATCAACAAGTCTCACAATGGAGACGTTACTGAGCCTGCTCGAGCAAATCAATGAACAATGGAAAGACAGCGCTACAGTCCTCAAGGTAAGAAATGGAAGCAGAATGAAGTCACGTTACACAAAAAACAGCACGTGTGAAAGCAACGAGATGAGACAACCTTGGAAGTCAGGAAAACATCTGTCTGGGGTGTGATGAGGACAAAGTGCTCGGGTTACTGACATGTTAGAGCAAAGCATGTGAAAGTGTCTTAATTCAATTACTAGGGAAAGAGTGTGGTGTGGCCTCAATGCCTTGTCACAATACTACAGAACAAAAGTGAGGATCTGGAGTTGGTAAAATCACTGCAAATTTCTGAGTTTCATTTTCAGCTTAATCAGCTTTGTTCATATAAATTCATACATTTCTAGGTAACTGTTGATTAATTTTTGAGAAAGTCACTGTGAATCTTGAAATTTTGCAGATTGAATCAGAAGTACACTTCTTCAAAAGAGTTCAATTAACATGTTCTCTGATTCATTTGTTACTTCCAAAGAGTTGAAAAGCACTGATCTTTAGAGCATCTTTCCATGTCAGGGAGAAGTGATCAGCGGGTAGAAGGGCAGCGTTTGACACCAACTTACCAGGATACACATCAGGATCTAATTGTAGGTGGACAGATTGACAGTCTCACAGTCTGTCTGGATATTAGCATCAACACCAACACTAGCAGGGGTGTCTCACTTGTTGTGTGCCAAGCATTGTGCTAAGCTTTTCTACGGAGCATGCATGCAAGCATTTATTCTCTCATTCCTTCAGCACAAAACTTACTGAACCTGACTGGAGGGACAGTACAAGGGCTGAGGTACTTACCATTCATGTGGCTGACCCAGGTTGAATGTCCAACACCAATATGGTTCTGTGAGCACTGCCAGAAGTAGTCCCTGAGAACAAAGCCAGGAGTAAACCTTGAGTACTGCCTGAATTAGCCCAACACTCCCCACTCACCCTGCTGCCAAATGCAAAACTTCCAGGGCCTTACCTCTATCAGGTTCTATTCTATGCATTAGCAATACATCGATGCCTAGATAGAGATATTCTGCACCCTTAGGATGAGCAGTGGATGGTGGATGGGGGTGGGGAGAAAAGGGAGGGAGGAAAGTAAGTGAGAGAGAAAATAGTCTTAGAAGAGATAGAGAAGGCTTTGGCGTGGTAACTCTTGAATCAACTACCAGTGAAATTACTCTCTGGAGTTGACTTATTCCAACCTAAAGGAATAGCTAAAATGCTCTGAAATTAATTGGGTTTTGTTGTTGTTGCTATCTAGTGAGCACCACTTCTCTATGACAGATACTATTTTTTTTTAAATTTATTTATTTATTTATTGAATCACCATGGGAAAGGTTACAAAGCTTTCAGGTTTAGGTCTCAGTCATGCAAATATCAAGCACATTTCCCTTTACCAAAACTTATTTTTTACCATGAAGAACCCCAATAAAACCCCACCCCCCACCCCTCCCAGTCCCTGTGGGGCAGATGAATTCTAGTTAACACTCTATCTGCTTTGATTAGATTCATTGTTTCAATAAAAGATTCACCACTATTATTTAGAGTTTACCCCCCCGCCCCCGAATCAGACATGCTGACAAAGCACTGTGAAGTGATTTGCTTTCTACAGCTGGGTTCAAGAATTATTTGTTGGTTTTGGATTTCTGCTATTTTACTTATTGACCCTGGAAGTATTTCTACTGAAAGTCAGATAGTTAAGAAATTGGTTTCTGTGCTCTGGAGTCGTGGCCGTGCTGGAGAGCCGCTCATGGGGGGCAACTGGTGGCCTCGGTAGGGCGTGAAGGGCGGACCGAAACGCCCCCCTTCCCATGAGGTTTTAGTCGCCCCCAGTCCCCCGGCTCATACCTGCTGTCCACAAGGCTCCCATGTGGCCGCCATCTTTCTTTCCAGAGGGAGGAGGGCAGAAGGGACCAACACCCTTTCCCCTCCGGGCAGACATGATGGCCTGGATTATCGCATAGTCCTTTCACTTTTCTGCTCCAAGCTGCTGGGTTCTGCATTAAGTCCTTGTGCTTCTGGGGCTGTGGCCGTGCTGGAGAGCCGCTCGTGGGGGGCAACTGGTGACCTCGTTAGGGCGTGAAGGACGGACCGGAACGCCCCCCTTCCCATGAGGTTTCAGTCGCCCCCACACCCCCGGCTCATACCTGCTGTCCACAAGGCTCCCATGTGGCCGCCATCTTTCTTTCCAGAGAGGAGAAGGCGACTGGGGCAACACCCTTTCCCCTCCGTACAGACCTGATGGCCTGGATTAACGCATAGTCCGTTCACTTTTCTGCTCCAAGCTGCTGGGTTCTGCATTAAGTCCTTGTGCTTCTGGGGCCGTGGCCATGCTGGAGAGCCGCTCATGGGGGGCAACTGGTGACCTCGGTAGGGCGTGAAGGACGGACCGGAACGCCCCCCTTCCCATGAGGTTTTAGTCGCCCCCACACCCCCGGCTCATACCTGCTGTCCACAAGGCTCCCACGTGGCCGCCATCTTTCTTTCCATAGAAGAGAGGGCGAATGGGGCAACACCCTTTCTCCTCCGGGCAGACATGATGGCCTGGATTATCGCATAGTCCTTTCACTTTTCTGCTCCAAGCTGCTGGGTTCTGCATTAAGTCCTTGTGCTTCTGGGGCTGTGGCCGTGCTGGAGAGCCGCTCGTGGAGGGCAACTGGTGACCTCGTTAGGGCGTGAAGGACGGACTGGAACGCCCCCCCTTCCCATGAGGTTTTAGTCGCCCCCACTCCCCCGGCTCATACCTGCTGTCCACAAGGCTCCCATGCAGCCGCCATCCTTCTTTCCAGAGAAGAGAGGGCGAATGGGGCAACACCCTTTCTCCTCCGGCAGACTTGATGGCCTGGATTAACGCATGGTCCGTTCACTTTTCTGCTCCAAGCTTCCGGGTTCTGCATTAAGTCCTTGTGCTTCTGGGGCCGTGGCCGTGCTGGAGAGCCGCTAGTGGGGGGCAACTGGTGACCTCGGTAGGGCGTGAAGGACGGACCGGAACGCCCCCCTTCCCATGAGGTTTTAGTCGCCCCCACACCCCCGGCTCATACCTGCTGTCCACAAGGCTCCCATGTGGCCGCCATCTTTCTTTCCAGAGGGAGGAGGGTGGAAGGGACCAACACCCTTTCCCCTCCGGGCAGACATGATGGCCTGGATTAACGCATAGTCCTTTCACTTTTCTGCTCCAAGCTGCTGGGTTCTGCATTAAGTCCTTGTGCTTCTGGGGCCGTGGCCGTGCTGGAAAGCCGCTCGCGGGGGGCAACTGGTGACCTCGTTAGGGCGTGAAGGATGGACCGGAACGCCCCCCCTTCCCATGAGGTTTTAGTCGCCCCCACACCCCCGGCTCATACCTGCTGTCCACAAGGCTCCCATGTGGCCGCCATCTTTCTTTCCAGAGAGGAGAGGGCGAATGGGGCAACACCCTTTCCCCTCCGGACAGTCATGATGGCCTGGATTAACGCATAGCCCGTTCACTTTTCTGCTCCAAGCTGCTGGATTATGCATTAAGTCTTTGTGTTTCTGAGGCTGTGGCCGTGCTCCAAACTTAACTATGATTTTCAGAGAGAAACGTTGGGTCATTTACTTCCCATGGGTCACTTTGTATATAGAGAGATGTCGCGCGGCCGCTCATGCGGCCGCGCGGTTTTGAGGAAAAGTCCTAGTTCCTGCATACTGGAGCTGTGGTTGTAGAGGCTTCTGGTCACCGGGGTTCCATCTGGGGGAGGCGGGATGCAGTACCTACCCCATCTGGGGCTTCCCGATGATCTCGGCTCTTTTTGGAACCTGTTTTTTTTTTTTCTTCGGGATCTGTGGATCCCGCCCTCCATGTTGTTCTTCTCTTCGGCTGAATTCTGACAGATACTATTTTAAGATCAAAAATTAACACCAAGAAAACAAACAGAAAGCTAACACACCCCCTTTCTCCCAGCTGCTCATGTTTCAATGGGCATTGTGTTCCACATCCAAGATGGTGACCCGTGGGCCTCACCCCTGCAATGAATCCAACACAAATATTGAGTTGTCTCTAGCCAGAGATTTAGAGACCAAGATCATCTGTCAGCAAATTCTGCTCAATATGATGAAGGCAAACCAGCTGACCCCAGGAGAGAGAGGGTGCAGAGAAAGGGACAGGCTGGATGCAGAGAACCAATACTGCGAAGCAGAGCCAGGGAGAAGCACCCAAAGGAGAACAGACAGAATGAAAGACCAGAGACAGCAGGGGAGCAGGGTGAAGAGAACTGCTGTGGAGCAGAGACCGGAACGATCCACAGTCTCAAAGACAGCAAAAAAAAAAAAAAAAAAAAAAAAAGGTTGAGAATCTGCTGTTTGGAGCAGAGGAGGTCAGAGGTGACTCTGGAAAAAGGTGTTTCAATGGGAGTGATGGACAGAGCACTCTTGGAAAAGAAGCTCAATGGGAGTGATGGATAGACTACTATAGCAAAAAGGATCGAGACCCCGAGTTGCCACCCACGAACGGGCACTCTGGCTACTGAACAAGCTGCTTAAGCCATGATCCCAGAGACCCAGAAACAAATCTCAGAATGGCTTTTGGCAGAAATCCCTCCAGATTTAATTATTAAAATTTCAAAATTTCAAAATCACACTGCTACGTGACATCATATGCTATTCATAATCAGTAATAGAAAAAAATTGTCCAGTGTTGCCTTTTTGGCAGATCTGAGTGTTGGGGTAAAATTCCAAATAATAATGGTGGGTCTGTTGTCTAAATATTGAATGTAATCAAAGTACAGAGAGAGAGTAATGTGGAAATCATCTGCCACATAGGTAGGGGGAGGGTGTGGGATGGAAGGTGTACTGGGGTTTTTGGTGGTGGAAAATGTGCACTGGTGTTTCATCATTGTATGACCGAGACTTAAACCTGAAACTTTACAATTGCTCTCATGGTGATTCAATAAATAAATGTAGAAAGAAAGAAAGAAAGAAAGAAAGAAAGAAAGAAAGAAAGAAAGAGAAAAAAGAATCCCAGTGGGAGTGGCTCTGGACAAAAATAATCCAATGGGAGTCGGGGGCAGAGTGCGACAGTTGAAGGATGAAGAATCTGAGATGAAGGTCTGAGAATGCAGACACGTTACCTTTCAGTCTCGATAAAGAGGGTGACAAGTCAGGTGACATCTAACAAGACCGCCAAGTCAATGAAGTGTAGGAAAGAGACTGTGATGAAGGGCTTGCAGAAAGGAGAAGCAGAGAAAGAGAAGCTCATGGGTGATGTTTCAGGAGAGAGAACAACACTCACGGAGTCTAGATTTGGGGGAAGCAGAAGGGAAAGGCTGGGTAGGTACCCACTCCATGTTCACTGATGGGTGCTTTATTCATCTCCCCCAGACCCACTGTTAGGTGAGGGACTCTGCTATGCTGAGCACACAGGCATGCTCAACCAATGTCGAGGGAATAAATGTGAATGTGGAGTGGATCATTGGTGCTATGAGATGAGCTCAACTTACATGAGAAAGTCAAAGTAAAGCATGAACTCACCCAACAGACATCTGTGGCAAGATGGTCGGCAGTGAAGAAACCATCAAGATTTATTTTACAGATCCACCCTAAAAACAAAACCCTCCACCACATCCAGTCTGCTGTAGGTCTGTCTCTCTGGAGACCCTTGTGGGATTACAGTCAGGGAGGCTGCAAGCCAAGCTTGGGGATGTTTCAGATTAATTGAAAATGTCTGAAGACTGGTGTTTTCTTGGCTAAATTAGGCCCATCAGAGGCCGCTGTGGTTGTATGATCTCACTTCACTCTGGGGAAGAGAAAGTCTGAGATTCTTTCTTAGGGCATTGCTTTTGGAGCTCAGTTGCATTTCTCTCCCAAGGCAGCGAAGGTGATGTCCACTTGCAATTCTTGTTCTACTTGATCAAGTGAAGGTCCCCAACAACTGTGGCCTCCCTCCATTTCTGAACAAACCACAGAATAGGCACCTCTGGGGGCTGCAGTCAGTCAAATCAACCTGGGACATCACGGCCATGGTTCTGGGCTAAGGGGACATGGAAAGAGGAAGAAACGCAGTGACATGGAAAGAGGCTGAGGCTAAGTGGATCTGCCTTAAGGTCTGAGGACACAGCAGGAGGCCACACAGTGCCCTGAGGAATGTCTGGGTCATGAGAGGTGAGCCGCTTCAAGGGCAAGCCCATAAACCCAGTCTGCTGGATTAGCTGCCAGGCTGACTGAGTCCCAAAGGTGGGGAGAAGCATGTGAGCGGGACTGCAGGACGAGGCATGTGGACAAGTCAGGGCTTCTAGGGGGGCAAGATACACAGAAGGGGGGGGTGGCAGGAGGGATCCTGGGAACATTGATGGTGGAGAATGGGCACTTGTGGAGGGATGGGTACTTGATCATTGTATGACTGGAACATAATCACAAAAGTTTGTAAGTCTGTAACTGTACCTCACTGTGATTCATTAAAACTTTAAAAAAAATTTTGAAAAGATAAACAAAAGGGGAGGGATGGGGGGCAAGATAAACAGAAGGGGGTTCTGACGGGAGGGAACAGCTTGAACAAGCCCACAAAGGTGCATGCGGTCAGTCTGGGGGACCAGGAAGCAAGGTCAGCTGTGGTAAGAAACAAGCTCCCTCCTGAGTGCCTGCTTGCACGTTCCACCCCAGCTCAGCTCCCCCTGCCCAGACACCGAAGCAGACACCGTCGCTGTGTGGCTGATGGGTCTTTGTCTTAGATGACCTTAGAGTCAAAGGCCCTCTGACTTGTCCTGGTCTTCAGGCATGCTGAAAGTTCTATCACCCTGGGATTAGCAGATTCCAAGTCGGGCCCCGAGAAAAAGGGGAGTGGCTGACCCTTTGCGGGGTCCCTAAACAACACTAGGCTGGGAACTCTGGCCCAGTGGGGAGCCCACGGAGTCTTCTCTCACATGCTCCCACCCTCCTCTGAAGTGAGGACCTCCATCACCTGGTCAAGGGGCATAACTTTCCCCTATGTGGTTTTCTTTCTGTCTCTCACACAGGACACTTCTGCCAGCAGGTGTGAGGGGTGCCCAGAGCATGCAAACCTGAGGCGCCAGTGGAGTGTCCTGCTCTGATGCCACAGGCTAAGGTAAGGTCCCTGCAAGACCGTCTCTACTTTGTAAGAATATCGCGAACCTGTCATGTCCAGGTTAGCCGAACTCCTCTGTGACTTGGCTGCAGAGCAGTCAGAGGTTCTTACAACCCCTCCCTTGGTTCAACTCCTTAATTTACAGGTGACTAACAGAATGCAGAGAAACACTTATGCTCACCAGTGATGAAAGACACAGATCAATGACCAGACATGAGAAGATCCACAGGGCGAGGCTGGAGGGGATGCAGGGGCCGGGGGTGGGGGCAGAAGCTTCTGTCCCCAGGGAACTGTGGAACCCTCCATGTATGTGGGTATGTTCACCCACTAGAAGCTCTCGGAAGGCCTACTTTAAAGATCTTTGTAGCATCACATAGACATGGCATAGACACAATGAATCAGGGATTCTGTTAAATCCATTCTTTGTCATCACAAAAGTGGGCTACAGGGCTAAAAGTGTCCTCTGAGTTACTGCATTTTACTAGAGTTACCAGGGGTAGCAACTATCTCTCTCTCTCTCCTCTCTCTCTCTCACCCACCTTTTGGCCATTATGGTTTTCAATACAGATACTGAGAGGCCATCATAACAACACCAATTCTTGGCCAGGAAAAGAACAATTCTATACATGATGGCAGATAATTTGGGCAAGCTAAAACAGTGACTTGGACTTTGCATAGAGCTTATCCGTCATGTATTGAATGAAGGTAAACGCCACTAACTTGCAGAGGAGCAAGAAATTCTACAATATTCTTCCTGACACCATGGAACACATCATTGCTCACTGAGTCCTGAGACAACAGGAATCCCAAAGGTTCTGCAGCTCAGAGAGAATGTATCCTCTGCTTTGGTTGTTTTGTGTTTATCATGACAAATGTTAGGAAACTCAGGATCTCACAGACACTACCTAATGAAGAGCATGTGACAGTCGAAACTGGCCTGGCAGCCTCAGCAGTTTTGTGCAAGATTTTGTCTCAGAGCTTGCTTTCTTTCTTTCTTTCTTTCTTTCTTTCTTTCTTTCTTTCTTTCTTTCTTTCTTTTTATTGAATCACAGTGTGATATACAGGTACAAGGTTGTTCATGATTTATAATGTTGCAACACCCATCCCTTCACTAGTGTGCATTTCCCACCACCAATGTTCCCAAATTCTCTCCCCCCCCCACCCCTGCCTGCCTCTGTAACAGTCACTTTCCTTCTCTCTCTCTCTGTCTCTCTTTGTCTCTCTCTGCCTCTCTCCTCTCTGTGTCTCTGTCTCTGTCTCTCTGACTCTCTGTCTTTCTCTGTCTCTCTCTGTCTGTCTCTCTCTGTCTCTCTCTCTGTCTCTCTCTGTCTGTCTCTGTCTCTCTCTCTCTCTCTCTCTCTCTCTCTCTCTCTGGCATTATGGTCTCCAATACAGATACTGAAATGTTAGCATGTCTATCCCTTTACCTACTTTCAACATTCAGTTCTTGTCCAGAGTGATCATTCGTAACTATTATTTTCACACTGGTCCCTCCTCTACCCTAACTGCCCTCTGCCTCCCACACATTGTGGCAAGCTTCCAACCGTCGACCAGTCACCGTGGGCCAGTCTTCCTGGACCCTGTTTTCTGGAGTTTTTAACTTCGGGTGTCATTGAGGACTGAGCAGAATTTCTGTTCCACACCGCAGCTTGCAAATCAGCTCAGGCTTCAGGTGACCAGGAAGATTCCTTCCACTTTCTAGTAAGTCAAGAGTAAGAAGCAGAGCCAGAGACTGGCTTCTGTCCCCAGCCCAGGGAAGTTGTGTAGCAAGTTGTGTGACAGTGAGCAAGTCTTGGAGCGTCTGCAATTCAAAAAGCCATTGATTAGCTTAGAAATTATTCACAGAGATCGTACTAGGGGCCCACCCACATCAGGCCCCACAGGGCAAGGGTGAAGCACTGCTTCTAGACATGTAGACCTGGAATTGGATCCAGCTCATCACCTTCTTTGGGCGTTCTCCTATGACTGATATTTCTCTGAGTTGTGGATAAAGTTATTGACTCTGAGAAGACTTGGGCAGGAAGTGGAGGGCAGAGGTGCTCAGGAAGTGCCGGTTGCCTCCTCCCAATTCCTCCTACAAATGTTTGCTGGATGGCAGTTTAAGGATGAGAATTTTACATAAAGAGGCCACATGGCTCTTTTATCCTGGACTGGGATTCACAGAATGCAGGGCTCTGAGGAGGAAACTGACCCCATCCTGTGCATGACAGGATAAGCAACTCACCTTAGTTTGTGGGTCACTGAGTCTGCCTGAGCTGCACCAGACCACAGGTCAAAGCTAGAGCGGAATCAACTCAGAGTCTCCTTGTCTGGGCAGGTGGGTCCATGCCGTAGCTTCTTATCATTTATCATTGCACGGTCATCACAAATTTTATGCCAACAATATTTTTCCAAAAAAATGGGGTATGACCATTATGTATGAACATTATGTAACTTTTTTTTAATTGGGCCATAATTATGAGGAAAACAGAGGGTAATTATTCTGCTTTCATAATGGCTATGCAGTGAAATACAATCACCTCACTAATACAACCTGCGCCTTTGAAACCGTAGGTGCCACCAACTCACAAATGGTGGCTGAATAGCATTCTTCTTCCTGGGACAAGAGGTGGTTTTGTCATGAAGGTCTCTCAGTATCTGCATTGTAAACCATAATTCTCAAAAGGAGAGAGAGAGAGAGACAGAGAGAGAGAGAAGAAAAAGAAGGAGGAGAGGGAGGAGGAGCAGGAGGAGAAGGAGGAGGAGGAGAAGCAGAAAAAGGAAAAGAAGAAGAAGAAGGAGGAGGAGGAGGAGGAGGAGGAGGAGGAGGAGGAGAAGGAGGTGGAGGAGATGGAAGAGGAGGTGGAGAAGGTGGAGGTGAATAAGGAGGAGGAGGAGGAGGAGAAGAAGGAGGAGGAAGAGGTGAAGGTGAACGAGGAGGAGGAGTTAAAGGAGGAGGAGGAGGTGGAGGTGAAGGAGGAGGTGGAGGAGGAGAAGGAAGAGGAGGAGAAGGTAAAGGAGGAGGAGGAGAAGGTGGAGTAGGAGGAGGAGAAGGAAGTGGAGGAGGAGGTGAGGAGGAAGAGGAGAAGGAGAAGGAGGAGGTAAAGGAGGAGTAGGAGATGACGGAGGAGGTGTAGGAGGAGAAGAAAGGGGAGGAGAAGGTAGAGGAGGAGGAGGAGGAGGTGGAGGAGGATGAGGAGAAAGTGGAGGAGGAGGAGGAGGAGGAGGTGGAAGAGCAGCTGGAGGTGAAGGAGGAGGGGGAGGAGGAGAAGGAGGTGAAGAAGGAGGTGGAGGAGGAGAAGGAGGTGAAGGAGGAGGTGGAGGAGGAGAAGGAGGAGGAGAAGGTAGAGGAGGAGGAGGAGGAAGAGGAGGAAGTGGAGGAGGAAGAGGAGGAGGTGGTGGAGGAGGAGGAGGTGGATGAAGAGGAGGAGGTGAAAGAGGAGGTGAAGGAGGAGAAGAAGGAGGAGGAGAAGACAGAGGAGGAGGAAGAGGAGGAGGTGAAGGAGGAGGCAGAGAAGGAGGAGAAGGTAGAGAAAGAGGAGGAAGAGGAGGAGGTAGAGGAGGAGAAGGAGGTGGAGGAGGAGGAGGAGGACGTAGAAGAGAAAGAGGAGGTGAAGGAGGAGGTATAGGAGGAGGAGGAGAAGGTAGAGGAGGAGGAGAAGATAGAGGAGGAGAAGGAGGAGGAGGTGGAGGAGGAGGTGGAGGTTAAGAACGAGGAGGAGGAAGAGAAGGAGGAAGAGGAGGTAGAGGAGGAGGAGGAGGAGGTGGTGGTTGAGGAGGAGAAGGAGTAGGAGAAAGAGGAAGAGGTGGAGGAAGAGGTGGAGGAGAAGAAGGAGGAGAAGAAGAAGGTAGAGGAGGAGGAGGAGAAGCGGGAGGTAGAGGAGGAGACGGAGGAGGAGGAAAAGGAGGAGGTGGAGGAGGAGGACAAGGAGGAGGTGGAGGAGGAGGAGGTAAAGGATGAGTTGGAGGAGGAGAAGGAAGAAGTGGAGAAGGTAAAGGAGGAGGAGGAAGAGGAGGTGGAGGTGAAGGAGGAGGAAGAGGAAGAGGAGGTGGAGGAGGAGGTGGAGGTAGAGGTGGATGAGGAGGAGGAGAAGGAGAAGAGGAAGAAGAGAGAAGAAGGAGGAGGAGGAGGAGGAGGTGGAGGAGGTAGAGGAGGATGTGGAGTAGGAGGAGGAGGAGGTAGGTGAGGAGGAGGTGGTGGAGGAGGAGGAGGTGGATGAAGAGGAGGAGGTGAAAGAGGAGGTGAAGGAGGAGAAGAAGGAGGAGGAGAAGACAGAGGAGGAGGAGGAGGAGGAGGTGAAGGAGGAGGCAGAGAAGGAGGAGAAGGTAGAGAAAGAGGAGGAAGAGGAGGAGGTAGAGGAGGAGAAGGAGGTGGAGGAGGAGGAGGAGGACGTAGAAGAGAAAGAGGAGGTGAAGGAGGAGGTATAGGAGGAGGAGGAGAAGGTAGAGGAGGAGGAGAAGATAGAGGAGGAGAAGGAGGAGGAGGTGGAGGAGGAGGTGGAGGTTAAGAACGAGGAGGAGGAAGAGAAGGAGGAAGAGGAGGTAGAGGAGGAGGAGGAGGAGGTGGTGGTTGAGGAGGAGAAGGAGTAGGAGAAAGAGGAAGAGGTGGAGGAAGAGGTGGAGGAGAAGAAGGAGGAGAAGAAGAAGGTAGAGGAGGAGGAGGAGAAGCGGGAGGTAGAGGAGGAGACGGAGGAGGAGGAAAAGGAGGAGGTGGAGGAGGAGGACAAGGAGGAGGTGGAGGAGGAGGAGGTAAAGGATGAGTTGGAGGAGGAGAAGGAAGAGGTGGAGAAGGTAAAGGAGGAGGAGGAAGAGGAGGTGGAGGTGAAGGAGGAGGAAGAGGAAGAGGAGCTGGAGATGGAAATCGAGGAGGAGGAGGAAGAAAAGGAGAAGGAGAAGGAGAAGGAGAAGAAGGAACAGGAGGAGGAGGAGGAGGAAGAAGAGGTGGTGGAGGAGATGGAGGTAGAGGTGGATGAGGAGAAGGAGGAGGAGGAGAAGAAGAAGGAGTAGGAGGAGAAGAAGTAGAAGAAGAAGAAGAAGAAGAAGAAGAAGAAGAAGAAGGAGGAGGAGGAGGAGGAGGAGGAGGAGGAGGAGGAGGAGGAGGAGGAGGAGGAGGAGGAGGAGGAAATGGAGGTGAAGAAGGATGTGGAGGAGGAGCAGGATAAGGAGGAGGAGGTGGAGGACGAGGAGGAGATGAAGAAGGAGGAGGAGTTGGAGGTGAAGAATGAGGAGGAGGAGAATGAGGAGGAGGAGGAGGTGGAAGAGGAGGTCGAGGTGGAGGTTGAGAAGTAGGAGGAGGAAGAGGAGAAGAAGGAGGAGAGAAGGAGAAGGAAAAGGAGGAGAAGAAGTAGAAGAAGAAGAATGAAGAGGAGGAGTAGGAGGTGATGGAGGAGGTGGAGGAGGAGAGGGAGGAGGATGATAAGGTAGAGAGGAGGAGGAGTTGGAAGAGGAGGAGGAGGTGGAAGAGGAGAAGGATGAGGTGGAGGAGAATGGTGAGGTGGAGGAGGAGAAGGAGAAGGAGGAGGAAGAGGAGGATGGGGAGCAGGAGGTGTAGGAGGAGGTGGAGGAGGAGGAGAAGGTGGTGGATAATGATAAGGAGGAGGTGGAGGAGGAGAAGGAGGAGGAGGAGGAGATAGAGGAAAAGGAGGAGGTGAAGGATGAGGTAGAGTAGGAGAAAGAGGAGAAGTTAGAAGAGGAGGAGCAGGAGGTGGAGGAAGAGGAGGAGGAGTAAGTGGAGGACGAGGAGGAGACAGAGAAGGAGGAGGAGGTGGTGTAGAAGAAGAATGAGGAGAAGGACATGGAGGTAAAGTAGGAGGTGTAGTTGGAGAAGGAGGTAGGTGGAGGAGGAGAAGACGAGTTGGAGGAGGAGAAGGAGGTGAAGGAAGAGGTGGAGTAGGACAGGAGGAGGAGAAGTTAGAGGAAAAGGAGGAGGAGGATGTGGAAGAGGAGCAAGAAAAGGAGGAATTGGAGGAGGAGGAGGAGAAGGAGGAGGAGGAGGAGGAGGTGGAGGAGGAGGAAGAGGAGTTAAAGTAGTAGGTGGAGGAGGAGAAAGAGGAGTAGGAGAAGGTGGTGGATGAGGAGGAGGAGGAGGTTTAGTAGGAGGATCAGGAGGAGAATGTACAGGAGGTGAAGGAGGAGGTGGAGGATGTGAAAGAGGAGGTGGAGAAGGAGAAGGAGGAGATGGAGGAGGTGAAGGAGGAGGTGGAGGAGGAGAAGGAGGAGGTGGAGGAAGTGAAGGAGGAGGTGGAGGAGGAGCAGGAGGAGGTGATGAAGGTGGTCGAGGTGCAGGAGGAGGTGGAGGAGGAGAAGGAGGAGGTAGAGGAGGAGAAGGAGAAGGTGGATGAGGAGATGGAGGAGGAGGTGGAGCAGGAGGAGGAGGTGAAGGAGTAGGTAGAAAAGGAGAAGGAGGAGGTGCAGGAGGAAACGGAACAAGTGGAGGAGGAGAAGGAGGAGGAGGTAGAGGAGGAGGAGGAGGAGGACGTGAAAGAGGAGGCGCAGGTGGAGAAGGAGGTGGAGGAGATGGTAGAGGAGGAGGAGAAGGTGGAGGAGGAGGAGGAGGAGGAGGAGGAATTTGAGGAGAAGGAGAAATACGAGGAGGAGGAGGAGGTGAAGGAGGAGGAAGAGGTGGAGGAGGACCTAGAGGAGGAGGAGGAGGAGGAGGAGGAGGTAGAGGAGATGGTAGAGGAGGAGGAGAAGGTGGAGGAGGAGGAGGAGGAGGAGGAGGAGGAACTTGAGGAGAAGGAGAAGTACGAGGAGGAGGAGGAGGTGAAGGAGGAGGAAGAGGTGGAGGAGGACCTAGAGGAGGAGGAGGAGGAGGAGGAGGTGGAGGAGGATAAAGAGGAGGAGGAAGTGAAGGAGAAGGTTGAGGAGGAGTAGGAGGAGGAGGATAATGTAGAGGAGGAGTAGGTGTAGTAGGAGGCGCAGGGTGAGGAGGTGGTTGAATTGAAGTAGGAGGTGGAGGAGGTAAAGCAGGAGGTGGAGGAGGAGAAGGAGGCGGAGGAGGTATAGGAGGACGAGGAGGATGTGGAGGAGGAGAAGGAGGAAGAGGAAGAGGTAGAGGAGAAGGAGGAGGTGAAGAGGAGATGGAGGAGGAAGAGGAGGAGAAGGCCAAGGAGGAGGAGGAGGAGGTGGAGGAAGAGGAGGAGGAAGAGGTGGTGGACGAGGTGAAAGAGGAAGTGGACCAGGAGAAGGAGTAGGTGGAGGAGGAGAAGGAGGAGGAGGTTGTGGAAGAGGAGAAGGAGGAGGTGGAGGACAAGAAGGAGGAGGAGGAGGAGGTACAGGAGGAGGAGAACGTGAAGGATGAGGTAGAGTAGGAGAAAGAGGAGGAGGAGAAGGTAGAGGAGGAGGAGCAGGAGGTGGAGGAAGAGGAGGAGTAAGTCGAGGAGGAGGAGGAGATGGGGAAGGAGAAGGAGCTGAAGAAGAACAAGGAGGACGAGAAGGAGGTGCAGGTGAAGTAGGAGGTGTAGAAGGAGTAGGAGGAGGTGGAAGAGGAGAAAAGGAGGTGGAGGAGGAGAAGGAGGATGAGGACGAGGTAGAGGAGGAGGAAGAGGTGAAGTAGGAGAAGGAGGAGGAGGAGAAGGTAGAGGAAGAGGAGGAGAAGGAGGAGCTGGAGGAGGAGCAGGAAAAGGAGGAAATGGAGAAGGAGGAGAAGGAGGAGGAGGAGGAGGAGGTGGAGGTGTAGGAGGAGGTAGAGGAGTAGATTGAGGAGGTAGAGGAGAAGAAGGAGGATGTGGAAAAGAAGAAGGAGGAGGAGGAGAAGGTGTAGGAGGAGGAGGAGGAGGTGGTGGAGGATGAGTAGGAGGAGGAGGAGGAGGAGGTGGAGGAGGATATGCAAAAGGAAGAGGAGGTGGAGGAGGAGAAGGAGGAGGAGGAGGTGGAGGTGTAGGAGGAGGTGAAGGAGGAGGTGGAGGAAGAGAAGAAGGGGGAGGAGAAGGTAGAGGAGGAGGAGGTGGATGAGGAGTAAGAAGAGGAGGAGGAGGTGGAAGAGGAGGAGGAGGTGGAGGAGGAGAAAGAGGAGAAAAAGCAGGAGGTAGAGGAAGAGGAGGAGGTGAAAGAGGAGGTGCAGGAGAAGGAGGAGGTGGAGATAGTAGAGGAGGAGGAGTAGGGGGAAGAGGAGGAGGATGTGATGGAGGAGATGGAGGAGGAGAACGAGGAGGAACAGGAGGTAGAGGAGAATGAGGAACAGGAGCAGATGGGGGAGGAGGAGAAGAAGGAGGAGGAGGAGGTGAAGGAGGAGGAGGAGGTGGAGGAGGAAGTAGAGGAGGACGAGGAGGAGGAGGTGGAGGCGGATAAAGAGGAGGAGGAGGAGGTAGAGGAGGAGAAGGAGGTGAAGGAGAAGGTTGAGGAGGAGAAGGAGGAGGAGGATATGGTAGAGGATGAGTAGGAGGAGGAGGTACAGTAGGAGGAGCAGGAGGAGAAGGTTGTGGAGGTGAAGTAGGAGGTGGAGGAGGTGAAGGAGTAGGTGGAGAAGGAGAAGGAAGAGGTGGAGGAGGTGAAGGAGGAGGTGGTGGAGGAGATGGAAGGTGTGGAGTAGGAAAAGGTAGCGGAGGTGGTAGAGGAGCATGAGGAGTATGTGGAGGAGGATTAAGAGGTAGAGGAGGAGGAGGAGGTGAAGAGGAGGAGAGGTGAAGGAGGAGGAGAGGAGGAGTTGGAGGAGGAGAAGGAGGAGGAGGAATTGGAGGAGGAGGAGGAGGAGGAGGAGGAGGAGAAGGTATAGGAGGAGGAGACGGCGGTGGAGGAGGAGAAGGAAGAGGAATTGGAGGAGGAGAAGGAGAAGGAGGAGGAGGAGGAGTTGAAGGAGGAGGTGGAGGACGAGAAGGAAGATGTAAAAAAGGAGGAGGAGGTGGAGGCGGATAAGAAAAATGAGGAGGAGATGGAGGAGGAGTAGGAGGTGAATGAGGTAGTGAAGGAGTAAGTGGAGGAGGAGAAGGAGGAGGTGGAGGAGGAGAAGGAGGTGGTGGAGGAGAGGAGAAGGTTGAGGAGGAGGAGGAGGAGCAGAAGGTAGAGGAGGAGGATGAGGAACAGGAGCAGGTGGAGGAGGAGGAGGAGGAGGACGTGGAAGAGGAGAAGGAAGAGGTGGAGTAGGAGAAGGAGGAGGAGGTATAATAGGAGGAGGAGTTAAAGCAGGAGGTGGAGGAGGAGGAGAAGGAGAAGGAAGAGAATGTAGTGAAGGAGGAGGACGTGAGGGAGGAGGAGGAGAATAGGAAGTGGAGGATGAGGAGGAAAAGGAGGAGGAGGAGGAGGAGGTAGAGTTGAGGAGGAGTTGGAGGAGGAGGAGGAGGTGGAGGAGGTGAAGGACGAGATGGAGGAGAATGATGAGGTGGAGGAGGAGAAGGAGAAGGAGGAGGTAGAGGACGATGTGGAGAAGGAGCTGTAGGAGGAAGTGGAGGAGGAGGAGGAGGTGGTGGATAAGGAGAAGGAGGAGGTGGAGGAGGAGAAGGAAGAGGAGAAGGAGGAGGTGAAGGAAGAGGTAGAGTAGGAGAAAGAGGAGTAGGAGAAGATAGAAGAGGAGGAGCAGGAGGTGGAGGAAGAGGAGGAGGAGTAAGTGGAGGAGGAGGAGGAGACGAGAAGAAGGAGGAGGTGGTGTAGAAGAAGGATTAGGAGACGGACGTGGGGGTGAAGTAGGATGTGGAGATGGAGAAGGAGGAGTTCGAGGACGAGAAGAGAAGTTGGAGGAGGAGAAGGAGGTGAAGGAGGAGGTGGAGTAGGAGAAGGAGGAGGAGGAGAAGTTAGAGGAAGAGGAGGAGGAGGTTGAGGAGGAGCAGGAAAAAGAGAAATTGGAGGAGGAGGAGAAGGAGGAATAGGAGGAGGAGGAGGAGGTGGAGGTATAGGAGGAGATGCAGGAGGAGATGGAGGAGGTAGAGAAGGAGAAGGAGGAGGTGGAAGAGGAGAAGGAGGAGGAGGAGAATAGGAAGTGGAGGATGAGGAGGAGAAGGAGGAGGAGGAGGAGTAGGTAGAGAGGAGGAGGATGAGTTGGAGGAGAGGAGAAGCTGGAGGAAGTGAAGGATTAGATGGAAGAGAATGATGAGGTGGAGGAGGAGGAGAAGGAGGACGTAGAGGACGATGGGGAGGAGGAGGTGTAGGAGGAAGTGGAGGAGGAGGAGGAGGTGGTGGATAAGGAGAAGGAGGAGGTGGAGGAGGAGGAGGAGGTATAGGAGAAGGAGGAGGTGAAGGATGAGGTAGAGTAGGAGAGAGAGGAGGAGAATAGGAAGTGGAAGAGTAGGAGGAGAACAAGCAGGAGGAGGAGGTGAAGGAGAAGAAGTAGGTGAGGAGGAGGTAGAGGAGGAGGAGGACAAGGTGGTGGAGGAGAAGGAAGAGGAGGAATAGGTGAAGGAGGAGGAGGAGGTGGAGGAGGTGCAGGTGGAGGAGGAGGAGGTGAAGGAGGAGGTGGAGGAGGAGGAGGAGGTAGAGGAGAACGAGGACTTGGAGGAGGAGAAGGAGGAGGAGCAGTAGGTAGAGGAGGAGGAGGTGGTGAAAGAGGAGGTGGAAGAGGAGAAGGAGGAGGATACTGTACAGGAGGAGGAGGTGGTGGTGGAGGAGAAGAAGGTGAAGGAGGAGTAGAAAAAAGGGTAGGAGGGGGTGAAGAAGGAGAAGGAGAAGGAGGAGGAGGAGAAAGTAGAGAAGTAGGAGGTGAGGAGGTGGAGGATGAGGAGGAGGAGGTGGAGGAGGAAGTGGAGGAGGAGGTGGAGGTGAAGGAGGAGGTTGAGGAGGAGAAGTAAGAGGAGATGGAGTTGGAGGAGTAGGTGAAGGAGGAGGTTGAGGAGGAGAAGGAGGAGGATAACGTAGAGGACGAGGAGGAGAAGGTGATGGAGGAGGAGGAAAGGAGGAGCAGGAGGAGGAAAAGGAGGGCGTGGATGAGGAGAAGGAAGAGTTGGAGGAGTATAAGGAGGTGGATGAGGAGGTAGAGGAGGAGGAGGTGAAGGAGGTAGTGTAGGAGGAGAAGTAGTAGGAGGTAGAAGATAAGGAGGAAGTGGAGGGGGAGAAGGAGGAAGAGAAAGTGGAGGATGGAGGAGAAGGAGGAGGAGGAGGAACATGTGAAGAGGAGGAGGATGAGGAGGAGGTGGAGGAGAAGGAGGAGGAGAAGGACTTGGAGAAGGTGAAGGAGGAGGTCGTGAGGGAGAATTAGGATGTGAAGGAGAAGAAGGAGGAAAAGTAGGTAGAAAAGGAGGAGGAGGAGGAGGAGGTGATGGAGGAGGTCTAGGAGGAGAAGGTGGAGGAACAGGAGGTAGAGGACGAGGAGGAGGAGGCGGAGGAGAAGGAAGTGCAGGAGGTACAGGAGGAGGAGGAGGAGGAGAAGGAGGAGATGGAGCAAGAGAAGGAAGAGGTGGAAGAGGAGAAGGAGGGGAAGGAGAAGGAGGTAGAGCAGGAGAAGGAGGTGAAAGAGGAGGTGCAGGAGGAGAAGTTGGAGGAGGAGATGGTAGAAGAGGACGAGATGGTGGGGGAGTTGGAGGAGGAGGAAATTGAGAAGGAGGAGAAGACGGAGGAGCAGGAAAAGGAGGACGTGAAGGAGGAGGAGGAGGTGGAGAAGGAGAAGGAGGAGTATGTAAAGGAGGAGGAGGAGGTGAAGTAGGAGATGGAGGAGGCAAAGGAGGAGGAGGAGAAGGTAGTGGAGGAGGAGGAATTGGAAGAGGAGAACTAGGAGGAAGAGGAGGTGAAGGAGGTGAAGGAGAAGGTGGAGGAGGAGAAGGAGGAGGAGGAGGTAGAGGAGGAGTAGGAGGTGAAGGAGGAGGTGGAGTAGGAGGAGAAGGAGAAGTAGGTAAAGGAGTAGGAGGAGGTGAAGGAGGTGAAGGAGGAGTTAAAGGAGGAGGTCGAGAATGTAGTGGAGGAGTAGGAGGAGGAGGTGTAGGATGAGGAGGAGGAGGGTAAGGTGGAGGAGACTAAGGAGGAGGAGGAGGTGGAGGAAGAGGTGGAGATGAAGGAGAAGGTGGAGGAGGAGAAGTAGGAGGAGGAGAATGTAGAGGAAGAGGAGGAGGAGCTGGAAGAGGAGCAGGAAAAGGAGGAAATGGAGGAGGAGGAGAAGGATGAGGAGGAGAAGGAGGAGGAGGAGGTGTAGGAGGAGGTGGAGGAGGATATGGAGGAGGTAGAAGAGGAGAAGGAGGAGGTGGAGGAGGGGAAGGAGAAGGAGGAGAAGGTGGAGGAGGAGGAGGAGGAGGAGGAGGTGAAGGAGGAAGTGGAGGAGGAGAAGGAGGAAGAGGAGAAAGTAGAGCAGGAGAAGGAGGTGGAGAAGGAGGTGGAGGAGGAGAAGGAGGAGTAGGTAGAGGAACAGGAGGAGGTGAAAGAGGAGGTGCAGGAGGAGAAAGAGGAGGAAGAGAGGGTAGAGGAGGTCGAGAAGGTTGAAGACATGGTGGAGGAGGAAGTTGAGTAGGAGGAGAAGTCAGAAGAGGAGGAGGAGGAGTAGGAGGAGGTGAAGCAGGAGGAGCAGATGGAGGAGGAAGTAGAGGAGGACGAGGAGGAGGAGGTGGAGGAGGATAAAGAGGAGGAGAGGAGGAGGAGGAGGTGAAGGAGAAAGTTGACGAGGAGAAGGAGGAGGAGGATAAGGTAGAGGAGGGGGAGGAGGAAGAGAAGGAGGAGGTCTAGTAGGAGGAGCAGGAGGAGGAGGTGGTGGAGGTGAAGGAGGAGGTGGAGGAAGTGAAGGAGGAATTGGATGAGGCTAAGAAGGAGGTGGAGGAGGTGAAGGAGGAGGTAGAGGAGGACGAGGAGGATGTGCAGAAGGAGAAGGAGGAGGAGGAAGACGAAAAGGACGAGGAGGAGGTGAGGAGGAGGTGGAGGAGGAGAAGTAGGAGGAGATGATCGAGGAGGCGAAGGAGGAGGAGGTTGAGAAAGAGGAGGAGGGGGAGGAGGTGGTGGAGTTGAAGGAGGAGGTGTAGCAGGAGAAGTAGTAGGAGGATGAGGAGAAGGAGGCGGAAGAGGTAGTGGAGGAGGAGGAGGTGGAGGAGGAGGAAGTTGAGGAGGAGGAGAAGTAGGATAAGGAGAAGGAGGTGAAGGAGGAGGAGGAGGTGGAGGAGAAGGAGAAGGAGGACTATGTAAAGGAGGAGGAGGTAAAGTAGGAGATGAAGGAGAGGAAGGAGGAGAGGGAGAAGCTAGTGGAGGAGGAGAACTAGGAGGAGTAGGAGGAGGTGAAGGAGGAGGTGGAGGAGGAGAAGTAGGAGGTGGAAGAGGAGAAGTAAGAGGAGAAGGAGGTGGAGGAGAAGGAGGAGGTGGAGGAAAAGAAGGAGGCGGAGAAGATAGAGGAGGAAGATGAGGATGTGGAAAAGGAGAAGGAGGACGAGGAAGAGGAAGAGGAGGAGGAGGTGAAGAGGAAGTGGAGGAGGTGAAGGAGGAGGAGGAGGAGGTGGAGGAGATGGAAAAGGAGGTGAAGGAGGAGGAGAAGGAGGAGTACGAGGAGGTGCAGGTGAAGGAGGAGGAGGAGGAGGTGAAGGAGGAGGAGGAGGTGGAGGAGGAGGTGGTGGTGATGGAGGAGGTTGAGGTGAAGGAGGAGGTGGAAGAGAATTAGGAAGAGGTAGAGGAGGACGAGGACGTGGAGGAGAAGGAGAAGGAGGAGGAGGAGGTAGCGGAGGAGGAGGTGGTGGAGGAGGAGGTCGAAGAGAAGGAGGAGGAGTATAATGTACAGGACGAGGACGAGGAGGTGGAGGAGAAGAAGGAGGTGGTATAGGAGGAGAAGGAGGAGTAGGTAAAGGGGTAGGAGGAGGTGAAGGAGGAGATGGAGGAGGAGAAGGAGGAGGAGGAGAAAGTTGAGGAGGAGTAGGAGAGGAGGTGAGGATGAGGAGGAGAAGGAGGTTAAGGAGGAGGAGTAGGTGGAGGAGGAGGTGGAGGTGAAGGATGAGGTGGAGAAGGAGAAGGAGGAGGAGGAGAACGTAGTGGAAGAGGAGGAATTGGAGGAGGAGGAGAAGTCGGAAGAGGAGGAGGAGGTGAAGAGGAGGAGGAGGTCGACGAGGAGGTGGAGTTGAAGGAGAAGGTGGAGAAGTAAGAGGAGATGGAGTAGGAGGATGAGGAGAAGGAGGAGGATAAGGTAGAGGACGAGGAGGAGAAGGTGTTGGAGGAGGAGGAAGAAAAGAGGAGCAGGAGGTGGAGGAGGAGAAGGAGAAGTTGGAGGAGGTGAAGTTAGAGTTGAGCAGTACAAGGAGGTGGAGGAGGAGGTAGAGGAGGAGGACGATGTGAAGGAGGTGGTGTAGGAGGATAAGGAGGAGGAGGAGCTAGAGGAAAATGAGGAAGTGGAGGAGGAGTAGGAGGTAGAGAAAGTGGAGGTGGAGGAGGAGAAGGAGGAAGAAGAGGAGGAGGTAAAGGAGGTGGAGGATGTGGAGGAGGAGGTAGAGGAGGAGGATGAGGAGGACGTGGAGGAGGAGGAGGAGGAGGTTAGGAGGAAGAGGATGTTGAGGAGGAGACGGAGAGGAGGAGGAGGAGAAGGAGTAGGAGGAGGTAGAGGAGGAGGAGGAAGTGAAGGAGGAAATGGAGCATGAGAAGGAGGAGGAGGAGAAGGTAGAGGAGGAGTTGAAAGAGTTGGAGGAGGAGGAGGAGGAGGAGGAATTAGAGGAGGAGGAGAAGGAGGAGGTGGAGGAGAAGATGGATGTAGAGAAAACGAAGGAGGAGGTGGAGGAGGAGAAGTAGGAGGAGGAGGTGGAGGAGGAGTAAGAGGAGGAGATGGAGATGGAGGAAGAGCATGAGAAGGTGGAGGAGGAGAAGGTAGAGGTGGAGGAGGAGAAGGCGGAGAATGAGGAAGAGGTATAGGAGGAGGAGGAGGTAGAGGAGCAGGAGGAGGTTGAGAAGGAGGAGATGAACGGGACGTGGAGGTGGAGGAGGAGGTGGAGGAGGAGAAGGAGGATTTGGAGGAGGAGAAGGATTAGGAGGTGGTAGAGGAGGAGGAGGAGGTGAAGGAGGAGGTGGAGTAGGAGAAGGAGGAGGAGGAGAAGGTAGAGGAAGAGGAGGAAGAGATGGAAGAGGAGGAGGAATTGGAGAAGGAGGAGAAGGAGGAGGTGAATGAGGAGGTGGAGGAGAAGAAGGATGTAGAGGAGGCGAAGGACGAAGTGGAGGAGGAGAAGTAGAAGGAGGAGGATGTGGAGAAGGAGGAGGAGGTGAATGAGGAGGCAGACGAGGAGAAGGAGGAGGAGAAGATAGAGGAGGAGGTGGTGGTGGAGGAGCAATAAGAGGAGGAGATTGAGGTGGAGGAAGAGAATGAGGAGGTGGAGGAGGAGAAGGGAGAGGTGGAGGAGGAGAAGGAGGAGAATGAGGAAGAGGTAAAGGAGGAGGAGGAGGAAAAAGAGGAGGTGTAGGCGAAGGAGGAGGAGGAGGTGAAGGAGAAGGAGGAGGTGAACGGGAGGTGGAAGTGGAGGAGGAGGTGAAGGAGGAGAAGGAGGAGGTGGAGGAGGAGAAAGAGGAGGTGGAGGAGGAAAAGGCGGAGGTGGAGGAGAAGAAAGAGGAGGAGGAGGAGAAGGACGAGGAGGTTGAGGTGGAGGAGGAATTGGAGAAGGAGGAGGAGGAGGTGGAGATGGAAGAGGAAGTGAAGGAAGTGGGGGTGAAGGAGGAAGAGGAGAAGGAGGAGGAGGAGGTACAGGTGGAGGACACGGAGGAGGAGGAAGTGAAGGAGTAGAAGGAAGAGGAGGAGGAGGTGGATGTGATGGACGAGGTTTAGGTGAAGGAGGATATGGAGGAGGAAGAGGAGGGGGAGGAGGTGGATGGTAGGAGGAGAGGAGGTGGAGGAGGAGAAGGAGGTGGTGGAGGAGGAGAAGAAGATGGAGGCGTAGGTAAATGAGTAGGAGGACGTGATGGAGGTGATGGAGGAGGAGAAAGAGGAGAAGGAGAATGGAGAGGAGAAGAAGGAGGAGGAGGAGGTGCAGTATGAGGAGGAGGAGGAGGCAAAGGAGGAGGTGGAGGTGAAGGAGGAGGTAGAGGAGGAGAAGGAGAAGTAAGAGGAGAGAGGATGTGCTGGAGAAGGAGCAGGAAAAGGAGGAAATGGAGGAGGAGAAGGAGGAGGAGGTGGAGGTGTAGGAGGAGGTGGAGGAGGATATGGAGGAGGTAGAGTAGGAAACGTAGGAGGGGGAGGAGGAGAAGGTAGAGCAGGAGGAGGAGGAGGTGGTGGAGCAGGAGTAACAGGAGGAATAGAATTTGGAGGAGGAGGTGGAGGTGGAGGTGGAGGTGTAGGAGAAGGAGGAGGTAGAGGAAGACAAGGAGGATGAGGAGAAGGTAGAGGAGGAGGAGGAGGTGGAGGAGTAAGAGGAGGAAGAGGAGGTGGAGGAGGAGGAGAAGGAGGATGTGGAGCAAGAGAAGGAAGAGGTGGAGGAGGAGAAGCAGGAGAAGGAACAGGAGGTATAGGAGGAGGAGGAAGTGAATGAGGAGGTGCAGGAGGAGAAGAAGGAGGAGGCGATGGTAGAGGAGGACGAGAAGGTGGAGGAGGAGAAGGAGGTGGAAGTAGAGGAGGAGAAGGAGGCGGAGGTAGAGGAGGATAAAGAGGAGGAGGAGGAGGTAGAGGAGGAGGAGAAGGAGGTGAAGGAGAATGTTGAGGAGGTGAAGGATGAGCTGGATAAGGTAGAAGAGGAGGTGGAGGAGGTGTAGTAGGAGAAGCAGGAGGAGGAGGTGGAGGAGGTGAAGGAGGACGTTGAGGAGGTGAAGGAGGAGGTGCAGGAGAGGACGAAGAGGTGGAGGAGGAGGAGGAGGAGGAGGAGGAGTTAGAGGAGGAAGAGGAGGATGTGGAGGAGGAGAAGGAGGTGGAGGTGAGGAGGAGTTTGAGCAAAGGGGAAGGAGGAGGAGAAGAAGGTCGAGGAGGTGGATGAGGAGGAGGAAGTGGTGGAGGAAGAGGAGGAGGAGCAGGAGGTGGAGGAGGTGAAGGAGGAAGTGGAACAGGAGTAGTAGTAGGTGGAGGAGGACAAGGAGGAGGAGAAGGTGGAGGAGGAGGAGGAGGTGGAGGAGAGAAGGAGAGGAGGGAGGAGGTAGCTGAGGAGGAGAGGGTGGAGCAGCAGAACAAGGAGGAGGAGGTAGAGGAGGAGTAGGAGGTGAAGGCGGAGGAGGAGTAGGAAAAGGAGGAGGAGGAGAAGGTAGAGGAGGAGGAAGATGAGGGTGTGGAGGAGGAAGACGAGGAGGAGGAATTGGAGGAGGGGGAGAAGGAGGAGGAGGAGAGGTTAAGGAGGAGGAGGGGGCAGAGGAGGAGGTGGAGGTGAAGTAGGGGGTGGAGGAGGAGAAGGAGGATGTAGAAGAAGAGAAGGAGGAGGTGGACGAGGAGAAGGAGGGGAGGAGGAGGTGGAGGATGAGGAGGAGGTGAAGGAGGAGGTGGAGGAGGACAAGGAGGAGGAGGAGAAGGTAGAGCAGGAAGAGGAAGTGGAGGAGAACTAAGAGGATGAATAGGAGTTGGAGGAGAAAGTGGATGTGTAGGAGGAGGTGGAGGAGGAGAAGGTTGAGGTAGAGAAGGAGAAGGATGAGTTGGAGGAGGAGAAGGAAGAGGAGGAGGAGGTGGAGGATTTGGAGGAGGTGAAGGAGGAGGTGGAGGAGGAGAAGGAGGATGAAGAGAAGGTAGAGGAGGAGGAGGTGGAGGAGGAGTAAGAGGAGGAGGAGGAGTTGGAGCAGGAGGAGGAGGAGGATGTGGAGCAAGAGAAGGAAGAGGTGGAGGAGAAGAAGGAGAAGAAGGAGGAGGAGGTAGAGGAGGAGGAGGAGGTGAATAAGGAGGTGCAGGAGGAGAAGGAGGATGAGGAGATGGTAGAGGAGGAGAAGGTGGAGGAGGAGTAAGAGGAGGAGGAGGAGTTGGAGCAGGAGGAGGAAGAGAAGGAGGATGTGGAGCAAGAGAAGGAAGAGGTGGAGGAGGAGAAGGAGGAGGAGGTAGAGGAGGAGGAGGAGGAGGTGAATAAGGAGGTGCAGGAGGAGAAGGAGGAGGAGGAGATGGTAGAGGAGGACGAGAAGGTGGTGGAGGAGGAGGAGGAGGAGCAGAATGTTGAGGAGGAGAAGAAGGAGGAGGAGAAGGAGGAGGTGAACCAGGAGGAGGAGGTGGAGGAGGAAGTAGAAGAGGACGAGGAGGAGGTGGAGGAGCATAAGGATGAGGAGGAAGTAGAGGAGGAGTAGCAGGTGAAAGAGAAGATTGAGGAGGAGAAGCAGGAGAAGGATAAGGTGGAGGAGGAGGAGGAGAAGATAAAGGAGGTGTAGGAGGAGGAGCAGGAGGAGGAGGTGGTGGAGGTGAAGGAGGAGGTGAAGGAGGTGAAGGAGGAATTGGATGAGGTGAAGGAGGAGGTGGAGGTGGTGAAGCAGGAGGTAGAGGAGGACGAGGAGGATGTGGAGGTGGAGAAAGAGGAGGAAGACGTAGAGGAGGAGGAGGAGGTGAGAAGGAGGTGGAGGGGAAGGAGGAGAAGGTCGAGGAGTAAGAAGAGGAGGAGGTGGAGAAAGAGGATGAGGGGGAGGAGAGGGAGTAGGTGAAGGAGGAGGTGGAGCAGGAGAAGTAGTAGGAGGATGAGAAGGAGGAGGAAGACGTAGAGGAGAACGAGGTGGAGGAAGGGAAGGATAAGAGGAGTTGGAGGAGGAGAAGGAGGAGGAAGGAGGAATTGGAGGAGGAGGAGGAGAAGGTAGTGGAAGAGGAGTAATTGGATGAGGAGGAGGACAAGTACGAGGAGGAGGAGGAGGTGAAGAGGAGGAGGAGGTGGAGGAGATGGAGGTGAAGGAGGAGGTGGAGGAGGAGAAGTAAGAGGAGATGGAGTTGGAGGAGGAGGTGAAGGAGGAGGTGGAGGAGGAGACGGAGGAGGATAACGTAGAGGATGAGGAGGAGAAGGTGGTGGAGGAGGAGGAAAGGAGGAGCAGGAGGTGGAGGAGGAGAAGGAGGAGGTGGAGGAGGAGAAGGAAGAGTTGGAGGAGTATATGAGGTGCAGGAGGAGGTAGGGGAGAAGGAGGAAGTGGAGGAGGAGGAGGAGGAGGAAGAGAAAGTGGAGATGGAGGAGGAGAAGGAGGAGGAGGAGAAAGAGGTGGAAGAGGTGGAGGAGGAGATAGAGGAGGAGGACGAGGAAGAGGTGCAGGAGGAGGGGAGGAGGACGAGGTAGAGGAGGTGAAGGAGGGGGTCGAGGGCGAGAATGAGGAGGTGTAGGAGAAGGAGGAGGAACAGGAGGCAGAGGAGGAGGAGGCAGAAGAGGAGAAAGAGGAGGAGGAGTAGGTAAAGGAGGAGTAGGTGGAGGAGGAGGATGGGGTGATGGAGGAGGTGGAGGAGGAGAAGGAGAAACAGGAAGTAGTGGAGGAGGAGGAGGAGGAGAAGTAGGAAAAGAAGGAGGTGGAGGAGGTAGAGGAGGAGGAGGAGGAGGTGAGGGAGGATTAGGAGCAGGAGGTGGATGTAGAGGAGAAGGAGACAGAGGTGGGGGAGGAAAAAGAGGAGGAGGAGGAGGTAGAGGAGGAGGAGGAGGTGAAGGAGAAGGTTGTGGAGGTGAAGGATGAGAGAGAAAAGGTAGAGGAGGAGGAAGAGGAGAAGGAGGAGGTGTAGTAGGAGGAGAAGGAGGAAGAGGTGGAGGAGGTGAAGGAGGACGTGGAGGAGGTGAAGGAGGAGGTGGAAGAGGAGAAGCAGGAGGTGGAGGAAGTGAAGTAGGAGGTCGAGGAAGAGGAGGAGGAGGTGGAGGAGGAGTCGGAGGCGGAGGAGTTAGAGGAGAACGAGGAGGATGTGGAGAAGGAGAAGGAGGAGAAGAGGTAGAGGAGGAGGAGGTGAGCAGTATTTGGAGGAGGAGAAGGAGGAGGAGAATGTCGAGGAAGTGGAGGAGGAGGAGGAAGATGTGGTGGAAGAGGAGGAGGAGGAAGAGGAGGTGGAGGAGGTGAAGGAGGAGGAGGAGGTAGAGGAGGAGGAGGAGGAGGTGGAGGAGAGAAGGAGAGGAGGCTGTATAGGAGGAGGAGGAGAAGGAGGAGGTGGAGGAGGAGAAGAAGGAGAAGGAGAAGGTAGTGGAGGAGGATGAATTGGAAGACAAGGGGGAGAATTAAAAGTAGGACTAGGAGGTGAAGGAGGAGGAGGAGGCAATAAAGGAGGACGAGGTGAAGGAGGAGGTGGAAGAGAATAAGGAGGAGGAGGAGAAAGTAGAAGAGGAGGAGGAGGTGGAGTAAGAGAAAGAGGAGGAGGTAGAGGAAGAAGAGGTGAAGGAGAAGTTGTAGTGAGAGAAGGAGGAGGTATAGGTGGAGGAGGAGGAGGTAAAGGCGGATGTGGAGGAGGAGAAGAAGAAGGAGGTAAAGGAGGAGGAGGAGGTGGAGGTGAAGCAGGAGGTGGAGGAGAAGAAGGAGAAGGAGAAGGTATTGGAGGAGGAGGAATTGGAAGAGGAGGAGGAGGAGAAGTTGGAGGAGGTAGTGGAGGTGAAGGAGGAGGTGGAAGAAGTGAAGGAGGAGGGGGAGGAGGAGAAGTAAGAGGAGAAGAGGTGGAGAAGGAGGAAGTGGGGGAGGAGAAAAAAGAGATGGAGGAGGAGAAGGAGGTGGAGGAGGAAGTAGAGGAGTAGAAGGAGGTGAAGGAGGAGGTATAGGCGGAGAAGGACGAGGAGGAGGAGATAGAGGATGAAGAGGAGGTGGAGGAGGAGAACGAGGAGGAGCACTAGGTAGAGGAGGAGAAAGAGGAGGTGGAGGGGGAGAAGGAGGAGGAGGAGGTGGAGGAGGAGGAAGAGGAGGAGATGGAGTTGCAGGAGGAGAAGGAGGAGGTGGAGGAGGAGGTAGAGGAAAAGGAGGGGAAGGAGGAGGTGGAGGAGTAGAAGGAAGAGGTGGAAAAGTCGAAGGAGGTGGAGAAGGAGGTTAAGGAGGAGGTGAAGAAGGAGGTGGAGGTGGAGAAGGAGGAGGATAACGTAGAGGACGAGGACTAGAAGCAGGTGGAGAGGAGGAAAAAAGGAGGAGGAGGTGGAAGAGGAGAAGGAAGAGGTGGAGGAGTCGAAGGAGCTGGAAGAGGAGGTAGAGGAGGAGGAGTTGAAAGAGGATGTGTGGGAGGAGAAGGAGGAGGAGAAGGAGGGAGAGGAGGAGGAGGAGGTGAAGGAGGAGGAGAAAGTAGAGGAGGAGGAGTAAAAGGAGGCGGAGGAGGAGGAGGTTAAGGAGGTGGAGGAGGTGGAGGAGGAGGTAGAGGGGGAGGAAGAGATGGAGGTGGAGGAGCAGCAGGAGGAGGAGGAGGTGGAGGAGGTGAAGTAGAAGGTGGAGGGGGAGAAGGAGGAGGTGGAGGAGGAGAAGGATGAGGAACAGAAGGTAGAGGAGGAGGAGGAGAAGGAGGAGGAGGAGGAGGAGGAGGAGGAGACGGAACAGGAGAAGGAGGAGGAGGAGGAGGTAGAGGACGAGGAGGAGGAGGAAGAGGCGGAGGAGGTGGAGGAGAAGGATGAGTAACAGAAGGTAGAGGAGGAGGAGGAGGAGGAGGAAGAGGAGGAGGATGTGGAGCAGGAGAAGGTGATGGAGGAGGTGGAAGAGGAGAAGTATGAGGAGAGAATATAGAGGAGGAGGAGGAGGTGGAGGAGGAGGTGGAGGAGGAGGTGGAGGAGGAGAAGGATGTGGAGGAGGAGGAGAAAGAGGAGGAAGTATAGGAGGAGGAGGAGGAGGAAGAGGAAGTGGAAGAGGAGGAGGAGGAGGTGGAGTAGGAGAAGGAAGATGCAGAAAAGGAGGAGTAGGTGACGGAGGAGGTAGAGTAGGCGAAAGAGGAGGAGGAGAAGGTAGAGGAGGAGGAGCAGGAGCTGGAGGAAGTGGAGGAGGATTAAGTGGAGGAGGAGGAGACGGAGGAGGAGGAGTTGAAGGAGAAGGAGGAGGAGGGAAAGGAGGTGGTGAAGTAGGAGGTGGAGAAGGAGAAGGAGGAGAATTAGAAGGTAGAAGAAGAGGAGTAGGAGGAGGAGGAGGTGGAGGAGGAGCAGCAAAAAAGGAATTGGAGGAAGAGGAGGAGAAGGAGGAAGAGGAGTTAATGAAGGAGGTGGAGGAAAAGAAAGAGGCGGACAACGTAGAGGAGAAAGAGTAGTTGGAGGAGGAGCTAGAGGAGGAGGAGGATTTGGAGGAGGAGGTGGAGGTGGAGGAGGAGAATGAGGAGGTAGAGCAGGAAACGGAGGAGGTGGAGGAGGAGAAGAGGGGGAGGAGCAGGTGGAGGAGGAGGAGGTGAAGGAGGAGGTGCAGGAGGAGAAGGAAGAAGAGGAGAAGGTAGAGCAGGAGGAGGAAGTGGAGGAGGAGTAAGAGGAGGAGGAGGTTGAGGAGGAGAAGGAGTAGGTGGAGGAGGAGAAGGTAGAGTTCGAGGATGAGACGGAGAAGGATTAGGAGGTAGAGGAGGCGGAGGAGGTGAAGGAGGAGGTACAGGAGGAGGAGGAGGAAGAGATAGTAGAGAGGAGGAGGAGGTGAAGGACGACGAGGAGGAGGAAGTTGAGGAGGAGGAGGAGAAGGAGGAGGAGGATAAAGAGGAGGTGGCGGTAGAGGAGGAGGAGGAGGTGAAGGAGAAGTTGCAGGAGGATAAGCTATAGGATGATGAGGAGGAGGAGGTTTAGTAGGAGGATCAGGAGGAGGATGTACAGGAGGTTAAGGAGGAGGTGGAGGAGGTGAAGGAGGAGGTGGAGGAGGAGGTGGAGTTAGAGGAAGAAGAGGTGAAGGAGAAGGTGTAGTGGGAGAAGGAGGAGAAGGAGTAGGTATAGGTGGAGGAGGAGGAGTAAAGGCGGAGGTGTAGCAGGAGGAGGAGGTAAAGGAGGAGGAGGAGGTGGAGGAGGAGGTGGAGTCAAAGCAGGAGGTCGAGGAGAAGGAGAAGGTATTGGAGGAGGAGGAATTGGAAGAGGAGGAGGAGAAGTTGGAGGAACAGGTGGAGGTGAAGGAGGAGGTGGAGGTAGAGAAGGAGAAGGTGGAGGAGGAGAAGTAAGAGGAGAAGGAGGTGGAGGAGGAGGTGAAGGAGGGGGTGTAGAAGGAGAAGGAGGAGGATAACGTAGAGGAAGAAGTGGAGGAGGAGGTGAAGGAGGAACAAAGCAGAAGCAGAAGGTAACGGAGGAGAAAGAGGAGGTGGAGGAGGAGAAGAAAGAGGTGGAGGAGTAGAAGATGGAGGAGGAAGTAAAGGAGGAGGAGGAGGTGAAGGAAGAGGTATAGGAGGAGAAGGACGAGGAGGAGGAGGAGGTAGAAGGATTAAGAGGAGGTGGAGGAGGAGAACGAGGAGGAGGAGGAGGTAAAGGAGGAGAAAGAGGAGGTGGTGCAGGAGAAGGAGGAGGAAGAGGTGAAGGAGGAGGAAGAGGAGGAGGATGAGGAGGTGAAGTAGGAGGTAGAGGAGAAGAAGGTGATGGAGTAGGAGAAGGAAAAGGTAGAGGAGTTGAAGGAGGTGGAGGAGGAGGTAGAGGAGGAGGAGGAGTTGAAGGAAGAGGTTTACGAGGAGAAGGAGGAGGAGAAGGAGGTAGAGGAGGAGGAGGAGATGAAGGAGGAGGAGGGAAAAGTGGAGGAGGAGTAGAAGGAGGAGAAGGAGGAGGAGGAGGTGAAGGAAGTGGAGGAGTTGGGGGAGGAGGTAGAGGAGGAGGACGAGAAGGAGGTGGAGGAGGGGAAGGAGGAGGGATACGTGGAGGAGGTAAAGAAGGAGGTAGAGGGGGAAATGAGGAGGTGGAGGAGGAGAAGGCTGAGAAACAGGAGGTAGAGGAGGAGGAGGAGGAGGAGGAGGCCGAAGAGGTGAAGGAGAAGGAGGAGGAGGAAGAGGACGAAGAGCAGGAGGAGGAGGTGATGGTGGCGGTGGAGGAGGAGAAGGATGAGGAGAGAATGCAGAGGAAGAGGAGGAGGTGGAGGAGGAGAAGGAGGTGGAGGAGGTGAAGGAGGTGGTGGAGGAGGAGGAGGATGTGGAGGAGAAGGAGTAGGAGGCGGTAGAGGAGGAGGAGAAGGAGGAGGAGAAGGTGGAAGAGGAGGAGGAGGTGGAAGATAAGAAGGAGGAGGAGGAGGAGGAGGTAGAAAAGGAGTAGTAGGTGAAGGATTAGGTAGAGGAGGAGGAAGAGGAGGAGGAGAAGGTAGAGGAAGAAGAGCAGGAGGTGTAGGAAGAGGAGGAGGAGTAAGTGGAGGAGGAGGAGACGGAGAAGTAGAAGGAGGTGAAGGAGGAGGAGGAGAAGGAGCTGGAGGTGAAGTAGGAGGTGGAGAAGGAGAGTAAGAGGAGGAGGAGGATGTTGAGGAGTTGGAGTAGGTGGAGGAGGAGAAGGTAGAGGTGGAGGATGAGAAGGAGGAGGAGTTAGAGGAGGAGGAGGAGGTGAAGGAGGAGGTGGAGGAGAAGGAGTAAAAGGAGATGGTAGAGAGGCGGAGGAGGAGGTGGAGGAGAAGGAGGAGGAAGTTGAGGAGGAGAAGAAGGAGGAGGAGGAGGATAAAGAGGAGGAGGTGGTAGAGGAGGTGGAGGAAGTGAAGGAGAAGTTTGAGGAGGATAAGCTAGAGGATGAGGAGGATGAGGAGGAGGTGTAGTAGGAGAAGCAGGAGGAGGATGTACAGGAGGTGAAGAAGGAGATGGAGGAGGTGAATGAGGAGGTTGAGGAGGAGAAGGAGGAGATGGAGCAGGTGAAGGAAGAGGTGGAGGAGGAGGAGGAGGAGAAGGTAGTGGAGGAGGATGCATTGGAAGAGGAGGAGGAGAAGTAGGAGGAGGAGTAGGAGGTAAAGGAGGAGGAGTTAGAGGAGGAGGAGGAGGAGGTGGAGGAGGAGGTGGAAGAGGAAGTGGAGGAGGAGAAGGAGGAGGAGGGGAAGGTAGAGGAGGAGTTTATGGTGGAGGAGGAGTAAGAGGAGGAGGAGGAGGAGGAGGAGGTAGAGGAGGAGGACGGGGTGAAGAGGAGGTGGAGGAGGAAAAGGAGGAGGAGATGGTAGAGGAGGAAGAGGAGGTGGAGGAGGTGGAGGAAGAAGAGGATTAGGAGGAGGTGGAGGAAGTGAAGGAGTAGGTGGAGGAGGAGAAGGAGTAGGTGGAGGAAAGGAGTAGGTGGAGGAGGAGAACGAGGAGGAGCATGAGTAGACGAGAAGAAGGAGTAGGTGGAGGAGGAGAAGTAGGAGGAGGTGAAGGTCGTGAAGGAGGAGGAGGTGAAGCAGGAGGTGGAGGAGGAGAAGTAGGAGGAGGTGAAGGTCGTGGAGGAGGAGGAGGTGAAGCAGAAGGAAGAGGAGGAAGAGGAGGTAGAGGAGGAGAAGGAGGAGGTGGAGGAGGAGAAGGACAAGAAAGAGGAGTTAGAGGAGTAGTAGGAGGTGAAGGAGGAGGTGGAGGATGAGAAGGAGGAGGAGATGTTAGATGATGTTAGAAGAGGAGGAGGATGTGGAGGAGGAGAAAGAGGAGGAGGAGGAGGTAGCGGAGGACGAGGTGAATGAGATGTTGGAGTGGGAGAAGGAGAAGGAGGAGATAGAAGAGGAGGATGAGGTAAAGGCGGAGGTGGAGGAGGAGAAGGAGGAGGAGAAGGTAGTGGAGGAGGAGGAGGAGGAAGTGGAGGAGGAGAAAGAGGAGGACACGAGGTATTGGAGGAGTTGGAGGAGGTGGAGGATTATCATGAGGAGGAGGAGGAGGAGAAGGAGGAGGAGGAGGAGGAGGAGGAGGAGGAGGTGGAGGAGAATGAGCAGGAGGTGGAGGAGGAAGTGGAGGTTGAAGTGGAGCAGGAGAAGGAGACGGAGAAGGAGAAGGAGAAGGAGATGGAGAAGGAAGAGGAGGAGGAGGAGGAAGAGGAGGAGGAGAAGGAAGAAGAAGAAGAAGAAGAAGAAGAAGAAGAAGAAGAAGAAGAAGAAGAAGAAGAAGAAGAAGAAGAAGAAGAAGATGATGATGATTAAGAAGACATAGAAGAAGTAGGAGGAGGAGGAGCTGAAGGAGGAGTAGGAGGTTGAGGAGGAGGAGGAGGTGAAGGAGGAGTTGGAGGAGGAGAAGGAGGAGGTAGAGTAAGGGATAGGAGGAGGTGGAGGATCAGAAGGAGGAGGAAGAAGAGGTAGAGGAGGAGGAGGAGATGTTAGATGATGTTAGAAGAGGAGGAGGATGTGCAGGAGGAGAAAGAGGAGGAGGAGGAGGTAGCGGAGGACGAGGTGAATGAGATGTTGGAGTGGGAGAAGGAGAAGGAGGAGATAGAAGAGGAGGATGAGGTAAAGGCGGAGGTGGAGGAGGAGGAGGAGGAGGAGGAGGTGGAGGAGGAGGAGGAAGAGGAGAATTTAGAGGAGGAGGAGCAGATGGTGGAGGAGGAGAAGGAGGAGGAGGTAGAGGAGGAAAAGGAGGTGAAGGAAGAGGTGGAAGACGAGAAGGATGAGGGGGAGGAGAAGGAGGGGGAAGAGGAGGAGGAGAAGGAGGAGGAGGATGTGAATGGGAAGGAGGATTGGGAGGAGGAGGAGCAGGAGGAGGAGGAGAAGGAGGAGGAGGAGAAGGAGGAGGAGGAAGAGGAGGAGGATGTGAATGGGAAGGAAGATTAGGAGGAGGAGGAGCAGGAGGAGGAGGAGAAGGAGGAGGAGGATGTGAATGGGGAGGAGGAGAAGGAGGAGGAGGAGGTGAAGGAGGAGGAGGTGAAGGAGGAGGAAGAGGTGGAGGAGGAATTGACGTTGTAGAATGAGGAGTTGGAGGAGGGGGAGGTGAAGGAGGAAGAGGAGGAGGTGGCAGAGGTGGAAGAGGAGGAGGAGGTCGATGTGAAGGAGAATGAGGAGGAGGAGGAGGAGGAGAAGGAGGAGAAGAAGAAGGAGGAGGAGGAGGAGAAGAAGGAGGAGAAGAAGAAGGAGGAGGAGGAGGAGGAGGAGGAGGAAGAGGAGGAGGAGGAGGAGGAGGAGGAGGAGAGAGACAGAACAAAGAGGACCAAACTCTGTGCCCTCCCTGTGCCACCACCAACACCTCCACAGCTGTGCAATCCCTGGCCAGAGGGCTCTCCAGGAAGAACTGAGCTCATTGGGAACGAAAGGTCAATGAAGAGTGAGTCTCGCTGGAGGCACTGAGCCCTCCATTCCCGGAAAGTTTCTCTCCTTTGGTCCCCCCAGACTCCTTTTTCAGAGCTATTGGACAGCGTAACTTCCCCAGCCAGCACCAGCCATGACCCCATGAGAATGGACTAAGTAGGGTTCAAGAGACAGCACGGGGGTAAGGCACCTGCCTCGCATGTGGCAGACCCTAGTTTAATTCCTGGCGTCTCTTATAGTTTCCAGAGGACCCTGGACCCACGCCCCAGTGTCCTCACTAACCCAGGTCCACCTCCCAGTGTACCCAGAAAACCCAGGCCCACCCCTCTACTGTCCCCACATAACCCAGAGCATCAGTACTAATCCCTGAGCATCGCTGGGTGTGGTCCAAAAGCAAATAAACAAACGAAAAAATGAAGTAAGCATAAAAGCACATGTCCAGGCCTAGATAATACACAGCCAAGATAATACGCAACAAGGCAAGCCCTGGCTCAGTGCTCAGTACATGGAGGCACTTAAAAGTCATGGTATATGCCTGCCCGGAGGGGAAAGTGTGTTGTCCCGCACGCCCGCTCCTCTCTGGAAAGAAAGATGGCGGCCGCATGGGAGCCTTGTGGACAGCAGGTTTGAGCCAGGGGCCGGGGGGCGGCAGGGGCCTCATGGGAAGGGGGGCGTTCTGGGCCATCCTTCACGCCCGACCGAGGTCACCAGCTGCCCCCCACGAGCGGCTCTCCGGCACGGCCATGACTCCAGAGCACAGAAACCAATCTCTTAACTATCTAACTTTTAATAGAAATACTTCCAGGGTTAATAAGTAAAACAGCAGAAATCCAAAACCGCTTTATTCTTAAACCAAGCTATAGAAAGCAAATCATTTCACAACGCTGTTTCAGCATATCTGATTGGGGGGGGGTCATAAACTCTAAACAATAATTGTGCATCTTATATCAAAACAATGTATCTAGTCAAAGTATATAGAGTATTAACTAGAACTCATCTGCCACACAGGAATTGGGAGGGGTGGGAGGTGGGGTTCTATTGGGGTTCACGGTTAAAAGTAAATATTGGTAAAGGGAAATGTGTTTGATACTTACATGACTGAGACCTAAACCCGAAAGCTCTGTAACTTTTCCCACAGTGATTCAATAAAGAAATAAATTATTAAAAAAAAAAAAGTCATGGTATAAAGATGTCATGCCACTGGCCTCAGCAAGTGAAAACAGAGATAGACAAACGGGACTATCTTAAACTAAGAAGCTTCTGCACCTCCAAAGAAACAGTGACCAAAATACAAAGACAGTCTACAGAATGGGAAAGAATATTCGCCGAATACACATCTGACAAGGGGTTGATATCAAGGATATACAAGGTACTGGTTGAACTCCACAAGGAGAAAACACCCAACCCCATCAAAAAATGGGGCAACGAAATGAACAGAAACTTTCTCAAAGAAGAAATCCGAATGGCTAAAAGGCACATGAGAAAACGCTCTACACCATTAATCATCAGGGAGATGCAGATCAAAACCACAATGAGATATCATTTCACACCGCAGAGACTGGCCCACATCCAAAAGAACAAAAGCAAGCAGTGCTGGTGCGGATGTCGAGAGAAAGGGACCCTCCTTCACTGCTGGTGGGAATGCCAATTGGTCCAACCCTTTTGGAAAACAGTATGGACGATTCTCAAAAAATTAGAATTTGAGCTCCCATTTGACCCAGCAATACCACTCCTGGGAATATATCCCAGAGAGGCAAAAAAGTATAGTCAAAGTGATATCTGCACTTGTTTGTTCATTGCAGCACTCTACAATAGCCAGAATCTGGAAAAAACCTGAGTGCCCAAGAACAGATGACTGGTTAAAGAAACTTTGGTACATTTACACAATGGAGTACTATGTAGCTGTTAGAAAAGATGAAGTCATGAAATTCACATACAAGTAATACTACATGGAAAGTATCATGTTAGCGAAATGAGTCAGAAAGAGCGGGATAGACAAAGAAAGATTGCATTCATCTGGGGAACATAAAGCAACAAAATGGGAGACTAACACCCAGGAGTGGCCGAGATTAGTACCAGGAATTTTGCTCCATGACTTGAAGGCCAGCCACATGTGCTAGGGGAAAAGGAAGCTCAGATAGAGAAGAGAGCACCAAATAAAGGGTGTTGGGAGGATCCTCCCAGGATGGGAGAAGCATGCTGAAAGTAGACTATAGACCAAACATGATTGCCACTCAATGCCTCTCTTGCAAACCACAGGACCCAAAAGGAGAGAGAGAGAACAAAAGAGAATGCCCTGCCACAGAGGCAGGGTGGGATGGGGGGATGGGGGATGGGAGGGATGCTGGGACCCGTAGTGGTGGAGGATGGGCGCTAGTGGAGGAATGGGTACTTGATTATTGTATAACTGAAACCCGGGTACTTGATTATTGTATAACTGAAACCCAAGCACAAAATTTGTAAGTCTATAACTGTACCTCATGGTGTCTCACTAATAAAAAAAATAAATAAATAAAAATAAAAGTTATGGGGCCCCGCCCACGTGCTTGGCGCCGGCTCCGCAGGCGGGGGGGGGGGGGGGGGGGGGGCTCGGACTCGGAGTCATCTGGGCTGCGGCGCAGGGTCTGTGGGTGTCCCGTCCGGGCTTGGGGGCGTGGCTGGGCAGCCCCCTCTGGGGGCTGCAGCCGTGGGCCCTTCACAGCTCGCCGGCCGTGTGTGGCAAGAACCTGCTCAAGAAGTTCGCATCCAGAACCAGAAAAAAGTTTTGATATGAAGGTCCTTCCTTGGGCTTCCACTTGATTCAGAAGCCATCCCAGCTAGAATTCTTAACCAAGAGTAGTTCGAAGAAGACCAAGAAGGAAGACCACATTCGCCAGAGGGCACTGAATGGTCTTCTCTACAAAGCCTTGACTGATCTGCTGTGCACCCCCCGAACTGAGCCAGGAAGTCTATGATCTGAACGTGGAGCTCTCCAAGGTCTCTCTGACTTCAGACTTCTCCGCGTGCCGCGTATACTGGAAGAGCACACTGTCTGCTGAGCAGAACACACACACTCAGGCTGTCCTGCAGAGAAGCGCGGCACACCTGAGGCATCTTTTGTTGTCTCTTCAGACCCTGAGGAACGTACCTCCTATAGTATTTGTTCAGGACAAAGGAAATGCTGCACTTGCAGAGGTGGACAAGCTACTGGCCGCCGCTGATTTTGGACCCCCAGAAGAGAAGGAAGACTTTGCACAGAGTAACTTCAGAGACACTGAGGCTCCATCACGGTGTGCCCCCCAGGCTCCTCCTGCATACTCAAACCTGTATGGGATTGACCATGAGGCACTGAACAAGCAGATTATGGAGTACAAGCGGAGAAAGGAGAAGGGACAAGGGCGTGTCAGTGGGTGCCTGCTGGGGCCACCACACACAGCCGAACAGACTGGGCAGCTGCACAAGAGGAAGAAGAAGGCTAGGTCCCGTGTCGACCTGGACGGTTCCCCCAGGGGTCCTTTGTGGAGACCTGCAGATGAACATTACTTGGATGCTGGTGGTGGTGCCCCAGAGGAATACTCCCTGGGGTACGAATGGGAAGGCCCAGAAGCAGAGCCAGAGGCTGGAAGAAAAGGTCAGAAGGGTGGAAGTGAATGAAGGGGACCCATTTCACAGGCCAAGGGACAGCATGCGGAGGCTTCACAGAAACCCTTGATACAGGGCATCTTTGAACTCACTGTCCCTCTTGTGGTGTGCCAGCACTGCCTCTGCTGAGAAGAGATGCCTGAGACAGCCTGTCCCCTCTCCTGGATTGGCAGCACCCAGCCAGCTGTTCTGTGCAACTGTGCCCTTCCCTCACTGCACTTCTCTAACCATGTCAGTCCTGGGCACTGAGAAGAAGGTTTGGTCCACATTTTTGTGCCTTTTGATTGTGATATCACTGTTGGAAAACTGTTCCATGCTTGCGCTGAATTGCTGGTTTGTTTTCTCAGAGCAGGAAAGCTATGAGCCTTAGGAAAAAATGCTTGGGTTAGATGAGCCTCATTCAGGTTTGTCAGTGCTGCTGAAGAAAATAAAATGAATAGAAGGCAAAAATAAAAAAATTTAAAAAATTAAAAATAAATAAAAGTTATGGTATAATCACCGTGTCTAACCCACACCGCTCTCTGGCACTTTTTCAATCCCTGCCCTGCAGCCATGAAATTAGGACCCAGGATGTTGATCAACTGGTCAACCAGGAGAGAGGATTCCAACCTCAATGGATTGTTCCAGAGGCCCTGCCCTTTGTTCTTCCCAAGCTTAAGGCTCAAGGAACACCCACAAAACTGCAGCTACTGATTCCTTTGTGACGTCCACAAGGACTCTATCCCCTTTCGGTCACACCTCGTGGCAATGAGCCCAGGCAGCATCAGGACAATCTTCCCCCCAGAAGCGTTTATATGGCAGTGGGTGTCGCGTGGCCCCCTCTGCACGACTTCTCACTTATTCCACTGAGAGCAGCTGGGAAGCCCCGTTCTTCCACGTGTTCATGCATCATCAAAGCCTCTTACACAAGCTCTTGGTCATTCCTTCCTAAGTCCCAGAGTGTCCCTCGAGGTGAAGTGGACACAGGACTTTCACAACCCCTCGTGTCCTCCATCCTTTTTATACTTACCAATAGCTTCCCAAGAGGATGTATTTAGCAACACAATCCCTTTTGACTGATAGTTTGGTGTTAAAGTAACATAATTTCAAGCCAGAGCAATAGTACAGTGGGTAGGGCATTTGCCTTGCACGCAGCAAACCCGGGTTCAATCCTTGGCATGCCAAAGGGTCCCCTAAGCAACACCAGGAGTAATTCCCGAATGCAGAGCCAGGAGGAACCCCTGAGCATGGCTGGTTGTGGTCCATTCACTGCCCCTCCAAATAAAGTTAGCATAATTTCAATAGTGCAAACTTTCACTTACTTGACTTTGATGTACAAAACTACTGTACCTTCACCACCCAAAGGCTCTGGACCCACCCCCAGTGTTCCCCTTAACCCAGGCCCATCCCCTACAGTCTGCGCATAATTGAGGGCCCCCCTCCCACTGTCCCCACATAAACCAGGCCCACCCCTCCTGTCCCCCACCCATCTCCCCACTACTCTGTCAGGACCAGAGTTTCTCATCGTTCAGTACTGCCCAGTCCACTGTTGTGAGCCTGAAGACCCCAATGTGACTCTGTATACCCCCCTGACTGAGTTTGTATAACACCATATCTCCCGCTTCCATTCAAGTTGCATGATTCCATCTTTTCTTATATTTGCGTAGTATTCTACTGTGTGTGTGTGTGTGTGTGTGTCCACCTGCTGTACCTATTTACCCATAGCTGAACACTTTGAGTGCTTTCCACCGCCTGGCTATTGTACTGAGCCCTGTAATAACCACAGGAGCTGTGTGTGTTTAGGATATGATTCTTCACTCACTTGGAGAAAAGCCAGTGTCAGCTCTTAAACACTCTGGCTGGATCAGCATGCATCTACCCCTGTAAAGTCCCTGTTGGGGTCTTAGTAATTGCTCATCAAAGTTCAGTCACCGCTGATGTTCCTCCAAGGGTCCTTTCCTAATCACACAATGCTTTGAGTCTAGCTGGGATGGGCTGGGGGAGGCGGGAAGATAAGCTTATTCACTTGTTTCCTTAGACCTGCACACAACATTTGACAAAGACTTCATTCAAGAAAAGTTCTAGAACTCTCGAAAAGATATGCTCTCAATACGTCATGCCAGGGCTAAGTCTGGTTCCAGGGCTGGCTTTTCTGCCTCTTAGAGAGAGAAGAGGGAAAGAGGTGGGAGGCAGGAAAGAGGGGGAGTAAAAAAGGCAAGAGAATGGGAGGGGAGAGAACTAGTTTGTAGGGAAGACAGTGAGACAGGGAAAAGTTGCACCCCGACAGTTCTCAGATGCTGGTGATCCAGGACCAAAGGTCCCTAAGCTACAGGGAAGGCTGAGATCAACTCTCAGGGGTGTCTAAGCAGCTCAGTCAGGGTTGGTTTGCAATATCTGAGGCTCATTGCCGTGGGTGGCTCCAGCCCTGGGAATCTGGACCAATTCCATTCTCTAGTGACTCAGCCACCATCAAAAATCAAGTTGGCGGGGTATGGTGCCGCCAGCAAGTCAATCTGTACCTGTGAGGAGAGTGCATCATCAAAGCAGCCTGATGGCACCATCGGGCTTTCAGATACTCCAAAATAGCTGCTGTGCCTTTGGCCAGACCCCAAAAACTTGGGGCAAAGTTTACCAAGAAAGTAAACGGCCAAAAGTTAGGTATGTGGGAGACACACCCACAAACCACCTCCGGCTCAGCTATATAATTGGAGGCATGGCCTCTCTGGTTCCTGATCGAACTGCTTAACAGCCATGATCCCAGAGGCTCAGAAACAAATCTCGGAACCCAAAAGCTTTTGGCAGAAATGCATCCTGTTCCTGCAGTAGGTTACTGGGACTGGGCCACTCCAGGTGGGAATAGGTTTCGTGCCTTGGCCTGTTCCCCTTGGCGGCCTGGTGACTGTCATCCTCCAGAGGCCACAGGACAGTCAGGTTTGGGCCTGCAGTGATGAGACAGCAGGGCCTCACCAGATGGGGGTGGAACCGGCCCTTTCCTCCCCATCCCAGCGAGACTTCGAGTTGCCGCCTACAAATGGCCTCTCTGGCTCCTGATCAAGCTGATTAATGGCCATGATCCCAGAGACTCAGAAACAAATTTCGAAACCCAGCGGCTTTTGGCAGAAATGCATCTGGACCTCATACACGGCCATGGCTCCAGAGGCAAAAGGACTTAATCCAGAGCCCAGCAGCTTGCGGCAGAAAAGTGAATGGACCATGCGTTAAACTACGGCACCATGCCTCCCCGCAAGGGAAAGGGTATTGCTCCCTTCCGCCTTTCTTCCCACAGCAGCAAGGTGGCCGCCCCCTTAGAGCTTATTGGAAAGCCAGGTATGAGCCAGCGGTGATGGGGCAACTACAGTCTCATGGGAAGGGGGGCAGTACCGGCTCATCCTTTATGCCCTACTGAGGTCCTGAGTTACCCCCCACAAGCGGCTCTCCAGCACAGCCATAAGAGCAACATTATATGATTCTCATAACCAGCTATAGAAAACAAAGTATTTCACAGTGCCTTTTCAGCAATTCTGGTTATTGGAGGAGAAATTCTAAACAATAATGGTGCATCTTTTGTCGAAATGATGAATGTAATCAATGTAGATAAGAGTTAAGTAGAAATCATCTGCCTCACAGGCATTGGGTGGGGTAGGGGGGTATATTGAGGTTCTTGGTGGTGAAATGTGAGTACTGGTGAAGGGAAAGGTATCTGATCATTGTATGACCAAGACGTAAACCTGAAAGCTTAGTAACTTTTCCCACAGTGGAAAATAAATATAAGATGAAAAATAAATAAATAAATAAAACTATGAGAAAAAAAATGTAAGGTGGAGTTCATGCCCAATTCAATCAGCTAATCAGTAGCTGAATAAATAGCAGTACTGCTACATGGGAAAAAAAGTCAAGGAGTTCAATTCCCAGCACCCCCATATGGTCCCCTGAGCACCACCAAGAGTAACTCCTGAGAGCAGAGCCAGGAGTAACCTCTGTGCATCACCGGGTGTGACCCAAAAAAGCAAAAAAAAAAAAAACTCAAGGTGGCTCCCCTCACCAGAAAGCCAGGATTGCAATGTTTTTTACTTGTCCAAAATTCTGAAATTCCAGGTTACCTATGGAATTTCATCCCTCTGGGCTTGCTTTTTCATCACATCCTCTGGGAAGGAACATCCTGGGTCTTATCTTGAACCTTGGGCTGAGTGATGCTGGTGATTTGTGAGAGAGCTGGACCTGAGCTAGTAGGGAGTCCCGTTTTGTTGACGAGCCGGAGCCAAGCTCTCTGACCCAACAGAGCCACTCTTTCAGGGGGTGGCGGAGGAGCCGGCCGCCAGTTACGACTGCCCTGGGAAGACTGCATCTGTGCAGCTGTAAAGTTGTCAAGTTCTCTGTATCCCCTGGGAGGAAGCAGGCCAGCAACCCCTTTGGGAGTCTTTGGGAGCCGGAGCTTGAGAAGGAGTCACTGAGCCTCCTCCTCCTCCCGGTCTCTCCCCTTCTGCAGATGCACACAGCTGGTCAGATGAAGTCCAACACGAGAGACCAGAGTCTGCCACAGCAGCTGCAGAGGGTTGCTCCCGTCCATATCCCCCTTCCTGCCTGACCACCTGGGCTTCCTTGTCAGCGGGCAGCACCCCAAGTTCTGTCAGGGAAAAGACTGGGTTGGGCTGCTGGCTCCAGGGCGTGGGCAAAAGCGATTCAGCAAACAAACCAGTCAGCTGACAAGACTCCTGGCTCCAAAGAAAGATTTGTCTGCAGGGAGGAGCGCTGGGTACCAAGTTTGCAATGACGCCTGGTCATCTGGAAGCTTGGGTGCTCTCCACATCCTGGCTATTGTTCTGAGCACTGTAACAACTGTTGGCGTTGCAATGTGAGTTAAAAATTGACTTTTCAATTGATCATAGAACTTCTCATATAGGTCACTCTGAACTGCTAAAGCAAATGAACTGGAGGAAATACAAACTCAGAGATTGGGGTGCACAGGGTGGTGGTGAGTTGAGGGGTTGAAGAGCAGGTGGGAGGAATGGGCAGAGGATCTTGTTGGGGGTGGGTGGCTCTGAAACTTTGTGGGGCAGTGGTGGCACACATGCACAGCTGTGAAGCTGGATACCTCTCCCACAAATCTCTTTTCTTTCTTTTTTTCTTCCTTCCTTCCTTCCTTTCTTTATTTATTTTTGTTTGTTTTGTTTGCTTTGTTGTTGGGTTTTTTTGGCCATAGCCCGTGATGATCAGGGCTTACTACTGACTCTATACTCAGGAATCACTTCTGGTGGTGCTTGGGGGACCATATGGGTTGCCAAGGCTTGAACCCGGGTTGACCACATGCAAGGCAAACACCTTGCCTTCTGCACTATTTCTCCCTGTCCTAAATTTCTTTTTCTAGTAAACTGAGTCAATGAGAGCAGTTGAAGAAAGGAGAGGAGTCTTGAATTGAACCCAGGCAGGCAGCCCCCTGTGCCTGTAACCTGCGGAACTGCAGGATAATCCTCCAGTCTGTGACTCCATCACTGTACTGAGTCGTTACAGCCCGCAGACGCCAATACATCACTCCCATCCCACCAGGGGAGTTTGTGGGGACACAGAATGATCTCCACTTAGAAAGCTCACCCTCGTTCTAGACCCCTACACATGTCCTTATGACATGCAAGGTAATAGATCCACCTGCTCCAGATGTCAGGATAGACATCCAGGCTGGGGTGAGGTCTGGCTCTGCCACCACACACAGGGACTGCTCTTGCCTACGCAAGGTCCAAGCGCGCATAGCCGTGGGTGCTGACGTCTGACACTGGGCGCACCATTGGGAGTGCTCACTGGGCTCTGCTTGTATTTGACAGACACTGAAGGGGTAGAAGAGGCAAGGCTGGTTTGGGGCCCCAGAGGTGATGCAGGGAAGGGGTTCAGGCATGTGCCTGGCACATTAGCCAACACTGGCTCCGTCCTTGCCACAGCGCACAGTTCCCTGAGCCTGCCAGAAGTGACCCCGGAGCAATGTGACCCATTTCTGTCCCCTGCACCCTCAAAAAAAGCAAAAAGTGATTTTTTTAAATGTCTCAATTAGAGTGAGAGCATTATGCAGGTTCAAGGTTGAAAGTTACTGGAAAGATGGAGCCAGAGCGATAGCACAGCAGGTAGGGTGTTTGCCTTGCACAAGGCCAACCCGGGTTCAATCCCCGGCATCCAATATGATCCCCCCAAGCACCTCCAGCAGCAATTCCTGAGTGCAGAGCCAGGAGTAACCCCTGAGCATCGCTGGGTATGAATATTCCCAAGAAAGAAAGAAAGAAAGAAAGAAAGAAAGAAAGAAAGAAAGAAAGAAAGAAAGGAAGGAAGGAAGGAAGGAAGGAAGGAAGGAAGGAAGGAAGGGAAAGGAAGGAAGGAATGAAGGAAGAAGAAAGTTACTGGAGAGACAGGAGTTAGGAAACAGGAGGAGGAGACAGGAAAAAGAAAGTTACTGGAGAGAGCAAGCAAAGCAGGTTGGTTCAGGTGACAGAACCCCAGAAGACAAGGCAGGCCCTGGGGGTGGGTCCTGGTGATCCTTGCAACTTTCCTGCTGGAAACACGCGCCCTGCCCCAGGCAGGTGGGGGGGGGGGGAACGGACAGCTGCCTGTCTGTCCTTGGAACATCTGTTCCTGGAGAAGTGGTGGACCTGCAACTAGGGGTCTGACTGTGCCCGCTGCTGGAGGAAATGTGTGGGTGGTGCCTAACCTCGCTGACCTCAGTTTTCTCATCTGTAAAATGGGACTGGCCAAGAGGTGTTTTTCTTTCTTTCTTTCTTTCTTTCTTTCTTTCTTTCTTTCTTTCTTTCAAACCTTCCTCGTTTTAAATAATGGGGTTTCCTGCCCCTGCACCTGGCTGTCCTCGCCGGGCCCCTTGGAGGAGGGCGGGTTGAGTTTCCCTCCCCGCCCTGAGCAGAGCCCTGGCTGCCAAAGACCTCCAGAACCAGCCACAACCATGCTGAGACCACTCTACACAAGCATGAAGGTACAAGCAGAGGAATAAAGGCATGCGGGTCCCGGGGCTGAGATCTCCAAGCCTGCTCGGATCAGGGCTGAGCATCCTCCACCCAGATCCTCCATCTTCCAGTAGGCAGGGGTCACACCCAACAACTGGCCCCCTGGTGCCGTGTAATCCCATCAATTGCCAAGACCCAGAGACTATAAAACCCAGCTCCCAGAAGCACAGGGCCTCAAATGCAGCCACGCGACATCTTATTATCTCATTCTTACTTTGGACAACCTGGCAGGCTACCGAATGTAACTTGCCCACACGGCAGAGTCTGGCAAACTCCCTGTGGTGTACCCAATATGCCAAATGCCGGTAACAATGATGGGTCTCATTCTCCTAACCCTGAAAGAGCCCTGAATATGGCACTTTTTAAAATCTCAGGGCTAGGACGAAGGAGACGTTACTGGTGCCTGCTCAAGGCAATCGACGAACAATAGGATGATCGTGATCGTGATCATGATTTAAAACATTCTTCTTATTGAATAATCATGAGATAAACTATCACAAAGCTGTTCATAGTTGGGTTTCAGTCATACAGTGTTCCAACACCTGTCCCTCCATCAGTTTACATTTCCCAGCACCAGTGTCCCCTGGTTCCCTCCCATCACCCCCCACCCCCACCCCTTGCCTGCCTCTATGGCAGGCATTTTCCTTCTCTCTCTCTCTCTCTCTCTCTCTCTCTCTCTCTCTCTCTCTCTCTCTCTCTCTCTTTCTCTCTCTCTCCTATTGGGCGTTATCGTTTGCAGTACAGATACTGAGAAGTGACCAAGTTTACTTACTGTCAACACTCAGTTCTCGTCCAGCGAGATCATTGCCAACTCCAATTATCACCGTGGTCCCTTAAGCATGTGTGGGGCAGACAGTACGTTGGGTGTCTTCTTTCTTACAGGGGAGGTGAGACCTTGGGGCTTCGGAACTGATGCCCCTTGCTCTGCAAACCTTTATGGTTCTTCCTAAAAGCACTTTCTCCTCCCTGACCACTCCAGGGAAACTGAATTATCCACTTGACAGGCGGCTTGGTGGCTCACACGTTTTCACCCAACCGCAGCTGGACAAGAAGGGAACCACCTGGCAGGGACCTGGCAGAGCCGCGGGAGCCATGGCACCCCACCGGTAGGGCCAACTCGAGCGCGCCCTGTGACGCAGTTCCCGGCTCCAACCTTCCCCGCGCGCCCCCCCCCCCCCCACCCGCCTGTATCCTCCACCTGCACATCTCACTTGCTGGGCTGGAGCCCACCGTGGGGACCCTGCCCACAAAGCAGGTACCCTGACTCCTCAGGGGGAGGGGAGCCTCTCACGCAGGAGATGATTTATGCGCTTGAACTCACCCAGCTTTCCGCACCCACCTCACTCCCCTCTTCTTCCTAAACCCTAGCCGGCTCCTTGGCTTCTGCCAAACTAGGCTAGGAAGCAGCAGCAGGAGGAAGGCAAGGGCGGAACCCTAGTGTAAATCACGCGCTTTGATTTGGAGAGCACGGAAGGAGGAGTTCCCACCTCTAGGTCACCCCACCCAGGAGCACCATGATGGGCCTTAGCAGCAAGAGCTCAGTGTGACTTTGAGACCCCCCAAACCCCCCGGTTTTAAACCATTTGGGAGAAGGGTATGCCATTGCTACAGGACTACTCCAATAATTAAGAGTTCTTTTTTTTTTTTCTTTCTGCTTTTTGGGTAACACCCAACATTGCACAGGGGTTGCTCCTGGGTCATGCACTCCGGAATTATTCCCGGCGCTGCTCGGGGGACCATATGGGATGCTGGGAATAGAAACCCGGTCGGATGTGGGAGGGATACTGGGAACATTGGTGGTGGAGAATGGGCAGTGGTGGAGGAACGGGTACTCAATTATTGTGTGACTAAAATGTAAGCACGGAAGTTTGTAAGCCTATAACTGAATCTCACGGTGATTCATTGAAAAAAATTCTGTCAAGAAGTCAGGCTGGGGGGCTGGAGCGATAGCCCAGTAAGTAGAGCTTTTGCCTAGCATGCATCTGACCCGGGTTCAATTTTTAGCATCCCATATGGTCCCCTGAGCACCACCAGGAGTAATTCCTGAGTGCAGAGCCAGGAGTAACCCCTGTGCATTTCCAGGTGTGACCGAAAAAGGGAAAAAAAACAAGTCAGGCTGGGGGCAGAGTCTGGGGTAAGCAATGTAGGGATGGGGAATAGGGTGGTGGGATTGAAAGTGGGAATATCATATCCCTGAACATTCATTGTAAACAAACAATGATCTCTAAATGGTTTCTAAATTTTATTTTAATTTTATTTTTGTTTTGGTGATGCTCTGGGGTTATTCCCTGCTTTGCAATCAGGAATTACTCCTGGTGGGACTCAGGGAACCCTATGCCAGAGATCAAATCTAAGTTGGCTGTGTGCAAGGCAAATGCCCTCCCCACTATACTATCGCTCTGGCCCTGGTGTCTATTTTTTTTTATTCTAAATATTTTCTTGACTGAGGGAAGCGAAGGGCATGTCCTTTGTCATTTATAATGAGCCAAGCTCCCGGAAGTCCATGTCAGAGCTGCACTGAGTCCTTGGGATGTTCAGGGTCGTGAGTCTTGTAGAGTGGGTTGATGAGTGTGTATGTTTGGCATGAGGGTGGGGAATAGGTGGCAGGAATCCTCACATTTGGTGTCGGAAGTGAAAACATCATAAACTGCTCCATGCTAGATCTCCAAAACACTTTCTTCTCTGTTTCAAGTTTGAAAAACAATTGCAGCTTAGTCTGATGTGGAAAGTATCCAGATTTCCTTGTCCTTTAAAATGATGAGATTTTCTGAGTTAACTGGTTTCCTGTCATAATGGGGCCAGGAGGGATTTTTATTTGATGCAAGTGTAATAGCACCATATTGATGACATTGCAATATCAAAGAGCAAGCTAGTTCTGGCTTGACTGAATATAAATCATATGACTAACCAAGGTAATTAATCTCCCTGTGAAAGTGAAGGGCTAAAGACCCACCCAAACAGTGAAATCCTTAGGAATTCTAGGACCAAGCAAGAAGCCTGGCTTTTGATTAGTTCATTTGAATTTTTTAGAGAACATATAACCCATATCTGAAAACAGCTCCTGTCTCTAAGGCTACCTGGAGAAAGGCCATTTGTGAGAGAGAAGCAGAATAATATATCTTTTTGGCCACACCCAGTGATGCTCTGGAGTAACTCCCATCTTTGCAGTCAGGAATCACTCCTGACAGTGCTCAGGGGACCATATGGGTTGCCAGGGATTGAACCTGGTTCAGCCACATATAAGACAAGAGCACAATGTCTTAGTTACAAAAAAAAAATTAGATAATTCAGCATCTTGAACCCTCAGTCTCCATTCAAGTAGGAAGTTGTAAAAAAAAGTCTGCTGTTCACCCTCATGAACAGTAAAGCATATAGTGAAAGTCTGCCTTTGACTTGGAGGCCAAGAAGATTTCCACATGGTGCCACCAATACACACCATTTGAAAGACACATACTAGCTTACCACTACGCGCTTGAAATGCTTCAATGAATGAAAGACAAGAAGTAACTATGAAACCAAAGATATCACAGCATGAGTGAGAGAAACTTGGGACATTGGTGGTGGGAAATGGACACTGAAGGAGGGATGGATGTTGGATCTTTGTATGACTGAGACCCAATCATGGTCCTGAACAAGCTTTGTAACTGTGTGTCTTATGGTGACTCAATTAAAAAATAAATAAATAAAAGTTAAAAAAATGAAAAAAATCTACCAACTCTGGTAGATAACTGCATCTTATGGCCAAGTAGTATTCCATTGTGCATATGTTCCATAGTTTCTTTATCCTGTCAGAGGGAGAGGACAGACTTAGAATAATCTCTCTCATATACGGTATAGAAAGAAACATATTAGGGGAATAACAAATGCCCAAAGGCAATAGAAACACAGAGCATGAGAACTGGTCTTCAGCAGGAAGCTTGCCACTGGGAGTGGGAGGGGGACTGGAGAATAGGTCCCCAATGAAACACAGGGATAATGGTGGAGAGAAAGTGCTTGCGTAGAAGCAGGCTGGGGGTGAGAGGAAAACTGGGAACCTTGGTGAAGGGCAATGGATACTGGTGAAGGGATTGGTGTTGCTGGAACATTGAACACTTAAAACTCAATCACAAATGACCTTGTAACTTTGTAATTTATGATTCGATAAAAACATTTTTAAAAGCACTCTGTCCTTTCTTTATGCCACACATTTGATCCAGTAGAAAATCCCAATGAATCCACAATCAAAGCACCATCTCTTGTCAAGATAATTCCTCAGTGGGCTGCTGTTTACATTTCCCTCCAGGTAATTTCTCCACCCAGATGCCAGAGACTGTTATTTAAACAAAACAACCTTGTCCCCTGCCCAGCAGGCTTCAAAAACATCCCTTTACTTGTGGATGGGGTAATTTCAGGTACAGCTCAAGGCTCATGCAACTGTAATCAGACTCTGCTTCTTGCCCTGCTGTCATTGCTAACTCTAAGGAACCCAAGTCATTTATCTGCTTTGCTTTCATTGTTCCAATTACACTAAAACACCCCAAACTCAACCCTGATTTAGTTCCTCACTGTTCCCTCCAGCAACAAAGTCAGCTTAGGCATCCCCTTGATTGATGGAACGCACCTCTTTCTAGAGACTTTCCGAGTCCCCTCTCTCCAACACAGCCTTCAACCCATTTCCATGCCCGCCCCCACCCCCCACATCAGGCAAATAGGGACCCATGTTGCCTTAACATTGGGCCCAACACAGAGTCCTACAGTAAATCTGAGAAATGAAAAGAGAGAAGGGTGGAGATGGCAAGGGAATATTTGAATCTGGGCCTCAAGAAAGAGGTCTAAATAGAATCACCTAGCTCTCGTGAGACTCATTAATATACAGGTAGTTTCTAAAACCAGGAAGTTAGAGGCAAACCTGGAAGTAAACAGAGCCCAAAGGCTGAAATCTGGAGCTTTAATATGAGGAGGTCTGGGTGAGAATGGGAAGCAGTAATGAATACAAAGATGAACCCGGCAGTGAACAACAGAGGACATCCTCCTGAGAGACAGCGAGTATGAGTACCACAGAGCAGTGACGGGGCCCAGGGGCCAGAGTCACAGAACTGCCTTGCATGCACCTGACCTGGGCTGGTTTTTTTTTTCGGGGGCCACACCTAATGAGTAGCTCAGGAGTTACTCGTACCCACTGTACTATTGCTCCAGCCTCCTGACCTAGGTTTGATCCCAGTATCCCATATGGTCCCCCAAGCACTGCTAGGAGTGATTCCTGAGTGCAGATCCAGGAGTAACCCCTGAGCATCACTGTGTGTGACCCAAAAACAAACAAACAAATTGTCCTCCCGTTGTTCATCAATTCGCTCGAGCAGGCCCAGTAACATCTCCATTGGAGACTTTTGTTGTTATTGTGTTTGGCATATCGAATACATCACAGGTAGCTTGCCAGGCTCTGCCGTGATACTCTCGTAGCTTGCTGGGATCTCCAAGAGGGGCGGAGGAATCAAAATTGGGTCAGCCATGTTGGCTGCGTGCAAGGCAAACGCCCTACCGCTATCCTATCACTCTAGCCCAAACAAACAAACAAAAAGAAAAAATAAGTTAAAAACAACTGAGTAGAACATCAAGGAAGGGGAACAGTATGAGAGACCCTGGACTGAGCTACAAGAAGGCTATTGGGACCTGGACAAAGAGGCCGGCCAAAAGGCAGATGGATCAGTTCAGGAGAGATGGAGAGACATCAAGAGAAATCAACTGGTGACTGGAATCTATCATGGAAGTTAATTCTTCCATGAAATTAGGCCACGAAGGGAAACTCAGATGTGAGATCATCAATACAGAAGTCCAGAAAAAGTGATTTTCTGTTTGTTGGTCTACTTTTTTGTTAAAAGGGAGCATTTGCTGCATGTTTAATGGGCTAAAGAGAATACTCTAGCCAACGGCTAAAAAGGAATTGATGCAATTAAGGGGGATATTCTAGGCGAATGTTCTTCACTAAAAAGAGAAATTAGATCTGCTCCACAAGGTGGCTTTTTGTTGCTGTTATTGTTGGGGCTGAGGGGAGGGCCACACAGGGCTGTGTCCAGGGGCTCTTCCTGACTGTGCTGAGGGTCACTCCCAGCAGTGCAAAGTGCGCACTAAATGGCTGGACTCTCTCTCCGGCCCAAAGTGATTCGCTCTGATGAACACCGTTGCAGTAGAAATGTAGAGTGTGTGGACCTGATGCTTGTAGATATAAAACTCTCTGAGTCTCAGTTTCCTTAACTAGGGCTGAGAATGCTCATCCGCATAGATTTTGTGGAAGTTAAGGCCTGATTCCAGGTACTGGAAAAAAATCAACTGCTAACTTGAGTCACAGTTCCTAAGCCCACAATATTCAGCCCTGGAAACCTCTCTATCGAGAAGCTAGTAATGTTAAGTTTATCCATTAATAATCCATCAGTGTTTCAAAACATTTCTAATAAAGTGACCTGACACCATATGGAATGCCTCCTATTACAATGTTAGTTGAAACTGAGTTGGGGAGGGTTGAAAGGGAGGGGTGTTGGAGTCCTGGGGAAGGGAGTGTGACACTGGTGACGGTGTGGTGTTGGAATTATGTACACAGACACCATCATTAATAGCATTGTAAATCACAGAACTTCAATCAACAAATGAAGAAAAGAATAGAAAAATAAAAATAAGTTAAAAGTTAGTCGGGGAACAAGACCTGACTTGTTTTCTCTCTTGATCATCTTATTTGGATAGGCTAATTTTAAACATAAAGATTTAACTTAAGAGTTCTCTCACTTTGAGAACAAAAGGGAATGCCCTGCCACAGAGACAGAGTGGGGTGGGGAGTAGGGAGTGGGAGGGATACTGGGACCCGTGGTGGTGGAAAATGGGCACTGGTGGAGGGACAGGTATTTGATCATTGTATAATTGAAGCCCAAGCACAAAAATTTGTAAGCTACAATTGTACCTCATGGTGTTTCACTAATAAAAAATAAATAAAAAACTAAGGTAAAGGTAAAGGCCCTCCCGTTGATCGTCGATTTGCTCGAGCGGGCCCAGTAACATCTCCATTGGAGACTTTGTTGTTACTGTGTCTGGCATATCGAATACTCTCGGTAGCTTGCCGGGCTCTCCGAGAGGGGCAGAGGAATCGAACTCGGGTCGGCCATGTTGGCCACTTGTAAGGCGAATGCCCTACCCGCTGTGCAAATAAAAAACTAAATAAATAAAAAAGAGTTCTCTCACTTCATGGCAAGTTCAAGTATGGAATGTGCTTCGGGCTGTGGGTCAGCATCTATGGAACCACCTCCTTCCCTATCTGACTTCACAGCATAGACAGTCACAGGAGCGAGCCACAAGGCTGAAGTTGCATTGTGAACTGCACTGAAGCAAAGGGCCCTTTCCCAGGAAACCACAGCCTGGGCTCTAGCCTTGAAGGTCACTACTTGTCCTCATGGACTTGACCCATTGAAAATAAAGAACCTTTCCTTTGCCAGGCCTGTACTTGCTGGTTTGTAAACAAAGAGCTGGTTCTCTGCCATCATTTCCCCTTTCTGGGTCTCTAACTCGCAAGAAAAGATGGTACAAAGCCTCCTGGCAGCAGTATTGGAGACCACATCCCAGCAGAGAACACAGGCAGAAGCTTCACTTCCCTGTCTTTCACCTGAGTCCTGAGAGCCGCACAGAGCGCTGAGAGAAAGTCACTTCATGAAGGGGACAAAGACCCAAAGCCTCAAGCAGAAGAGAGAAGGAACCACCTAAGGCATCATTCTTTGATTTTTGTTTTAATTTTAGTTCTTTGTTTTTGAGATACAAAGCCCTACCTCCAGTCCTGTTTCTCCTGATGATGAGATTCTTTTATCTGGGGGCAGGTAGTAGGGGCACACCCAGGGGTGCTCAGAGCTTACTTCGGTCTCTGCACTCAGGGATCACTCCTGGCAGGCTCAGAGGATGTTATCGGGTGCCAGTGATCAAACCTGGGTTGACCTCAGGCAAGGCAAATGCCCTCTCCACTGTATTCTTGCTCTGGTCCCAGTGATATCATTATGCTTCCTAGTCATACTCCATTCTAGTTGTATAAAGAAATTGAATTTCAAATTTTTAATTATAGAAAGATAAACTTCAGAGGACACATGTCTAGTTGGTACCGCATGATTCAGCTAGCAATTATATATTGACTTACATAATTATTTGATCAGACATATTTCCATTTCTTAATTTCCCAAAAGTCAGCAAAAGGGGAATTGCTTTCTGGCAGTATTTTGGAGGATATTCATGAGACTTATTATAGATAGACCTTACTTTGCACAAAAGAACCCCCATATTTTACAAGTTTCATGTAAACAAAACTTATTCAAATCAAACCATTTTAATGAAATAAAAGTTTCCGCTTTAAAAAAAAACTCTAGGTAAACTTTTTAATAGAGTGTGAATCATTTTCAGAATGATAAATCACTACAAGGTCATTTTCTGTCTCAGAAGCTGAGATTTTCCACATTAGGTTTTCTTCAATTTGGGCACAGCTACATGTGTGCAATGCAGAGAAGAATTATTACTGCATTTGGCATATTGAATACATCACGGGGAGCTTGCCAGGCTTTGTTGTGCGGCGAGATACTCTGAGTAGCTTGCCAGGCTCTCCGAGAGGGGTGGAGGAATAGAACTCCGGTTGCAAGGAAAACAGCCTACCCACTGTGCTATTGCTCCAGCCACACACAGACACAGAGAACCAAATCAAACACCTGGAAATTAAACAACTCAATGTTGAGCAAGGAGTGGATCAGGAAGGAAGTCAAGGAAAAAATCAAAAAGATACCTGGAAACAAATGAGAATGAAAACACGAGCTACCAGAACTTATGGGACGCAGCTAAAACCGTGTTAAGCAGAAAATTTGTAGCTTTGCAAGCATTCCTTAGGAAGGAAGAAAGGCCTACATAGATAACTTGACTTCATAGCTCAAGATCTTAGAAAAAGACCAACAAAAGGAGCCCAACCCCCAGCCTAAGGAAAGAAATAATAAAACTTAGAGCAGAAATTAATGACATGGAAACCCAAAAAACAATCCGAAGGGTCAATGAAACCAAGAGCTGTTTCTTTGAGAAAATAAACAAGATTGATAAACCACTAGCAAGACTCACAAAAAAAAAGAGAGAGAAAAAAACCCTAATAAACCAAATCGGAAATGAAAAAGGGGACATCACAACAGAAACCAATGAAATTCAAAAGATCATCAGAGACTACTTTGAGAGTCTGTATGTCACGAAACAAGAGAACCTAGAAGAAATGGATAAATTCCTGTATTCCTATAATCTCCCAAGATAGAATCAAGAAGACTTGGAATACCTGAATAGACCCATTCATATCAAGGAAATTGAAGTAGTAATCAAAAGTCTTCCCAAAAACAAAAGCCCAGACCCAGATGGATTCACTAGTTAATTCTTCCAAACATTTAAAGACCTGTTGCCAGTTCTCCTCAAGCTTTTCCAGGAAATTGAAAAAACAGGGACTCTCCCAAACAGTTTCTATGAGGCACATATCTCCCTAATGCCAAACACAAAAAAAGACACCACTAACAAAAAAAATTACAGGCCAATATCTCTGAAGATCCTCAACAAAATATTAGCAAATAGAATTCAACAACTCATCAAAAAAGATCATACACTATGACCAAGTGGGATTCATCCCAGGAATGCAAGGATGGTTTAACATTCGGAAATCAATCAACATAATCCATCATATCAACAAAAGTAAAGATAAAAACCATATGATCTTATTAATAGATGCAGAGAAATGATTCTACAAGATCCAATACCCTTTTATGATGAAAACTCAGCAAAATGGGATTAGAAGGTACTTTCCTCAAGATAGTCAAAACCATCTACGACAAACCAATGGCAAGCATTATCCTCAATGGGGAAAAACTAAGGGCCTTCTTTCTAAGATCAGGGACAAGACAAGCATGCCCATTCTCACCACTTCTGTTCAACATAGTACTGGAAGTACTTGCAATAGCAGTTAGGCAAGAAAAAATACTAAGGGCATCCAGATAGGTAAAGGTAAAGGTAAAGGCCCTCCCGTTGATCGTCGATTTGCTCGAGCGGGCCCAGTAACGTCTCCATTGGAGACTTTGTTGTTACTGTGTCTGGCATATCGAATACTCTCGGTAGCTTGCCGGGCTCTCCGAGAGGGGCGGAGGAATCGAACTCGGGTCGGCCATGTTGAAGGGCATCCAGGTAGGAAAGGAAGAAATCAAGCTCTCACTATTCGCAGATGATATGATACTATATCTAGAGAACCCTAAAGTCTCTACCAAGAAACTCCTAGAAACAACAGACTTGTACAGTAAAGTCGCAGGCTATAAAATCAATACCCAAAAATCCATGGCCTTCCTATACACAAATAATGAGACACAGAAAATAGACATGAAAAAAGCAATCCTATTCACAATTGTGTTCCAGAAAATCAAATACCTCGGAATCAGCTTAACTAAGGAGGTAAAGGACCTCTACAATGAAAACTACAAAACTCTACTCAACGAAATAAAAGAGGACATGAGGAAATGGAAACATATCCCCTGCTCATGGATAGGAAGAATTAACATTGTGAAAAATGGCAATACTCCCCAAGTAATTATACATACTCAATGCAATTCCAATAAGGATACCCAAGAAATTCTTCAAAGAAATAGACCAAGCACTTCTAAAATTCATTTGGAACAACAAACGCCCACGAATAGCTGATGCAATTCTTGGGAAAAAGATGATGGGAGTCATCACCCTCCCCAACCTCAAACTCTACTACAAAGTGGTAACAATTAAAACAGCATGGTACTGGAACAAAGGCAGAGCCGCAGACCAATGGAACTGGTGAAATATCGCTACACACAACCCCAAATGTATGAACATCTAATCTTTGGTAAGGGAGCAAGAAATGTGAAGTGGAGCAAGGAAAACCTCTTTAACAAATCGTGCTGGCATAACTGGACAACCACATGCAAAAATTGGGCTTAGACCTCGACTTAACACCATGCACAAAAGTCAGATCAAAATGGATTAAAGACCTCAACATCAGACCAGAATCCATAAGGTAAATTGAAGACAATGTTGGCAAAACCCTCCAGGATATTGAGGTTAATGGTATCTTCAAAGATTACATGCCACTGACCAACCAAGTGGAAACATAAAAAAACAAACGGGACTATATTAAACTAAGAAGCTTCTGCACCTCAAAAGACACAGTGACAAAAATACAAAGACAATCTACAGAATGGGAAAGGATATTCACCCAATACCCATCTGATAAGGGGTTGATATCAAGGATATATACAAAGCACTGGTTGAACTCCACAAGAAGAAAACATCCAACCCCATCAAAAAATGGGGTGATGAAATGAACAGAAACTTTCTCAAAAAAGAAATCTGAATGGCTAAAAGGCACATGAGAAAATGCTCTACATCACTAATCATCAGGGAGATGCAGATCAAAACAACAATGAGACATCATCTCACACAACAGAAACTGGCCCACATACAAAAGAACAAAATCAATCGGTGTTGGTGCAAATGTGGGGAGAAAGGGACTCTCCTTCACTGCTGGTGGGAATGCCTACTGGTTCAGCCCTTTTGGGAAACAGTATGGACAATTCTCACAGTATGAACAAGTCGGACTACAGCTGAATTTCACAAAGACAATGTTTATGAGAAACGGTCTCATTTCTGATGTTCCATTCACTCTCAACAGGACCAACATCTCCGAATGCAACAGTTATGTGTACCTAGGTCGAGAAGTCAACATGATGACTAACCTGACACCTAAGTTGTGCATGAGAAAGAGAGCAGCTTGGAACGCCTTCAAGAATATTGAAGAAATATCTAAGAGGACGAAGAACCTCCAGCTCCAGGCACATCTCTTCGATTCCACTGTTCTTCCTGCATTAACATACACCTCAAAGACCTGGGCCCTACAAAAACAGGATGAGAAAACTATTCGGGTCTCCCAAAGAGGAATCGAAAGAGCTATGCTTGGAGTATCACGCTTCATTCAAATGAGAGAAAGAACCCGGAATTCCAACCTCCGTCGGAGGTCAAGAATCAGGGACATTATCTCATCTGCCAAGCATCGAAAATCAGATGGGCTGGACACATAATGAGATTTGGAGACGACCACTGGACTAGAGCCATTACCAACTGGATTCCACGGGACGTCAAAAGATTGCATGGCCACCCACCTATGAGATAGTCAGACTTCTTCGTCAAGACCCTGAATGATCGGTTTGAGGCTCTTCGTGTTCCTAGAATGAGCAAATGCCATTGGGCTATATTAGCATGTGACAGGGATGAATGGAGACGTTGATGGCACCCGCTCAAGCGGGTCGATAAGTAACAGGAGGTCAAGTGATCAAGTGATGGGCAATTCTCGAAAAATTAGAGATTGAGTTCCCATTTGACCCAGCAATACCACTCCTGGGAATATATCCCAGAGAGGCAAAAAAGTATAGTCAAAGTGACATCTGCACTTCTATGTTCATTGCTGCACTGTTCACAAAAGCCAAAATCTGGAAAAAAAAAAACCTGAGTACCTGAGAACAGATGACTGGTTAAAGGAACTTTGTTACATTTACACAATGGAATACTATGCAGTTGTTAGAAAAGATAAAGTCATGAAATTTGCACACAAGTGGTTCTACATGAAAAGTATCATGCTAAGTGAAATGAGTCAGAAAGAGAGGGACAAACGTAGAAAGTCTGCACTCATCTGGGGAATACAAAGTAACAGAAGGGGAGACGAATGCCCAAGAATAGTTGAGATAAGTACCAGGAGGTCTGCTGCACAGCTTGGAAGCTAGCAGCAGATGCTGGGGGAAAAGCAGCTCAGATAGAGAATGGAACACCAAGTAAAGGGTGCTTGAAGGACTCACTGGAGATGTAGATGCGAGATCGTGCTGAAAGTAGACTATAGACCGAACATAATGGGCACTCAATACCTCTATTGTAAACCACAACACCCTAAAGAAAAGAGAGAGCAAAAGGGAATGCCCTGACACAGAGGTGGGGCGGAGTTGGGTGGATAGGCTGGGGGGGTGGAAGGGCTACTGGGTTCATTGGTGGTGGAGAATGGGCACTGGTGAAAGGATAGGTACTCGATCATTGTATAACTAAAACCCAAGCACCAAAGTTTGTAAGTCTACAACTGTACCTCCTGGTGTTTCACTAATTAAAAAAAAAATTTTAAATAAGTAAATAAATAAACAAAAATAATAATAAAATAAAAAATAGAATAAAATAAAAAGATTCCCATGAAAAGACTTATCTACTATTTACACTCCATGGGAGAAAGGCTGAGCCTGGCTGGTGGGATCCTAAAACATGCAGTGCCACCAGACACCCTCATTTTGGAACGCTGCTATTGAGGCCTTACCAGGCCCTTGAATTTAAGCAAAAGTGTTTCCTGCACAGGGAGAGGGGGGGTGGGGAGCCGGGTTCAGGGGTCCAAAGAGAGCGGCCCACGTGGGACTGCTGACTGCTGACTGCTCCACAGTGACATGGTGTGGCCAGAACCAGAAGTGCCCGTCCTCAGGACATTGAAAGAACTGTCTTGTGATAGAAACCTCCTATGGCTGGAGATGGACAGGGCCCCACCTCCTGCTCTCCATGGACTGCCTGGGGCTCACGGCCTCAGATGCCTTCTCCACTCCGCCCCTCCCCCTCCCTCTCTGCTTCTGAGGGGCACAGACCCCCACGGAGATCTGTCTCTCCTGGCTTCCTGATGGATCCTACTAGTGCAGCTGCTGCTGAGACTCCTATGAACGCAGTTCTCCTGCCCTCCGCCCATGATCAGCCTCCCCACAACATCGGTTTGTGGTTCCTGGGCCCTTCAATCCTGCTCATAGGCCCCTCAGGGTCCCTCACTCTCCCACTCCCAACTACGGGTCTGGCCTCCGGGTGTGGCTGACCACTCTCCTCCCTCGAATTTTCCGTTTGGTCACAGCGTCTAGCAGCACCTGCCTCTGGCCCTCGCTGGCCTCTGGGCTCCTTTTATCTGCAGTGGGATAAAAGGAGCGTTCAACTCCTCTGTTGTAAATACTTGAAAGCTCTTTTCTGTTTAGATGGGAATGATCTGACAGACAAGGATAAACAAGGGTGGGGAGGAAGCCAGGAGCTGAGATTTCCAGGTGAAAGAGATCTGATATACCAAGGGGGGATGTGAGCCAAATGCCACAGGCCTGAGAATTTGCAATAGCGCTGGGATGAAGAGGCACAGACGCCTGTCACCCACTCTGAGAACTCCCTCTAGGGCCTGAGTTCAGCCCACGGAGACACTGACCAGAAGTGGGGGGGCAGGAGGCAGACAGAGATGCTTAGGAGAGTGCCCTGAGACCATCACGATGCCAGCGTGGGCGTGAGTGTCAGCCTTAGCCACACCAGACAGCCTGAGCCAGGATGCTCCTATTCTTCCCGTTCAGGCTGATTCCAGCTGCTGTCCCCACTGTCATCTTCTTGGGGGTAGGCTCTCCCAGGTTCCGGTAACACTCACCCCTAAAGGGAGAAAAGAGCTCCCCACCGTCTCTTTCAGAGTATTCCCTCATCTCATTGTTCCCATTAGCCCCGCCCCCTCTCTAGAAAAGGGCACCCTCGCCCTCTCCACTCCCCTTAGTTGCCCTTTGAGTGGACCCCCCTTCTTCCTACTGGTAACGGATGCAGGTTGAGCTCAGACAACCCACCTGTGTCCATACTGTGTCTGTGCCCACCCAGGAGCCCTGTAGGATGGGCAAGACCCTCCTGCCCCTGCTACTGGCTGTGGGGGACCCAGGGTGCTTGACGGGTCCCTCCAGTATTGCTCTGGACAGAGACGATCCAGCCCACCTAGCGTCACAACAGCCTTCATGTGACAATTGTGCCATGTTCCAGCTCTTGTTCCCAGATAAGACATCTGGAAATGCCAGTCCAGCTCCCTGCATCCTCTGCTGACACTGTCTGCCTCTGTCTGCCTCCCTCCTCTGCCAATCCTGACTTTTCTCCATCCCCTTCTGCATTGCCGTTCTCAAGAGCCCTCACTGCCCAAATCAATCTTTTGCTCTCAGATCGCTTTTCAGTCATTTTCTTGGGGAAACCAACCTGAAGTATAGATACCTTCAGCTCTTGAGGGAAATCATTGACAAGATTTTTATTTCCCATCATAGAGGGATTTCTGAAGTCTCTTTAAAACAGCAAATCCATTGGGCCAACAAGATAGTACAGTGGGTAGGGCACTTGCCTTGCAGGCAGCTGACCTGAGTTTGATCCCTGGCACTCCATATGGTCCCCTGAGCACTGTTAGGAGTAATTCCTGAGTGCAACGTCAGGAGTAAGTCCTGAGCACTGCTGGGTGTGGCCTCCAAACAAAAAATTATTTAGAAAATTAACAAAACAGAAATTCATGTTGATTTGTCACTTTGAGGTATTTGTTTAAAAGCAGGTTAAAAAATGTATCATATGCTCTGGTTGCAATTAAAGTTATATTTATGCATGATACATGATATTAAATCTAAGGGCATGATCAGTAACTAACACTTTCTAAGCAGCTGTTTTGTAACAGCATTGAGGTTGGCATTACATAGATTTGATAAACTATAGCACTGTCCCCCCATTGTTCATAGATTTGCTCAATCGGGTACCAATAATGTCTCCATTGTGATACTTGTTGTTACTGTTTTTGGCATATGCCATATGCCATGGGGAGCTTGTCAGGCTCTTGTCTTGTGTGGGTAGGATACTCTGCCGGGCTCTCCAAGAGGGGCGGAGGAATCAAACCCGGGTTGGCCAAGTGCAAGGCAAACGCCCTACCCTCTGTGCTATTGCTCCAATTTATTTTATTTATTATTTTCTTTTATCCCCATGTAGCACTTTCCTCCAAAATTGTTCTGTAGTTGGATACAAAATTATAAAAATTATCTTGAACATTCACCTTACATAATGCCCATGATCACACACCTCTCAGCAGGCATTAGCTATGGTTCTTATACTACAGAAAACCCCAAATTCTCGCCAACCTCTAAAAAGTCAAAACCTACAAAAATACCAAGAGTTAATTCAACGGAAGTTGAAAGAGCAAGTTTGAATTCTGAGATTTTGGAGAGACAAAGTTGTTATCAGTTCTCAAGGACTAAAGTAAATAGTCTGAGTGGGTTTTAAGAATCATTTGCATCTTTTTTTTTTTTAATTTTATTGAATCACCGTGAGATAGTTACAAGTTTTCATGTTTGGGTTACAATCACACAATGATTAGACACCCAGGCCTCCACCAGTGCACATTCCCCTCCACCAATATCCCCAGTATAACCCCCCTTTCCCACCCTCCCCCTGCCTCCATGGCAGACATGATTCCCCATAATCTCTCTACTTTGGGCATTATGGTTTGCAATACAGACTCTGAGAGTTATTATGTTTGGTCCTTTATCTACTTTCTGCACACATCTCCCATCCCGACTGATTCCTCCAGCCATCTTTTTCTTAGTGATCCCTTCTCTATTCCAACTGCCTTCTCCCCTTTGCTCATGAGGCAGGCTTCCAGCTATGGAGCAATCTATCTATCCTGCGTATCCACTATCCTTAGGTGTCAGCCTCAAGTTATGTTGTTTTATACTCCAAGTCTTGTGATTTATTATTTTCTTAATCGAGATTGCATGCCTTCTAGCTTGTGTCCCATCCAATGTGGTGTGCTACTCCCGGTACATCAGTGGTATGGAGTATGAGATGTCATTCCAGGAATTCTACAATTTTGAGTTGAGTAATAAAACAATCCGTCAACTCTCTGTCCACCGTCCTCCCATTGTTCATCGATTTGCTCAAGCTGACCCAGTAACGTCTCCATTTTGAGACTTGTTGTTACTGTGTTTGGCATATCAAATATGTCACGGGTAGCTTGCCAGGCTTTGTCGTGTGGGCAAGCTTGCCGGGCTCTCCAAGAGGGGCGGAGGAATCAAACCCGGCTCGGCCGGGGTTGGCTGCATGCAAGGCAAATGCCCTACTGCTGTGCTATTGCTCCAGTGTGACACAAAGCAAGAGAAAGAGGAGGAGGAAGATAAAATAACCAAGAATAATTCTTCTTCTTCTTCTTCTTCTTCTTCTTCTTCTTCTTCTTCTTCTTCTTCTTCTTCTTCTTCTTCTCCTCCTCCTCCTCCTCCTCCTCCTCCTCCTCCTCCTTCTTCTTCCTCCTCCTCTTCCTCTTCCTCTTGCTTTGGGTCACAGTGGTGCTCAAAGCTCAGAGATCATTCCTGAGGTATGACTCAAGGACCATACAGGATGCCAGAAATTGAACTAAGGTCAACCACAAGCAAGGCAAGTGCCCTACCTGCTGTACAATCTCTCTAGCCCGTAAAATAATAATAATTCTTAACTGTCTACATAAAGGTAAAGGTAACTGACTACATATGATCTTCAATTCAGAGAGAAATTCACTATGCTGTTACTCCAACAAGAAAAATATGTAAAATATAGGCAGAATGTTTTGTGTATGATTCCTTTCTCTGAAATATATTCACTTTGTTTCACCCCCACCTTGGTTGAAATACATGTATTTTATTACATTTCTTTGACAACAATATTTGTTTGTTTGTTTGTTTGCGGGTGACACCTAGAGGTGGTCAGAGCTTATTTTTGACTCTGCATGCAGGGGTCACACTTGACTGAACATATGTGGTGCCAGAGATTGAATTTGGGTCAGCTGTACCTTTCCTGCTGTGCTCTCTTCAGCTCCTCTGACTTCAAATGAGGGTACCTGAAGGTGAATTGAAATGTGAACACACTTGTGTAACTATTTCCAATGGCTGAGAAATTTCTCCCAAGCTGAGAGAAAGGGTGAGTTACAAAGATAAAAGGAAACAAATTCTGAGTCTGGCTCTTTGAGTGATTCCACATGAAATCACGTTGAGAGAATCAGCTGTTGGATCTTGTGGGTCATGGTGCAAAGACAGGCAAAGCCCAGAAAGGCGATCGCCTTAACGGTGTTTTCTATTTCTTTGACTGGGAATAAACGAAAGGATAGTGAGGCAGCTACCAAGTATAATTTGCAAGGAAATGGAAATGTTTATCAAATGTGAACAAATGCAGGAACAACTTCCTGAATACAGTTTTCTCTCTCTCTCCCAAGGCAGTCTCTTCTATAAGTAATAATCTCTCTAAATGAGAATTTCTTTCTACTTATTATTTGCTCAGGGTGACTTGTTGGCTCCAGGATTTGAGAATGACAGAATTTTAGAGCAAGAGGGATGAATGAAATGCTCTTGTCCAGCTGGGCCAGAGCGATAGAACAGCAGGTAGGGCATTTGCCTTGACATGGCCAACAAGGGTTTGATCTCTGGTGTCCCACATGGTCCCGTGAGCTCCGCCAGGAGTGATTCCTGAGTGCAGAGTCAGAAGAAACCCCTGAGCATCACCAGGTGCAACCCAAAGAGCCAAAAAAAAAGAAGAAAAAAAAAAGAAAAAAAAGAAATGCTCTTGTCCAACTCTTTCTCGATTGTGTAAACTGAGACCTGGCTTAATCCTTCCTTAAGGCAATCTCCTCTTATCTTGAGCCCCTTGCTGAGATACTTAACAGGAGAAACACTCCTTCCTAGAGCTGAAAATCTTTCCAATACGGAAGAAAGCCAGTGTGAAGTCTGACCAGGAGGGTCTGTAGGTCTTACGTGGAGAGCAGGGAACTCTTCTAGAACGTTAACATTCTAGAATGCTGACCTTTGTCAGGTGGGGGATAAGCCTCCCTGACCCCTCTTGTGAAATGAACGCCAGACCTCAAGTGTCTGGGGATCTCTTGTAAGTTGGACTGTGCAGGAGGGAGGAAGATGGCCCCCAAGTTCTGAAGAATTCCTCTCCCACCCACACTGACCATGAGATGTGGGTACTATAGAGAGTAAGTGAAGGCAGGCGGGGCCAGATAGGGCACTTGCCTTGCATACGGCTTAACCGGGTTCGATCCCTGGTGTCCCACCTGAGTACCACCAGGAGTAATTACTGAGTGCAGAGCCAGGAGTGACCCCGAGCATTACCAGATGTGACTCTGTCTGTCTGTCTGTCCTCCCGTTGTTCATCGATTTGCTCGAGCGGGCCCAGTAATGTCTCCATTTTGAGACTTGTTGTTACTGTATTTGGCGTATTGAATACGTCACGGGGAGCTTGCCAGACTTTGCCATGCAGGCGAGATACTCTCAGTAGAGAGGGGTGAAGAAATCAAACCTGGCTCAGCCGGGCTGGCTGTGTGCAAGGCAAATGCCCTACCGCTGTGCTATGGCTCCAGCCTGTGACTCAAAAAGCAAAAAAGTTAAAAATGAAAGTTAAAATTTTAAAAACTTTTTTTTTTTTGCTTTTTTGGGTCACACCTGGCGATGCACAGGGGTTACTCCTGGCTCATGCACTCAGGAATTACTCCTGGCGGTGCTTAGGGGACCACCCAAATTGAACCCAGGTAGGCTGCTTGCAAGGCAAATGCCCTACCCGCTGTGCTATCACGCCAGCCCCTAAAAAATATATATTTTAAATTAAAAGAAAGGAAGGAAGGAAGGTAGGAAGGAAGAAAGAAAGAAAGAAAGAAGAAAGAAAGAAAGAAAGAGGAGAAGGATCTCCAAATACTCCCAGTCTCTCCCAGGACCGAGCCTGCCTCCCTGCTCCCCATTCCTGGTTTCCGAGGTTCCTGAGCAGAGGGGCAGGGACCGCCTCTCCCCTTCTCTGAGAAGCCCCAAATAAACAAATTCACCCACTTATCACTCGAAATTACTCATGGCTCCCCACTGTGGGCGTCCCAGGGACACAGATGAATAACAGCCAAGTAACCACTGTCCACACTCTCGCCCGGTACTCAGCATCTTCATTTTACTGACTTCCTTATACACAGTGGTGGAGGAAGTGCCCTCAGCACCGTTTCACAGATGAAGCCCTGGAGTCTTGGAGAACTCATGTCCCAAAGGTGGTACGCCAAGGACCCGACCTAAGGAACGAGGAGCCCACCTAAGGAAATCTCCAGGAAATCCTGCTCCTGCCCTAAGGAAATCTCCAGGCAGTCAAAACTCAAAGAGAGAAATAAATCATTTCCTGGTGGCCCCGCCTCCATGCAGAAAGGCTCTAATTGCACAACTACCATGTACCATGTGCTAAGCGCCAAGGGCACAAAATCCAGGGGGACCCTACAATCTGAGGGGCCAGAGACCATATGTGTCCTCCCTTGTTCCCCAAAGGCCTGTTTCCTGAATGACAGTTGCCTGCTCGTAAGCAGAATCACAGCCACTTGAGGTCAAAGGTGTGATTCCCTGCCTGAAAGAGGAAGCCTCAGTTTCCCCTCACCAACAAGAGTGTAGTCCACTGTTTCGCTGTGCCAGCAGATCAATTTCTCCCCATCGGCCCACCACCCCTCATCCCCAAGGCTCTAACTTTGACATTCCTGGAGTTCCCCGGGACCATATTATTCCATCCCAGAACTAGGAGTCACAAGACTAAGATAATGAACAATTCCCAAGGCAGGTGACCAGAAAGACAAACCAGCCAGCCGGCTCTGCGGATTCCCCACATTCTCTATGATACTTGCTGGCTGATGCAAAGGCCCTTTAAAAGGGCCTGCACATGGAAAGTAGACTATAGACTAAACATGATTGTCACCCATTACCTCTTTTGCAAACCACAACACCCAATAAGAGAGAACAAAAGGGAATTCCCTGCCTGCCACAGAGGCAGGGTGGGATGGGGGGGTGGGGGGTGGGAGGGATACTGGGATCCGTGGTGGTGGGAAATGGGCACCGGTGGAGGGGTGGGTATTTGATCATTGTATAATTGAAACCCAAGCACAAAAATGTGTAAGTCTGCAACTGTACCTCATGATGTCTCACTATTAAAAAAAATTTTAATAAAAAAAATAAATGAATAAATAAAAGCAACCCAATATATAGGCTACAGGAGGAAAGAATCAATGGAAAAATTATGATGTTCATGTAAATTAAATATTTTCTAAGTGTAATTCAGACCTCTCCTACTAATAAAAGTAGGAACTGCTTTAGAGTACAGATCCAGGTCATAAATTATGGTGATATTAAAGAGGGCCTTTGTGGTCCACTGAACTAAGGATTATGCAAGATTAAGAGAATTGTAACTGTCAAATGAACTGATACAAATGTGCAAGCACTTGAAATATTTTACTTTATTTGATCTTAAAGACAACAGCTCACGATGATTCTTACCTCAAAAAAAGGGGGGGCCTGCATGAGACCCTCTTCCTTTTAACTTAGTCCTTTACTAAGTTCTTCCCCACTTGGGGAGCTCCTTTTCTTTTCTCTTCTACTTCTCAATAAACTTTCTACTGTCCAACTCTGAGTCGGATCATCTCTATTCTTCAATATTTTTATTCTTGAAAATAGGAGAACATGGGAATCACGAACAAACACAGAGACCCACCGCCCCTCTGCCTCACCTGTGTCATTATGTAGGAAGTGTCTGGTAAACATTTGCTGGATAGATTGTCCCAAGGCAAGAATCCCTGATCAGAAGCATGGGTGTCTACCATGTTACCCATTGAAGGAAACTTAGATCCATCTTGTACGATTTAACACTCTTCTTATTTGTTGTGGGTGGGGAGAACTGGGGTCACACTCAGCTATACACAGGACTTCTCCTTGCTCTATTTTCTAGCACAGCGGTAGGGCGTTTGTCTTGTGCTCAGCTGGCCCAGCCAAGCTGGGTTTGATTTCTCCACCCCTCTCGGAGAGCCTGGCAAGCTACCGAGAGTATCTCGCCTGCAGGGCAAAGCCTGGCAAGCTACCTGTGACATATTCGATATGCCAAACACAGTAACGATTGTCACAATGGAGACGTTACTGGGCCTGCTGGAGCAAATCGATGAACAATGGGAGGATCATGCTATCGTGTGCTACCTGCAGTACTTGGAGAACCATATGCAGTGCCAAGAAGAGAGCCGGGGTTGGCCATGTGCAAAGCAAGTGCCTTACCCTGTACTATCTCTAATATGTTTATATATAATGTATTAATATATATGTAATATACATACTATCTCTAATATGTATATATATATATATATATATATATATATATATATAATGTATTCAGGACGTACTCCTGGCTCTGTGTGCGTGGTTCACTCCTGGTATGGTTCAGGAACTGTTGGCTAACATTGGTATGCTCTTTCTACCCCTCAGGGAGCTTAGTTTTATTGAGTTACTCCCACCACAGTGCTCCTGAGGCACACACAGTTTCATCAGGCACTCCCTTATCTTTAACCTCTCCTTTGTGCTCTTCTTCAGGGACGCTATGGGATACCAGAGATGGAAGCAGGCTCAACTGCGCACAAGGCAAGCACCTTACCTGCTATTCCTTATCTCCAACTCTGTCTCCTAACGCTTTCCAATATGCTGTGCTTAAGTTGTCACCAATAGGCACTAGGTCCTTGGAAGACAAAGACTGAAAAAAGACAGGGCAGGCCAGAGAGGAGGGTACATGTGGAGCCAGGAATGAATGCAAAGCATGTGCTTAGACCACTGAACGCTCTTTTGGGCCCCTGAGTACTCGTTCACTCAACCCCATCCACCTAATTCACCGACACAGCAACACTTGTCCTCTTCCTGATCCTTCTTGAACTTTCCTATTCTGGATTTTCATCCACTTTCTTAGCTGAGAAACAAGCTTCAGTTTTCAGCAAAGAAATAAAATCACAAATGGCGCACAGTAAAATGGAACAGAAATGCAATTGCCCCTTCAAATCAAGCTCAGGTTGTGCATCTATAGTGGCTCACAGAGGCCCAGATCAGAGCCTTGAGCCACTCCAGAAATGGGGGCACTCAGGCCCTTTCCAGATTTGAAAATTGATCTTGGTCCTCCTGACTGCCTTGGAAAACAGATAACACACATTGTGCTCATTTGAATTCATCGTTTCCTGCAAATGGACTTAAATGTCATTGTCTTTTTGTATAGGTCTCCCTGATCTGACATTGAATATGGTAAAAATTCAAAGCTATATTGCAGTGTCATAACAAAACACAAGACACATCAGCATAGTCAGATGCTGGGTGGAGTAAAATTCCAGATTACCCGTCTTAGAATTTTCTTTTATTTATTTTTAATGTATTTATTTTATTTTGTTTGGGGTGACACCTGTTGATGCAGAGGGGTTCCTCCTGGCTCTGAGCTCAGGGATCTTCTCTGGGGAGCTGGGGGGCCCATGTGGGATGCCAGGGATCAAACCTGGGTTTGCTGTGTGCAAGGGAAGTGCCCTACCCGCTGTAGTATCGCTCTAACACCTCAAAATCTTTTTTTATCCAATAGGAGAAATGAACCCTAGTTTACAAAAACCTGTAGACAACTCCATGCTCAAGTCATCGGGGCAGTCCTGGGCAGAACCCCCTCAGGGAGCCGTAGACCATGGGACCATGAGGTCTGAGTCATGCTCCCATCCCAGACAGCAGCGCTGCAGCCCTATTACAGGCCTGGGCACTGGTGTGCTTTCCTATAGTACCCAGCAGGAAACATACCTCAAGAAGGAGGCAGCCGAGAACAGATGACTGGTTAAAGAAACTTTGGTACATCTACACAATGGAGTACTATGTAGCTGTTAGAAAGGATGAAGTCATGAAATTTACATACAAGTGCTACTACATGAAAAGTATCATGTTAAGCGAAATGAGTCAGAAAGAAAGGGATAGACATAGAAAGATTGCATTCATCTGGGGAACATAAAGTAACAAAATAGGAGATTAACACCCAAGAATAGTCGAGATAAGTACCAGGAGGTTTACTTCATGGCTTGGAGGCCAGCTGCACACGCTGGGGGGGGGGGGGGAGGGGGAAGGGTAAAGGCAGCTCAGATAGGGAAGGGAGCACCAAATAAAGGATGTTGGGAAGATCCACCCAGGATGGGAGATGCATGCTGAAAGTAGACTATAGACCGAACATGATTGCCACTCAGTTCCTCTTTTGCAAACCACAGCACCCAAAAGGAGAGAGAGAACAAAAGGGAGTGCCCTGCCACAGAGGTGGGGTGGGATGGGGGGATGGGGGGTGGGAGGGATACTGGGATTAATGGTGGTGGAGAATGGGCACTGGTGGAGGGATGGGTACTCGATCACTGTATAACTGAAACCCAAGCACAAAAGTTTGTAAGTCTACAACTGTACCTCATGGTGTTTCTCTAATAAAAATTTTAAAAAAAGAAAAAAAAAGAAGGGGGCAGCGTGCTCAAAGCCATCCAACGAGGTGAAGACAGTTGGGACACTCACTGCAAGGCGAGGGAGCAGTTAGCCTCTTTGCCTGGCACGGGGCAGGGGGGTGGGTGGCGTTTGGGGGCTTCCCCAGTCCCAGTAGTAACATCAAGACAGTTCAGGGTTGGGGCACAGTGAGTAGGGCATTTGCCTTATACTTGGTCAACCCATGCTCGATCCCCAGCATCCCATATGGTCCTCCGAGCACCGCCAGGAGTGAGTCCTGAGTGCAGAGCCAGGAGCAATACCTGTGCATCACTGGGTGTGACCCAAACCTGTGTCCATAGCCAGTGCTCTTGCTGCTGGCCCTCTCTCGTTAGAGGGTTCCACAACTGCTGTGAGACGCCAGTCATTCACTCTGCTAATGTCAAGAGCATTCGCACCAGCTGGGCAAAAACAATATTCAAAGAGAAGAGACTGTTTAGTTTTGCTTTAATGGTTTTCTTAGGAATTATTTTCTTATTATATGTCGGTGAGTTATGTCCAGGTAATTAATTATTTAGGATAATAGTATGGCTTGTAATGACTTATCTGGTATCAGTATATTTTCTGGCAAGAAGCAAAGAGGAGATGGTAGAAAAAGAAAACCACCTCCAGTGCCACTCCTGGGCCAGTCGTACCTGGCAGCTCACAGCCCTCCTCAAGACGGGGTGATGCAAAACCAGGTTTATTCTAGGTTTAAATTAGAGGCACATGTGTATCTTGCATGAGACTGAAGATAAGGAATAGGTGCTCATTCTTTGTGGACTAATCATGTATTATCAGGACTTGTTTCTGGAATTCTATGGCAATGGGGGACCCTCACCTGGGAGGTTTCTGCATGCCCTGAAGGGAAGTTATACTTTCTCCACTGATGCGCTCGCTCCAACCTGCTGAGTTGAACAGCCCTGAGCAGAAGCAGTGACGTACCCAGCCCAGATCGCCTATGTTGGCCCAAATTCTGTTTAAAATGTCACAAAGAGATAGCCCGGGAGGCACTGCAGCTCAAGCCATTCCAGCTCCGCAGTACTCTTCCTGGGCAGTACGTGAGCACCACTGAAGAAGCATGAGCCCAGAGGGTAGGCCCGCCTCTAAAGTGTGCAAATGGAGCACCTTGGCCCTGGGGGTTAGGGAAACCACAAGCAGAAGCACAACTCCCAGAGCATAGCACAGCTCCTGGTTATCACCATCACCACCACAATAGAAAGGGGAGGGAAGGGGGAAAGAAGGGGAAGAGCAGGCCGTTCCTGAGGCTGGAGACGGTTTTGCTGTCTCAGCACAGTAGCACCCTGAAAGATCCCAGAGTGATGTGCTCCATGGTCAGGAAGAGGCCTCCACAGCTGCAGCACATGCTGTGCACCTCCAAGAAGGACCTGCCAGCCGTGCTTGGGAGCAGACCCTCCTTACCACTGGGGTTGGCTCATTTTTTTGAAATTAAGATCTCTTTCTTTAACTATGGTACAGCTACACAATGGAATAGTATGCAGCTATTAGAAAGGATGAAGTAGAGCCGTTTTTTTCCCCTGATCTGCGCGGGACAGGAACTGAGCCCCACGGCTCGGCAACAAAGCTGAAGGGGACCCCTCTTCTCCTTCCAATCAGGTACCAGCGCAGGGACACTTTCCGGAGCTGCGGCCGCATTAGCAAAATATTCTCTCACTACATATGCCCTAGGAACCATAAGCTATCTTCTTAGATGGAATCTTCTCTATTTTAGCTCAGCCACTAGAAACACAGTAGCCAATAATTCATAAGCCCATCTCAACTCACACTACATATCAAGCAGAATAGTAACAGTAAACGTGAAGGACTAAACCACACCTGTCACAATGGTAAAGCAACGCAAAAGCCCACCAAACTTTATTATTGAAGAGGCTAACCCAGAAGACATCAACAGTACTGTAGTGTTAGACAACCTCTCTGACAAGGAATTCAGAAGGGAGCTACTTAGGATGCTTCGGGAACTAAAAGAAACAATGGAAAGCAATGCCAATAAAAGACAAGAGGATTTGAAGGCAGAAATGAGGAAAATGCAATCGGAAATGTCAGACCTAAAAAACCTGGTAGGCGAATTGAAAAACTCAGTGGAAGGCCTCAGCAGCAGAGTAACAGCTGCTGAGAACAGAATCAGTGAGCTCGAAGATCAAGTTCAGAGACTCTCCAGGAAAGAGCAGAAAATGGAAAAGAGACTCACAATTCGGGAACAGATGGCAAGAGAAGATCGTGACGAAGCCAAGAGGGGTAACATAAGAATTATTGGAGTCCCAGAGGGACAGGAAGAAAACCTTGATGAAGAAGAAACTGTCAAAGACATCATTGCTACAACGTTTCCAGAGCTGAAAAAAACTTGTGACCACATTCAGGAGGCCCAAAGGGTACCAGCTAGAAGAAATCCGAATAAAAATACCCCAAGATACATTCTGATCAAAATGACCAAAACCTTAGACAGAGACAAAATTCTGAAAGCAGCAAGATCGAAGAAAGAAATCTCTTACAAAGGAGCATCCTTAAAATTCACAGCTGATTTTTCTGATGAAACCCTCATGGACCGCAAACAGTGTTGGGACATAGTGAAAAAACTCAGTGAAATAAATGCCTCTCCAAAAATACTTTACCCAGCGAGACTCTCATTCATAATAGAAGGAACAACACACAGTTTCACAGACAAACAACAGCTCAGGAACTTCATAGACTCAAAACCATGGTTACAAGAACAACTAAATGGGCTACTTTAAGGCAAGACAGGCCCCTCAAATACACCAAATTTCAACAGAACAATGGGGCAAAATCCCATAACAATAATCTCTCTCAATGTCAATGGGCTAAACACACCAATTAAAAGACATAGAGTGGCAGGATGGATTAGAAAATTGAACCCAACATTCTGCTGCCTGCAAGAAACACATCTCAATAGTCAAAGCAAACACAGACTCAGAGTCAAAGGCTGGAAAACAATCCTACAGGCAAACAGCTCCCATAAAAAAGCTGGGGTAGCCATCCTAATATCAGACCACATCGATTTCAGAGTGAAGAAGGTTATAAGAGACAGTGAAGGCCATTTCTTATTGATCAAAGGATCTGTACAACAGGAAGAACTTACAATAATAAATGTATATGCACCTAATGAGAGATCGGCAAAGTACTTAAAACAACTACTCATAGATTTGGAAAAAGACATCAATAGCAACACAATACTAGTGGGAGACTTCAACACCGCTTTGTCACCTCTTGATAGATCAACCAGACTCAAGCTTAGCAAGGACATACTTCATCTGAGGGAAACAATGGAAGAAAGAGACTTAGTAGATATATACAGGACACTTCATCCTCAAAAAGCTGAATACACATTCTTCTCAAGCGTACATGGAACATTCTCCAAGATAGACCACATGCTGAGCCACAAAACATGCCTCCATAAAATTAAGAAGATAGAGATTGTATCAACAATCTTCTCAGACCATAACGCGCTGAAATTAGAAGTAAATCACACACAAAAACAGAAAACTAAATCAAACACCTGGAAATTAAACAGTGCCCTATTGAACAACGAGTGGCTTAGACAGGAAATCAAAGAGGAAATCAAAAGATTCCTAGAAACGAATGAAAATGAGAACACGAGTTACCAAAATTTATGGCACACAGCAAAAGCTGTGTTAAGAGGAAAGTTTATAGCTCTACAAGCATTCCTCAGGAAGGAGGAGAGAGCACACATAAGTAACCAAACCTCACAGCTTAAGAGCTTGGAGAAGGACCAAAAAAAGGAGCACAACTCGAAGAGGAGAAAGGAAATAATAAAACTCAGAGCAGAGATTAACGAGATGGAAACCCAAAAAACAATCCGAAAGATCAATGAAACCAAGAGCTGGTTCTTCGAGAAAATTAACAAGATTGATAAGCCTTTAGCAAAACTCACAAAGAAAGGGAGAGAGAAAACCCTAATAAACCGAATCAGAAATGAAAAGGGGGTCATTACAACAGAAACTACAGAAATTCAAAGGATCCTCAGGGAGTACTTTGAGAAGTTTTATGCCACGGAACATCAAAATCTCAAGGAAATGGATAAATTCCTAGACTCCTACAGATTCCCAAGGCTGAACCAAGAAGACCTGGAATACCTGAACAGACCTATCACCATCAAGGAAATTGATATGGTAATAAAAAGTCTCCCAAGCACAAAAGCTCTGGCCCAGATGGATTAACTAGTGAATTCTTCCAAATCTTTAAAGAGGACTTACTCCCAATCCTTTTTAAACTTTTCCGCGAAATTGAAATTTCAAAAACACTTCCGAACAGTTTCTACGAAGCAAATATCACACTAATACCAAAAGCAGACAAAGATACCACAAAGAAAGAGAATTACAGGCCGATATCCCTGATGAACACAGATGCAAAGATCCTCAACAAACTACTAGCAAATAGAATCCAACTACTCATCAAAAAGATCATACACCATGACCAAGTAGTATTCATCCCAGGGATGCAAGGATGGTTTAACATTCGGAAATCAATCAACATAATCCATCATATCAACAAAAGAAAAGATAAAAAGCATATGATCGTATCAATAGATGCAGAGAAAGCATTTGACAAGATCCAGCACCCCTTTATAATGAAAACCCTAGCCAAAATGGGTATAGAGGGGACTTTCCTCAATAGAGTTAAAGCCATCTACCACAAGCCTACAGCAAGCATCATCCTCAATGGGGAAAAACTGAGAGCCTTCCCTCTAAGATCAGGAACGAGACAAGGATGCCCACTATCTCCACTGCTGTTCAATATAGTACTGGAAGTACTTGCAATAGCGATTAGGCAAGAAAAAGATACTAAGGGCATTCAGGTAGGAAAGGAAGAAATAAAGCTCTCACTATTCACAGATGATATGATACTATACTCAGAGAACTCAATAACCTCCACCAAAAAACTCCTAGGAACAATAGACTTGCATAGTAAAGTTGCAGGCTATAAAATCAATACGCAAAAGTCCATGGCTTTCCTATACGCAAACAGTGAGAGAGAAGAAAGTTACATGAAAAATATGATCCCGTTCACAATTGTTCCCCAGAAAATCAAGTACCTAGGAATCAGCTTAACTAAGGAAGTAAAGGACCTGTACAAAGAAAACTACAAAACGCTACTTCAGGAAATAAAAGAGGACATGAGGAAATGGAAAGATATCCCCTGCTCATGGGTCGGGAGACTTAACATTGTCAAAATGGCAACACTACCAAAAGCATTGTATAAATTCAATGCAATCCCTATAAGAATACCCATGACATTCTTCAAAGAAATGGAGCAAACACTCCTGAAATTTATATGGAACAATAAGCCCCCAGGAATAGCTAAAGCAATTCTTGGGAAAAAGAAAATGGGAGGAATCAACATCCCTAGCTTCAAACTGTACTACAAAGCAGTAATAGTTAAAACAGCATGGTACTGGAACAAAGGCAGAACTGCAGACCAATGGAACAGGGTTGAATACACTGACATCTCCCCTCAATCATATGATCATCTAATCTTTGATAAAGGTGCAAGTAATGTGAAGTGGAGTAAGGAAACTCTCTTTAACAAATTGTGCTGTCAGAACTGGACGGCTACATGCAAAAACGTGGGCTCAGAACTCTGCCTAACACCATGTACAAAAGTAAGATCAAAATGGATTAAAGATCTCAACATCAGACCAGAAACCATAAGGTACATTGAAGACAAAGTTGGCAAAACCCTCCATGACATTGAAGCTAATGGTATCTTCAAAGATGCCACGCCACTGGCCGAGCAAGTGAAAACAGAGATAGATAAATGGGACTATCTTAAACTAAGAAGCTTCTGCACCTCAAAAGAAACAGTGACCAAAATACAAAGACAGTCTACAGAATGGGAAAGGATATTCGCCGAACACACATCTGACAAGGGGTTGATATCAAGGATATACAAAATACTGGTTGAACTCCACAAGAAGAAAACATCCAACCCCATCAAAAAATGGGGCAATGAAATGAACAGAAACTTTCTCAAAGAAGAAATCCGAATGGCAAAAAAGCACATGAGAAAATGTTCTACATCATTAATTATCAGGGAGATGCAGATCAAAACCACAATGAGATACCATCTCACACCTCAGAGACTGGTCCACATCCAAAAGAACAAAAGCAACCGATGCTGGCGCGGATGTGGCAAGAAAGGGATACTGTTTCACTGTTGGTGGGAATGTCAACTGGTTCAGCCTTTCTGGAAAACAGTATGGACGATTCTCAAAAAATTAGAAATTGAGCTCCCATTTGACCCAGCAATACCACTCCTGGGAATATATCCCAGAGAGGCAAAAATGTATAGTCGAAGTGATATCTGCACTTGTTTGTTCATTGCAGCACTCTTTACAATAGCCAGAACCTGGAAGAAACCTGAATGCCCAAGAACAGATGACTGGTTAAAGAAACTTTGGTACATCTACACAATGGAGTACTATGTAGCTGTTAGAAAAGATGAAGTCATGAAATTTATATACAAGTGGTATATAAACAATTTATATAAATTTATATAAATTTATATTTATATTTATATAAATTTATATAAATTTATATTTATATTTATACTAATTATATTAATTATAAATTTATTAATATAAATTTATAGTTATATAAATTTACATAAATTTATATAAATTTATATACAAGTGGTATATATACAATCTCTCTGTCACTAATGTATTAACTTTCCCTACTGATATTGCGCCAGAGAGACCTCCACCTCCACCTCCTCTGTACGACTCTACTTCTAGTACGTCAGAGGAAAGTGATGCATATGATGAGCCAGCTACCACTTCCTCAGATTTTGAGTCTGAGAGTGACATGGTACAGGAGGCTTCTCACAGGAGCCGCCGCTCAGCCAAGAGGCCTACAGGCCGCTCCGGACATGCTCCCGATAGAAGCTTACAGCTGAAACCTCTCGACCGTAAGTGGTCAATCCCACCCAGACCCCATGAGCTCCGTCTCTTTTTTCCCATCCAGCTGGAGGAGAATCAGTCTCCATCTTATGAAGGGTTAAGAATGGATTCACTCAGTAATTTCAAAAAGGCCTGTGCCTTGTACGGACCTACATCTCCATACTGTAAGGAGTATCTTACAGGCTGGAGCAATAAGGCTCACTGGGTACCTCAAGGTTTTCATGTGGTTGCTAAGACGTGCTTAAGCCCTTCTCAGTACATCCAGTGGAGGATGTGGTTCAGTGATGAGGCCAAGGCAAAACTTCAGAGCCTAGGCCATGCTGGACGAAAATTTTCAGGGATTAAATTGATTTACGAGATGTTAATAGGTGAAGGGAAATGGCAGGACCCTAAGAAGCAAGTCACCTTGCCTCGTGCTGTTTTTGCTCATGTCCGTGATGCCGCCCTGTGGACCTGGGAGAGGATTGATGCAGATGCTGAATTTAAGGGAAGCTATACAAAGATTGTTCAGGGTGCCAAAGAACCATATGCAGATTTCATAGGGAGGTTGATGGAAGCCATTGAAAGACAGGTTAAGGGTAAGGAAACCCAGGAACATTTGACTAAACAACTGGCCTTTGAAAATGCTAATGAGGATTGCCAGGCCATACTGCGCCCCATTAAGGAGGAGGACATAATGGGGTACTTGAAGGCATGTCAGAATGTTGGTTCTATCAAACATCAGGCACGCATTAATGCTGCCGAGGCCTATGCCATACAGAGACAAAATCAGGGCAAATGTTTTAATTGTGGGAAATCAGGCCACTTTCGTAAGGATTGCAGGGCACCTCCCAAATGTGCAACTGTGAGGCCACCACCTGGACCTTGTCCACGATGCCATAATGGAAACCACTGGGCCAGAGATTGCCCCTTCAATCTTGGTGTAGCTGGTGACCCTAATTCGGGAAACTTGCAGTGGGGCCAGCCCCAGGCCCCGTAAAATCAGGGGACATTCCCAGCTGCAGCTCTTCTCTCCAGTGTGGAGCTTCAGAGCTCCAGTAAGTAGATTCACTGCAAGCAGCCACAGCAGGGAGCGCCACCTTGGATATTCCCTGCTCTGATACAGTTAGTATTTCTCTCACCCAGAGTCCCTGCAGATTAAATTCTGGTGCAAAGGGACAAGATTTGGACCCCCAGGTAGAAAGGGAGTTTGCTCAAGTGAACCTTACAAGCAGCACATCAGGTTTTCATGGTTGTCTGGAAGACTTCCTGACAGTGCAAGGAAAGGCATCTCCGATCCCTGACTCCATTCCTCATGCAGAGCATTTAGAGGCTCACCAACAAGTGGTTGAGTTCAGGGAACAAGCTATCCCGTGTATGGGACATGCAGAGTTGAGTTCTGCACCTAACGTGCATCAGGTTTTGAGCCAGGACAAAAGTGAGAAACTTTGGGATCAAAGCGTTGTGTCTATTGGTGAATTTGCACTGGCAAACCAAGCAGAACTTTGTGTAAAAGAGCTCAGCTACCCTGAGATCCCTCCGTCAGGTCAGAGGTGGAGAAAGCCTTCTCTAGTTTCTAGTCTTGATTCCCAAGAACATCTGCCAGGAACTCAATCTGGACAACTGACTCTCAGGTCTTTTATCAGAACCAATGGTGAACTGCTAGTTCCAAAGAAGGTTATTCAAAGACTCAGGCTGGTACAGTTTAATTTTTGGAGAAGTGAACTTCTACTTCTAGTTCATGAGATGCCGCCTCTGGGAAAATGGCTTCAAGGCCAGTGGGTACGTGGTTATTCTCCCACCCGGCCATTGCTTATTGACCCAGGAGGCACAGAGACGCCTCATTCCTGGGTGCTCACCCACTCAGCCATTACAGACGCTGAGTCTGGTGAGGGACAAAAGGCATTGTCACTAGGATACTTCTGCTTGTGTGTGTGTTTATGGTTATGAAGCGGATTGTTTCTGATATCAGAAAGAGCTTCCAATGAAGGCTACAACTTCTTACCACATTGGATTTTTCACTCGCCCATGTGCCAGGGCCTGCTAGTAATATCTCAGAATCAGCTTATGTTGTTGGTCTCTTCCCTGGTATTGTGACTGAGTTTCTAAATACATCAAATGTTATATAGCTCAACAATTGCTTCAGCAGCAACAGTCTCTTTTACAAAAGTGCTCTGAACCTGTTTTTATTACTGATATCAGATCTCATTCTGGTCTTTCTGGACCTGTGAATTGGGCATAGTTTAAAAAAAAAAAAAAAAAGGAGGTATGCCCCGTTCAACTCCTTGTCCTTGACATCTTGTCCTTGACATTGTTCTCTTTACAAATTTTGAATTTATTTCAAGGGGAACCATATACAGCAGCTGAAAAGCATTTTCAGGAAGATGCACAAGCTCAGAAAACTACTAATTCTTCTATTTTGATTAAAATTGACAGAGACTGGGCAGAATGAGGGAGACACCTCATTCGAGGAAAAAGCTATATTTTTCTTTCAACAGATAACCCCACCAAGAAACTTTGGGTCCCATTGCATTTCATCAGGAGCCGAATTCATCTACCTGCATTAACTTTCAGACCTTTGCAGTCTTACAACTCTCTAAATTCCAGCTCCAAGCCATCACCAAGCTGATTTCACCTGGAATTCACAAGGAAATCAGAGGAACCAGCATCAGAAAGCCTGCAGCAAAGGCCTTTAACATATCATGAGATCAAATTAAGAGCATTCCTTATACCCTTCACTTATAGGTTGTGGATTGGACAACTCCAGAACCCCATATTTTGGATTAACAATTCCTTACTTTTACCCTCTCCTTGGAATTCACAGGTGTCTCAACTCTCAAAGGAGGAAAGAATGACTTTTCATAGGAACACCTTTTGATTTTTCTCTAGGATAACTGTCAGAGTTCCCCCGTCTCTTTCTCTATCCACAGGCATGGAGATGTACCAAACCCCGATGGTTGAAACCTGATAACTTTAAAACAGTGTTTTTTCCAAACATAAGCTAGGTTGCACATATAAGACTGCCAGTGAACCTGACCAGAGAATGACTGCATTCCCCTGCTGAAGAGCTCCTGACAGAAGTTGTGATGCTCCTGTTCCAGTGCTCACTGCCTGATCCAGTGCTCCCTGAAGTTCATCAGACTCCTATAGCTGCTCCCCTGGGACTCAATTGCTGTGACCGCTACTGTTGTTGTTGCAGAAATAACTCTTCAAATTGTGATCCGGACTCTCCATTTCTTCAACATGTGACTAAATGACTGATCACCCTTGAACAGTGCAGGACTATTGGACACTTTGCAACAAGCACTGCTCTGGGTTCAGGGGTGGACTGAAGTTTTACCACAACAAATGAGACTTTTGTGTTTGTAATTGTTACTCTTTCTATTTCAAATTTTGTGCTTTGTAAACAGAAAAGGGGGAGATGTTGGGTAACATTGCTTTGTCCTTCAAGAAGCTTAGGTTTTATCTGGTTACACCCATTAATCTGGTTACACCCATCAATCTGGTTACACCCACCACAGTGCTCCAGAGGCACTTCCACTTCCATTGTGTTTACATGTAAACATGTAAACAGTCTTTCCTATGCTCTCCTTCCCACCCAGTTAATCAGCTTTCCCCTTAATCAGACTTTGTTAATTTGTAAGATCAGTTTCCCAGAAATCTATGAGATATATATATGAGTGAAATTCCCAGATATATATATGAGTGAAATATTGCCTTTCTCCTCTCCTTATATATGAGATATGAGATATATATATATGAGATATATATATGAGATATGAGATATATATATGAGATATATATATGAGATATGAGATATATATGAGATATGAGATATATATATATGAGATATATATATGAGTGAAATTCCCAGATATATATATGAGTGAAATATTGCCTTTCTCCTCTCCTTATGCCTAATGAACAGTTTACCTTAAAGTGATATCCTTTTTGTATAGATACAGAAAGACTGTTAACATTATGCTTTGTAACTTAGGATTTGATTGGCCTTGAATATTATTCACTCCTGGGCATCTGCTTTCTCGACTTAAGCCTCAGTTGCCCTTAGTTCCTAACACCCCAAAAGCAGGGTCCCGACGAGGGACTGAATGGACCCAGGGCAAGCGGTGAGCTACCCTGGCATCGAAATGGGCCAGACCAAAGTGCCATGATTCTTAACTATAAGTTAAGAATTTGATCACAGACAAATGCTGTCACGATCCAAAGGTAACGACAAGACTAGGATCCTGCTAGGGGTGGGAAAGACTATCTGGCCTGAGCACCGTAGTCTGAGATTGAGATGGCCCTAGGAGAGCAATTCTATAAGTTTAAGATATTTCTTACTGTATCCATACAAAATGATTTATATTATGTTCTAGTATGCTTGTCGGACAAGGAGAGGAGAGGCACGCCCATGGGATTCTGCTCTAGGGTGGGTCCTCCTGCTGAGGAAGGATCTGTCCTAGGAGCAGTCTTCCCTGAGGCTAAGATTTCTACCCCTATTGATTTCTACCCCTATTGATTGTGACCACACCTATGTGTAATTGTTTCCCCAATTCCTCATGGAGAGAGGATTTAACTGTACTGTAGGAGCGGGCTGGGGCAGAAGGAAGAAGAGAGTTCAGAGAGGATCAGAACCCAGACTCCAGAGAAGGAGGATGAAGGGGAATGGAGGAGAATGAAGTAGCTGGGGGAGGAAGAATGGGGGCAGAGATAGAGAGACAGATGAGGAGAGAATCAGAATAAACTACGACTAATACCTACCAGCCTGGCCCTCGTTCCTTCCTCCGCCTCACCATCGCCATCGACCTCTTCGGGGTGGTAGAAGGGTGAGACTACCGAACGCGGGTGGCGGGAGAGATAGAGCTGCCGCCGTGTGGGTGCAGTGCCCCCCATCTTGTGTGAGTTTACACAAACATGGAAAGTATCATGCTAAGCGAAATGAGTCAGAAAGAGAGGGATAGACATAGAAAGATTGCATTCATCTGGGGAATATAAAGAAACAAAATATGAGATTAATACCCAAGAATAGCTGAGACCAACACCAGGAGGACTGCTCCATAGCTTAGAGGCCAGCCAGGCATTCTAGGGGAAAGGGCAGCTCAGATAGAGAAGGGAGCACCAAATAAAGGGTGTTTGGAGGATCCTCCCAGGAGGGGAAATGCATGTTGAAAGTAGACTATGGACTGAACATCTTTGCCACTCAAAGCCTCTTTTGCAGACCACAACACTCAAAAGGAGAGAGAGAACACAAGGGATTGCCCTGCCACAGAGGCAGGGTGAGATGGGAGGGATGGGGGTGGGAGGGATATTATCCATGGTGGTGGAAAATGGGCTCTGGTGGAGGGATGGGTATTTGATCATTGTATAATCTAAACCCAAGCACAAAAAATTGTAGCTCTACAACTGTACCTTATGGTGTTTCACTAAAAAAAAAAAAAAAAATTAAAAAAATCATTAAAGAAAAGGATGAAGTAATGAAATTTGCTTATAAGTGGATGGACACAGAAAGTATCATGCTAAGTGAAATGAGTCAGAATGAGAAGGACAGATGTAGAATGACTGCACTCATCTGTGGAATATAATGTAACACAGTATCGAAACCTCATGGGATGGGGGGCGTTCTGGCCCATCCTTCACACCCTACCGAGGTCACCAGTTGCCCCCCACGAGCGGCTCTCCGGCACGGTCACAGCCCCAGAAGCACAAGGACTTATTGCAGAAAACCAGCAGCTTGGAGCAGAAAAGCAAACGGACTATGCGTTAATCCACTCCATCATGCCTGCCCAGAGGGGAAAGGGTGTTGCTCCATTTGCCCTCTCCTCTCTGGAAAGAAAGATGGCGGCCGCATGGGAGCCTTGTGGAGAGCAGGTCTGAGCCGGGGGTGGGGGCGCGACTGAAACCTCATGGGAATGGGGGGGGGGGGCGTTCCAACCTGTCCTTCACGCCCTACTGAGGTCACCAGTTGCTCCCCACGAGCGGCTCTCCGGCATGGTCATGACTCCAGAGCACAGAAACCAATCTCTTAATTATCTGACTCTCAGTAGAAATAATTTCAGGGTTAGTAAGTAAAATAGCAGAAATCCAAAACCGCGCGGCCGCGACATCATTTAATTCTTGAACCCAGCTGTAGAAAGCAAATCATTTCACAATGCTTTTTCAGCATGGCTGATTGGGGGGGGGGGGGGGAAGGTAAAGTCTAAATAATACTGGTGCAACTTTTATCGAAACAATGAAGCTAGTCAAAGTAGATAGAGTGTTAACTAGAATTCATCTGCCCCACAGGCACTGGGGGGGGGGGGGCTATTGGGGTTCTTCGTGGTGAAAAATAAGTATTGGTAAAGGGAAATGTGATTGATATTTGCACGACCGAGACCTAAACCTGAAAGCTTTGTAACTTTTCCCACAGCGATTCAATAAATAAATAAACAAATAAAAATAAAGTAACACAGTATCAGAATAACACCCAAGAATAATAGAGACAAGGGCCAGAGATTGCTCCATAGTTTGAAAGTTTACCTCGTGAGCTTGGGGAGAAGGCAATTGGGATGGAGAAGGCACCACTAAGTCAATGATGGTTGGAGGGATCGCTCAGTATGGGAGATGTGTGCTGAAAGTAGACTAAGAACCAAACATGATGGCCTCTCAGTGTCTGTATTGCAAAACCATGATACCCCAAAGTAGAGAGAGAGTAAGAAGGAAAGTGTCTGCTGTGGATCATGATGATGGGCACTGGAGCAGATAAGACCCGATCTTGCAAAGCGGCCCAGAAGTGAAACCTTGAAAGAGGGAGTTTCTGGGCAAAGTTGGCAAGAACAGGGTGTCAGCCAGCACCAGGTGTTTGGCCTTGAGCCTTACTCGACCTCCTCGTCACATTAGCCCTAGACACAGAAACTGTCATGAATGCCTAGCAAGTCATCCTAACTGCAGCATCAAGCCTTGATTGGGATTGGACTGGGGCAAAGCAGAGTTGGAGAAGTGATAGGCCAATAATGCTGAACTTCATGTGACTGGATATTCTTGTAAGCTAAGACTCTCTATAAATATGTGTGTATTTGGCAATTTCAGAAGGGAGAACATTGGGAACGACATATCCATCCTGTGGAATTTGGTATATCGGCAAGTGGACATGGCTATTGAAGAGATTTGAGTAGAAGTCATAGATAATCTTCTCCATTGCCGTTCTGGAAGATGTGATAGATCCATCAGGATATTGGAGGGCAGTCATCTTGGTCTTGTAGTTGGCGAAGGACAGGCGGACATTACAAATACTTTTCCCGGCTTCTGCCGCATCTACCAGCACTTCTGCTCTTCTCTCTTGATCACATCTCTGCACTGCTTTGCGAGCTCGGATGTTCACTTGCGGTTGCCTGAGGCATGCACCAAACCACATTGGTGAATAAGCTCAAGAGTTTTCGAAGACAGGCGTATTTTTGTGGCTGTCTCTCTCTTGGCATTCCTCGCACAATCATGGAGGTGCTGAACCAGTCAATCGTATTCTTCATCAATGTTGTCAACAATGGCATCTTCCCATTTTGCCGCAATAGTGCCAAAGAGCTCCCAGTTGGTGGTCATTCTGGTAGTTCTCTTCTTAAACCTTGCAGTCTTTTCTCCCCACTCTGTGAAGTAGAATTTTGCATGAAGGAGAAGGTGGTCCGATCCCGTTTGGAATTTTGGGACAACAGCGACATCGGTCAGGCAAAACCATCGATTGAATATGATGTGGTCTATTTCGTTGTGGAATCATCCACCGGGAGACTCCTATGTCCAACGTTTAGATTCGGCCTTCTGGAACTGTGAGTTACCATGGATAGTCTTGGTCAACATGATGAACTCAGAGAGTCTCTCACCCTGTTCGTTCCTTTCTAGGCCATGGGTCCCGATGTGAAGTTCTTCAGCTGATCTTCTCGGTCCTATCTTGGCATTAAAATCACCCACAATGATCTTGTAGAAGGTGTGGTCTTCTTTATAGAACTTCTCCAGCTCCATGTAGAACTCTCAATTTCTCCTTCATCATAATTAGGGCTGGCGTGATAGCACAGCGGTAGGGCGTTTGCCTTGCACACAGCCAACATGGCCAGCCTGAGTTCGATTCCTCCGCCCCTCTCGGAGAGCCCGGCAAGCTACCGAGAGTATATCGCCCACATGGTAGAGCCTGGCAAGCCTCCCCCGTGATGTATTCGATATGCCAAACACAGTAACAACAAAATCTCCAATGGAGACGTTACTGGGCCCGCTCGAGCAAATCAATGATCAACGGGAGGGCCTTTACTTTACCTTTACCATAATTAGATGTTGGTGCGTAGACAATGAAGATAGAAACTGCAGTGAGCCACATCTATTCAAATGTAAACGTCTGATTCGGGTTGTTAGGCATTCAAATGAACCAATGCTCATGGCCAAGTTTGTGTTGATAAGGACACCAACGCCTCCAACACCTCTTTTGTCTCATGTTCCGAGGAACAATTCTTCTCCAGTGTCGAAAACGGTATGATGAGATTGGTACCTTCTTGTCTCGGTCAGACCAATGATGTCGTACTTGATCTTTTGTGCTTGTACCATCAGGTCCTTGATGGATGCATCTGATGCTAGTGTATGTGCATTGAAAATACAGACAATCATTTTTGTATTCCTTCATTGTGGCAGCCTAGTTCGGCCTTGAGATTTTATGGGCCTCTCCTTTCTCATCCTTCTCAATGCTGCCATATTGGTGAAGCCTCGTTCCTGATGCCCCATTTGCTCTCAACGGAACGACCGTCTCCGAATGCAACAGCTATGTGTACCTAGGTCGAGAAGTCAACATGACAAATGACCTGGCACCCGAGCTGCACAGGAGGAAGAGAGCGGCTTGGAACACCTTCAAGAGCGTCGAAGAAATAGCTAAGAGGCCGAAGAACCTCCAGCTCCGGGCACATCTCTTTGATTCCACTGTTCTTCCTGCATTAACATATGCCTCAGAGACCCAGACCCTATGCAAACAGGATGAGAACACTATCCAGGTCTCCCAAAGAGGGATTGAAAGAGCTATGCTTGGAATATCACGTTTCACTCAAATGAGAAAAAGAATCTGGAATTCCAACCTCCGTCAACGATCAAGAATCAGAGACGCTCTCTCGTTTGCCAAGGTGTCAAAAATCAGATGGGCTGGTCACGTAATGAGATTTAAAGACGACCACTGGACTAGAGCTGTTACTGACTGGATTCCATGGGATGTCAAGACTGCATGGCCACCCACCTACCAGATGGTCAGACTTCTTCATCAAGATCATGAATGATTGGTTTGAGGCTCTTCCTGTTCCTAGAGCAAACAGACGCCCATTGGGATACACTAGCATGTGACAGGGACAAATGGAGACGTTACTGGCGCCTGCTCGAGCAAATCGATGATTAACAGGAAGTCAAGTGAAGTAATCAAGTATTTGGCAATAAAGTGAACAGCCATCAGCTACTCCCGGAGGGTATTTCTCTGTGCGCCTGTCATCCTTCACCCCACATCTGCCCCGACCTGGTGCGCAACGTGTCCGGGCACCATTGAGGGAAAACTGTTCCCCAACAGCCTGCCACAGAGGAAAGGGGTGGGATGGGATGGGGTGGTGGGGGAGATACTGGGGTCATTGGTGGTGGGAAATGGAGGGATTGGTGTTGGATCATTGTGTGACTGAAACTCAATCATGAAAGTTTTGTAACTATCTTGCAGTGATTCAATTAAAAGGAAAAAAAGGTCTCTTTCTTTTCAGGGATGGGAGGAGCTGGGGGCTCAGGGCCCCGTCCTGGCAGTTCTTGGCCAAGCAAGCCACTGATTCCATGTGAGGGACTGAGGAAACAGCTTTGCTTGGATTACTCAGGTTACCCCAGATGGTGTTCAGGGGCCTCAGGGTCACAGCTGGCTATGCCCAGGGGACCACGTGGTGGCCAGGATTGAACTGGGTCAGCCACATGCAAAGCAGGCATTGGAACTTGCACCGGATCCTCTATAATATCTCCCCTGCCCCCCAAACTTCTATTTGGAAAGAGGGGTGGTGGGGGAGATACTGGGGTCATTGGTGGTGGGAAATGGAGGGATTGGTGTTGGATCATTGTATGACTGAAACACAATCATGAAAGTTTTGTAATTACCTTGCAGTGATTCAATTAAAAGAAAAAAAGGTCTCTTTCTTTTCTGGGATGTGTGGGGGTTGTGCTGTTGATATTCTCAAACTGCCTGTTTGCTAGAAAGTAGACCGCCCTCTGCCTTCTCTGATCTCTCAAAGACTAAGGAGAAATGAATCTTCTTTTTGCTAAAAAGAAGATTCTTCCCTGATCTTGTTGTCCTATAAAAAGCTTTTCCTGTGACTACGCAGACAAGACAGTCACCATGAGGCTGTGAACCAGTCAGATCCCAAGCTGCAGGCTTCTTGCAGTAAAGCCCATTCTTGACCCACCCAAAATAGACAGAGACAGAAAGGTACACAGAGGGGTCCATCTCCAGACCTCAGCAGACCATCGACTCAGACTCTTCCAGGCACCCCTTCTCCGCCATCCTGCCCAGCACATTTCAGAGTGGGGGGGGGGCACCCTCTCTGCTGCCAATGCCTCCCTCTTGGGGGGTGATCTTAGGGGAACTGAAGAATGGGCTGACACCACCAGCTAATTTTACTCTTAACTCAGACCAGAGGTAACTTTGCAGTTTATTTCCAGCTTTATTGAGGGATGAAAATCGTATAGATTTATGGGCTAGAAAAATCTGCAGCTGGTAGGTGCTTGCCCTACACGCAGCAGACCCAGTTTCAATCCCTGGTACCCCATTTGGTCCCCCAAAACCCACCAGGAGTAATTTCTGAGTACGTAACCAGGAGTACCCCTGAGCAAGTCAGGTGTGGCCTAAAAGCTAAACAAACAAAAAGTAAAGACGTCAGGTCTTCCATAGGATGTTTCCTGTTCTATGGATACAGTCAGTGTAAAATGGTTACCCCAATTCTGGTAATTAACACATCTATTGGTTCAATAGTTGCCTTCTGGGAAAGTGAAGTGAGAATGCTTGGGACTACTCTTAGCAAATTTCAAGAATTTAAAATATGGTCCTATTTTAATTTGGTGTTTTAATAAAGTGTCAACAGTAGTCACCAAGCTATACATTAGATCTGCAGAATCTATTTGTCTTATAACTAAAAGTCTATTCTTGGGGCTGGAGTGATAGTACAGCGGGTAGAGCATTTGCCTTGCACACGGCCGACCCGGGTTCGAGTCCCAGCATCCCATATGGCCCCCCAGCACCACCAAGAATAATTCCTGGCATGAGCCAGGAGTAACGCCTGTGCATCACCAAGTGTTACCCCCTAGAAAGAAAGAAAAGAAAGAAAGAAAGAAAGAAAGAAAGAAAGAAAGAAAGAAAGAAAGAAAAAAAGAAAGAAAGAAAGAAAGAAAATGAAAGAGTCTATTCTGCTATTCCACCCCTGGTAACCACCATTCTATTTTGTTATCATGAATTTGGGTTTTACACTCACATACAGGTGGGAACGTGCAGTATTTGCAATTGCTTTTGAGAGAATGAGTCCAGATATTCCTGTAGTCATCTTTTATTGCTTGCATCATTCCCTAAATCTGTTATAAATATATTCCAAACTAGAAACTCACAGACATGGAACAACTTATCCATTGAGTTACTCTATGGCTATTATTATAACCCTTGTGCTGCTTAAAATTTTATCAGGGAATGATAACAAACATTTACATCTGTCTGGATCATGTTTAAGGAAAAATAGGTCATCAGAGACCAGCTTCTGTGCTGTGTATGGGTTGGGAGACAGCGGGCCATCTCTTGGGGCACACCAAACCCTTGAGTCTCTGATATGCTTTTAAAAATGTGTATGTTACAACAAGTAGTAACAAAAATTGTTCCATAATTTCTTACAAAATTAAAAATGTCTAGGTTGTCTTCATATACATTGCATTAAAAAATGCCTTTTAGAATGAAGCAACAGAGTAGGTTTATCTTATCATTTTACTTTATATCACTTTAGTCCAGCATACATAACATGTGTTTGTGCATATAACTTCTTGACACCTCTTAAACCTTATGAAAGCAGACTCCTTCTGTGCAGGACAGGTTCTACCTGAGATAACCAAGTGGTAGAAGACGTGCCTACATGTTCACAGCCCTTAGTTCATTCTCCAGAACTGCATGGCCTGAGAACCACCAGCTATAACTATCGAGTTATAGTGCTTCTGAGCACCGAGCTGTAGGGTCCACAGCAAACTGATCTGTGTCCCCTCATCCTTCAGACCACTAAGTGTGACCTCTATGGAAGAAATTTTCAAAGGAGGAAGAGAATGAGGTGGGAAGGAGGGGAAGAAGGGGGAGGAGGAAGACAAGGAAGAGGAGGAAGAGAAAGAGGAAGAAAAGAGGAGGAAGAAAAAGAAGAGGAGGAGGAGGAAAAGGAAGAAGAAACTTGAAAACTACTACAAAAGCAAGTTCCTAGTATTAATATTTATAGTACTAAAATTTCTATGCAAGAATTAAAAAAACAGGCTGGAAATAATCTAAACTTCCATCACAAGAAACTGAAACAAGAAATGAGAGAGGAGGAAGAGGAGGAGGAGAAAGAGGAGGAGGAGGAGGAGGAGGAGGAGGAAGAAGAAGAAGAAGAAGAAGAAGGAGGAGGAGGAGGAGGAGGAGGAGGAGGAGGAGGAGAGGAAGGGGAGGAGGAGGAGAGGAAGGGGAGGAGGAGGAGGAGGAGGAGGAGGGGGAAGAGGGAGGGAGAGGAGAAGGATGGGGAGGAGAGAGAGGAGGAGGGGGAGGAAGAAGGAGGAGAGGGAGGAAGGAGGAGGAAGACTTGCTATGCTTAATAAAGAGAAGTGAAAAGGGCAGCTGGATAGAGAGAAAAGCAGCAAGGTTAGAGTTCAGTTCACTGATGCACGTGGCAGCATCATGGTGAGGACGTTAAAGGGACAGACACAGAAGGATCTCCATGTGTGGGACATATAGAATCTCTGTAGGGGAATAACAACTGCGCAAAAGCAACAGAAACTGAGCGCTCGTCTTCATTAGGAAGCTCACCAAGGAGGCCAGGGAGAGGCACTGTGGGTGGAAGGTGGAAGGGAGCAGATTCCAGTGGAGGGCCCGTGCTGTAGTGTCTCATGTAGTAAACCATTCTAGTAACTGTTTGTAAACCGTGGTGCCTAAAATAAAATCTTTTTTAAAGTTGGGTTGGGTTCTTGGAAAGTAATATAGTGGATAATTCCCAAGAGAGACATATCAAGAAAAAAAATGGGGTATGTCAAGAAGCCGGAGAGATGGCCCAAAGGTCTGAATCACATACTTTGCTTGCAGGAGACCTGGATTCGATCGCCAGCACCGCCCGGTCCCCAAGCACCACTGGGGATGGACTCCTGAGTGCCGGGTCAGAAGTGACCCTCAGGCACTCTTGGGTGTGACCCACCCCCCAAAGTGGGAGAGATATAAATGATCAATGTCAGAAACAAATAAATATTCAACATATGTAAGACAGTGAGAATGAGGAGGAGGAAGAAGAGGAAAGGAAGGATGTGCTTTGAAGCCACTCAGAGTAATCATTACAGTGACTGTTGCATGTTTTTAATTGGGGGGAGAGGAAGGTTGGGAGTCACACGTGGCTGTGCTCAGGGCTTATTCCTGGCTCAGGGCTCAGGGTCACTCCTGTGGTACTCAGAGAACCATATTCCATGCCAGGGAGAGAATCAGAGTTGGTTAGATGCAGGATAGTCACCCCACCCTGTACTATCTCTCCGGCCTTTTACTTTATTTTTCTCAGCAATCTTTTACTGGGAGAGCACAGGCAGCACCCAAGCCTGGGGAAAGAACTCAGGTGTACTTTGAAGTCTCACAGAGCTGAACTCATATTGTCTCTGCTGGAGCTCAATGCAGGACTTCAGTGAACTGCATAACCTCGGCAAGCTCCTTCTGCCTCACCAGACAAATGGGAGACAAAGGAAGGGTTTGTGAGAGTGCACCAAACACGTGGGGAGCTTCTGTTCTACCAGACACTTTCCCAAAAAGTCCCACAACTATGGTAGAGTCTGGCAACCTGTACGCCCTGTCGGGAGGGGCCCCTGGGACAAGATTATTCATTCAGAAGTGTAATTCTTTCTCAAAAGATTCTCTGTTCACCGTTCTTGACTTGTACAGGAGAGGTTTCATGGGAACCATTCTTGGATATAAAGGATGTTACTAACATCCCAACAATGCAAAAGCTTCATCTGGAATGAAAAATAATATTAAATAACAGAACATTTTGTTCTAATAATATACAAATCATTATTTTTTTTACTATTATGAGCTGACAGTTTTCGAACTGAGCCATGTCTCCACACCCCACACAAACGCCAACAACAGGATTGTGAGACTTGTGGTCGGGGAAGGCTTCCTTCTTAGACATTCATAGGAGGACGAAGGAATCTCCAAATCTGCATCTTCTCACCAGCATGTCTACGGAGTCAGGAACCTCAATGCCAACCACCAAGGCCCAAAGATCTGGAACAACTCTGTGGACTCTCTCACATTTTAGACCTGCAAACTGAGTGCTCAGAGCTCTTCACACACTGCAGGAAGTTGATGGGCCTAGAAGAAAGTGAAATGGGAATCAGCAGAGCTAGACATGTGGTAAGTTCCTGGCAGCCAGTGGAAGAAGCCCCTCTTCTTAGGCACATGATTACCTGGGGTTTCTCACGGGTGTATAGTCTGGGGGGAGAAGAGAAAGGGTCTTATTCCTTATGGCATGACTGCTATAGAAAAAAAATCCTTCTGAACCTTTTAAAGCTGCCTTTGCTTTTTCTTAAAAAGAAGAGAACATGAATATGCTTCTTAATTAGCTGCTAATGAATTGGGAACTCAATTTGGGGGGGAAATACTAATTAGGCTGTCAAGATAGTCTCTCAGAAATATGTTATTAAGATTATAAATACATATCTAAGTTTTTATAAATATATAAATATAATAGCTAGTGCCACATTACAGTGACACCTTCTTATATTTTTGGTAACACATTAAAGGCTTGAGCTGGTCTATGTCATGAGTGAAATGAGCCCATGAGGGCCGGTCAGGAGTCACGCAGCCCTGCTGCCTCCAGAGAGGCTCTTCTCTGAAGGTAAATGCCCAGACATGTAAATATACCCTCTTCTTCAAGAAAAAAGTCCATTACCTGTAGTTATCCTGGCAAGCAAATGTAATATTCCTTTTATTCATGATCGATCTCAGATCATTTATGGAGGAACTGGAACATGAGTCTCTAGAAGAGAAGAAGAGTGTTAATATAGCATATACAGGACCAGAGAGACAGTCCAGGGCATAAAGTATTTGCCTTGCTTGTGGCAAACCCTAATTCAGTCTCTGGTACCACATACTATCCCCCAAACACTGCTTGGAGTGACCCCTGAGCACAGAGTCAAGAGCAGCCTCTGAGCACCACCTAATATAGCTTCAAAACCCAAAACTAAACTAAAATCACATAACCAGAAGGCCTTGATGCACTACCACTTGAGGGGGTGTGGGGGGCATCAATCGAGAGAAAGTACTTTATAGGCGACAAGTCAACAGGCTGGAAGATGGCAAACTCATGGGCTGGAGAACCATCTCGCCGCTGTGGTCTCCGGAAACAGCTTATGTAGAACAGCAGGTGGTTCTAAGTTTTAGAAAGGGCAGGTGGAGACTGGAGGACATCATTGTAACTGCTAAATCCCTTCCTAGGCAGGTCCACTGAGGCATGGTCTAATGTATCTGCATAGGTATCTATCTATAGGCTTTGGGGGAGGGATAAGAAGGGACGCATTTTTAACATTCTCATCAACACAAATGCAGAAACGCAACAGTTTTGTTGAGTCAAACTCTTACATTCCTTTCACGAGTTTCTATATACAGGATCCCGTTTGACTGGCTTCTGAGTACTCACAGGTTAGACTGGGAGCTAAAGGCTGAAGGTAGATTATGGAGGTAAGATTTAGAGGTGGTTGGGATGGGATGAACACAGAGGAAGGGCCTTTGCTTGGCCCGTCTGCTGTCTGTGCATATAGATTCATTCCTGGACTGACTCCTCAACAAACCCTGAGAATGTATGAGTCCAAAGTCGTATCAAATACCTGGAAACTCCTCCGATGTCATGCACCACCCAGGCTTGTAGGGTATGAACCCTTGCTGGTTGCAAATTAAAGACCTCCACACGCCCAAAAGTGCTAAGATAGAACAGAACAAAGAATAAAAAGCATTATTAACCTCCAAAGGGAATGTTCAGGGATCCTAGACACGTGTGAAAAGCCCTCAAACAGGACACCATTCATGAGCATCCTCTCTTTGGAATTGACCTATGATTTGCCTTAGACACAGTGAGTGACTCATGTGACCCTCAAGGAGTAAGATATTCAAAGCGAGAATCTTAGTCTGTACAAGGATGTTGATTTTTTTCTTTTCTTTTTGGGTCACAAAAAGAAACTTTTTGGGGCTAGAGCGATAGCACAGCGGTAGGGCTTTTGCCTTGCGTGCAGTCAGCCTGGCTGAGATGGGTTCGATTCCTCCGCCCCTCTCGGAGAGCCCGGCAAGCTACCGAGAATATCGCGCCCACACGGCAAAGCCTGGCAAGCTACCCGTGATGTATTCAATATGCCAAACACAGTAACAAGAAGTCTCAAAATGGAGACATTACTGGGCCCGCTCAAGCAAATCAATGAACAACAGGAGGACAGTGTTTGGCAGTATTTGGGTCACACCTGGAGATGCACAGGGATTACTCCTGGCTCTGCACTCAGGAACCAGGAATGGTGGTGCTCAGGGGACCATATGGGATGCTGGGAGTCGAACCCAGGTCAGCATCTTGCAAGGCAAATGCCCTCCCCGCTGTGCTATTGCTCCAGTCCCCAGATGTTGATTCTTTATGGACTTGTTATTCAAGAGGAGCTCTTAGACCAACATTATAATCATCCCAGGGGCCTGTTTAGAACTGCACAGTTTCCAGCCCATCACCCCCTGCTGAACTGGGATCTGGATTTGCTCTCCAGGTGGTCCACTGAACTTCTCAGTGAGGTCTCAGAAGCATTGCTTTGTTCCTGACAAAGGGAATCATCCCAGGGGATCATCCCAGGGCACAGAGCCAGAAGTAAGTCCTGTGCACAGTTGGGTGTGGTCCCAACAGAAAACAAAAATAAACATACAGAAAGAGCTCTTTGTAAGCCATCAGCATAAAGCTTGGGGCCTGAGGGTCTGAGGGAAGGGCTTGCCCTGCATGTAGCTAACTCTTTTGTTTGATCCCTGGCACCACACAGGGTTCCATGAGCACAAGGAGTGTTCCCTGAGCACAGAGAAAAGAGTAAGCCCTGAGCACCACTGGGTGTGAGCCAGCCCCACTCCCCCATCCAAATAATAGAAGCACTACTTTGAAAGACTCGGTATCCTGCTCAAGCCCCAAACCCTTCCCCATCAGGCTGAGACGGGCATTCTTGGTGCAAGTGTTTGCATCCCCCATATCAGATTAATGATGATGTAATGTTTACACTTTCATCCAAAAGCCTACAAGATGGCTTTGTCTTTGTCAAAATAAAGAACAAATGCTTCATTGTGGAATTAAATATTAAAAGAGGAGAGACAAGAAATTAATCTGGGACAGTAGAGTCTCAGGGGCATATTAATATAGGCTTCCTCTTCCCAATCCAGCCTTACTCGGGAAAGGACTGGAGAACAATGACAGGAAGGGTCGTCAGTGAAGAACTGTTAGTCTAACAGGTGCTCAGAGAAGGAAGGCACTGGTGTGGTAGGTTGGAGTGGGTCTACTATAGGGATTCAATGATAAGGGTTCTGCTAAGGTCACCTAGGTGGTTCGTAAGACCTCTGGAGTCCCCACTTTCAAACCAATGCCATTCATTGCTGAGAGCACCGGTGAGGAAGTCATGAAGGTCCAACTCTGGGCTGTCAGCTGCTTCCATTACCAATAGTCTTTGATTGCTGACTGGATTCTCATACCATCCACAGAGAAGAAGAGTTAGGCCACATGTTCACGGATGGGGGAGTGGTAGGTTAGATGGAGCAACAACATGACCAAAGAGGGGAACAGGGCCAGACGGAATGCAATGGAAGAAGGAGATGGGAAAGTTCATAACAGAGCTCAAAAAATATCAGAAAGTGGATCTGACTATATGGCAAGCATTTTCTGAAGGGAATAAAGAGGCAGAGCAATGACTTAGAAAGACAAATCTCTCTATATAAAATATATTTTACCTTTTTATTGATTTGTTTGACTTTTGACATCCAGGAGCACTCAAGACTTATTACTGGTTCTGGGCTCAGGTAGCACTCCAGATAGGCTTGGAGGACTATATGCAGTGCCAGGAATCAAACTTGGATCAGCCATATGCAAGGCATGTAACCTACCCGATGTTTTATTGCTCTGGCCCACATTTTACCTTTTTAAATCATATGTCTTTAGTTTGAGTTCAAACATGAATGCATTTTTTGGTATAAATTAAGAATTCAGTTGGCAGAATACACTTACTGACAGGATAAAATGAAATAAGTACCTGTTTTTGTCAAAGAGGTTACTGATGGACCCATTGAGCATCACATGGACCGTTCCACAGGCATCTTCTGCAAACTTAAAAACAAAGCACCAGCATTTTCAGCATGAAAACTTAGCTGCCATGCCCAGAAATTTCATCCATTTCAGTTATTATCATTAGCTTGTTAAAGTGGAAACACCCTGTTATGGTTTTAACTTAGTGATAATCAGCCGACTATCATTGACATCCCAAGCCATCGAAGGGATGTGCTCCATAGGAGATTTATGGAAGCAGTTGCTCACTCTACATTTTAACTGTGAAGATCAATGTTATCATTCACCTGGATACTAGATTGAGATTTAGAAATCATAAGTATAGATGAGTGAGAAGACATCACTAGAGGAGGAAGAGGAAAGGACTTTCTTTGACTCATGCAGTGTGGACACTACATATTTCACTTATTTAGAATAGGTTCGGGGATAATAGAAGTAGTAGCACCAAGAAATAGGAAATGTGGAGAAAAAGATGAGTCTGAAGCATAAGAGAAAGGGATATGGATGGATGGATGGATGGATGGATGGATGGATGGATGGATGGGTGGATGGATGGATGGATGGATATTAGTGAGCAAGAAGTTTCAGTCCTTCATGCAACTGAAATATTTGCTAAGCTTTGACCCCACTTCATGGATGACTGAAAAATTGAAAAGGAATACATATCAACTCAATGAGTCTCTCTTATAGGGTGATGAGCAAAAAACAAAGGTTTCATTATTATCAATTACAAATGCCAACTCAAAAGAGTGTATTCAGGATGCAACCATTGCTTACAATATAGAACTATCGAGAGCACCCACAAATCCAGTATTGGATCCACTGGGCCCACAGATAAAGGGGCTATTACTAGGAATCTTGGGGGCAAGATAACGGGGGTTGAAACCAGAAAGTACCAGTGGGCCAGAACAGTATCCATCCCCCAACTGTACCTCTAGCTCTGTGTCCCTAGCTCCAAGGACTCCAGGATGTACCACATACAACTTTGTACTTTGGTAGATTGTTATTTTTTTTATCTGCACCTTCATTTTACTATTTTCAAAATGGTTGTGACACTTACGATACCTACTTGTTCTTGAGGTTGAAAGATTTTAGTTTTTAAGAAGCTTCTGCACTTCCAAAGAAACAGTGACCAAAATACAAAGACAGTCTACAGAATGGGAAAGGATATTCGCCGAATACACATCTGACAGAATGGGAAAGGATATTCGCCGAATACACATCTGACACATCCTGGATATCCTGATATCCAGGATATACAAAATACTGGTTGAACTCCACAAGAAGAAAACATCCAACCCCATCAAAAAATGGGGCAATGAAATGAACAGAAACTTTCTCAAAGAAGAAATCCGAATGGCAAAAAAGCACATAAGAAAATGCTCTACATCATTAATCATCAGGGAGATGCAGATCAAAACCACAATGAGATACCATCTCACACCTCAGAGACTGGCCCACATTCAAAAGAACAAAAGCAACCGATGCTGGCGCGGATGTGGCGAGAAAGGGACGCTCCTTCACTGTTGGTGGGAATGCTGACTAGTTCAGCCCTTTTGGAAAACAGTATGAACGTTTCTCAAAAAATTAGAAATTGAGCTCCCATTTGACCCAGCGATACCAGTCCTGGGAATATATCCCAGAGAGGCAAAAATGTGTAGTCGAAGAGACATCTGCACTTGTTTGTTCATTGCAGCACTCTTTACAATAGCCAGAAACTGGAAGAAACCTGAGTGTACAAGAACAGATGACTGGCTAAAGAAACTTTGGTACATCTACACAATGGAGTACTATGTAGCTCTTAGAAAAGATGAAGTCATGAAATTTACATACAAGTGGTACAATATGGTAAGTATCATGCTAAGCGAAATGAGTCAGAAAGAGAGGGATAGACATAGAAAGATTGCATTCATCTGGGGGATATAAAGTAACAAAATATGAGATTAATACCCAAGAATAGCTGAGATCAACACCAGGATGATTACTCCATAGCTTAGAGGCCAGCCGGGTATTCTAGGGGAAAGGGCAGTTCAGATAGAGAAGGGAGCACCAAATAAAAGGTGTTTGGAGGATCCTCCCAGGAGGGGAGATGCATGTTGAAAGTAGACTATGGACTGAACATGTTTGCCACTCAATGACTCTTTTGCAGACCACAACACCCAAAAGGAGAGAGAGAACAAAAGGGAATGCCCTGCCACAGAGGCAGGGTGGGAGGGGGGGGATGGGGGGGATATTATCCATGGTGGTGGAAAATGGGCACTGGTGGAGGGATGGGTATTTGATCATTGTATGACCGAAACCCAAGCACAAAGATTTGTAAATCTACAACTGTACCCCATGGTGCTTCACTAATAAAAAAATTTAAAAAAAAGAAAGATTTTAGTTTTTGTATAGCTTGGGGCTCTTCCAAGCACATAGCAAGTGGCCTGTAAATGTAGATTTTTCGGATGCTTAGGAATCAATCAAATGCTTAGGAATCTATGACTGGTCAATACCCAGGTTCAGAGAATTAAAGACCAGAGGATGGTTGAAAGCAGATTCATCACCTGGAGTGCATGGACTCTTATTAAGTGCCCTAATACTCCATGTGAGACTCTTCTGGCATGTGCCTCGGGAAGAATTCCTAAATCTTGGTTCCCCAAAGCATCAATAATCCAAAGCAGTGAGAGCTAGGGCTTGGGGACGTGGTTCAAGGAGCAGAAGCCCTGCCTTGATATGGGAGACCCTGGGTTGAATCCCTAGCATTGCGTCCAGACAGCACCACCACCACAAGAATGAAAACCAGTCATGGGCTGTGTGGCCTCTCAAATTCCTGGGTCTCCAAAATTCTAGAATTTCCCTCTCGGTACCTACCCTTCTGGATGCTACATTCCAGAATACTGAAACGGCATTGGCATGACAGTCTTTCTTCCAGAGCGGGCAGGAGTGATAGTTCACTTCTAAAAGACAGAGTTGAGAGCAAAAAATGAACCAGGAGGGAAAGGGTATCATTCAGTGTCGCTCTTGGCCAGCTGTTCCAGCCAGCAGGGTCATTTCCAAGCGCCTCACTGCCAAGAGGGAGGCTGGAGAATGGACACATCATGACCCAGTTTCACTGAGTGTTCCCTGAACCCCTTCCAAGTCCTTATCCCGGCAGGAACCCAGGGCCTAGTGGGGGAGTCGTCATCATTATGGGAAATTACATCAAAAACTCACCTGACAGAATCCAGCATCATCCTTCACTGAGGAAGGATTAGATATAAAACAAGAGCTGGGCATGGAAAGGGTCATGTTCTGTTCAATCCCCTCTGGCTCCTAGACACTCATTCTGTGGACATTTTCCCTACCCACATCCCTAGGTTCCAATGGCTTCTGGGTCTTCCTCCTCTCGCTCCCGTCAAGACAGGTTCTGACAGGCGGCATAGACAGAGAGCATGAATATGTCCTTTCTCTTACTCCGCCCAGGCAACTGCTTTAATGCACGTCCTTATTTTTTAGTTTTTTCCTGTAGTTGACCCATCAAATTGTGCGATACTTAATTTGTTCCAGATAACAATCTAGTATACGGCCACATGGTGAAAAGGACCCCCACCCTACCTATCAATAAATTATCATATCCATCACCTCTCCTATTGACTTTTCTTTTAATGAGAAAATTTTGATTCGACTCTCTTAGCAAGTTCCAATGAGACAATACAGTGTCTCAACTGCAGTTCTACAATGTTATGTCCAGGGTTATACATTGGCACCTCAGACTTGATACATCTTATAGCTAGATGTTTGCACCCTTTGACCAAACTCCTTATCTCAATGTCTTGCCAGTCAGTCACTGGAAACCACTGTTCTACTCTTAGTTTCTGCGAGTTTGGTATTTTTATTCTGCTTTATATTCCACATGTAAGTGATATCACAGTATTTTCTTTCCTATAGCTCATTTAGCATGACGCCTTCTAGGTTCATCCCTGTGGTCACAAATAACAGGATTTCCTTCTCTTTTATGAATGAATGGGGGGCTGGAGCGGGTAGGGCATTTGCCTAGCACGCAGTTGACCAGAGTTCGATTCTCAGCATCCCATATGGTCCCCCCAAGCACTGCCAGGAGTGATTGCTGAGTGCAAAGCCAGGAGCAATCCCTGAGCATTGCCGGCTGTGACCCAAAAAGCAAGAAGCAAAAAGAAAGAATGAATGAATTTGACCACATGCACATTGGCTGTGTGTTAGGTCTAGGAGTAAAGAGATGAGATAGATGGAAACTCTACCCGAGAGATACACAAGCCGCAGAACCAACTAAATCAGAAAAAGATCAATGTAGTTTGGAGGCGGGATGCAGTGACAGTCGATGTTGAACTTGATTTTGAAAGACGAATAAGAGTCTGGCGACAGACGAGACAGAGAGTGTTGCTCTGTAGAGAGAGAACAGGAGCAAAAGTAGAGTTTGGAAACAGCGTGACAGCTTTTGAGGGTGACTGGCAGCACAGAGGGATAAGGTATGGCATGAAGAAGATGGCGCAGATGGAAGACAAATGTCCAGTCTACTAAGGAATTTAGATTTTAGCCAAGAAGCAAAAAAAGCCCGATAGGGTTTAGGCCAGAAGCAAAAGAGTGTCCTTTGGTGGTGGCCAGCTGGGGTAGACAGGAGCGGGAAGGAGTTGGCAGTGACTGTCTGGCAGTAACCCCACAGGGAAGGAAAGTGCATTTATATGCTCAAAGCAAGCAATGGCCACAGGGAGAGGGAAAAAAAGGCTTAGGAGCAGGGCACAGCTCAGAGAATGTAGGCTCTGCATCAGAGGCCCGGGTCTGTCCCCAGCACCACAAGGTCCCCAGGGCACCAAGAGGACTGGCCCCTGAGCACTAAGCCAGGAGAAGCCCCCAAGAGCTGTTGGCGATTCCCCACCACCACCCAAAAGAAGAGAACGAACTGCTAGAAAGTGGGCTGGTAACTGATTGGACTAGGTTAGAAGCACGAGTCCGTCCCAGGACAGATCTGGGAATATCTCGCTGTAACTTTGCATTGTCGCATAGGGAGGAAGGTGCAAGGACAAATCCCCTCGAACCCTTCCTTGTGCCCCCTTGTCGGGCTGCAGCTGCTACCCATCTCCTCTCTGGCCACATACACAGCAGAGACTAGAAAATACTCATCTTTCTCCTCCTACCTTGTTAGCAGTTGAATTGTGTGTCCCTTGCCCTCCTAAGTTTGAATTCCCGGATAGGGACTGTCCCCCTGTGCGTCCCTGGCCCAGCATCCAGCCTCACCAGAAGAGTCCGCGTCACCACACCAGTTGAGACCATCAGCCAGGTGACCCAGGAGCGTGTCCTCCAGCGTGAGAAAGTCTGTCTGCACCCCGGTGTACAGATGCACCAGTTCTCTGGTTTTGCTCCAAAAGAGGGTCTAGGAAGGAGAAGTTGTCCCTGTTACTGGAGTTTTAAAGAGAACAAAATTCCAGACAAAGTCATAGACTGAATATTGCCAATTAACCATTACAGATTTTATGCAAAATATTTTGCACAAAAGTGGGGTGCAATGACAATGCAGAAACTTTTTGTTTTGGAGTCACACCAGCAGTGCTCAGGGTACACTCCTGGCTCTGTGCTCAGTCCTGGCAAGCTTGAGGCAATACATGAGGTGTTCACAATCAAACCTGGGTCAGCCATGGGCAAGGCAAATGCTCTACCCATTTACTGTTGCTCCAGCCGCTGTAGAAACCTTTGCAATGTTATAGACCAATTTTTGGAGTTAAGAAAAGCATACTGGGGCCAGAGAGATAACACAGCAGATAGCCTTGCACACAGCCAACCCAGGTTCGATCTCTGGCATCCCTCAAGCACTGCCAGGAGTAATTCCTGAGTGCATGAGCCAGGAGTAACCCTTGAGCATCGCTGGGTGTGGCCCAAAAAAGCAAAAAAAAAGGGGGGGGGGGAATAAAAGGGTACAATGATTATGCAATGAAATATAATACAGTAAAGTAAGTGTCCAGCCATCACTATTTTGCACAAATGAGAATGTGTGTGCATGTGTGTGCACATGTGAATATGTGTATATGTGTGTAGTTTCTAAGGCATAATGTTAATTTTATTTATTATTTTAGGTTGCACTTTAAAAAATGTCTAAAAGGAGTCACTGCAGAAACTCCAAACTTCCCAAAGTTAGCTACGAATCTATTTCATCCCTGTGCTGCTTCCTAGGAGACATTCTCGTGGATCCCTAAGAAGCTCCTGGCTCCATTCTTTCCCCCGACCTTCCCTTTTTCCTACACAACACAAAAGGAGGGACAGAGAACAAACTGAGCATGCTTTCTTCAGCATCCTTGGCAAGATGCAGAAAGTCACGTTTATGAAGGTATTTCTGCTCTGAGGACTGGTTCCTTCTGTCCATGACCTGGCCCATCTTTCTGGCCTCCCTTCCTCAGGCATGCTAAGTCACGACGATGCTCAGGTGCCCCGTTAGACTCACAGGCTCCACCCCATCACCACAGACCCCGGAGCATCAGCTTCCCTGCCCATCATCCTCACCCAAATTCGCCCGTGACCTCTTCCTTCGGGCTTGCTGCTCCAATTTGAAAGATCAATAACTTGGAGCCAGAGGAATAGCACAAGGTTAAGGCACTTGTCCTGCATGCAGTCGACCTTGGTCCCATGCCCAGCTCCACACAGAGTACCCTGAGCACTGCCAGGCATGACCCTGGAGCACAGAGTCAGGAATAGAGCAGCAGGCCAGAGTGATAGTACAGCGGGGAGGGCATTTGCCTTCCATACGGGTGACGTGGGTTCGATTCCCGGCATCCCATATGGTCCCCCAAGCACTGCCAGGAGTAATTCTTGAGTGCAGAGCCAGGAGTAACCCCTGAGCATCGCTAGGTGTAACACAAAAAGAAAAAAAAAAGAATAGAGCATCTAAACACAGCCAGATGTGGCAAAAGACAAAAACAATAATAAATGACTTGATCTAGCTGGGCTGGAGCCATAGCACAGCGGCTAGGGCGTTTGCCTTGCACGCGGCCGACCCGGCCGACCCAAGTTTGATTCCTCTGCCCCTCTTGCCTGGCAAGCTACCAAGAGTATCTCGCCTGCACACCAAAGCCTGGCAAGATACCCGTGACATATTCGATATGCCAAACACATAACAATAAGTCTCATGATGGAGACGTTACTGGGCCCGCTTGAGCAAATCGATGAACAACGAGAGGACAGTGCTACAGTGCTACAGACCTAGTTACCTTGTCACAAGCTACTGTTTGATTCACCAACTTTATAAGTGGTTCATAGTCTTGTTCTGTCACGTGACAAGGGTTCTTAGAAAGGAATGCGTTCAGGAAAGCCGCCTCTATCTTTCGGCAGTCTCTGTCTCTGCGAGAGAACACACACACAAAAAAAAAAATGCAGCATGAGAATAGAACTTAAATTTTTGTTTCTTTGTTTGTTTGACTTTCCGGGTCATATCTGGCGATGCTCAGGGGTTATTCCTGACTCCGCACTCAGAAATTACTCCTGGCCATGCTCAGGGGGACCATATGGGATGCCGGGAATTGAAACCGGGTTGGCCACATGCAAAGCAGATACCCTACCCGCTTTGCTATCGCTCCTGCCCATAGAACTTACTTTTTAAAGCATCATTACCCCCAACTGCTCAAGTGGGCCCAGTAACGTCTCCATTGGAGACTTTGTTGTTACTGTGTTTGGCATATCGAATACATCACGGGGAGCTTGCCAGGCTCTGTTGTGCGGGCGAGATTACCCTCGGTAGCTTGCCGGGCTCTCTGAGAGGGGCGGAGGAATCGAACTCAGGTCGGCCATGTTGGCTGCGTGCAAGGCAAACGCCCTACCGCTGTGATATCGCTCCAGCCCTGGAACTCCAGCGCTGGAGCGATAGCACAGTGGGCTAGAGCGATAGCACAGCGGTAGGGCGTTTGCCTTACAAGCGGCCAACGTGGCCGACCCGAGTTCGATTCCTCCACCCCTCTTGGAGAGCCCGGCAAGCTACCGAGAGCCTGGCAAGCTACCCATGACGTAATCGATATGCCAAACACGGTAACAACAAGTCTCATGATGGAGACGTTACTGCGCCCGCTTGAGCAAATTGATGAACAACGGGAGGACCGTGGTTACCGTGGTTACCCCCAAAACCATTTCCTAGAGGAGGGAGGTATTTTGTGCCCAGTGGTCTGCTGGGTCCCCCTCAGCTGTGCTTTTCAGTGAGAGGAGTAATGTTTTCCTGGCTCTCAGCCACAAAGACAGTTAACCAAAACAAGCTGATGGCTGTGAGGCACTTCAGGGAGGCTGATCACCTAAGGACCCCCTGAGAGGTCTTTCATGCAATGAAGAGGCTCAGGTTCCAAACACAGGCTGCTGCCATGCAAAGGCCCTGAGACCCACAAGAACTTGCTGATTTCCAACAACTGAAAGACCAACTCCACAACTGCAAGGTAAAGGAACAGTGGGGGGGGGGGGGGGGGGGAATAGCTAGAAATCAAAACACGTTGGAGAGATAGTACAGCAAGTAGAGCGTTTGCCTTGCATGTGGCCAACTGGGTCTTGATCCTTGGTCCCTGGAGACTGCCAGGGTTGCTCCCTGAGCACAGAACTAGGAGTATGCCCTAAGCACTGCCAGAGTGCTCCCACCCCACAAGAAGAAAGAAGAAGAAGAAGAAGAAGAAGAAGAAGAAGAAGAAGAAGAAGAAGAAGAAGAAGGAGGAGGAGGAGGAGGAGGAGGAGGAGGAGGAGGAGGAGGAGGAGGAGGAGGAGGAGGAGGAGGAGGCAGAGTTTGGGATTCGGTGACTTGCCCACTGATCAGGCTGCCTTAGCTGTCCCCCAAGAAACTTTACATTAGATTTCATTCCCCCAGAAGGAGACGTTCCTACAAGAACCCAAGGCCCCAGAGTTGCTGGGAATTTTACCCCCAGGTGATGGGATAAAGTAGGAGGGGTTAGAGAGATGACAGAGGGTTCAAGCTTATGCCAAGGTGACAATCTCTGCCCACTGCCTTCTCAAGACCTCATAAGGTGAAATTCCTCTCAGCCCAGAGAAAACAGGAAGCAAGCGGATTCCAATTGAAGGCCACTGGAACCTGGTGAAACAGTTGAAGACTGCCACCTCGTGGAAGCGGTGATGCACTTCTCTTGAAAAAATTGTCTTGAGGCCGGAGCAATAATAATACAGTGGGGAGGGCGCTTCTCTTGACCACGGTGGACTAGAGTTAGATCCCCAGCATCCCATATAGTCCCCTGAGCCCACCACACACACACACACACACACACACACACACACACACACACACACACCCTAAGATATTGTTTTGATCTTTTATCTCTTCCTCCTTTCCTTTGTGGCTGAGATGCTGCCCTGAGCAGGAATCACGCTAAAAGGGAGAGAGGCCCAGGCAGGGAGACCAGTAATCTGGGCAAAGGTCAACAGCAATTTGGACCAGAGTGGTAACACTGGAGGAGGGAGGCGAGAGATGGGGAGGGGGGGAAGGGTGGGGAAAGGAAGGGAGGAGAGGGGAAGGGAGAAAAGGGGAGGGGAGGAGAGGGAAGAGAAGGTAGATTCTGGAACCATTACAAATGGACCGTGGAATGCTAAAGAGCTAAGGAACCGCTGGTGATTACAAGCTTTGAGAACTGAGGCACTAGAAGGAGAGGCTTGCTGGGATGCAAATGCAACCAGGTGCAGTGACAGGAACTTCGCTTTGGACTCCCTCAGTTGAATGTGTCTCTTGACAGGCAAATGCGGCTTTGGAATGGATGGGTGTAGAAGCGGCTGCCTTGCAAACGCCAGGCCCCAAGTTCCATCCCCAGAGTTGCCCCATGTTCCCAGTGGCTCTGATCTTCATGCCTGGTCGTTCTGCTGACTGAAACACAGCGCTGTGAGCAATTTCTAGATACATTTTAGCCAGCTGTGTGCAAGCACCTCAACTAAAAGGGCTGTCGCCCAGACAGACAGACACTGAAAAGCTCTTTAGTACCAAGGTTACCAGGAAGGAGGGAAGAAGGGAGGGAGGGAGGGAGGGAGGGAGGGAGGGAGGGAGGGAGGGAGGGAGGGGGGAGGGAAGGGGAAGGGGAAGGGGAAGGGGAAGGGAAAGGGGAAGGGAAGGGGAGGGGAGGGTAGGGTAGGGGAGGGGAGGGGAGGGGAGAGGAACGGAGGGGAGGGGAGGGGAGGGAAGGGGAGGGGAGGGAAGAGGAGGGAAGGGAAGGGAAGGGAAGGGAAGGGAAGGAAAGAGAAGGGGAGGGGAGGGGAGCAGAGTGGAGGGGAGGGGAGGGGAGGGAAGGGAAGGGAAGGGAAGGGAAGGGAAAGGAAGAAGGGAAGGAAAGGGAAGGGGAGGGAGGGGAGGGAAGAAAAGGGAAGGGAAGAAGGGAAGGGAAGAAGGGAAGGGGAGGGGAGCGGAGGGGAGGCGAGGGAAGAGGAGGGGAGGGAAGGGAAGGGAAGGGAAGGGAAGGGAAGGGAAGGGAAGGGAAGGGAAGGGAAGGGATGGAAGGGAGGGAAGGGAAGGGAAGGGGAGGGGAGAGGAGGGGAGGGGAGGGGAGGGAAGAGGAGGGAAGAAAAGGAAAGGGAAGGGAAGGGAAGGGGAGGGGAGGGGAGGGAAGGGAAGGGAAGAAAAGGGAAGGGAAGGGAAGGGGAGGGGAGGGGAGGGAAGGGAAGGGAAGGGAAGGAAAGGGAAGGGAAGGGGAGGGGAGGGGAGGGGAGAAGAGGGGAGGGGAGCGGAGCGGAGGGGAGGGGAGGGGAGGGAAGGGAAGGGAAGGGAAGGGAAGGGGAGGGGAGAGGAGGGGAGGGGAGGGGAGAGGAGAAGAGGGGAGAGGAGCGGAGGGGAGGGGAGGGGAGGGGAGGGGAGGGGAGGGGAGGGAGGGAAGGGAAGGGAAGGGAAGGGAAGGGAAGGGAAGGGAAGGGAAGGGAAGGGAAGGGAAGGGAAGGGGAGAAGAGGAGAGGGGTGCGGAGGGGAGGGGAGGGAAGGGGAGGGAAGGGAAGGGAGGGGAGGGAAGGGAAGGGAAGGGAAGGGAAGGGAAGGGAAGGGAAGGGAAGGAAAGGGAAGGGGAGAAGAGGGGAGGGGAGCGGAGGGGAGGGGAGGGAAGGGAAGGGAGGGAAGGGAAGGCAAGGGAAGGGAAGGGAAGGGAAGGGAAGGGAAGAAGGGAAGGGAAGGGAAGCGAAGGGGAGGGGAGGGGAGGGGAGGGAAGGGAAGGGACTGGAGGGAAAGGGAAGGGAAGGGGAGGGGAGAAGAGGGGAGCGGAGCGGAGGGAAGGGAAGGGGAGGGAAGGGGAGGGGAGAGAAGGAAAGGGGAGGGGAGGGGAGCGGAGGGGAGGGGAGGGGAGGTAAGGGGATGGGAGGGAAGGGAAGGGAAGGGAAGAAGGAGGGAAGGGAAGGGAAGGGGAAGGGGAGGGAGGGAGGGGAGGGGAGGGGTGAAGAGGGGAGGGGAGCGGAGGGGAGGGGAAGGGAGTCGAGGGGAGGGGACGGAAGGGGAGGGGAGGGAAGGGAAGGGAAGGGAAAGGGAGGGAAAGGGAAGGGAAGGGAAGGGGAGGGGAGGGGGAGGGGAGGGGAGGGGAGAAGAGGGGAGGGGAGCGGAGGGGAGGGGGAGCCGAGGGGAGGGGACAGAAGGGGAGGGGAGGGAAGGGAAGGGAAGGGAAAGGGAGGGGAAGGGAGAGGAGCAGAGGGGAGGGGAGGGGAGGGAAGCGGAGGGGAGGGAAGGGAAGGGAAGGAGGAGGGAAGGGAAGGCAAGGCAAGGGAAGGGAAGGGAAGGGAAGGGAAGGGAAGGGAAGGAAGGGAAGGGAAGGGAAGGGAAGGGAAGGGAAGGGAAGGGAAGAAGGGAACTGAAGGGGAGGGGAGGGGAGGGAAGGAAAGGGAAGGGAAGGGAAGGGAAGGGAAGGGGAGGGGAGGGAGGGGAGGGGAGAAGAGGGGAGCGGAGGGGAGGGGAGGGGAGCCGAGGGGAGGGGACGGAAGGGGAGGGGAGGGAAGGGAAGGGAAAGGGAGGGGAAGGGAGAGGAGCAGAGGGGAGGGGAGGGGAGGGAAGCGGAGGGGAGGGAAGGGAAGGGAAGGGAGGGAAGGCAAGGGAAGGGAAGGGAAGGGAAGGAAGGAAGGGAAGGGAAGGGGAAGGGAAGAAGGGAACTGAAGGGGAGGGGAGGGGAGGGGAGGGAAGGAAAGGGAAGGGAAGGGAAGGGAAGGGAAGGGGAGGGGAGGGAGGGGAGGGGAGAAGAGGGGAGGGGAGCGGAGGGGAGGGGAGGGGAGCCGAGGGGAGGGGACGGAAGGGGAGGGGAGGGAAGGGAAGGGAAGGGAAAGGGAGGGGAAGGGAGAGGAGCAGAGGGGAGGGGAGGGGAGGGAAGCGGAGGGGAGGGAAGGGAAGGGAAGGGAGGGAAGGGAAGGCAAGGGAAGGGAAGGGAAGGGAAGGCAAGCGAAGGGAAGGGAAGGGAAGGGAAGGGAAGGGAAGGGAAGGGAAGGGAAGGCAAGGGAAGGGAAGGGAAGGGGAGGGGAGGGGAGGGGAGGGAAGGGAAGCGAAGGGGAGGGGAGGGGAGGGGAGGGGAGGGAAGGTAAGGGACGGGAGGGAAAGGGAAGGGAAGGGAAGGGGAGGGGAGGGGAGAAGAGGAGAGCAGAGCGGAGGGAAGGGAAGGGGAGGGAAGGGGAGGGGAGTGAAGGGAAGGGGAGGGGAGGGGAGGTAAGGGGATGGGAGGGAAGGGAAGGGAAGAAGGGAACTGAAGGGGAAGGGAGGGGAGGGAAGGGAAGGGAAGGGAAGGGGAGGGGAGAAGAGGGGAGGGGTGCGAAGGGGAGGGGAGGGGAGGGAAGGGAAGGGAAGAAGGGAAGGAAAGGGAAGGGGAGGGGAGGGGAGGGGAAGCGAGGGAAGGGGGAGCGGAGGGGAGGGGAGGGAAGTGGAGGGGAGGGAAGGGAAGGGAAGGGAAGGGAAGGGAAGGGAAGGGAAGGTAAGGGAAGGGAAGGGAAGAAGGGAAGGGAAGGGGAGAGGAGGGGAAAAGAGGGGAGGGGAATGGAGGGAAGGGAAGGGAAGGGAAGGGAAGGGAAGGAAGGGAAGGGAAGGGAAGGGAAGAAGGGAAGGAAAGGGAATGGGAGGGGAGGGGAGGCGAGGGGAGGGGAGGGGAGGGAAGGGAAGGGAGGGACGGGAAAGGAAGGGAAGGGAAGGGAAGGGAAGGGAAGGGAAGGGAAGGGAAGGGAAGGGAAGGGAAGGGAAGGGAAGAAGGGAAGGAAAGGGAAGGGGAGGGGAGGGGGAAGGAAGGGAAGGGAGGGACGGGAAAGGAAGGGAAGGGAAGGGAACGGAAGGGAAGGGAAGGGGAGGGGAGGGGGGGAGGGGAGGGAAGGGAAGGGAGGGAAGGGAAGGGAAGGGAAGGGGAGGGGAGCGGAGGGGAGGGAAGGGAAGGGAAGGGATGGGGAGGGGAGCGGAGGGGAGGGGAGGGAAGGGGAGTGGAGGGAAGAAAAGGGAAGGGAAGAAGGGAAGGGAAGGGGAGGGGAGCGGAGGGGAGGGGAGGGAAGGGGAGGGGAGGGAAGGAAAGGGAAGGGAAGGGGAGGGAAGGGAAGGGAAGGGAGGGAAGGAAGGAAGGAAGGAAGGGAAGGGAAGGGAAGGGAAGGGAAGGGAAGGGAAGGGAAGGGAAGGGAAGGGAAGAAGGGAAGGAAAGGGAAGGGAGGGGGAGGGGAGGGAAGGGAAGAGAGGGAAGGGAAGGGAAGGGAAGAAGGGAACTGAAGGGGAGGGGAGGGAAGGGAAGGGAAGGGAAGGGAAGGGGAGGGGAGGGAGAGGAGGGGAGAAGAGGGGAGGGGAGCGGAGGGGAGGGGAGGGGAGCCGAGGGGAGGGGACGGAAGGGGAGGGGAGGGAAGGGAAGGGAAGGGAAAGGGAGGGGAAGGTAGAGGAGCAGAGGGGAGGGGAGGGGACGGAAGCGGAGGGGACGGAAGGGAAGGGAAGGGAAGGGAGGGAAGGGAAGGCAAGGGAAGGCAAGGGAAGGGAAGGGAAGGGAAGGGAAGGGAAGGGAAGGGAAGGGAAGGGAAGGGAAGGGAAGGGAAGGGAAGGGAAGGGAAGGGAAGGGAAGAAGGGAACTGAAGGGGAAGGGAGGGGAGGGGAGGGAAGGGAAGGGAAGGGAAGGGAAGGGAAGGGAAGGGAAGGGAAAGAAAGGGAAATGGAGGGGAAGGGAGAGGAGCAGAGGGGAGGGGAGGGAAGCGGAGGGGAGGAAAGGGAAGGGAAGGGAGGGAAGGGAAGGCAAGGGAAGGGAAGGGAAGGGAACGGAACGGAACGAAATGGAAGGGAAGAAGGGAAGGGAAGTTAAGGGGAGGGGAGGGGAGGGAAGGGAAGGGAAGCGAAGGAGAGGGGAGGGGAGGGGAGGGGAGGGAAGGTAAGGAATGGGAGGGAAAGGGAAGGGAAGGGAAGGGGAGGGGAGGGGAGAAGAGGGGAGCGGAGCGGAGGAAAGGGAAGGGGAGGGAAGGGGAGGGGCGGGAAGGGAAGGGGAGGGGAGGGGAGGGGAGTGGAGGGGAGAAGAGGGAGGGGAGCGGAGGGGAGGGAAGGGGATGGGAGGGAAAGGAAGGGAAGGGAAGAAGGGAACGGAAGGGAAGGGAAGGGAAGGGAAGGGAAGGGAAGGGAAGGAAGGGAAGGGAAGGGAAGGGAAGGGAAGGGAAGGGGAGGGGAGGGGAGGGGAGGGAAGGGAAGGGAAGGGAAGGGAAGGGAAGGGAAGGGAAGGGAAGGGAAGGGAAGGGAAGGGAAGGAAAGGGAAGGGAAGGGAAGGGGAGGGGAGGGAATGGAAGGGGAGGGGAGGGGAGGGGGACGGGACGGGAAGGGAAGGGAAGGGAAGGGAAGGGAAGGGAAGGGAAGGGAAGGAAGGGAAGGGAAGGGAAGGAAGGGAAGGGAAGGGGAGGGAAAGGAAGGGAAGGGGAGGGGAGGGAAGGGAAGGGAAGGGAAGGGGAGGGGAGAAGAGGGGAGGGAAGGAAGGGAAGGGGAGGGGGAAGAGGGGAGGGGTGGGAAGGGGAGGGAAGGGAAGGGAAGGGAAGGGAAGGGAAGGGAAGGGAAGGGAAGGGAAGGGAAGGGAAAGGAAGGGAAGGGGAGGGAAGGAAAGGGAAGGGGAGGGGAGAAGAGGGGAGGGGTGCGGAGGGGAGGGGAGGGAAGGGAAGGGAAGGGAAGGGAAGGGAAGGGAAGGGAAGGGAAGGGAAGGGGAGGGAAGGGGAGGCGAGGGGAGGGAAGGGGAGAAGAGGGGAGGGGAGCGGAGGGGAGGGGAGGGAAGGGGAGAGGAGGGGAGAGAAGGAAAGGGAAGGGAAGGGAAGGGAAGGGAAGGAAAGGGAAGGGAAGGGAAGGGGAGAGGAGGGGAGAGGAGGGGAGAGAAGGGGAGGGGAGAGGAGGGGAGGGAAGGGAAGGGAAGGGAAGGGAAGGGAAGGGAAGGGAAGGGAAGGGAAGGGATGTGGAGGGGAGGGGAGGGGAGGGAAGGGAAGGGAAGGGAAGGGAAGGGAAGGGAAGGGAAGGGAAGGGAAGGGAAGGGATGCGGAGGGGAGGGGAGGGGAGGGAAGGGAAGGGAAGGGAAGGGAAGGGAAGGAAGGGAAGGGAAGGAAGGGAAGGGAAGGGAAGGGAAGGGAAGGGGAGGGGAGGGGAGGGGAGGGATGGGGAGGGGAGGGGAGGGGAGGGAAGGGGAAGGGAAGGGAAGGGAAGGGAAGGGAAGGGAAGGGAAGGGGAGGGGAGGGGAGGGGAGAAGAGGGGAGGGAAACGGAGGGGAGGGGAGGGAAGGGGAGGGAAGGGAAGGGAAGGGAAGGGAAGGGAAGGGAAGGGAAGGGAAGGGAAGGGAAGGGAAGAAGGGAAGGGGAGGGGAGGGGAGGGGAGGGGAGGGGAGAAGAGGGAAGAGGAACGGAGGGGAGGGGAGGGGGAGGGAAGGGGGAGGGGAGGGAAGGGGAGGGGAGGGAGGGAAGGGAAGGGAAGGGGAGAGGAGGGGAGGGGAGGGGAGTAGAGGGGAGGGGAGCAGAGGGGAGGGGAGGGGGAGCGGATGGGAGGGGACGGAAGGGGAGTGGAGGGAAGCGAAGGGAAGGGAAAGGGAGGGGAAGGGAGGGGAGAAGAGGGGAGAGGAGCAGAGGGGAGGGAGGGAAGCGGAGGGGAGGGGAGGGAAGGGAAGGGAGGGAAGGGAAGGCAAGGGAAGGGAAGGGAAGGGAAGGGGAGGGGAGGGAGGGGAGGGGAGGGGAAGGGAGGAGGGAAGGGTAGGCAAGGGAACGGGAAGGGAGGGGAGGGGAGGGGAGGGGAGGGGAGGGAAGGGAAGGGAGGGAAGGGAAGGCAAGGGAAGGGAAGGGAAGGGAAGGGGAGGGGAGGGGAGGGGAGGGGAAGGGAGGAGGGAAGGGTAGGCAAGGGAACGGAAGGGGAGGGGAGGGGAGGAAGGGGAGGGGAGGGAAGGGGAGGGGAGGGGAGGGAAGGGAAGGGAAGGGGAGAGGAGGGGAGGGGAGGGGAGTAGAGGGGAGGGGAGCAGAGGGGAGGGGAGGGGAGCGGATGGGAGGGGACGGAAGGGGAGTGGAGGGAAGCGAAGGGAAGGGAAAGGGAGGGGAAGGGAGGGGAGAAGAGGGGAGAGGAGCAGAGGGGAGGGGAGGGAAGCGGAGGGGAGGGGAGGGAAGGAAGGGAGGGAAGGGAAGGCAAGGGAAGGGAAGGGAAGGGAAGGGGAGGGGAGGGGAGGGGAGGGGAGGGGAAGGGAGGAGGGAAGGGTAGGCAAGGGAACGGAAGGGGAGGGGAGGGGAGGGAAGGGGAGGGGAGGGAAGGGGAGGGGAGGGGAGGGAAGGGAAGGGAAGGGGAGAGGAGGGGAGGGGAGGGGAGTAGAGGGGAGGGGAGCAGAGGGGAGGGGAGGGAGGGAGCGGATGGGAGGGGACGGAAGGGGAGTGGAGGGAAGCGAAGGGAAGGGAAAGGGAGGGGAAGGGAGGGGAGAAGAGGGGAGAGGAGCAGAGGGGAGGGGAGGGAAGCGGAGGGGAGGGGAGGGAAGGGAAGGGAGGGAAGGGAAGGCAAGGGAAGGGAAGGGAAGGGAAGGGGAGGGGAGGGGAGGGGAGGGGAGGGGAAGGGAGGGAGGGAAGGGTAGGCAAGGGAACGGAAGGGGAGGGGAGGGGAGGGGAGGGGAGGGGAGGGAAGGGAAGGGAAGGGAAGGGAAGGGAAGGGAAGGGAAGGGAAGGGAAGGGAAGGGAAGGGAAGGGAAGGGAAGGGGAAGGGAAGAGGCTACACCAAAAATTAATGAGACATGGTTTAAAGA